>NC_135412.1:31576032-32213532 GCF_051991245.1 Festucalex cinctus
TTTCATCGTTTGGCTTGTCACGTTACGTCTCTGGCAGTAGAGCAAAAATGCATTACTGTATTTGTAGTAACTCAATATAAATATACATATATATACATATATATATATATATAATTTTAAACTCAAGTGAAAAAGTGCACCTGGATGATTTGCTGCATCATATTATTGTATGTGTCACAGTACAATGGTTGGGATGACTGTTTTCGGGCAGTTGTGATATAAAACTTGTATTACAGGCCGGTTTGTAGACTAGGCATTGAATGTAGAAGTTTGGAATTGTTGAATTCATTTGATGTGGTGCCTCAAACGGTCATCAGTTAATTGAAAGACAAATTTTGAAGTGGATTATCCATAATTGTGAATCCAAAAGGTGATAAACTCAATCCATATCGTGTTCACACTATACACAAAAAAAGTTGTCAATTTTTTCATTTACATTGATAACAAACTAAATTTGTAAACAAGAATAAAAATATAGAAAACACAAATATTGTGTATAAAACCATTATTATTAAATTGTATTTTATTTTTTTATATAGATTACAGTTTTGTAAGAATAGGTACCAGAATCATGCTTCAATAAATGTAGATCATATTTCACTCAGAATCAAGGCAAGTAGAAAACAAACAAAGACTAGCAGTATCCCTGCATAACATTTTCCTTTTCTCCTTTTTGGCTCCTGATGCCTGCCACTGATCGGCTACATGGTTTGTTTTTTTGTTTGTTTGTTTGTTGTTGTAGTCAATGTTCACAGCTGAGCAAGTGGCATGTCATGCCCGGACTGACGGAATGATTAAAAGGAGCTGCAGCCGGGAGTCGGTGGCGATCCTGATGGAGACTTCAAAAACAGCAGTGCTACCATGCAGGGCTTTGCCTAAACATGAGTATACTGGAGTGTCCTTTCTGCTACAACAGGGCATGAAATAAAGTGGAAGGAGCTAATAACAAACACACAAAAGTAGATTATCACATTTTTCCTGGACGCACCATGCAGACATTTACATTGCAGGGAGGACTGTATGTGAACCCCTTGACTAACAACTCTTCCAAAAGCTAAATGGAGTCAAGAATCAGTCACAGTGGAGTCTAATTAATGTGACAGGATTGTTGGTTCAAGTTGTCCTGCCCTATACAACTTCTTTTTTCTCTTTTCTTTTTCTTTTTTTAGGTTTGTTATTCTCAAAAAAATACTGCCCAAAGTAAAACAAGCTGCACTTGAGTGAGTTCTTTGTGAATAGCATTAACCACACAAAGAAGCTCTCAAAAGATCTACACTTAAGAATTGCTATTATGTACCTTATGTTACCTTACATTACGTACTAAGCGTTCTTATTTTTTCCTTTACTGTTTCTTGAGAAGTGCATTTCAGTTGGCTTTGTCAATGTTTTCCATAAACACAGCTTTGGCAGAACTCACGTCGGGATCAGATTGATGCAGAACTTCATACATTCAAAAGGATGGATGTTCTTTCATCAATATATTTCTACTTTGCATCTAAGTTACACAATTATTTTGTCAGTTCTTCAAAGGATACTACTATAAATTTTTAATACCAATCAGTAATGTTTAACCTTTTGAGTTCACTGCTGATCTTTTTTATTTTTTATTTTTTTTTTTTAATTATTGTTGAACAAAGTTGGTCTTCATGAATAAAGAATATTGTTGTGTGTAATTTTTAAATTACTTGCAGGTGCAGGAAATTGAAAAGCATAGAGAAGAAAGTGGTCATCAGCTAGAGAGAAAAAAAACCCCAGCAACTGTGATGAAGAACAGTAACTTGTCCTCTTAGCCGTTCTAAGAGACAGTCTTCCTGCAGCAGTACATCTAAACAGTTGCTGTGCTCCACAGGCAGAGGGAAATGTTGAAAGACTGCCCTCCTGTGTCAGACACATAAACACGTTGCACAATAGGCTTGCACTCAGCCTCCTTTTTCATTCCTTCTTTTACAAGACCTCGTTTCTGTGATGCCCAAAACCAGCAAGTCACCAGAGAAAAGGATCATCTGTATGTGAGATAGGTAGATTGTCTCAAGGAGAATAGTCACTAACTGTGACAGTATAGGGGACAAAACCACAACATCCCGATTTGTGTGAGGGCAAGAAGCAAATGAGCACAAATTAGGGCAGTATGTGTTGCAATTCCATTACCTTCCTGGAGAAGTCTTTAATGACTTCCAATTTTGATCACTCAGCCTTCCTTTGTGCAGTGTTTGTTCGGATTAGGAAGAGAGCAAGTGTAAGGTGTGACGCTCACTAAGTCACAAGACAAATTCCAACACACTCTTGCTAATTTCTGTCTACTGGCGGCGATTGGGTTAGACAGTGAGCTAAATCTGCAAGACAAAATGAGGTTTTCATCAAATCGAATCTTCAATAGGGATGGATGAGTATCGATTGTTTAGGTGTTGAGCCGATACTGGTCTTATTTTAAGATGGGCGTCACAAAGAAAGGTGTTTGTTTGCAATTTTTTGGTCATTGTGTTAAATAAAATGTTATGTATGAAAAGCATTAGAGGAAATGGGGAAAAAAGTGGTATTGAACATCCCCAGTATTTAGTGTAACAAAACAAACACGCTTTTACACACTCACTGATCAACTGTGGATCATGTTGGATAGTGTACAACTTGGATTTGCTACTTCCTTTTATGTATTTATTTATTTTACTCTGTGACAGTTGTAACACAGGAATGCTGAAAATAAGGTTTTGTTTTGACCTTTTCAGTAGTGAGTAGGACCGAGGCTACCGTGTGACACTTATAGTCCGTCAGCTGCCAACATTTCAGTTCATGGAAGGCTCAGCTTAGGGGCACCTGGAAGCTTCGGGTCATGGTGGCACCTCACCACTTTTCCAAGCTATGTACAAGTGTTCATTCCTTATACAAATTCATGAAGTCTGCATGTTTTGGAGCAATGATGTGAATGTAAAGAAGAGGAATTAGTCTAATTATTCTGACATGTGTTCTCTTTCTCTACGTTTACGTGCAAAATGCATTTTGGGAAGAATAACATTGTAAATATAATTTAGAGGGCAGAAAGGTATATAGGTAATACTGGAAAAACAAAATGTATATTATTGTTTATCAATACTATGATGTCTGGTCGCCACATTGTTTCTACCTATTGCTGGCATTTTACATTATCCTTTGAATATACAGTATGTATAGTATAGATTACAATCATACAGTATATTGATTGTTCATATTTATAGCTGCCACTTAGTGTAGAGACAGACAGTTAGTATAAAATATTTAATGCTACTCTTAATTTCATTCACTTCATACTGTAGATATGTCAGTTGTATATAGACTAATGATGCACCTACTTTCAATTATAAAAATGTTGCCTATTGTTGCTGCTGTTCACATTCAATTTGTTTACAACAGTGGTGTCCAAACTGTAGTGAATAAAGATACAGTAATTTGAATTTTGAATTAAAAATAAATAAATAAATATCTCACACTATTTTTCTCTGTCTGATTTATGAACATGCTCGCGTAACTTTTTTTTATTTAATGCTCAACTTGGTACAATTTGCTCTTGTTTTGGTTCTGAATGTGAATATGGAATTTGGTTGCTGTACAGTGCAGATGTGGATCTGGTTTTGTGGGATACAGGGCCGTTTACTATCCCAAAATCTTGAAACCCCTAAACTATCAGCTTTAACAGAAAGTTGTTATGTAGCAGTTTTGCTAAATAAACTGTAATAAATAAACAACATATAATTGCTTGTTTACTTAACTTCAGTGTGTTTCAAAAATTAAAGAATTTCAAAGCGGCCCTTGCATCCTTCCACTTTTTCTGTGTCCCTCAAATGGAAAAAAAAAAAAAAAAAAAGCAACACCCCTGGTTTATACTAAAAAAAAAAATAATAAAAAAATAAAAAAAATTCATTCAGTTAGCCATCGTCCTGGGCATATTTATTTTATTTTTAATATTGTTGTGTGCTGCTACTGTCGATGCCGTTTATTTTTCTTGTGCAATCACTAAGCAGATTAGTATGCTTCCTGAAAACACACATTTGCTTTTCAGCAATCAACATAGGCAATAAAACTCAAAAGATTCATTTGCATTGAAACCAAAAAGAACATTCAAGAGGAAAACTGCACAATGACTTGAATTCAGCTTTAGATCGTGACAGGACGAATAGCATGATGGAAGTGGCAAAGACAGGATAGTGATAAATGTGCACGTGAGTATGTTTATAATTCAGGGGGCGGGGCATAATTCTGCCGCGTGAGCTTATCCAGAGGATCTGTTCTGCTTCAAGAGAATGAAGGATAGAGGTCCGATATGAATAGTGTGCCACACACTTGCTCTACGATGCACACACAAGCCAGGACTTTGTCAGCGTGACCTACCGCGGAGCGTCCAGGCGCCCCCGCTCCCAAAATCCGAGCTCCAATAACAAACTCCACTGGCTCTTCTGATTGGTCGTGACAAATGCTCTCTGCAAGACTGGCTACGCGTAATGTCGGCCAAAAAGGGTTCGACGGCCTGTCATCTTGACTCCATGTCACTCTGCGAGCGCATATGCATGTGCACGTGTGTCACTGGATGAGTGTGGACATGCATTTGTTTGTGTTCTCTAAGCTGAATGTAAGCATTGACTTCATCCAAAGCCACTATACCATAAACATCAGTTGTGTATTCATGGGAATTTTGCAGGAAGTAGTAAAAAGAAAAGTTCAGCACTGAACTGTTTTCCAATAGTATGGTGGTTCAGAAAAAGGCAAACGATGAAAAGAAGGAATAAAAATGGGGGACATGTTGGAGACCTGCTCCACCATTGCATCGAGTCTAGTCTGCTGGATGTGGACCACACAAAGCAGCAGGTAGGGTAGTCAGTCAGTGTGCACTGGCTGACGGGAAGCGGGAATTTGTGCAGTGGAGCTTGGAGGTGCTCGGGCATCTGGTGGTGGTCCTCAAGTGTTGGTGACAGCAGTGGAAAAGGGAAGAACCACATGCCTCCTCGCTTCACCGAAGCAGAGCGGGATTTACAGTATGCAGGCCTACCTCCACTGTGAAAAGCTTCTCAGTGTTACTCAATCATAACCCAACGTCAGTGTTGTGTTGAGGGGGAAAAAAAAAGTCACCTCCAGGCTTGATTAATTCTACGGAAAAAAATGTTATTTAAACTACAGTGCAATGAGTGGCTTTACAATTAAATTAATAAAAGAAATTATATATATATATATATATATATATATATATATATATATATATATATATATATATATATATATATATATTAGTGCTGTCAAAGTTAAAGCGTTAACTAATTAATTAATCACAAAAAAAAATCGCATTAATCATTGTATTACCACAGATTAATCACACTATTAATTTTGACCGCAGATGATCCTTTTTAGCCGACAGCGGATGGTTACATTAAAGGTAGCCGTTTGAGTTTGAGCAATAAACATAACTACATGCATTAAAGTAAAGCATTTAGTAAATGTTTACATATGTCGTAAGTCATTTTTTCCCATTTTAAATTATGCAAATAATTAATTGATTAGAAAAAGCAGGAATAGCAGGAACAGCGTGTGCAGTGGATATAAATTTTTGAAGATGTCCTCATAACATTACAACAGGTGCGCTTCAAATTTAGCGGGCAAAATATGTTGGGAAAAAAGCCTTTTTAAGTCAGTGATTAATCATGATTAATCAAAATTCTAAGGTGTGATTAATCTGATTAAAAACTGTAATCGTTTGACAGCTCTAATATATATATATATATATATATATATATATATATATATATATAATAAAATTAATTATAAAATACATTAAAATTGTAACACATTTAACCCTATGGGTGAATGGGGTCAAATTGACCCCAAGGATATTAGGAGGGTTAAACATTGTTGGAAAAATAAATAAATAAATAAATAAATACATAAATAAAAATCAACCAGGAAAAGCTTTGTTAAACCTGTGCAGCTAAGGCACTTATAAGTGAAGAAAAACCTCACAGTACACCAACGAACAAAAATAAAAACTTTGCATATTAAAATAATTATCTTATCTTAATTATCTTATCTTTAGCTCCCCTTGGCGAACGATGGTTCGGTCGAATCGTTTTTTTGTTCCACCACTACTATATATATATATATATATATATATATATATATATATATATATATATATATATATATATATATATATATATATAATTGTGTGCTTGTTTGTCTGTTCCATCTCCGAGATAAAAAACATTTTTTTTACCAAAAATGTAACACATTTAACCCTATGGGTGAATGGGGTCAAATTGACCCCCAGGATATTAAGAGGGTTAAACATTGTTGGAAGACATAGTCTATGGCAATAGAAAACAGGTGACTCAGTTTCACAAGAAGAAATTAATAGACCACATCAAACCAAACACCTATAACACAAAACAAAATGAAAAAATACATTTTATTTGTAATGCTTTCACATCTCTTCAACATACTCATGAACATTCATTAAATAATGAGCCGAGCGCAATTTCTGGTCGAAATGACTTGGATGGATGACATGCTGATGGGCAACAAGCGATGTGACTCCCTCGCACTTGTCATCTTCCATCTTGACCCATTAGCTATCCCGCCCCCGCCTTCTTCTCACCATGGCCCGTGTGCCGTGATGCGCTGCGGTAGGTCAGGTGAGGAGAGACCAAGACAGAAAGAGAGGCACAGAAGGGGTGAAAGGGGAGACTTTTATTATCACTATTGTTTCGCGCTCACTACCACTGCTCAAATGTCCGCCCTTTTCAACACACCTGACCTCTCCCCTTACCCCCACACTTCTCTCCTAAATGTCTATTTTGCAAATCCACCTTTACCCGGCCTAACAACTCCTCTGCTCCCCCATTTATGCCGATCTCCTCCCCCCTACCTTGCCTCTAAATGGGCTCACACAGGGAGAGAGGGTGAGAAAGGCAGACGAGGAGAAGGAGGGAGAGTGGCTCGGCCTGGAAGGGAGAGTGCACCTGGATGGGCAGGCTTCCTGGACATGCTGTGAGGGGCTATTGTCCCGCATGTCAGCAGCCCCTCTCTTTAAATGGGACCCGTATATCATCGTTGTGATTATAGCAGATGACTGGAAGCTGTAGAGAAGGAGGGGGCGGAGCTGGCGGAAGACAGCATACACTTATGGATGTGTGTGAATGAGCGAGAGAAGGGAGAGATGTGGCTGAAGGGTCAGTTTTGGGGACAGAGGTCTAAAGACTGGACCCCCAAATCCCCCACAGACTGAAATCCTAGCACTTAACCCCAGCTATGGTATTGTGTGCTACCCTGGGGATTATTTCCTCTCCTTTTTTATGTGGCACTCTATTCATCTGTTGGATTCTGGAGTTGACATTTTTATTTAAGAGGTAAAAGTACGGAGACTTGAAGACTCGCCCACTCAGAAAAGCAGCTGTCCAATGTGACTTGCAAACTCAAGAACCATGGAGACCATGCCAATGAACCATCATTTTCATCCATTTTAGGAAGACTGCTGCAGTCAAGCAAATGTCTGACAATTGCATCTACAAAGAGTTGCAAAAGTGCAGCAAATAAACTTGCATGAAGAGTCTACCAAGGATTTTTCTATGTAGATACACAAATTAAAACGAGGGCTGTCATTGTGATCCAGTAGAATTATCGGGATACCTTTCTATTGAAAAGGGTCATATCCCTCTCTTAATTAGAGTGAGTGAGTGAGTGAGTGAGTGAGTGAGTGAGTGAGCCAAGCGAGTATTGATATTTTGTGACGGCTTCTTCCTATGTGGAATTCATTTGTTTAACATTTTTGCACATATTTACTTGTTTTGATATATATATATATGTGTATATATATATATATATATATATATATATATATATATATATATATATATATATATATATAAATCTTCATCTTACAATTTGAATAGTATAATTATAATTTGATCTGAGAATAATTCGAATTAATAATAATTCAGTGTTTGAGCGAGTGTTTTACTACACATATATATATATATATATATATATATATATATATATATATATATATATATATATATATATATATATATATATATATATATATATATGTATATATTAGTGCTGTCAAACGATTAAAATTTTTAATCTGATTAATCACACTTTTTAATTTTGATAAATCACGATTAATCAGCTAAATTACTTGCGTAATATAAAATAAATACAAAATACCGTAATATTTTGACATTAACGCATTTTATTATCTGAATGTCATTTGCAAACATTGATTAAATGCATGTACGCAATTGCATGCATGTGTGTATTGCTCGAAATGTAACAGCATCATATCAATTGGGTGCAATTCAGCAATTATTAATTACCGCTAAATAAATGCAAATTACTTTTGTTTTATCTAAAGTCCCGTTGGGGTGTTTTTCAAAGCAAAATTTACCACCGAGCACACCAACTGGAGTCACCCGCTCATTTTGGAACAACAGGCGTAGGAAACGCTGTGCATTGACCTAATCACTGACCTGTGCAGACTTCAATGTAACCATCCGCGGTTACGTTCAAGGCTCAAGTGCGGTCAAAAAAAATAGTAGTAGTGGTGGAACAAAAAAACGATTCGACCGAACCATCGTTCGTCAAGGGGAGCTAAAGATAAGATAATTAAGATAAGATAATTATTTTAATATGCAAAGTTTTTATTTTTGTTCGTTGGTGTACTGTGAGGTTTTTCTTCACTTATAAGTGCCTTAGCTGCACAGGTTTAACAAAGCTTTTCCTGGTTGATTTTTATTTATGTATTTATTTATGTATTTATTTATTTATTTTTCCAACAATGTTTAACCCTCCTAATATCCCCAACTTTGGGGGTATTTTTATTGTAAATTTAATATTAAATATTATGTAATACCACTGTGTAGGTATAAAATTAAAAGGGAAATATTCAGGACTGACATTAATTAATATAACCAGCACAGTGGTGAGTGAAATGACACAATCACATGCCCACAAATTTGCCATTAAGTTGGAATTTACAGTACAATATTATATTGTCTTGTGTTTTCATCAGTATCAGTCACGTGTAATATTCTGGCCACTCATGCTCAGTAATTAGGTTGCTACTAACAAATTCTGTTATTTTTTTCACTGAAAACACTTATCAGTGAGTGTTTTACGCCAGGATCCCTGTATGGGATAATGAGCGCCGAGCAACTTCATTGTTTGCATCAACCATTTAGAGTATATCATCCCAGTATTGTGAATGATGACTTGCAGAAGTTAGATTTATATTTCACAACGTGATTTGCTTTCATTTCATTGTTAATGGTTCTGACAACATGATGATGCTTGGAGCAGCAGTTGGAAAAATATGTTAAGAAAGATATTTATAAAGAAATTTATATTCACATTATTACTGAGGAAATCTGTATTTAGAGTTTCTTCCACACTTATTTTTTACTTATTGGTACACACTGATATTTTCGTTCGCCTTCGAGAAGAAAAAATAAGCTTACTGCTGGCTTCACTTCTTGTTTGGCATAAGCAAACCATATTATTTATTTATTTATTCATTCATTTATTTATTTATTACGGCCATTCAAACCTCTGACATGAGGCCGATTCGATATGTATCTCGATACACAAGTTGCGATTCGATTGAAAAACGATTATCTTTCAGAACAGAACGGTTCGATACGGTTCGATTAAATTTGGGAACGATACGATTTTCGATTCGATACGATTAATTTCAATATTCAAAACTTATAGTGACATTTGTTGCTTGTAAACATTAATCTTAAAACACCACAAATTTTTAAAGTATCTACAAATGTGTTAAAAAAGAACAACAACAAATATGTCTTCTATATTTTTATATATTGAATCAATTATTTAAATGGACCGGAACAAAGGGCTGGGCGATATGACTGAAAATGTATCAGTTTAAATATTTATTAGTTGTTATTGACAGTTATAATTGTTTTTTGTTTTTTAATTCAAAATCAGGATCAGGAAAACAAAAGGCTGATAATTCAATTTGAAATCTAAATATTTAACCTTTAAAAAGACACCAACACAATTAAACAGAATATGTCCACATTGTGAAGTATTTCAGAAACATAAATTTAAGACATGACATAAACCTACCGTCCAGCCAAAAGAAATATGAAGCCACCTTATGGAACAATAAATCTATCAAACACATTTTAACAACTTAATATATCCAAAAATATTTACAAAAGTGCATTTCCCTTTTTATTAACAATTTTTGTTTTTAACAATTTTTGTTTTTCTTTGCCATCACATTCATTTTTGGTTAATGTATGACATCTTTTTTGTTTTTTTAATCTGAGACACGATGATGACCACAGAATCACTACTGTTTGTTTTGTTTTTTGGGCTGTCGTTCATTTTGAGTTTGATGACGTAATTGCGGGCACGTCTCAATTCCCTGCTGCTCATGCTAGTTGTAGACATTGATAGGGAGCCACAAACTGAGAAATGAGATACTTGCGGTGTACTTTTAGCATAGCTGGTGTGTTGGCTGTGGGACATACCTGTGTCGTTTGAATCCATGCATTGGATCGTCACGGGAGTTATTCTTTTTGGCTCGCGCGCAGTACCAACGCCGGCCCGGGACATACAAGTGCACCGAGAGGACTCGATAGCCATGGGAAATACCGAGATGTACGGCACCGGCTTTTGCTAACTGTCTCCACTGTTGCATGTTGTCACTCGTGAGCGCGCGCGCCGTGTCGCGAGCACGGCGTTGACGGTAGGCTCCTCCCCAAGGTGCGTAACGTCTTTGCATTATGTTTACAACATCCGGGGAATGAAGCGTCTCTGAGTGCTACTTTGCTAGCTCTCTGTAAACGCGGAAGTAGCTTGAATAGTGATGCTACTGAAATGTAAACAAAACAAGTAGAGCACGGCGCAGAACTCTGGCTATTGTTATGAAAACCATAAAGCCTCACTCGCAACCGATTCACAGCCACGCGATATCCGGTCCACAGCTTTACAAGCAATGTATCTAAGGATTCCCGGCGGATTTTGTATCGGTTGACAAGTCTGCTACCGATACGGTCGTTTAGCTCCCCTTGACGACCGATGGTTCGGTCGAATCGTTTTTTTGTCCCACCCCTACCGCATAGTATGACTATTTTTTTTTTTTTTTTTTAGCTTTGAGCCAGGACAGCACAGTAGAGAGTTCCTTAACATTTTCTTAACTCAAGAATTGTTGTCAGTGGACGAATTGGGAATTGGGAATTGGGATCAAAATATGTATTGTCAAGCGTACCGGAACTCTGACAGACTGTGACAATACGTTCTTTGCACATTGAGAAGTTCCGGAACGCTCAAGGGAGATTTTTATAAGTGCCGGAGCTCCGTACCGGTGCGTTCCGGCCCACTTAAAACACTGATTGCCATGATAAAGGTGAGATTGTATTACCTTTGTGCAGTTCCAGAAGCACCTTCTGGTGTTTAGTTTATTAGTGGAGCTTAATTTTAATTAGGCATGTTTGGACCACTGCGGTGATTATCACTCCCCTAAATCAGTCATACCAGCAAATATTTTTCATCATCTCTGTCAAAAAACATAACTTTTCGTCCGCTTCAGCCGAGCACAGCATTGTGAACTACTATTACTACTGCAACTTTTTAACAATATATACAGTATCATGGGCTTTTATTACATCCCCATTCTCCAATATCGTGATAATTATCATATTGTAATTTTAGGATATCGTTACATAATGACATCTGCACCAACAGGAATTCCTGGGCCAAATGTTGTCCCCAGTACGTCCTTGCTGACAAAATATCAGTGAGAAATGTTGTCCAACGTCTGAAATAGCTACAAGTGTGTGATTTATCAAGTGCATGTCAGATTACTTCCCATTTGGACACAGGAAGCTCAACAGAAGGAAATGCATAATCCCTCCATTGGGCCCGAATGGTGTCATTCTAAAAACACAGAGTTAATGTCCGCTAGCTGCTTGGTGCGCCAGATGAGAGGCAGTTAATGTGTCAGTAATTGGACAAGCAGTATATTATGGGGAAAGCCCTTTATAAAAATATCCAGCTACACATTCCTAGCGTGTGTGGGGTGCTCATAATTTAAATTTACGGCCTGAAAAGTAAACAAACAAACACATGAAAACAAGGAATGAATGGAGGTGATAAATTAGGTAGAAATAGCAGCTGTGTCCCTATGGCAGCTCTAAGGTGGATTGGCGGGATGGAAGTGGGCGTTACGGATGACATCACAGCGAAGAATGGTCACTTTTCTCATAAAAAATAAAATAAAAAAAAATGCCCCTTGATTTGATTGTGGGCGGGGGGAGGCATCATTAGTGAGGTTTTATTAGCGCACAGGGGAGAAATCACCGCTGCATGGGTGCAGACGCACAGGAAAACAGGGTTCAGACGGCCCATGTAGTGCAGCTATTTGATTGCTCCCAGACCCTCACTGCACTGTGAGAGAAAGGATTGTGTGTTTGATTTGACAGTGATTAACATGCGGAGTAGAGCCAAAGGTGTGTGTGTGTATTTGCAATGGTAAAAACTTAAAACACAGAAGCCTGTTGTGTGTTTGCAAACATTTGATGGCACGCGTGAATAATTGTCCTTTCCTTTACAGTCGTGCGTGCGAGTCTCATCCTGATGAAAACCAGAGAGATGTTGAGCCGCCACGGGCCTGCTCCGCAAGTGGGCCATGCAATGAGGCTGACTCCGAGTTCTCATAAAAGGCATCGAGGCTACGAGGCCGAATTCCTCTACTTTTCACAGCCAGTCATGCCACCTTTTGCCTCTTCGTCCTGATGAACATATAAAATGAGGATGTCCAGAACTGGCTTGTAATGTAAATCCCATTCAGTCAGTCATCTCCAGATGGGATGGCTGCCATTTTCACTCACAGCTCAGCAGTAGCCCGACGCGTTGTTTCACTCCATATAAAATGAAATCAACCACAACTTCAGAGGGTGGCAAAATACGAGCCCCCTTCTGCAGTTACAAATGAACAAAATCATTTAAAGGAGCTTTGACTCAGATTTGTCACTCTGAAGCTGCTCATAATAACCCGAGTAGCGTGGCGACAACGAAACAGAACTGGCAGACAGGTCAGCGGTTCGACACATTATGGATTTGCTCTGTCTGGCTGGCCCGTCATTCACAGCCCGGAGGAAAGGCTAGAGCCACTGTATCGTCTCCATCACGCCACAGCTCGGAAATGAGCCATTCATTCTGGCCGCTGCCTGTCAGGCCGTCTGACCTCTCGGGGCTCCGAGGACCACCGCGGTCTCGTAAAAAATGCCAGTCATAAAAACAGCCGAGGGACTGAGACGCTCAGCAGCATTTAGTCGGCCGTGCTGGATGAGGTTTCAGTAGGTGTCAAGTGAAAGATTGGACGATGCTAGCAGGAAGCCTTGTGTCATAAGAATGATATACATCTTATTCTTAGCTAGGTTAAAGTTCAATAAATTTAGCACTTGACCATTATATTGTACTTCCCATCCAAGTCATATACTTTGTATAGCCTATAGTAGTGCCTTGAGATTAGGGATGTTCGATACCCACTTTTTTAGACCAACACCAGTACGAGTAAAACTTTTAGCAGTCACCAATTCCATGTATCAAAATCATTTGTATTTTTGATACATAAGATTTGCAAAAAACAATTAAAAAAAAAAAAAGGCAGATAATTTCAAAGTATATATCCCAATATAGCATTTTTCCATAAAATTTCTATTCTTCTAATTTGTAGTTCCTGATTGTAAAACAGCCACAAGAGGTCGACCCCCATTGCGAGTAACTACCTTAAAATAAGGCCTGGTATCAGTTCGATACTGATGCCTGCTATCGGTACTCCCGCATTCCTACTTGAGATATGGATTTAATTCATTAAATTATTAATAGAATGTTCAGAACAAAACATATGCATCATGATTAATTCATTTTGGTTGGGGTATAATAACGTCATGTAGACACAAATGAAGAGTTTCACAGCTACTGCAAGACATTCAGAAATATACAGTAAACTTAAACTCTCTGTTAAACGTTAAAAAATTGTGAGAAAAGTGAGGTAAGTTGAGTTCACTACCACCATGCACTGCTTTTATCCCAATTTTTTAGGGTGCCAGGATGTTAAATAAATAAATAAATAAATAAAAGTCTAAACAATGGCTCATTTAAAAAAACAAAACAAAAAAAACTCCCAACTCGGGTTGCTGTATCTTAAGCCCAGCTGCAGTTGCTTGATGAATAGAGCCTGAATGACAACACCAGTATACACCAGTCAGTCAAACAGCCTCAAAGCGTTTAAATGCCCTTGTAATATCAACTAGGGGGAAATAATTATTAGTGCTTAGCTGCTTTAATGGTGCAAACAAGGCTGTGCAAAATAAATAGTGGGCTTTATGACTTCCTGCACTTGAAAACAGCCCGTGTTTGATTGGAGTCGCTAATGCTAAACTAATTAGGGGCACCCGGTTATAACAGCATGCCGAACTTTATTGACACAAACAACCTCAGTCTTGTAATTATTATGCAAAATGTTTGATGTTTCCGTGTATTCATGTCTTATTTGAATACTCAGGTGCAAAATTGCAGAATAAAGTCAACAATGTAAAGTAAACAATGCACATCAAAAATCTAGTAAATAAATAAATACATAAATAAATAATTGCATCACGTGCAGTGAAAAAAACAACTATGTTCCATGTTGGTGTTAAAGCTTGTCGTTTAAGGGTTAATATGTCGATCATTACTTGGTTCTACACAAATGAGTACATGCTTGCACGCTCAGAGCTTCACAAGTGTTCACACTTGCCACCAGTTTCTTAATTCTGTAAATGTTTTTACAAGTTGGTCAGTCGGTGTGAGCGTTGGACGCCGAGATGTTTACAATCGGCTCGCCATGATAGCCAGCAGAACGAGGTCGTCTATCAAAATGAAAGTGTTCTCATAAACAGACTAATTAGGAAGCACTTTTTTTTTAATGTTGCCCACAGATCATTAACTTGGTGTAAACCAACATATTAACCTGTGATTAGGTCGGCCATGTTGTGTCATCACTTTGCCACATTTATCATCAGATTGGACGTAACACTTGGGGCACAGTCATTTTTAATGATGCCAAATAAGGCTGCTCATTAATCATGGTTGAACAAACATTAGTTGAATAACATACATATAAATAATGTTGAAATTGTAGGATTATGTTTCAATAATGCATTATTTAGGTTGACGGCTGAACGTGAAGATGGACAACCCAATTAGTCCAATCAACCCATCTGATAGGCTGTTTTACTCTTGATATTCTAAAACCAATTTGACCTAAAAAGAAAAAATATATATATATATATCTTCAATATACCTGAAGTCATCAGAAGAGTCATCATTATTGTACCATGAGGAAATGTGGGATCCCACTAAAGAGGAGCTGCAGATTCTGCATGGCACAAATCAAGCCTGGCTGCAGTCCACGTGTGTTATCCTTGTTATAAGTGCACTAAAGCTTTAGCTGATCTTCATGTCTGTTTAAGGAAGAAATAGGAGCATCAATTAACGACTATTTTCCCTGACTCTAGTATTATGTGTACAAACAGCACAATGCCGGATGAAACAACATTTCATCCCTGGTTCTCCTTCATGATTTATGTGAGCCATTATCAAGTTCAAATCTCCCTTCCTCTAAACAATAAAATCCCCCCCAAAATCTAGACAGATTAAGCTAAATCCAGAGGATGGTTTGGTGATTACAGTAATGACATGAAATAGCACATAATGACGGCAACGGTGGAACAATGCGCAGGAGGGAAAAAACCTGGAGGGTTGAAATCACATTTGGGAAGAAGAGCTGACCTCACAAAATAAAATAATCCAAAAAGTAATTTGCAGCCCAAACATGGCTCAAGATTTGATCTATTTCAAGCATGCCGTATGCACATACAGTAGAGTATGTGTGAGCTCTCTCACTGGAAGATATTCGCGTGAGGAACTCTAATTGGCAGCAGAAGGAAGAATCTGCGAGCTAACATCTGCAGCTGGTTTTTGGCGATAATAAATCGGATTTCTCTCTCGGTTGGTGTGCCGCTACACTGTTCTCCTGTCTAGTTCACTAGGTCTTACACTCTTCCTCACACCAAGGCTAGCTTGTATAGAGTTAACGCAAAAACATTGGACTCGGCCTCACTTCTGGGGTGGCCACACAAGTTGAATTGTGAAACTTCCTTCCAAGCAAAACCCGTGAGAGCTGGAAAGAAATGGAGTAGAGAGACTACTCTGTGATTAGTAGTGTGTTTGGAGGTGTATGGAGACAATAAGGTGTGAACAGGCCACAGCTGGAGGGAAATCCTGCAAAAACCTAAAACTGCCAATGTCGAGCCCAATTTATTCTGGCTACAGTGAGTATCTCTACTGATAGTAAGGGGCATTTTTCTCCATATCAATTTCCAGTTCAGACACAAGCTCAAAAACAGATTGAAAGGGCTGTTTTGATGGTGCTCGTTATAGTTTGTATGACCTGGACTCAGATGACGTGAAATGAAGCAAAATAAATGAATACAAATTGAGATGCTTTATTTGGAGCAAAGTTGGAGGTGATCTCAGTGGTAAAACAACATTTTTAATACATATTCAAGGGGGATTGTGGACCTCATCACGCACAGCATTGTTTGTGTGTGGGAAAAAACAATATTGTTTGATTACTGTGATTACGGGTTTGCATCATTTTTTTCATGCTGGGTTGCAAACTTGAATGGTATTTCTCAGATGTAAGAAGAAAAGTAGATCAACAATGTCTTCCAAACAGAAAACTTACAAATAAACATTAATATTAGTATTATGCAGTTAATGCCATTAATTTAGTAGAGCTATGTACTTGATTATTTTTTTTAAATATATATAAATAAATAAATAAATAAAAAAAGAGTAAACTGATGTTACAGTATTTTGGGGTTACTTGAATAATGTCATGACATTACAAAACCAAAGATTGTATTTATTGTTATTATTTACAATTTTCCAACTAAATTAACAATATGGCATAACTATATTTATTGAATTTTGAGGTAAAACTGTATTATAGTCTCCTTTAATTTGGAAAAAACAAACACTTTTGAGTAACATTAATACCCCTTTGATTGCAGATGAACATTTTTAATCTTATCTACTCCAGCAGTAGTTAAACCCTGGACTGGGAAATGATGACTATTTTGTGACAATAATACTGATTTGTGATCAATATCAATCCTTCAAAAAAAAGTGGCCATATAGACGAGTGCACAAAATTCTGAGCCGAAGAATAAACTCTAATAACACAAGGTTGGTTACACACATCAAACGATTATTAAATTGCATACAGCTCTTGTGCTGCCATTTCAAATGGGGATAATGTGGCAAAATTGTAACTAAAGAGGGGGCTGGAGTTTATATATATATATATATATATATATATATATATATATATATATATATATATATATATATATATATATATATATATATATATATATATATATATATATATATATATATATATATATATAACACACACCCCCACACACACTTGGAGTATATTTCCAGTCATATTTTCTACACAAGAGCAAAGCAGCATCATTCCATGCAACTGTAAACATTGGGCCTGAGCCTGTCAACACTGTTGTGTGTTTAGACATCTGTTTCAACCACAACTTAGCACTGATTGTCAGCATTATGCGGCTGCAGCGTAAAGTTACATCAGCACAACCAAATACATTTCGTCTGGCACATTTGGATCTCATTCTAAAGCGTCTTTAGTGGTTGTGGTGGACGACGACCTATCCTCCCGTGCTGTTATGAAATTTGTAAGAGCTGGTAAGCATTACAATATTGGAGTGACGAGTTGTGTTACACAAGTATTTGTGTTTGGTCGAACGGCGATCAAGTCCCTCCCTGTAATGTGTCACATGTATCACACATGTTGGGAACTGATATATATAACAGGACAAATGAAAGAAAGACATACAATATACAGTACTGCTTACGCTCATTTAAATTCACTTACGTAAGACAGACTTTAAAATCATGTTTGATAAACTATTTGTATACATTACAATGTACAAAATAGAGTTTTTACAGTTTAGAGTTTGTACATACTAGTGCAGTGGTGGGCAAACTCAGTCCTCGAGGGCCAGAGTCCTGCAGGTGTTAAATCTTTCCCTGCTCCAATGCAGCTGATTCCAATCAACAGGATTGTTATCAGGTTTATGTCGAGCTTGCTGATGAGCTAATCATATATCAGCTGTGCTGGAGAAGGCGAAAAATCCAAAACCTGCAGGACTCCGGCCCTCAAGGACCGAATTTGCCCACTCCTGCCCAATGGATTCATCTTTACAAAAACAATGAGATTAATTCAAAACTGATTTGGGGGATACAAATAAATGATAATTGATTTCAGACAGTTGTACTATAAACTTAACATTGGGTGTTATATCAATCAGTGTGTGTCTATTTGCTTGAAAGCTGACCCTTCTATTAGATGACTTTAAATTTACAAACATACTCTAATTTGGCCTGGATATCTCACCTCATATGCAACCTCAGAGGAGGGCACAGTGAAAGTACACAGAGTAGTTATTTTGGTTATTGTGCACATGGATCATGTCCCAATTTTATTACAGCTTTACAGCTCACTGGTGGAATGGCAGACACTTTTACTTTATGTGGTGAATGAGAAAACAAGACCTGTTTTGTCCAGGTGTTGCCAACTTAATAGGATAGTAGGTGGCTAACGATGAAAAAAAACAAAAAAAAAACATTCGTAATGATGGTAAATGGCAATTCATTTGTATAGTACTTTTCCACCTAACAAGGCCCTCATAGCGCTTTACATTCGACTACTTGTTCACCTACTGATGATGCAGCATGAGGAGCAACTCGAGGTTCAATATCTTGCTCAAGGATACTTCGATGTGGTCACAATGGCATGTGATCGAATCCGCAACCTCTGGGTTGGGAGATGACCACTCTTCCACTGAGCCACGCCTCCCCCAATATGACTTCTGATGCCATCATAAAAAACATTTTAACTTGAACAAAGCACGAACAATGGAAAAGTAGACGTAGCCGTCATTTGTAAGGAGAAACGTTAAGACATACTCACACTAGAACTGGAGTCTCGGCAATGTAAAACAATACCTTCAGATATGAACTATCTATATAATGTGAGACTTTCAGGTTATTGGCACAATTGACTTGAGTTCATAGGTTTATAATCTACGTCGATGTGAATTAACATTTTGGGGAGTGTGAGGGATCAATTCCCGAGCGTAAGGTTTGCTATTGAACATGATACCAAGGGACGAGCGTGCCTAATCCAGGTTTTAACTTTAAGAGAGCGTGGGCCTCTTTCTTCTGAACATGACCATTCCATTCCAGCGGACGCCTACAAAGCAAAGCGGGAAGATATGCTCATTCAAATTCCAATTATATACAAGCATTAATGTTCATGTGAGAGATGGGAACAGGACCAGGCTCTGTTCCAGACCCAACCAGTCGGCCTCATGCTCATCGGCTCCCTGAGAAAATCCCAGTCGGCCTGCGCTGCCATACTTCCAGGTGTTTTGCTCATTAGGAATCCTGCCCATTAGAAGCGCCACAGTGCTTGCTTAACATTTATACGAGCAAGCGTCGTGCCCGGATCACACCTCCACAGCTGTAAAGCGCAACGGGGCGGGGTGGCAGCCGGGGAGGCATGCGCAAGGGGGGGGCCGAGGCCAAAGCGCCAGCTTTGTTCTCTGGAGGCTCCGGTTACCCCCTGCTCTCCTCACAGCTCGCTTGACATTCAATACGGCAACTGTAAATTTTACATTATGCGTGTGAAATCACAGATGCACATGTCACAGCAGAGTCATAAAGTGAATTTACTTAGGCCGGCTTCAGCACGCACCTTAACTCTTCAAGGTTCTGCGGGTGTTGTTGGGGGGAAGTTACTGCAATGGATCCCAAAAAGTTCAATAAACGTCCATTATGTTCAGGGTGGACACCTGGTCCCATTCAGCTTGGCAATAATACCCCCCAGTGCTGCAGTTTCAATGGTAGTGCATACGAAACAATAATTGATATTTGAATATAGCTTACAGCTTGTTAAAGCATTAATGGTCTGTGAATGTGAAAACTAAGAGAGTGCGAATGACCTTTATAAGAATAGCACAGTAGACGTGTAATGTGTACAACACATGGAGTGCAATTAGGAACACCAAACAAGATGAGGGATGTTTTTTTTTTTTTTTTTTTTTTTCTCATCAGACATTATCTAAATCTAACAACATTTTAAATATCTCCACACAGCGGGGCTGCCAATCCAACTGTTTGCTGTTAAGTCCAGTCCACCTGTTCTCTCCCAGATCATCTCATCTCTAAAAATAAAATCACGGGAATCCTGACAAGTCACACACACCGAGAGGCATCCTCATATTATGGGATACAACAAGGCAATATAATGCAGTCAAACTCTTAATGATACATCAAACAACTTCCCCTTCCTTCCCAAAGATGCCAATTCCATGCAATAACCTAATTTTTTATGCCTAACGCATTCAGCGTATCCTGACGGGATGTTGGCAACGGGCTCTCCGTTTCTTCTGCAGAGCACCGCGTGCCGCCTACCTCGTAAGAGTATTCCCCCGCTCGAGGGGTGAAGGGGAGCCAACATTATGGCTGGCGGTTTGTAAAGTGAGCTGGGAAATTTAATTGATCTTAAGGAATTTAATGTGGCGTAGTGAATCGCTGCAGACAGCATGGATTTACATTGCGGCCCGGTGAAACGAACATAATATCGCAAGGCTTTTATAGCAGGAGAGGGATTTTTTTTATAGTGGCCACAAAAATGATTTAGTTTGTGTTGAGTAAAGATACCGTTCATTAACAACTCTTCTAGCCAATTGTGACTCTCATTCTTAATATAACAAGATGTAGTTCAAGTGTTTACTTCAAGCTTAAAATATGTTCTTTCAAAAGAATCAGTTTAGTTTAAGACTTGACATGAATCAAAACTATGCCATTTGAAGTCAAGTGATTAATTTAAGAGTCTTGCAAGTGTTAAGTCCACCGTGAAAAGTAGTCTGCAGTGTGTTGAGACAGTTTGAATGCAAAACTACACAGGGAAGGGGATTCAATACAAAACTTTCAGGATGTGTTGCAGCCAAGTCAAACAATTATATTGTAATAGCATCTGGAGAGCAGTCTTGCTATAGTTTACATTAAAAAAAAGTAACTTAGTTCTTTACTGATTATTATGTTTTAAAAGTAACAAACACATTTCAAGTTACTTTAATATTTTATAGCTCAAATACATACTGTATGTAATAGTGGCAACCATCATCACACCGTTTTTTTTTTGTTTTTGTTTTTTTTTAACATGGTGTTATTGATGGTAGATAACCCTCAGTTGACAGCACAAAGTGTGCAACAAACGTTAATATTTTTGTTTTTAGCTGACACAAAGTAAAAATAGATCTGTATTTCCAATTTGAAAACATGAATCTCTCTCCTTCCTCATTTGTTGTTTATGTGTTATGGTAAGGACACACGAGTTGTCAACGTTCTGAAAACATGACAAGAGATATGTGATGTCTCGGTCTGGGAAAAACTTTGAACTAACTCAGTTAAGTTGATCACAAAAACTGATCAACACATAAAATCGTGCCTTGTAACTATGATTAAGTCTTGACAATTCTTACACTTACAATGGCCACATGTGAAGCAATGCAACTGAGTACAATACGAACAATATACTTACAATATGTGGTCATAATGTATTGATATCACATCTACAATTGAATGATCATCACTAGACTTTTAAAGCTAGCAATTAGGGATTTGTGTTTCTTCACCAAAGAAAATGCAATACAATTCAAGTATGTAATCATTTGAAAATGTCATGATACAATTCTGCACAGCTGTAGCGTTTGTCATGTTTATATTAATATGCAACAACACGTCAAAGTTCTTAAAAGCCCAAACTATCCAAGTTAAGTAATTTCAAGGAAACAACAAATAGATTTAATTAGGTGTACACCTCTCATAAAAGATTATTCTATTTGAAAAAATACATGGCTTGTGTTACTATTCAATGATGGAACAGTTTTAAAATACCATTTAAAAATAGAATGATTCTCTTTGGTTTGTCAAATTAAAACCAATTTCCTGATCCTAATTGCTTTTTGTTACACTTCCATCCATCCATCCATCCATCCATCTTCTTCCTGCAAAAATCCAATGGTCAAAATATGATGCTGCCCAGATTAAATGTTTCAATGATTTCCATGTGGTTCTCAGACAGACAAGCTCTCCTGGTGCGCTGAAAGAAAATCATAGTTAAACCTACCAGCTCAGACCGCACCACGACATAGCTATCCATCAAGCAGCAGGACAGAATTTACAGTGTGACCCGTTCGGTCATCATTTATTACTTTTACTGGTCCTAAGTGGAGGCAATTGCAAGCTGGTGTTTGTGTAAGAGGAGACCTCCACCTGCGAGGGTCTCCCATTAATGCAAACCCAAGTGTGTGTGGGAGAAGGATATGTCATTTGTCAGTATACGTCCGGGCTGGAGACTGGATTTTGCCCAGACAGAATTCTGTTGTGGATGGTTTCCCGCTAAAAAAAAGTTGCTTGACTCAAGCCTTTTAATGTTCATGGGGCACATTACCCTTCACAACAGACCTCACAACTGCTCCCTTAAAGGAACTATTTGAATAATTATTCATCTGGATCTCAGTCAAAGACATATTTAAACAGCAGCAATACTCAAATAACCATTTGGAACTTCAGAACAGAAATCAGCTAACTGTTCATGTCGAAGTCATCTCCTTTTGATCAGTGTAAAGATCTCAGGGTTGGACTCCAAAAGCTCCAGGCCAGATGATGTTGACCTTTATCACTGAACACCTACCCTGAAGCTACTCTCAACTCAGGGTAGGTCAGCCACGGCTTTGAAGTTACACTAATATTGGCCTCTGTTCCAGCAGCAGGACACGTTCTTTAAACGCTCCACTGAACTTGATCAGTCATTCTCCTAATAAATGTACAACCAAGGTGAAGGGGGTGAAAGTAATCTGAGAGAACTAAAGGAGGAAGTCATGAATCATTTGCATGTAGGGACAAAAAAAATTGCTTGATACTTTGGATGTTTTGTTGCGGAAAAACGGAATCCAAAACATGAACAATATTCCCTTTTATGATTTTCAATCAGTTTTATTTTTTCTTCTTCTAGAAAATTTAACTGAACTCACAAGGAAAGCTTGAAGTTGAACCTCTTGTTTTTCAACCTCATCTCCCAGTGTATGATTGGCCTATTGATGATATCAACGAATACTGTTGTCAATATTAAATGCAACTCAATATGCTGTGCAATTAAAACATCCAAGGTAGACATATAAACACACACACACACACACCCACACACAACCTGAATAACTATATAGTTAAAAAAAAAAAAGAAAAAAAAAAGAAAAAGACATTGCGGGGCACAGAGAAACCATGTGAGGAAAATATAGGACTTTCCATGGCAATTTTTTTGTAATATCAGAATCAACTATTTGGAATTTACATAACACAAGTAATGCCCATTACTAGGTTTCCTTGATTATTATTTTTTTTTTTCATCATTGGAACACAAACAAAATGAGACCGTATCACCAACCTCTCATGTTGGCAGCCAAGTCATGCAGTCAGGTTTGCCTCACTTGCTTCAAGACAATTTGTCAGTCAGTTGCACACAATCTACTGGATTCTTTACAATCAATTCATTGATTATTATTGCCATTTCTACTCGAGCAAAATTCCTTGTAATTAACATGTCAGACTTTTTATGTTAAAGAAAGTCTGGGATCAGCAAAAAAATGAATGGAGTTTTTCCCCCTGGTCAAGATGTGCATAATTTGATTCAAAAAGGCCCAGACAAGGAGACGAACATACCAAGAGGCCCAAGTGAAAACATAACATCCGATGTGGAAATAATTATACAGCATTTATACTTGGGATTATTATGTTAAATGGCATTTCTTGTAATTGTGCGCAACTCGGAGTCTATGTTTTCTTGGGCAAGTTCAACCCACTAAAAAGGCACAAAAGTATCTCTTGGCTCCCGCCCGCAAAGCCGCGCAAAAGGCGTCCTGAACTGGCCCTTGTAAAGGTGTGGGAAGTCAAGCCACAGCCTGGCATTGCATAGCTGACAAATAAATAGCATGCCCTCCCTCAACTCTCATCTAATTACGGGTATGGTTTACCAGTGCTGGCTTATTAGGGTTTCCTCAGCAAACTATAAAAACTAATGACACTATTTTGTAGTTGCCTTGGTTTTCTTGCACCACCCTTTCTTTCCAGATAGTGGTGATTATTTTTAGCCCTCCCTGGTGAAAGTTAAATAGGCTACCTATGGATTTCTCTCCCTGTGGCAGCATTGAATATCCTGCTGAGATGTGCCTTGAGTTTTGAGGGTTCTTTTCTGTATGTACTGTATATGGGATAGTCTGTGGCCGTTCAGCAAAAATAATCAACTGGATGTTATCACAGTGAAGTTCCAATTTGTAAATGAAAATACACTTTACAGCCTACTTGAATTAATTCACCAAAATAATGGCTACAAATAGACTGCAGTGGTATCCCTCCTCTCTAAATATTCTGACACGCAGTCTTTGGGACTGACTACTTCTGGTGGGCTTGCTCCCCCTAGTGTCAGGGGCTATAACTTCACATAGAAAATAATTTTGAAAGCATTGCTGTTCAGGAAAATCAAATATTTTTGTCATTTGCAATGTTGATTGATCAATATATTAACTTTCAGCATGACATGTTGTTTCAACAACTGACTGATAGACGTTTGTGTTGGCTTTGCTTCACCGTTATAGGTTGTATTTAGCTGTGTGAGAGCAATGGACTGTCTGGACACTAAAGCAGGCTTGAGTGACTTTAGTGTTGTCCTGAGGGCAGTCAGAGTTGCTTTGACCTTCCTGCACACACAACATCGACAGGGCCGGTGAATGCTGTGTTAACAGTTGGTTCTGCTTGGTTGGGAATGGGCACAGTAAAGTTTGCAAAATAAAACTTCTAAGGTCATTACAACTGAGGAACAATGTTAAAGGTGAAATTTTTCCAAAAGGTGGTTTATCATGTGAAAACTGTTTGTCTACGCCACTGGGAAACTCTTGCTCATGTGTTGTGCTTACATTAGTGAAAAAACACATGTAAGCAAAACTGTCACAGCCATTCTGCCATGTGGATGTCTTGCGTCCATTATCAAACATGCAACACCATCCATTAAAACATCTTGTTTGCTCGTTTGTTTACTTGTGCCAGTAGAAGCCCACAGCTTGTCATCATCTTGTCAGCATTCAGCCCATTCCATAGTGATTGAATATTCACAATGATGTAAAACAAGCACATCTAATATATTATTTAATCACGGTTCCCAGTAATAAAACACTCTTTTGATCCCGACATTGTATTTCCATTATTTTCTCTTTAAACATTAACCACGGCTGCGTTGAGGATGCATTTCATCGTCGCCTTCTGCTTAAAGATTCAAATGGCGTACTGGTCTGGAGAGACAGGCCATAATGTTTTAACAGAGCTGACAGAGGAAGGAGAGAAAGGAATGTTTGCCCTAAAAATCTGCTGAAAAATCTATCCCCCCCATCCCACACCCACCACATGTCTTTCTCACACTCCCCCATTAACAGTTACAGTGCTTGGACTGCACTTTCTGGCCCTCTATTGGTGCAGAGTACGGACTTCCAACAACAGCCTTTTAATAACCCAATGACGCACACTCACAAAAATGATTAATTATATCTACAGCATGGTTACTTTAATTAAAAAAATACGAACAAGATAAATAAAACTACAATTGAAAACAAATATTTTTGTTAAATAAATCAAATTGAAAAGAAAATGCTTTTAAAAAACAAAACACAACTGACACTACATTTTGTTTACAAAAGGAAATAAAACTATATTAATAATAATAATAATAATAATAATAATAATAATAATAAAGTAATTTGTTTTTGTCTTTGGCCATTGATTTAATGCCTTTGGGGTTGAAGCACTGCACGTATTGCAATTCAAAGTCTGTGGTTCCTGTGTTTGTTTTGAGGATGGTTGCTTTTAAAATAATAGTTTAATGACATTTTACTACACAATATGTTTTAATCTGCACACAAGCAATACACAAAAAAATAAAAACGTATATAAAAAGTAACAAAACTAAAACAAAGCATTTAAAAAGCTAAAACTAATGAAAAAATAAACACTCTAAAAACTAATTCAAACTAAATGAATTAAAACAAACTCAAAAGGAATTAACTACTAGTAACCATAATGAAAAATTCAAAGGAAATTATGATAACCCTGATCTAAAGTGGAACCCGCTATTCGTGGGGGACAAGGGCCAGCTTGCACATAGCCAAAATGTGTGTATAATTGACACCAATTATAAATACATGTGGTGGACATAAATATCTTGAATTTGTTTTTGGGGGTAAATTATGTATGTGTAGCGGAATAGATTATAGAAAGTGTGCAAATGAAGAGATGAGATGGCAGAGAATGTACATCTCCACAATCCTCATAGCCATCCAATTCATGCTAGTTACCAAATCCTCACTTACATGTTATAGTGTTTACGGCCGCACGTGCAAAGAGAATCTCTTGTCAACATCCAAGACGTTCAACGCAAATTTAAGGACACCCATTCAGGTATGTATCTAAGTGAATAAGACAATCACTAGCTAAGGTAGTCATGACCCTGGAAACAAGCATTGATCATACTATAACCAGTGTTGCCACAGTTACCTTGAAAAAGTAACTTAGTTACTTTACTGATTACTTGGTTTTAAAAGTAACTAAATTGCGTTACTGATTACTTGATTTTAAAAGTAACTAAGTTAGATTAAAAGTTACTTTTTTAGTTACTTTCAGCAGCTGCCGATAACACCATCTCAACATAAAAATAATGCAGTAGAAACGGAGTTCCAAATACTTTATTGAAAGTGCATTTTTAACATGAAAATAAAGTTGTTGTTTTTTTTAATGAAAAACAAAATAGGCAGTTTCTCTTGACTTCTTGTAACATAAATACTTTTTATAAAACAAAAAATAAAAATCTATCCAGGTTGAAAATTAAAATCCCCTTAATTCCTCTATTGTTTGTTCCGCTATTCCAGTGTGTACACTTAAGTCGACTCGTGCATGCTGAAAACTAGGGGTGGGAATCTCTGAAATAAGGCCGATTGGATATGTATCTCGACACACAGGTTGTGATTCGATTGAAAAACGATTATCTTTCAGAACAGAACGGTTTGATACGGTTCGATTAAGTTTGGGAACGATACAATTTTCGATTCTATACGATTCATTTCAATATTCAAAACTTATAGTGACATTTGTTGCTTGTAAACATTAATCTTAAAACACCACAAATTTTTACAGTATCTACAAATGTGTTAAAAAAGAACAACAACAAATATGTCTTCTATATTTTTATATTTTGAATCAATTATTTAAATATACCGCAACAAAGGGCTGGGCGATATGACTGAAAAATGTATCAGTTTAAATATTTATTAGTAGTTATTGACAGTTATAATTGTTTTTTTTGTTTGTTTGTTTGTTTTTTTCTCTTCAAAATAAGGATCAGGAAAACAAAAGGTTGATAATTTAATTTGAAATATAAATATTTAACCTTTAGACAGACACCAACACAATTAAACAGAATATGTGCACATTTCGAAGTATTTCAGAAACATAAATTTAAGACATGAAATAAACCTACCGTCCAGCCAAAAGAAATATGAAGCCACCTTATGGAACAATAAATCTATCAAACACATTTTAACCACTTAATATATCCAAAAATATTTCCAAAAGTGCATTTCCCTTTTTATTAACAATTTTTGTTTTTAACAATTTTTGTTTTTCTTTGCCATCACATTCATTTTTGGTTAATGTATGACATCTTTTTTGTTTTTTTAATCTGAGACACGATGATGACCACAGAATCACTACTGTTTATATTTAGTTTTTTGGGCTGTCGTAATCGCGGGCACGTCTCAGTTCTCCTATCTGCTGCTCATGCTAGTTGTAGACATTGACAGGGAGCCACAAACTGAGAAATGAGATACTTGCAGTGTGCTTTTAGCTTAGCTGGTGTGTTGGCTGTGGGACATACCTGTGTCGTTTGAATCCATGCATTGGATCGTCACGGGAGTTATTCTTTTTGGCTCGCGCGCAGTACCAACGCCGGCCCGGGACATACAAGTGCACCGAGAGGACTCGATAGCCATGGGAAATACCGAGATGTACGGCACCGGCTTCTGCTAACTGTTGCATGTTGACACTCGTTGTGCGCGCGCGCGCCGTGTCGCGAGCACGGCGTTGACGGTAAGATCCCCCCCAAAAAAGGTGCGTAACGTCTTTGCATTATGTTTACATATATATACATAACCACTCACACATGTGGCCTACTTCTTGTAGGCCACACACATGGGCTTCTCCCAGGCGGAGAATCGAACCCACGCCAACTGGCACCAAAGGCAAGTGACGGTTCCACTCCTCCAGCTGCATTATGTTTACAACATCCGGGGAATGAAGCGTCTCTGAGCGCTACTTTGCTAGATCTAAACACGGAAGTAGCTTGAATAGTGATGCTACTGAAATGTAAACAAAACAAGTAGAGCACGGCGCAGAACTCTTGCTATTGTTATGAAAACCATAAAGCCTCACTCGCAACTGATTCACAGCCACGCGATATCCGGTCCACAGCTTTACAAGCAATGTATCTAAGGATTCCCGGCGGATTTTGTATCGGTTGACAAGTCTGCTACCGATACAGTCGTTTAGCTCCCCTTGACGAACGATGGTTCGGTCAATCGTTTTTTTGTTCCACCCCTACTGAAAACGTAACTTGTCTGACGTCACTCCCCCTGGCGAGAGGGCGGAGACGACCTCATCCCATAATGCTTCACGGACCAGTTGAGGATGGAAATAAATTATTTTTTTTTACCACTTTTATGGTCCATAATGTACACTTTTTTTGTTGCGTTGTGTGCCTGTTGGTTAATAAAACTAGTAGTAAAAGTATCATCTCTTTTTTTTTGAATGTGCAAACCATTCACGACCAGACCATGGCTGAATTCAGTGTGGTGATCAATGACTTCCGCCTCATCTTCATAGTTAGCGGCAGTTGTTTGTGACTGTTACAACAGTGAGATATTTTGCCTTCTTCATGAAAATGTGGAGTAACGCATTGAATCTCTGGACAGTAACTTTAATCAGACTACTTTGTAGAATAAAGTAACGCATTAGACTACTAGTTACTTTGGAAAGCAAATTTTTTTATCGGCAACACTGACTATAACACAAACTACTATACAGTTGACAGAAGTAGCGGGTTTTGGGTTTAAATAAAAAGGGATTCGGTGCTAAAAAGGGAGCAATCCGGGAGCACCTAATTCAAGGGATTCGGTGCTAAAAAGGGAGCAATCCGGGAGCACTTAATTCACTAAACACGCGCAGATGGGGAAATCTGTCACTAAGTGCGCTGTCAACCAATTTACGCCCTGGTGTGCCGGTGGTATTGAAGCGTACGTAAATGAAGTCATTTGCATACATTTGGCACATAATATGCCCACCCCAATGCAAATGAGAGTCATTGATATACAGCGTCTAATTCACTAACGCCAGCACTAATAGCCACACGGAGTTTGAGTGACGCAAATAACGTTTATGGGAGGCTGGTGTAAACTTGGCGCTTCCTCGATCCCGGATCATGACAGCAGTGCATGGTGGCATGGAGATGGTGCATGTCCCCCCTCAAGCTGATCACGCAGAGAAGAGATAGAGAGGGAGAGGGGGCATTTTCTATATGCTGGTTTACGGCACATGACGTAACCCGGGCTGATCGGCAATGGCGGTGGGGTGGGGGGTTATTTTACGATCATTTTTACGCCCATCATTTTTCTTGTACGCCCACGTCAACCTCTGAAAATATATTTTTTTTTAAATGATCGCACCAATAATTCGTACTTTATGAATGAATGATGTCGTTGTCGTCCTCTGCTCTCTAGAGCTTTATGGCGCTAAATAAGGAAAACGCTTCTGCACCTCTCGGTCCAACCTCGCTTTCTGATAATGTAATTTTTCTCGCAACTGTTACTATACTACGCGTTCTTGGCACAAATCCATTGCCATGTGTGCTAAATCAGGTGCAAATTTGCTCCAAGCTGTCAGTTTTGTGGGCGTGTTTGTGTCGGTATATGATTAGGGATGTCACGATAAGGGCAATATCGTGATATTAAAACTGCCACAATATCATCGTTGTCGTGTTCACAATATTTAAAAGGAGCACATCTGTTAGACAAGGCAGGTTGATTTCCATTTGTGCAGTTCTAGCACCCTCTAGTGGCTACTTTATTAGTGCAATTTAATTTTCACGTGGGATGTTTTGGCCTTCTATGTTTAAAATCTATGCTAATTGATGAAGGGGAACCGAATTTGCTTGTGAAGCGATCAATGTGTGCTTGCATTAGCAAGTAAGTGCCTCAATATTGTTATTAGAGATTGTAGGTGCTTTATATGCATTGCTGTTATGTACAAAAGCACAATATTGTGCTTTTTTTTTTTAGTAAGAGGTCTCTTTTTTTACAATATTGTGATCTTTTTTAAATATCGCCAATGCCCCAACAATATTGTGATAATTATCGTATCGTGGCCTTCATATCATGATAATATCGTATCGTGATGTTTGGATATCGTTACATCCCTATATATGATTAGAACAATATCCTTTGTGAATAGGTGGGTAACTGGGCACAGACTGCGAGTGCAGTTGTGGAGCAATATTTCGCGCTCTTAGCGGACGCAGCGCATTCTTACCCCGGGTTTTCACTGGATGCGGTTGCGGTGCGGTTGCGGTGCGGTTGCGGTGCGGTGCGTCTTGACTGCGTGCTCCGGACGGGTCAATTTTTTTGTCAATCCACACCGGCTCCGCACAGCTGCGGTCCGGCAGCTCCGTCGCCGCCCACTTCCCAACGTGTCTCGCGGGACCGCGCGCGCGCGATCATGTGGCATTTCACAACGAGAGGTGGACTTCTTTTGATTTAACCTTTTCTTCTTCTTCTGCTATGAGATTCCATGCAGCATCCTTTTTTGGTTGTCCTTGTAAAGTATATTAATAACAAGAGTCGGGTCAGTGCGGGTCCACTCTTTATTTCTGTCTTCCCCGTCCGGCTGCCGCTCAGTACGGCAAGCGAGACGGGCACAACAAGCAATCGCGAACATCAAACTCACAATACATTACAGTCCTTATAAAAAGGATGTGCCGTGTCATATATTATTTTGTGGTTTTCCACCTCCAATATAAACCTCTCCTCGTCCATGTTCGCTGGTGTCTAAACCGTGAATGAGCACATGGCCCGGCGACGCCCACGTCACGTTTTGCTGAAAAACTTGCGAAATAGGAGCTGGCGAGTGTTTTATTCTGAAAGGTAACCGGAAATTTATTTTGAAACTGCCTCGGTCTTCCTGTCCCGCTCGATGTGTTTTGTGCTAGCTTGCCATTTGCCGGAGGCCTACCGCTGCGGCGTCCGGCAAAAATAGAAAATAGGTCTATCCTTGCGGAAGGCTTGCGGCACGCCGCAGGCCTTCCGCAGTCGACACGCAACGCACCCGCAAGCGGTGTAAACTGCACCATTCGAATGAATGGAATCTAATTGCTTGCGTCGCCGGACCGCACCGCAACCGCACCGCAACCGCAACCGGTGAAAACCCGGGGTTAGTGAATCTCCCCGTGTGTGTGTGAAGGAACGTTTTGACGGATAAAGCTGTATAGTAAAGTATAACTTTGGTTTCAAACATATTCGTGCAAGTAATTTTCTCCACAAAACCAAATTGTTGTGATCTATTCAAATGTCCAATTTGAAATTTTATAACTTTAAAAAGCTCTTTTCAGAAGATGGGAATGATGACCACCTGCAGCAACAAAAAGTTTAGTAAACAATATTTAGTCGTGCTGTCACTGCATTAATTCAAGACATTGATATTGCAGTGGTAGTAAGAATATTGCCTGTTTAAAGATTTAAGAATTAATTGTTCATTTATACTTGTAACACACTTCCAAAGTTTTTGCTAGTTGGTTCAGCAGATCAACCACATCTCATTATTCAAAACTTCAGCTGTGGCAATAACTACAATCACAAAATGCCATTTGCACATAATTAACACAACCAGAGGTTTCCATCTGTCGATACTGTAAAGTATCTGACTGATTGGGGGGAAACGTTTCTGATAGGTGACAGTAGGACAATTCAGTCTCATTATTAAAAGGTTCCTATTGTGCTCCAGTGGTCTCCTGTATAAGCCCCGGATCTCCCCTCGTGCTGACAGTCTGCTGATTGTCAAGCAGCTGCTTTTCTCACATGGTGCCTAGGCTGAATCCGAATCAGATGCTGATGAGATCAAATTGCAGAGAGAAACCTGTATGCCCCCGTGTGCCCATCTTTGTGTCACCCCAGTGCCTCAACTTAAATTGGACTTTAGGACACAGGAGGGTGGAAGCTTTGATTAGACATAGTCGCAGATGGGATATTGAAATATATGGGACTTTGGACCTGCTTGTTAGGAACAATGGAGTCCAGACTGCAGGTGGGAAGTTCACGCTGGCTTGCCATCAATTGCACATCCCAGCGGCAAGCAGAGAAGTGCAAGTGATCTGCAACTAGGCCGAGTATTGGAGGCCTTCAATTTAATTGCTCAGTAGCTGCAGATTCATCTTTGTGACACCACTGACGCAAACTGAGAAGCCATCGATAAATCTCAACTAGTGTCTCATCATCTACCACTAACTACTCTTAATTCATCATGCAAGGCAAATATATATTGATTTTTCTATCTGAATACAGCAATATCAATTAATTTTCAGGGTGCCCGACAGTGATATTTTCTCCACTAGCAATATGGCAGCTACTTGTTTACATCGGTGGATGACTGGTTAGCACGTGCGCCTCCCAGTACTGAGGACTCGGGTTCGAGTCCAGGCTCCGGCCTTCCTGGGTGGAGTTTCCATGTTCTCCCCGTGCCTGCATGGGTCTTCTCTGTGCACTCTTGTCTCCTCCCACATCCCAAAGACATGCATGACAGGTCAATTGGGCGCTCCGAATTGTCCCTAGGTGTGCTTGTGGGTGTGGATGGTTGCTTGTCTCTGTGATTGGCTGGCAACCAGTCCAGGGTGTCCCCTGCCTGCTGCCCAGAGTCAGCTGAGATAGGCTCCAGCACCCCCCAAGACCCTTGTGAGGAATAAGCAGTCAAGAAAATGGATGGATGGATGTTTACATAGGACACCACACCTCACAAAGTACCAGCTGTTCGGTTTAACTGTTCTGTTCTTCTTCATGACACGCTTATTCAGACTAAATTGACATTACCGTTGCACTTAATAAAAAGCCTAACGTATCATATTAAATACAAGGCATTTTTAGCCCTCTATTTCCTAAGTATAATATTTTTATTAACCATTAAAACCCTGATGTACAGTGCTCAGCATAAATGAGTACACCCCAACAGGTTTGTAAGAACACCTTTTAGTTTCCTTTCAAAATTAAGATTTTCTTTTGGAAACTATACTACAAAATGCTCCCACAAATGTGGGCCATTGATTGCAAACAAGATTTGTTAATTAGTACCCACAAAAAAAAGTAGTTTTTAAATTAAATTTAGTAAAGTACATTTTGCACAAATAAGTAGACCCCGAGAAAAATTGTTAATTCCAGGCCTAGCAGACCTGTTGCTCCATAACAGTCATGTGGGTCATCGCAAATACTAAATGTAGTCGTTTTTGTTGTCGGTTGCATTAATTTTTTGCATTAGTTAATTGGATTAAATTGAAGATTTTGTAATCTATGCATGCTAATTGCAAACTTACGTTGAAAAAAAAAAGCATATTCTATAGAAAACATTTTGTCAAAATGTTGGAAATTGTTCTTATGTTCATTTAGATATTCAATATAATCTTTACATTTTTCGAAGGAGGTGTACTCATATATGCTGAACACTGACACTTGCATTGCATGGAAAATCCATTAGAGGGCAGTGTCACCCACCTGATGGCTGTTCCAGCGATCTTGCAAGATTGCCCAAATTGAGAAAGCAGAGACACCTATACTTATTTAATAGTGGGAAATGTTTTTTTCTGATTTTTGGAAATACTAATATGTTTCACATCTCTTTTTCTTATTATATTTTTGACAGTTATAAATCTACGAATTTAAAGCATTGTGACCGGATGTATCAAATATGACACAAATCAAAAGTCATATGTCGAAGTTGATTTTCAAAAAAAAAAAAAAGGTTTGTTCAAAAGGACCAAGAAATACTCTATTTACAAAGTTAAAAAGAATCAGAATGTTCTCTCATATATTCCATAGTTCAAGTTTGTTTTATAGGGTTACAATGTGATTAATTCAAAATCAAATCCACATAATCAAAAAATATATTAATTCTCTAATTGGTTACTATTCCCATTCATTAATTAAATGTGTCCCATTTATGGTCTTCATAACAAGCCAAGGACACAAGAGAATAATAAATTCAACAATAGTAATGAAACAAAACTAAGTCTGTTTTGTTGGGTTTTTTTTTAAGATGCGAGTCACACCACAATTGAATGTCCCTCAGCAATCCACGTCAAATTTTGTGGTTTTACTTGCATTACCTGTACATGCAGTGCATAACTATAAAAATCTGAGTGGACATAAAAACATGTGCATGGGCTGTAGAACAATAACATTAACAGAGTAAAGAGAAAGATGATTACCGTGACTTTTTCACGGGTCACGGGATTTATGAAAAACGAAGCTGGGTAGTGGGGAAAAAGGCAAGGGCAAGGGAGAAAAAATTGTTTGTAAGCAGAGGGGGCATATATCAATGGCCCACTGAGGGGACAACAAGCTGAGAGGCATCATGACCAGAGATATAGATCAATAACTCCACTGTTATGGGTTGGGAAAACAGAGTGATGTGTTAGCACTGGGTGGGGCGGGGGTCAATGGAGCAATTATTTGCTTGATAACAGCATATGCGCATTGACAGGGCCACATAAACAAGTGGCGGCATCTCTCCCCAGAGGACCGGCAGTGATGCGAAGAAGACGAGACGCCGCCTGACTGCAACGGGGTGAACGCCGGGACGCGCACCAGCGTCATCCCTCCCTTAGCGGGCGAAAATGAAAGTCAACGGGAAAGGGCTGGCGCGCGGCTGCTGCCATGATAGCCAACATCCGTTACAAGTAAATTGAAATGTCAAACCCACTGTGTCATTTCCATAGCTGGATGAGAGGGAGAAGCAGAGGCAGAGAGAATTATGGGGGTATTCACGAGGGTGATCACAATGTGCAGCGGGAATGTTCCGGCAAATTAACTCTCAGCGGATGGCTGTCAGGGAGATAGAAGGATGGGAGGATAAACAGGCAGAACGCAGAAAGGACGAGTGCTCATGAATTCTAGGCTTGCTGCACCATTTTCTGTCTTTTGTTCAGTTATTGTATGAAAACATATTTCGTCATTTCGGCATTTGGTTCATAATGGTCCATTCAACTCCCACAAGTCATGAGTCATCTTCTTGACAGTATTTGAAGCAGGACAATGTTCATTTCCTGACAGCAAAGTATTTCAAAACTACATTAAGGCTAATCCAGAGCCATACACTTACAAAATTGTTATTGTTGTTGTAACCATGGCAGTGACTCGAGACTCATCTCCAAGATGTTGTCGAGATTACCCAAACCATTTGTCTTTCCATAAACATAGATCTCCTTTTCGTACCAATGTTCTTTTTTTTTTTTTTTTTAAAGCTCAACAATGGATGCAAATAGATAAAAAAAAAAGAAAAAAAAAAGAAGAAGCTAAATGACTGTAATTAACCTTAATTATTTGCACTATCAATAAACAGTCTGAAATGATGCCAAAACTTTTGTTTTTATATCCCTTCATGGGTTAACAATTATTTTACTGACACTTGAAGAATCAACTCAAAAAGCATCCTAAGCGCTCTGGTCAGTTACTTCAGGGATATTATATTTATTATTTAATTTCTGTAATTGAATAGGATTACTTTTATTTGCATGTAATGGTTTTCTTTTAAATGTTTCACTGTTTATTTTACTGCACTTTCTCGGATTGTACTTGTTAGCCATATAAGGGCAGGAATATGCACCACTGTACATTCTGCTTTGATGACTGTCAAAAGCGAGTGTGCTGTGTATACAAAATTAGTCCTAAATTGAAATCGTACTTCTCTTGTACATTTTGTTAATCTACATGAGAGTACATGCACTTCATGTGAATGCATCCTAACGGAGCCCCCACATCCACTCTCATATTGCTCTTAAATATTTATAAAGATTCCTATTATTGTATTAAGTATTTATTGATTTATAATTTAAAAGATTTATACTGAGTGTACGGAACTGCAGGCTAGAATGACTTACTGTGACATCCGTAGCTATTTAGCTATGCCCACTAGCCGCTTAGCATTCACAGGAAAGGAAAATGTCGACTCAAAAACACAGTCAGACAGAAAAAAATGAATCAGAAGCACAATCTGGCTCAGTATTGCTCCAGGTTAGCCGTAGTTTAGCTATTCTCGCTGATGCTGGTCACGCGCTGACAATCCAGACAGAAGCTGGACAATGAAAATGCATTGCCTTGCTCCATCTTTTATTGATTTACACCTAAAGAGCCTTTGGAGTGGGTTTGAAGTGCTTTGCAACTGGCTCGCTGCTCTCACCTTTGCTGTCAGTGGCTTGGCTATGAACTATAACAGAGCCACTGGCATTTGGCTAAAACAATAATAACAACAACAAAATGTTTAGAACTTTGCTTTCTTGTTTAGTATCAGGGCAGATGAGCCTCACAGGGCAGATGTGTTTCAGGTGGTGAATTCAAAAGCGCAGTATGGAAGGCAGGAAAGAAAAGGCATCTGCAGCGGTCAACAGGCGGGAGGGAGGATGGATGTTTGGCAAGTAGGGAAAAGCAGAGTGTGCTTTTATTCAGAGGCTGGTGAGTGACAAGGAAACCATTAACAGAGTGGCGCTGGCCAAAGGGATTAAATCCACATAAGCATGGCTATTATTCAAGCTAATTAAAGCGCCTTTTTAGCCTCTGAACCCTGTTAGACCTCAGCAACAAAGCCAATTGAGAGAGACGCGGAAAACCATTCAAGAATTTTGCTAAGCAGGCAAATCTTTAGTTCACGTTAATCCAGAGGGAGTTTGTCATAAAGTTTGAAGAAGTTCAGTTAAAGAAAGCTAAAACCACACTAATGGTTGCTACAAAATGGCAACAAAGAGTCAAAAGAATGGAACCTCAAAAGTTGAATGGCCTTAAGAGAGTTCAACCCAACAAAACCCTTGGGACAAAATACGTCGGAGAAAAACAAAAGTAGTTCAATTTATGGCTTATGGCTGCTAATCAATGACACGTATGAGGAGTGGATCCCAAGAAATGCAGACCAGGATAAAATCTTACAAGTGATCAATGCAAATCAGGACTTGACAATAATTTGTGACTGTGGAACAAGCAAGGTCACAGGGGTTCTTAACCTTTTTTATCTTGGGGCCCAACTTTTCCTGTAAAAAGTGGCCTGGGGGCCCATTCAGAAATTATGATTTATGTTCACTTATTATTGTTTGAATATAATAACTAAATTCAATCTAGTTAAGGTTTATAAAATCATTATGAAATAACATGATACAATATGGTCATCAATGACCATGATTATTTATATGTCAACATTGACACCCAACAAGATGCCCAACAAGCAAAGAATTCCGGAATCAAATTAAGCTTCGTCTCAAGTCAAGCTTTTTATCACAATAATAACTAAGTTATTTTACCTCATTAAAAAGGTGTTGTGAAAATTCAAAAAGTTTATGAGTACTTTTTCAGTACTTTTACCAGTTGTTTTCGCCTTTGAAACAAGTATCTGTTCCTCTATTTAAATATACATATTTTTGACACTTCTGTTAGACATCTTTTGTATATTAACAGTGACATTGTAATGGAGAAAATAAAATACTCCAAACCTATTGTTTTAGGATGAATAATTAATTATTGTAACTTACTGTTTACCTTTAAAACACAGCCAGCAAGCTATTCAACAAGAGCAGAGATATAACAGAATGACGGTTGCGTCTGCCCACTGTGAAAGGCCGCTGTGTATCTTTGCTTTGGGAATTTCATGTTAACAGCTCCTTGGAGACTGCATGTGAGTGTCCACTGTGGCCTCTCATCATCAGGAGCTCAATGAGCCAGACAGACGAGCAGATCGAGGGATGGAAGGGGGAGACAGGCAGGGATTGCGGGACATCACTTTTCTGATTTTACTTGACACTTGACATGCAACCAAGCAGAGCAGACAGGCACGGAGGAAAGAGACCAAGCGTGAGTGAAAGCAGAAGAGAACGCACAGCAAGTAAAGGGAGAGCTGAGTGAATGATGGGCAATGTGCTTATAGGGAGAGGCGGGTGTAATGGGGTGTGAAGTGGAAGAGCTCGGCAGACAGCGGACGAGACCATCTGCCTGTCAGACCAGCACTTTATTACTCCTTTCTTACAGTCTCAATCAGGCTGTCACAACACACACACACACACACACACACAAAAAAAAGAAAAACACTTCAACCAGGTCAAGAGAGGAAATAAATCAAGAGACAAGCTACATCGTTCTAACTACAGTCTCTCACATTTGTTGGTAAAAATCTGCCACCTACAAAATTTCAGCCCTGAAACGTAGAGTTTACGGTGCCATGGCAAACAGCTGATGGCAAAGAAACCTGGAGAAGGAAAAAAAAAAAAAACAAACTCAGCTAATACTACACTGTCACCGTTGTATTATTTTTTTTTTATTGAGAAAAGAACAACCATTTGAAGGTGACACGACGAGAGGAGGTAGGACTCAGACGCAGAATGTAAGTTGGCCAACAAGGCTGCAGCTTTAATCGCACGAAACTCAAATCGCCTCTCAAGGAGGGAAAAAAGGCTGAACAAAAAGAGCTCCAAACTGGAGATACAAAAAAGGGCACTCAAAAACAGGGACAACAAAAGGCGCTCCACAAGGGAGGAAAACCAGGGCAAACTAAGGGCGCAAGACAAGGCAAGGCAAGGCAAGGCAAGGCTAGGCTAGGCTAGGCTAGGCTAGGCTAGGCTAGGCTAGGCTAGGCTAGGCTAGGCTAGGCTAGGCATCAAACAAGGACTGTGGTACGAGGTCATGAGGACTGTGGGACACTTCCATGCACTGACTGTGACACTTCGGCAACCAACTGGCGAATGAAGGTGGCTTTTATTGTCCGGGTTGATTGGAAACAGGTGGTGCTGATCATGGGCGTGGACCGGTAATCATTGAGCTGCAGGAAGGGTAAGTGGCCTGGGGTGAGAGTAGAGTCAGGACTATCAAAATAAAACAGGAACATGACTGTAAAACAAAAGCATGAACCGCCACTCTGGTGGCGGCGTGACAGAAGGTTTTTATGAAAGTTCAGAGAAGAGTTTAAGTTTATTTTATTACCAAGTGACAATTAAATGAATCATAGCGACATGCAGAAAACACATTAGTGCAATATTTAGTGTGACCCCAAATTGTCCAAAACGTGACTGATCTATTTTGACAATGCTTCTTTCCATCATATTATTGAACATTGGAAACCTTGGTCATTTGGTTGTTAGATGATGCCCCGTTGAACATGAATTAGTGGGCTGAGAACATGAGTAAAGGGGAACCTTGATTTAACGGAGTAATATGGGGGAGCCGGTGTTGGTTACAGTAGATTGTCCGTTAAATTGAAGCACCTTTTTTTTCATGGCCTAAAAACATTCAATACATTTTTTTTTTAAATTTTAATTTGTGATCCAAAAAAAAACATCTGTTGCATTAAAAAAAAAATATATATATATATATATATATATATATATATATTTTTTTTTTTAAAATGCTTTAGGGTTTATTCAAACTTGCCTCACTGGTATTTGGGGTTGGGTGGTGGGTGGGTGTGGGGGCACTGGGGTTTGGCATGGGGTGATAATGGCATGCAGCAGGTCACTTTCATGAGCAGCGAGGCGTGCACGCTTTCCATTTTCAGCTCTGTTACAATTGGATGACAAAAGAAGGATTTAACAAAAAAACAACAACTGTAGATTGTACCAGTATCATCACAATATAGCGTTCCTGTGGCAATGATAAGCTAATGTCTTTCTCTCCATTGGTTTTGATGGTAGTGTCGTCCCCTGCCAACTTGGCCGCCACAAAGGTTTGTCCATTAGCTGGCTCTAGTCTGTAGTGTATATCTGTGAAACAGCGGCACAACACGGATGGATATACAGTACATGTATCTTTTGATTGTGCCACAGCGCCACTCAAAAACACAGGCTAATTCTGTAATTGGCACATTTTGACAACTACTGTGCAAAGGGGCATTTTAGTGTACTGGACACTATTTTCTGTCAATTAAATCTGGAGACTGTTGGTTCCGATTGGTACTCTCTTCATTTAACTAAATGTTGAAACAATCTGCTAATGTTCCAGTGCTGTTATGTACAGTATGTACCATCGCAAACCACAACCACAATAGCGGACCGGCATCTATATAATGCCTTTAATGGTATTGATCTAAAGTGTGACTATCAACTTTGCAATGGCATAACTTTTGATATGTGTATCGAGTACATGATAAATGAGAGCTAAAGGGGATCATTATCCGCACTCCCCATTTGCTTCTGTTCAACCATCCATCCATCCATGGCTTCTGCTGGGGGCTCTGTTTTTGTTGCCTAATTACCTCTCTGCCGTCGACTCGGCCTCTTCACATGTCCATGAAGACTGTGATAAAAAAAACAGTAACACAGCAGGGGAAGCAAAGAGCTTCTTAATTTTCTCTGACAGTCCCCTTGAAACACACAGGCCCGAATCCAAGCTCTAATTGAAAGCACATTGCTATTCCAGACAAATTAAGCACAATTAAGGCCCCTGAGTTATGAGTATCTATCAGTGTGCAATGTTTTCATAAAAATCACAGCGCTTCAGATCAAAGCCTCTCGACCCCTTGCCTTAATTGCCTCATTAAGCGCTGTAACTTCTTTGTGCTACAGGCATCATAAATGCGGGTCTGCTCGTTTCATTTGGGAGTTACACTAAAAGACGCGCCCTTAAACTAATCGCTTCCACGTTTCCAATAAAGGTGCATCAGTTTTATGGCGGAGAACAAAAAGTGATTTTCTTGCATTTATGGAGCACATTTTGCAAGGGCCCTTCACCTGAGAATGTGATTTATCGTTTCATTGTGTCTGGGACAAACCCGCGACAATGTTTGGCTACTTTACAACACATGTTACAAAGACTTCCATAACTTGTGAAGCGTCCGCTTGAAAGAGGCGAGGCCCCGTGGTCCCGCCTCCGTTTAACTTTTGAGTCCTAGGTGTGGCATTTGACACATCATAGCAGGTGAAAGGAAAAAGGTGTCACCACCAGGAACCGGCAAATCACAGGACAGAAAGATGATTATGCGCAGCTGAGGCCAGGCCCCTCCCTGCTAGTGCCCTCGTCATCGCAAAAGGCAGTCCGAGCATGGCTGGCTTTTAATTTTCATCTTATAAATGAGGTGCTCACTCAAGAGAGAACACGCTGTTTCAATTTGAGAAGGCTGCTTTATTGGTGGACAGTGACACCGAGGGAAGGAGGGGCCGTGCTGGTGAGGCAGCAGGGGAAAAGATGTTGGTATGGAACATTTGTTAGTAATCCCATTCCACATACCATATGGCTTCATTACCATTATGCGGGAGAGAAGACTTCAGTCAGTCTGAAAATAAAGAGCTACTTAGCCCCATCCAAACTGACCCCAAATGAGACATGTTTGTCTCTGTGTGACAGTGTTAGTGTTATTGCCCTGCTCTTGCATTCTTTGCGGTCACCCTTAGATTGAGCTTGCAGCTGTGCGTGGTTTCGCATGTGTGTGCGCATGCATGTAGCAGCCTTGGTGTGGGTGTGCGCTAGATAGGGATCGGCCTTTTTCCCAATGACTGATTATAACGGAAGAGAGTCCTCGGCCATTACTGCAGCGAGCGAGAGAGAGAAGAGAGGAAAGAAGGCGCATAAGCCAGCTCCATTCACATGTGAAGATGACTGATAATGCGGGAGCAGCAGGACCCCTAGCTGGGTTCATTGGCCCCTAAGTGCTGCTTTGCTGAGAACGCGTCCCTTATCTTGCCCTGACAGCAGTAATAGAATATGCATAGCTCTATTAGCATACAAGGTAATAGCACCCTTGAGGGAGGGCACTGACATAAAACTTTAAGTAGAAATCAAAACATTGGTGAAGGCAGAAGCAGAATAAAAGGTTATTGTCACTCACAGCAAACATGGCCTGAGGACTTGATTGTGGCTGCGCGCGCGGTATGCTGCCTTTAACGCTTCCGTGCACATGTGTGCACAGACATACGCTGACAAAGAGAGAATTCAATGCCTAGTTCATACATATGTTTAACTGTACATCGAAATACCAAGTGCAGAAAATAAAGGGGTTGTCCTCCTCTGGGCATGTCAAATGAAATGACATGCTAAAAGTTGCACCTCACCTATAGCAAATGTGCATAAATCAGGACAATCCCATGTTGTATTTTCATAAATTCTCTCATTATAACCAACTAGGGTTGTTTTGAAAGTATTACAGCATTTTCTGCCATTAGTGTACATGCCATGTGAACAGGAATCAATATAAAAATATTTTACTTTGGAGCTGAAACTTTTTAAAAACACAAAGAAGTGTTAATATTATCAGACATGTTTAAATGTAGTCTAATTTTGAGTCCATTTTTTATCATAGTTAATCTCATAACGTTTTTTTTTTTTTTTTTTTTAGTCAACTTTTAGTCGACGACAAATCTCACATTTTCGTTTTTTTTTAGTCCAAGAAAATGTAAATCTAATTTTATTTGTCTAGTTTTATCAAAAGTTTTTAAAACACTTAACATTTTAGTCTCGTTTTAGTCAGGACAGTCATTTTACCCCTGTATACTTTTTTGTCAGCAGATAATGTTGAACAGTTCGGATCTAAAACTATTTCACTTAAAATGTTCTCTCATCTTTTTGATGAAAAACACAATTACAGTATAATGGCTACTATGTCTCCATGCTATGAGCTAGTAAGTTATCCAGCATTAGTTAGCTGTCTGATTAACATTATTGTTGGAACGTGACAGCCGTTGGATTCATGTCACGTTATAACTATAAATTACATTTTTCATTTATTTTTTAAATCTTTCACTGTGAATCCACCCTCTGTTTGCCCCATGTGTTTGTTCATGTGGCACGTTCTAGCTACAGATTTGAAAGGTGGTGTGTCACATGACAGTCAAATTGACAGATTAGCAGAGACAAGATTTTACAAAATCATATAAATTTCATCTTGTCTTTGTTCATGAACTAAAATGTCCATAGATTTTAGTCCAGTTTTTATTAAGTGGAGTACATTTTCATCTTGTCTTCATAAGTCGACAAAAATGCACGTTGATTCAGTCCCAGTTATTATTTATTAATGAGGGTTTTAGTCTACTAGCCTAGTTTTAGTCCTGTGAAAAATGTGCTTTGAAGAAATTATTTTTGTTTAGTTTTCCTTGACGAAATTAACACTACCACAAAGAAAATAAGTGAATATGGATACGTTAAAACTCCAACTACAGTTGGGGCTGCATTAAGGAGTTGCAGGTCAGATCGAGTCCCGCCTGCACACTCAGCATAAGAAAGCAATTTGCTGCTCCGCACACATCACCCCAAAAAATGATAGCAAAAGGTCAGGTCCTTAGAGAGCGCTAATTTATTCTAGTGGGACAGACCGGGAGAATGTTAGCTTTTCCACATATTAACTTTTATTAAAGATATTAACCTTGAAGGACGAGGCCGAGGAAGTGGTGTCAGAAAGGTTAAGAATTAACAGCAGCGTTTGGAGAAGCTTAAACCTCTCTCGGACTTTTTTCGGTGTGTATGTTCAATGCAAGGGCACCACTATTAATGGAATAATATCAGTAATTGCATCCTCGCTTGTAATTATTGTGGTTATGGCATCCACTTTGATGTGCTGCTCAGTCCCACTGTCAATATGAGCCATATGTGAACATGGGGAAATGATGCTAATCATGTGCTAGCAGAACATGTAATTCTAAAGTGAAATAAAGTTCAACACCTTGAGTGGTAAAGCACATTGAGGAATGTTCCTCCCTGTGTAATATGGAGTGAAAATGATCAGTGGGCCTATTGGTCTTTTCATGAGAAAATAGATGGCGGATTAGCACGTTCAATGTAATAATTACCATTAACATAAACTAGATATTCTGTAAAGCATCCTGGCTTCAATGGAAATGTTTAATGGACCATACATGTGAATGTCAGTGGGAAGGTTCTTTTTTCAAATGTGCCATGTGATTATCTGGCCACCAATAAACAGCCACCGCTCGCCTAACATGAGCTAGGATGGGCTTCAACCTGAACCAGATAAATAGTAGAAAAATGATTTCATTAATTTTTTAGGCAATGTTAATGTATTACATTAGTGATAGACTGCTTTCCAGGGCCGATACAGATAACCATTAAAAGTAATCAAGGAGGCCGATAACCGATATTTGGAGCCGATATTTATTTGCTGAAAAACAAAAAATATTAGCGTCAAAATAAATAAATAACTTAGTTGAAATGCCATTAAGCATGTTAAAAAAAAAAAAAAAAAAAAAAGCAGGGTGGTCCCAGTTTCAACAGCACCTCATAAAGTTAAGTGATGTTTTAAATAAATACTTAAATAAAAAGTCCCTTGAAGTTAACACAGTTTTAAATTGATCATTTAAGCTGCTATCTCAGTGAGCTTGTAAACTAAACGAATTTTGGGTTTTCATCAAGGTCCATAAAAGGTTTCCAAAGATGTTCTTAGACAGTGAAAAATTTCCTGAACATATTCAACATGAACAAGTACAATTGTTTATGTCAAGACTGTTAACAGCTTTGTAACCTTTGGCAACATTTTACGAAAGCCCAAAATTTGCTAAGCTCACAAGCATTCGCCACTCAGTGAGAAAGCAGCTTTACAGGCCTTCAGATTTGTAAAAAAAGCTGTTGATATTTGTCAAAATCTCGACAGGACCGTACCCCAATGCACCAAGCCAGGTACATAAATGCACAGTTTGATGTTTGGTGTGGAATGACTTTGGTACCAGAACCTCAAGCCAATTATGTAGTCATAGTTAAGGGTTTCCGTTCCCGCTCTTTGTCCTGCCCTGCGTAGTTAAAGATGGACTGGAGAAAATACTATTTCCTCTCTAGTCTGTACAGATGGTTTGGCATGGTGACAAGACAAACTGAGCCTTGCATCAAAGGCCAACCTCTATTTCATGGTGGCTTAACACTTACTCTCTAGATTGCAGTTGCTGTGTTGGGAAGTGGGAGGTTGCGCGTCCTTCAGACCGATTTATCAAATCAGTAACAGATCCATTGTAATCTCATATCAAAGTTTAAGCGAGGAGCAAACAAGAAGAAATAGTTGTGACAATTGACGATCATTTGCATTGCAAGCAAATGCAACTGGATGGTTTTACTTGGCAAGCACAGTAACATGATATATATGTTGTACCCCAAATTAAACGCATGCTTCTCGCCACATGGCCCAGGCTGCGACTGGAAATGAAAGTGCTCACCGCATACTTTCACCAGGATCCTCAGACGAGGGCTTGCAATTTTTAATGATTATTTTCTGCAGGCTACCAGTATACAGTATATGTATATAACTGTAGGCGAACATACACAGATCCCATGCACGTAGCGCAACCCACAAAGAGGATCAATCAGCAGAGACGCTTTGAAACGAGGTGACTAGCAGCAATTGGGAGACTTCTATCTGACCACAAACCAAACAGACGTCAACATACATAGCAGTCTTCTGTTCATATTATTTATTCATCTGTGGCTGCCAATCCATTGCTGATAGTATTACTGGTGTTGATTTCATTCTCAACAGCGTATTTAAACAGCACTTATACTCTGTTAACTATCAATACATCTATAGTTTGTTTTTGTTACATTCAGTGCTGCCGTTCATGTTCACTTACAGAACTGTATCTATTTATCATGTACAGTTTGCTGTTCACATCTGCAGAAGTTTATGTTGGACATGTACAGTTGCCACAAACACTTTTGCTAGTCACATTGCCTGATCTAAGTACCAGTATGTATAAATCATTCTTAGAATTTTGAAGAGTTGATATACAATATTGGTAAAGTATATTGTTATACTTTTATATGCTGCATGTTGCTGCTGTAAAAATTCATTGTGGCGCTCACAAGGACAACGAGGGAAATAAAGATGGAGATTGAAGATTGGTTGATAACTGCCTGGTTGAAGTTTGACAACATGCATTTATTTATTTAAAAATTTGGTTTTGGATGACCATCAAAATCTGTCATTTTCTTGCTTATATTCAGAGCAACAGTTGTATAAAATGTAGTTACAATTATGGTTGCCACATTGGCCATTTGGTGTTGGATATCACGATGGGGTTCTACCTTCCCCTGGAGAACAAACTTAAGAAGTTAATGAGTGTTACAATTTTATGTTCATGGTGGACTTGCAGCACCGGTTACTTCACAGGCAAACCAATAATGAAGCCTTTGGCTGTTCCCATGACCGTTCACTTTTAACATCTCATTAGTGGTATATGAAAGTATAGGAATAAAAGAAAGCGAGAGAGAGAGAGAGAGAGAGAGAGAGAGAGAGAGAGAGAGAGAGAGAGAGAGAGAGAGAGAGAGAGAGAGAGAGAGAGAGAGAGAGAGAGAGAGAGAGAGAGAGAGAGAGAGAGAGAGAGAGAGAGTTTAGCAGTTTTAAATGATCAGGATACAGTATATTTGCTCTCTACAGTTCCCAGCTGACAAGAAATGCAACAGGTGTCGTCAAGTTGGCCAGCCTAGCACAGGTACAGTTTACCAAACCACAAGTTTGAGTGGAGTATCCACATATATAGATGAAATTTAAATAATGACTTATTTCACTAGAAATGCATTCTGCCCCGTTTTTTTTGTCTGCACGTCCCACACAGCCCCCACTCCATTTCTGTGCTTCCCCAATAAATGGAAAAATATTCACCGCCGTAGGCTAGTGCTGAACTTCTCACTCTCTGCATCCAATTTGAAGCAGAGCTGGCGTGATGTCACTGGAGCGTCCAAACAAGGAGACGACAGGAAAGAGAGGAGAGGAGATGGCAACCTACAGACCTCCAAGGTCACGCTTCTTAACCCCACTGCAAAAAAATCCAATAACACTTTATGAATGTTTTAGTTAGAAGTCGTTAATGCAGCCAGGCATCTGCTTCGAAAAGAATACAAATGAGGTGCTGTCCGACAATACGAACTTCCCCCAGCACCACACTTAAACACACACAGTGCCTCTGGGTATAACATCCTAATGTTCCAGGGTGAAAAAAAAAAAAAAAGTGGCCCGGAGGACCTGCACTCCATAATGCTAAGCCAGAACCATCTCGACGGATTTGCCTGGCTGCATATTTAAAGTCACCAGGCAGGTTGAACATCTGGATCGTCACATTTAAAGTTATTCAGCAATGCCGCTGCACACTCACTTGCTGGCTCATGTTACCAATAAAATGTCAATTTAAGAGTAAGACATCTGCTGTGTGTATATTGTTAAATGCACACTTTTGAGGGATGGGCATGATATTGTTAATCATGTGGAATTAAAGAATCTATGTTGGTGTTGCCATGTCTTGAAATAATGAAGAATTGTGGGTGCTTTCAAACTAGTTAATGGTCTAAATTGTCTAAAAACGGTATTCTGGCTAACATTGCATTACGGTAGTTGAAAATGAGTGAAGCAGCAAAATCCAGCAGGTTTTATCATTAACAGAAGGCGGCCATTTTGCCACTTGCTGTCAAGTGAAAATGACATCACAGTTGCTCAGGTCTCAGGTAACAGCCAATCACAGCTCAGCTTCAAAAAACAGGTAAGCTGCGATTGGTCGTTGCCTGAGCCCTGTGATGTCATCTTGAGTCGACAACAAGCGGCAAAATAGCTGTCCCCTGACATGGATAAAAAGGGCTGGATTTTGCTGCATAAGTCATATTCCACAAATGTAATATTAATCAGAATGTCATGTTTTGACTATTGAGGTCACATTTGACTGTTGTCAAAAAAAGTTTAAATTAAGGTTGACTTCCCCCTTTCACGTTTGCGTCTGCACATTTTCCACCAGTTAGTCCTGTTTTAGTTGCTCTCGCTGCATCATAATCATCTCCTCAACCTTCTCCCCAATTAAATGTTAGACATGCACTTAACTTTTTCTTTTCGTGTGCTTTTAGGCAAAGGCTGCAGGTCAGTGCGCAGCAAACCTACCCTAACTATATTTCCAAATAGAATCGTCCCCCAAGCATGACTCCAAAAGCGAAACCTCCCAACACACTCAATTCAATCTCTACAAACGGAATTTAATACAACTGTATAAAAGCTCAGCATTGGCTATAGGAGTGTGTTTGTGTGTGAGGCACAAACGTGAGTGAGAGGGCTCAGCAGTTTAAATAAGCCAACAAGCTTTACCTACGTGGGCGCTGGCGGTCACAGGAGGAAAGGCCACGGGGAAGGAGGGAATAGATGTGTCGCAGTGGCCATGATGATGATGGAGTGTCTACAAATATGAATCCAAACAGGGTCATTTTGATTTGGCGGCAGTACGCAAAGGCTGGCCCGTTAACTCCTGACCTTTTGAGCGTGACCTGTGGGGGAGGGGCCCATCCGCTCGGAGACGAGCGAAGGGAAAGGAACGCGGGGCTGCACAGTGTCAGGCCCATTATGACCCGCTAAAAACTCAGGTTGCTCCACGGCGAGGAGCCATCCATCATCGGGGCCTCTCTAATCAGCATGTTTGTCACTGTAACTAAACAGCGGGCTGAGCCACATCGCCACGCTATTGGTCCTGACAGGGAGAAATAAATCTGCTGCTGGCCAATGGGCTGCAGGCAGCCGAGCATGACAGGAAAGGTGACAGACTCTTGAGGTCTCAAGCGTTGTGGAGATTAAGGGGAAGTAGTCCAGAATCTGGAAACGTTCGCTGGGTTACTTTGGGGTAGGTGCCTTTGTCCTCCTCCAGCAGGACAGGTCCATTTGTTCAGTCGGACAGAACTCGGGTTCAGGTAACAGATAGCTGCTGCTGACAATTTGATTTCTGCTTCGGTGGTGACCACACAGGATTAGTGCCTGACAAAGAGGGAATTGTAGGCAAGCGCAAACAATTAATAACATCACCAAAGGTAAACACCGATTTCAATCCTGGCTCCTGGGAAAAATGTCTTACATTAAGATGAATAAAGTGCTGAAGGACTCACAGTACACCACTTCAAAAAGTAGCCCGCGTAACTATATTTTTTTAACAGCGCCAATTAAGACAACATACTGTATTGAATCTCATTAAAAAAATTGAATATGGGGATTTACATCTACTCTGCATTCTATGAAAATGCAATACATAACCTTAGCTATTTTACACTAAACCCTGTTTTGGTTGCTCACACTTGAGCAGACACGGTAAACACAAAAGTGGTCGCAAGGAGAAAACAGCTAGAGACTAACAGGAACATTTGTTTAGAGCAAGCAGTTTCTCACGCTGTTGTGCCTCCAGCTTTCAACGCTATTTTTTTAAATCTTGGAAATATCAATAAATCAACATCTTGGTCATATTTTGAAGGGATGACAATGTGTATCGTAACTTAGTTCATGGCAATGTCTTCAGCAAACTTGGCTGAGGGCTCGCCATATGTGAATGTTACATGCAGACTTCCTTGTGATGAGGCTGAAAACACATACACGCCTACCCCGTCACAGTCTGTCATAAAGAGGGACCTTTTCTTTTTCTTTTTTTTTTTTAGAGGGACCTTTTCTACACCCAAAAAGGCTGAAGGTAACCCCGGGTTTTCACCGGATGCGGTTGCGGTGCGGTTGCGGTGCGGTCCGGCGACGCAAGCAATTAGATTCCATTCATTCGAATGGTGCAGTTTACACCGCTTGCGGGTGGGTTGCGTGTCGACTGCGGAAGGCCTGCGGCGTGCCGCAAGCCTTCCGCAAGGATAGACCTATTTTCTATTTTTGCCGGACGCCGCAGCGGTAGGCCTCCGGCAAATGGCAAGCTAGCACAAAACACATCGAGCGGGACAGGAAGACCGAGGCAGTTTCAAAATAAATTTCCGGTTAGCTTTCAGAATAAAACACTCGCCAGCTCCTATTTCGCAAGTTTTTCAGCAAAACGTGACGTTGGCGTCGCCGGGCCATGTGCTCATTCACGGTTTAGACACCAGCGAACATGGACGAGGAGAGGTTTATATTGGAGGTGGAAAACCACAAAATAATATATGACACGGCACATCCTTTTTATAAGGACTGTAATGTATTGTGAGTTTGATGTTCGCGATTGCTTGTTGTGCCCGTCTCGCTTGCCGTACTGAGCGGCAGCCGGACGGGGAAGACAGAAATAAAGAGTGGACCCGCACTGACCCGACTCTCGTTATTAATATACTTTACAAGGACAACCAAAAAAAGGATGCTGCATGGAATCTCATAGCAGAAGAAGAAGAAAAGGTTAAATCAAAAGAAGTCCACCTCTCTTTCTGCTTCTCTGTTGAGCACAGACTTTCTGTATGTTTGTCGTTGTGAAATGCCACATGATCGCGCGCGCGCGGTCCCGCGAGACACGTTGGGGAGTGGGCGGCGACGGAGCTGCCGGACCGCAGCTGTGCGGAGCCAGTGTGGATTGACAAAAAAATTGACCCGTCCGGAGCACGCAGTCAAGACGCACCGCACCGCAACCGCACCGCAACCGGTGAAAACCCGGGGTAAGAGGCCAAGAACGTTTCGGAAATACAAAGCCTGGATCTGCTTTGAATACTTAAATATACAATATAAATATACAAGATATTAGATGCCAAAAAACAAACAAACAAAAAAACAGACTAAATTCTGGGTCACAAACTTAATGATAAGGTTTTTTTTATTATATTTGAAGCCTAATAGAATGCAAAGCCTGAATAATATATTCCTGCATTTCCTCCATGAATCAAAGGTGGAAATATTTAAAACGACCACACAACAGTGAAGTGTAATCTGAGTGAATTTATTTGGTTGATTCTCAATCTGATCCTAAATTATTGTAGGGCCAAGTTAAAAAAAAAAAAAAAGATGTATTCTTTTCTTGCCCCTGGTAGCAGTGTTTCTAACACCAGATTGCATTTCTTTCTTGATGGTTTTCCGTGGTGGGCTGCACACAGGGGGGAGAACATGCATTCACCCATTTCTGCAAAGTAAAATGACACTATATCAAATCAAGCATTTCCATATGTGGACTGTCGCTGCTGTTGTGGGTCTGGCAGAGCACTGGGCAGGGCAATACACCAAAAGATGGGCTGAGCTCTTCCAACGGGACAATATGTGAACTCTGGAGCCCCCTACTGTGCTAAAATAAAAACTGCCTCTTCCCCAATACCTCTGGAAATGGCAGACCATCAGTGATCTTACTTTCCAGATTTTTAAAGCAAATAAAGTAGTGCTGTAACTATCGAATATTTTTTTTAGAATCGATTAATCTATCGATTATACAATCGATTCATCAACTAATCATTTTAATTTTGCATTAAAGCGTATTACAAAAGCATTTTCCCCCTGATTACTGTTTTTCAAAGGGGGGATTGATGTTATACTGTTACCAGTTCAGTCATTGTTTTCCAAATTAAAGACAGATGTTTGTAAATGTATTTTGATTTAACACGGAAGAAAGACTATTCTCTGTAGTCTTTCACGGAAGACTACAGAGAATAGTGAACAATTACTGTTGATGTGCTGAAATCAGAGGATTTTCACTATTTTAAATTAAAACATGGCTCCAAACAATTACTCGATTATTAAAATAGTTGATTAATTTGATAATCGATTACTTGATTAATTTTCTCTAATATAAAGCAATATTGGAAATCACATTGATAATACAATTTTGCTAGCTTTATAGAAAACAACCAGTCTTAGTGTCCCCTTTCAACATGTGTAACAAATGTTCATCCCTAAAATGCAGGTAGTATGGCTTATCGACTACCTTGACCGCTGTACTTTGGAATTCTGGCAATAAATCTCAAGGGCACAATTCATTTGCTATATTCTAATGCTAATTGCTGCAAAACGAAAACAGATAGAAATATACTTTTTTTTTTTCCTGATGCAAGAAGAGACTCTAATCTTTCTCTTTTGGTAGTTCCCATGTTTGTTTGTTTTAAATAGCAATAGAACACAATATTGTGTGGGCCTTGCAAAATGAGTCAAATTTCAGAAAAAACAACCGGGAGCGAAGGGGGATGCCTCAGTGAAAATGTCTGGGAGTGAATATAGTTGGGTGACACTCTGCCACGTTGCCCTTTCTTCTGTAAAAGGAAGCGTTTTGTATGTAAGTGAGCCACATGGCGTCGGCCATTAAAGATTTGCAGCAAGTTCAGCATGACCCTCTTCCTCTAATCACAAGATGTCTTCCTTGGGTCAAGGGGAAAAAAATGCATTCAGGGGAACATGTGCGTAGCCAAACATTTCCAAAGATGGTAGTTTTTTTTTTTTTTTTGTGGTATAGTAGACATTACCACTTCCTTCTCTCGTCTAAAAGAAATTAAATTAAATTAGCCATCATGCCGGAGTGCGGGTCAGTGGCTAAGGCAATGGCCTTTTACTGGAAGCTCTCCTTGGCCAAGCTTGTCTTTACAGAAATAAATTAGTCTAGGAGTGCTTGGCTAAAACTGTCAGGGCTAAACGAAGATTGAGTGATGAGGTCGAACAGGGCAGACCGAAGACCGCAAGCACTATAGCAGAATGGGGAAACTCTTGTCCTTCACCCCTCCCTACCTGACCCCCCCATACAGCCAAAATAACGAAGGAGGAGACCTCCATGTCTGAAGTACACAAATTGGCACAAGTTAGAGTTCAGGAAGTCCAAGAGACGCCTCTGCTTACCCCAAGAGGGAAACCTAAAACCAGTGACATAGCCAATACATGTCATATTCTCTCAGTCATGAAGGGTTTATTTTTCGAGGAATTTCAACCTAAAACCTGTTCTTCATAATTATCCTGATTTGTTTGGAAAACCAAGGTGGATAGTTGTGGCCCAGTTGCCAACAAGAGACCACTGTTAGGTTCTGCATCATTTTTCACATTTGCAAAACAATGACAAACTACATTGCACTGCAGTGGAAGCTGTATACAGTACACATACAGAGTTATAACAATTCAGTCCAAAATTTGGAAAATTGGTTAATCAAAACGGCTGTAAAGACAGCATGTTGAGTCAAACACATTCAATGTGAAGACTTGGCAAGATGTGTGGCTAAATAACTTGAACACTGAAAAAAATAGCTGTCTGCTTGAGGCCTCAGTGAGGCATTTGTACCAAAGGAATAATAACTCATTTTCAATAACAAACATACACAAACAACCTGTATATGCATCCGGCAATAAACAGCTGATGATTTTTCATGCGGCAAGTAAGTATTTACTTCCAGCAGTGCATTTATAGAGAATGTAAGTGTACAAAAACATCTTGCCTCAATGAAAGTACTTGAGATTTTAAATGATCACCATAACATACGTGCCTTGGCAGATATTTAGGGAAATGTATTGCAATCAGAGTACAACAAGGATTAATTTAGCTGTCATTGCTGTGATTCAGCGTCCAGTCTCAGTGTGTGAATTTGTTACAGAAGACTCAGGAGTTTTCCGTAACAAGAAATATTTTATGCAATAAATTGACTTTGGCCTGACGAACATGAATCTGGCCCTATTCAGGATTTTATCCCACCAAGACATTTTTTTTTCTGTCACAAATGGTTTGCTAAAATGAAAATTTGTAAGGGGCTATGCAATTTAAGGGCGCCAAACTGCAGTGTGACTGGCCCAGTACTATTCATAACAAAAAATGTTCACAATACGATGTACTTGAAATTCCAATTCCCACAGAATATGGGTGCTAAAAGATCATCAGAAACAGTATATGTATGATCTATAGATCCAATAAGAAGTTGAGATCTCACTGGAGCCCTCTAATGGGATGCTTTGTGAAATGAGGCGATCCCACAACATTGTTACTTTGCTCTCTGTCCTCTTGCTTTGAATTTGTGGGGAATGGAAAACTATGCAAGTCCAACATTTGGGCTGTAAACAATAAAAAAAAACATGTAGTGCCCTGCACATTCTTTGATCCACTATATATATATATATATATATATATATCAATTGGGCATTATTAATTGTAATTCAAATTCGAGCAGGTCCATCATTCTTCGATACACGTGAATATAATAGGCCTATGACATTCTCAATACAAATATTGCATTGTAGAATTCACAAAAAAAAAAACTGATAATAAACCATAAAATACATTCATATATAAAAATAAATTTTGGATGGTGGGGGGGGGGACATGCTCTGAGGCCTGCTCTAAGTTTTCTTTTAATAAATCCAAGTTGGTGAGGCTTGCTGCGCAGTGGGTAGGGTGGAGGGGCTGCGCTCTTCTGTTTAAAAAACCCTGAGGTATTAGGGTGGACTAATCTTTAAAAGGTTAATTTATTCATAGAGATTTTGACAGAGATGTATGGCCGAGCCAACATCTCATGCACCTCTTCCCAGAGGGAGACGACTTGTGCACACAACAGAGAGAAGGGAGGAGGGGGAGAAGGGTGGGGGTGACTGCATGAGCGACTTGCTCGGAAAGATGGAGTGCAGAGGAGAAGCAGAGTGGGGAGTCAACATGGTCTAAACACAAACACATAATTACTTCATAGGGACTGACAATGACTCTGACCTTTAACCTGCTACACTGAGTTCTCCAGCCGCCCTGTCCGGCTATACACCTCACAAGATAATAAAAAAAAAAAAAAAAAAAAAAAGTAAAAAAAAGAAAAGAAAAACAGAAATAGACTAAGTTTGGATAATCAGAGGATATGGTGCTTTAAAACTAACCTGTAATTTCCTCCATCTCGAGAACAACAAGATGAAGTGATTTAGGTGTTGCACTGTTGTGCCATATTTATTGATACTGACTGGATTGTTTTTAATCAGTGTAGAGAGATGGATGGTCAGTAGAATGGATTTACTCGCAGTAGCAAACACATTTTTGCACACTTTGAATAGTCGGGGAAGTAATGTATTAATGTCACAATGTTAAACCCAAATTAAAGTCACATTTAAGACAATTCATTGGGTTATGCTAACCCTCAAAAGATAATACTTTCACATGTTTTGTCCTACGACTACTTTACAATCAACCTCGTCCACCACAGATTTTTTTTCTTTTTCCTTTTGACATTGTGGTCATTGTATTTGATTGTCTCTTCTAATTTTTCTCTGTTTAGTGTAGTCCTTCTCAAATAGGGGGGCGCAGTGTGATGCCAGGGGGTCACATGTGACCTGAGGGAACATTTTACAGTATATTTTAACGAGAATAAAGTGTAATTGCACATCTACTACAGTAGGTGTCAGTGGTGCTCACCTTGTCAGATGCACACAAGTAGTATTAGCTTTACTTACAACAAATTGAGAGACAAATGAAATGACACTATTTATAGTCATGGTTTGAGAGTTGGGATCACAAAATGTTTTCTTCCCCCTGGGTGGGCTTAACGTAAAAATAATCAAGAAAAAATGGCTTAGTGGCATTTGCAGTGGTCAAATTAGTTTGTTGAGTGTACTGTCTGGAATTCATAGTTTCTTTTGCCAAGCAATTTTTACGCAATGCTGCTTTTGCACCTGGTTGAACACGTCATCACAATCATCTGAAATTCAATACTCGTATGTAATATTCAATGGAACATGATGGAGACATGCTTTGGACCGCGATTCATGATTGATTGATTGATTGATTGATTGAAATGTTTATTTTGAATATATCAACATTATTTCAATACATTAATAAGTACAGTCCCACCTATAAATCTACTACTTCAATCTATTTACGCAATAAAAACGTCCAAAAAATAAAAGAAAGCAGTCAAACTAACCAAAACAATTCATTTCATACAACCTCGTCACGTATCATATTCTTCTTTTCTTTACATATCTTTTATTGTCTTGCGCAAAAGCCATTTAATCCTTTATTCCAGGAGATTGCTGTTCTCCTTGCTCAAGAACACAGTGGTGCAAATTAACATTAGATCCTCAGATATTCTTCTGACAACTGATAATAGGACACTCTTAAAGAGTAGCGCTCCACCAATAAATCCGCAAAACTGAGATGTAATGATACACAATGAAGCTCTAAAAACATTTCAAAGAGGTGCATGCAAAATCAGAGGGTAAACAGCAGTTAAAGAACTGTGTAAATTGGTAAAATGGCAGCTATAATTGGTCAGAAATTAAAAGGAATTATGACTGTACATTATCATCATGGCATGTATCATCCGACAATACGAATTGAAGTTTAAAAAAAAAAAAAGCTGTTCATAAATGCTCCATATTCAGGACTCTCTCTCGCTGTTAAAAGCATAAATGTGATATGAAACCAAGCTTTGACCTGTAATAACATTTTGTTAGGGATAATGAGAGTAGCGTTTGAAAAATAATAATCTGGCTTTTTAAATAGTTATGGGACTACTGGATGCATATAAAGCCTTCTCTTTGAGTTAAAGGATGCTGAAAGCAAAACACAGAGATTTTAGGCTGTCAGTTTTTACAACGAGGGTTTTTTTTTTTTTCTAAAATGTTGAAAGACTCTGAAAATAAACAGCCTATTCGGACCAATCAAGATTTCCGCCTGCCTCATGCCATTGAAAACCCAAACACGCGAGGGCTTCATGTGGCAGCTCGTACAAAAGGGGAGGTGGCAAATGAAGGAGGTGTGGGCAATTGTTAAGACTCAACTAAAAATACTGATGATTGGTTAAGGGCCAGCTCACCCATTCAACAAGATGCCAAGGTTGCTCTGGACTCCTGGGAGCACTGAAAACTGGGTGAAAATTCACCTTCAACATAATTACATTCAAATTAACTATTAACTCTTAATTTCAAGTCAAAATGTCAAATGAGTTAAATGAAATTAATATAAACAGTTAAATAAGAGGAACAAAGTGCATTAAGTTGACTTCGGCATATATGGTGGGGAGAGCAATCTATCCAGTTATGTTGGAAATGTTAAAAGTTTGAAGTGAATGCAAAAGCACTTTGGCAATATAAAATTGACACAATTATTGATGCAGGTAAAATCAAATAAAATCAAATAAAATCAAATCAAATCAAATAAATAATAAGACCTGCACGTTGTAGGTTTATGCTGGTGTCACCCACCTTTGCTTTGGGCGCATCTAATTGAAAGCGAACTCAGTTTGAGAGGGTTTCGTTTCTTCTCTAATCCAGTCCATTGGATGTGGGGGGCTCACATGGTCTCAATTAACCCCCACCAGAACACTGGGTCCCCCTCCCTACTCTCTATCCATCTCACCGATGTGCTCCTCGGCCAAAGTGCCGGCCCAGGTCCTTTTCAGCAGTTCATGTTATTAAGTACATACAGCAGAGTTCCTGTCCTTCACAGGAGCCTGGAGATGTTATCTCCCCTGCTGTCGTATACAGTTACCTCCAAAATATTTTATAAATTAGATTGGGATTGGCATATTGTATCATATAGAGGTGCGTGGAGGCTGAGGCGGTCCGGGATTGGTTAGGGATGGGAGGGTGTGGGGATACTGTTGAGAATCCAGGAAGCAAGGCAACAGACTATGAGGATCTTCTGGTGTTTATACTGGATGGAGAGAAGCACAGTGAGGTCATTGGAAAGGTGAAGGTGAGGGCGCTTAAAGGCTTTGGTGTTAAGGCAAATCTTACTCCTATATGGAAAAAAAGTTGATTATCTGATGAGAGTCAGATGGTGCTTTATCTGAGCTGAGAGAAGGAGATGGCAGAGCAGCAGTAAAGATGGCGGTGAGGGCATTTGGGATTTGTGTGGCCATAAGCATGCATCAACCTCTCTGATAATCAAACAAAGCTGTATTTAGATGACTGAGTATTCTAAATCTAAAGAGCTGGGGAGCAGCTTGAGCTGAGACACACATAGCCAATGTGATTAGGAGGAACCTGTGAGGTCCGCCTATAGAATGCAATCTGCAAAAAATATCATTCCCACCTTTGAGGGAGTCCAAGGTAGGCTACAAATCATTAAAAAAAAATAATCTACTAGCTGTAACATATATGTAACTGTTGTGCCTTGAATAGGAAGAGAAAACGTCATTAAGTTCAGTCAAGCCATTCTTTATGTTAAGACGGTAAGACTGAGTGAGACACTTTGACCATCTCACACATGGACACAAGGTATGTGTCAGTCAAGTCAACCTTAATCCACTGCCTCGTCATAACTCACCAGAATGGCATTGTTGATGACTGATAATACAGTAGAGAAAGCAAATCATAATTTATCAATCAATTAGTAAAGCAGTTGCTACCAAAATGGCCTCATTTTTTTCAAAGTTCTAGGGTCATTATTTGATCCCACTTTTTCAAATTAACGTCACCAGCAAAGACCGTTGACAAATATGTCAGTCAAACATCTTCATCTGTTATATTCCCTCCTCGTGCTCAACTGTCGGTTTTTGACGTTGAGTAGCAGTCCAGTCAGTCTGTGTTTGTCTGTCCTCCACTTTGGAACATGTGGTTTTAGTTACACAATGTTATAATGCTCAACAATGTTTCTGCCTTGGAGCTCAGCCTCAGCACACCGCATAAAGGCTACTTTGTCCCATGATGCCCACACACGCATGCGCGCACGCACACACAGGCACACGCACGCACGCACACACACATATTGGTATAACCAAAGGTATGGGTCAAGATCAGCCTGTTAAAGAAAAAAAGTTTTTGAAAATGTAGCTCCCAAAGTTTTTATTGCTTGATTTTTCAATTCTACCAAATTCGAGGTATACATACAAGATGGATGGCGTGAAATTGTGGGGAGGAAAAAAAAAAAAAGTTTTTTCCAATATATGTTCATGACTCGCCATAAAACACAAAACTTTATTTAATAATGCTACTTCACAAGGTCAAAGGTCGACCAATTGTCTTGTGTGTTATGAAACATTTAATTATTATAAAATGTGACTCCAATATTAATAAGTAAACTACTCAATTGTACCTGTAAGAAATAAACAAATGTTAATGTAAGTGAAAATGGGGAGGAGGGAACTAAGTCACCAACTCCACGAGGGGTACCTATTCAGCATGTTTTGGATGTTTCCCTCTTCTAACACACCAGATTCATATTATCAGCTCATTAGCAAGCTCTGCAGGAACCTGATAACGATCCTGATCATTTGAATCAGGTGAGTTGGAAGAGGGAAACATACAAAATATGCAGGTGCCCTCGAGGAAAGGAGTTAGTGAACCCTGTTCTATGTTAGTTTTATGGAACTTCATTGCAGCTCTTGGACAAAGGAAAAGTCAACATTGATTCAACAGTTGATTAATTAATTAAACACTGCCTCTCAATACTAGTCCATCCATCCATCCATCCATCCATCCATTTCCGTAACCGCTTGCTCCTCACAAGGGTCGGAGGTGCTGGAGCCTATCCCAGCTGGCTTCGGGCAGTAGGCGGGGTACACCCTGAACTGGTTGCCAGCCAATCGCAGCTCATTACTAGTGTAAAACTAATTAAACTGTGCTCGAAATCTACTTCCTACAGTATACAGTAGTGAAGTAGTCAATGAAACCACAGATGGCCATTGATTTCAAGTGATGTAATGTTTTCTTTTAAAATAATTAACATGTTTCATTTGTAATTTTACTACATGTATGTAGTGTCAAGCACTGCGAGTAAGTAAAATAATTTTTTTTTTTTTTGTACCTTGAGAAAAAAAGCCTGAGTTTTCACAAGGCCAAATATAATTATTTGTCACCCTCTTGTGGCACATTGCAGTACTACCAATACGGGTAATATGTTTTCAGTTATTTTCAAGAAAATAATACAACAAAGGATTATTATACACACACCAGGCACTTCAAGGAGAATGGGGGAAAAACAAAAGAAATATCTGTAATAAAACAGAATTAAAAAATACGTTGTGGTTGTAGTTGTTCCTAATGTTATGGCTATGGCCGTGCACGTTCATGTTATATATCTCTGTATGTAAAATGTCTGTTTCTGCTTGACATATTATTGAAGAAGTGTTAACTTGCCTTTTAAAAAGCCCCGCAGTCATGTACAGTACTGCAATGCTGTTTAAGAATTATTCACCAATTGACAAAACATCCCACAATGAAGGTTATCATGTGGATGGCAGGGTAGGCTGTTGGCACATGAATACATATATTTTTTTTCCAGTTTGACCAAATATTGATTTGGGTAAAATATTGAGAAATAAACCTTGAATATAGGTAGAGCTTGGGTGTTTACTACTGATAGCTTTTCTGTCAAGGCTGACCTCCATGGGAACCTCACAGATGTCTCAGACATCAGGCATCTAAAAGAAAGATTTAATCCTGTATTTGACTTTAACGGACAAATTCTAATTGTGTGGATGAGGGGGAATAAAGAGTGAAATTATACGTACATTTATATATAAAAGGCGCACATTTCCTTTTTTTCCTTTTTTTTTTAAATAAAACATTATGTCTAGTTGCAATATACAGATGAATCTCATCAACTATGTATATTGTGAAAACTGTAAAAATTATTTCTTGAAATTGACTTGACCTTCTAATAATGAATTTTCTATGTGTATCTAATAGAGCTGTCAAACGATTAATCACATCTTAGAATTTTGATTAATCATTGATTTATCGTTTTATTAAAACAGCTTTTTATACCAAAAAAAATAAAAATAAAAATGTTGCCCAAACGCCAAATTTAAAAAGGAACGGTTATGCGTTAATTTGTTCGACATTTAATATTATGACGACGGCTTAAAAAATTGTATCCACTGCACATGCTCATCCTCCTCTTTTTCTAATCAGTTAATTACTTGCATAATTTTAAATGGAAAAATAAATACCCCGGTAGCTTGACATGAACAAATATTCTGATTGTCATATGCAAACATTTATTAAATGCTTTACTTGAATGCAGGTAGTTATGTTTATTGCTCAAACACAACCTGTTCTACCTTTAACGTAAACATCCGCTGTCAGCTACAGGATCTTCTGCGGTCAAGATTAATAGTGTGATTTATCTGCGTTAATATATGATTAATGTGATATATTTTTTTGCATTTAACTAATTAGTTAACACTTTAACTTTGACAGCTCTAGTATCTAAGCTATATATGTATCAGGTGCACCTTTTGAATTAGGCTACTGAAATAACTAATTATCATTTATCCAATATTTTACTTTGTAATTGATTGAGATGTATCTGTATATGTATTGGAGCCATTCATTATTTTGAGTGTCTTATTCTACAAAATTCTCATTCATGAATTATTGAAACCAAAGAATCCAATGTCCCCTAAGAGAAGCAGTGATGGGAAAATGCTTCCACTCACCACATGTTGAGTTCTCCCTGCTTAACATTTGTTTGAATTTCCGTGCACACTGCATATGGTGCTGTTTTTCTGAGGACAGCTATTTGGACACAGAGCAGTCATGAGGAAGCTGGTTCTTCTTACTTTGATGGTAGTCGACGGTAAGAATGTTGGCGTTTTTACGTTACGTATTGACTGAATGTTACAGTTAGATATTATTAAAGCTTTGATTATTGCGTTGATTAGAAGATGTTGCTATAAACAATCTCAATCTATACTTATAGCCCTTACTATTGCTAAAAAAATAATCCTTGTCAATTGGAAAAATAAACAATCTCTAAATATCGACCACTGGTTAAACTTACTAATAAATTATATCTCAATGGAAAAAATCTCTGCCTTAAATAAAAATCAAGTATCAAGATTTAAACAAATATGGTCTATGTACATAGAATATTTTAATCTCAATTTGGCAACTTAATCCTGCCAAGATTCTGCCTGTTAACGAGAGCCACCACATCGTTACAACTTCTGTTTTCGCTGCTTCTGTATTTGGTATTTTGTATCTGATTGTTTTTATTTTTATATAGTCAGGAACCTAGTTGCTGCTAGTGGGCTCGAGCATACCACACTATACTCATTAACTCCTTAAGATCTATTTCTAGTGGGCACTAAGCATCAACACTTGGTGTTACTGCATGCTTATTAGTCAATTTTCTTGACGCCGTCCCCTGTGGTCGGGCGGGGGTGGTTCTGCCCCCCCGTTGTCTGCTCGGTGGCGGTTGCGTCTTGGCCGCTCCCTGGGCCCCCTGTGGGGTGCGGTGTTGGGGTGCTTCCCCTGGTGCCCGGGGCGGTGCCGTCCCGGCGCGGTCCGCTGCTCCGTGCCCGGCGGCGCGGTTCGGGGTGGGTGGGCCTCCGGTGTGCCCCGTGGTTCCCTCTCCCCTCCCCCTTCCTCCCCCCCGTCGCCTCTCCCTCCTCGCCTCCTCCCGCCCATCCTCCTCTGCCTCCCGGTCCCTTTTCCCTTGCCGCCCTCCCTCCTGCCCTGCAGCCGCCCTTTCGCCTTCTTGTCGTCTTCTCCCCGCTTCCCCCCCCCCCCCCCCCTCCCCCTCCCTGTCTGCCCTGCGGCCCCTCCCCCTCCCTCTCCCTGGGCCTTGGGCTCCCTCCCCGGCCCGGACGTCGGGCTCCGGGGGCCGGGCGAGGGTTTGGGGCCTGCCCCACTCCGGTAGAACTCCTGGCGCCCCGGGCGGGCTCCGGTGGCCGGTGGGCTGTCCGGTAGCCCTGCTGCGCTGGCTGTCCGCCCATTGTGGTGCCGGGTGGATGAGGTGGGGGGCGGGTGGGGGTGGGGGTGCTGGGGGGCGGGCGTGCCACCTACACCCGCCGGGTTGGGTGAGGCCCCGCTGGTCGCTCCTCTTACTCACTTCACTAGCTTGCACTATACACTTTGTAAATATACACATAGGGCACACAACACATTTCTTGGTGGGGTGGGGAAGGGTGGAAACACCGTCTTCACCCTTCAACTCCCCTCCAATTTTAATGCACCTCACGTCCAAGGGGAGGAGTGAGTTGGGGCGGGGAGCCATCAGAGGGGATGGACTGCAGTGCCTGGCAGCGCTGTGGTCCCCCCCATTTGTGTCCCTGCCCCACCACTTTGTCCCTCCATTCCCTTTTTTAATGCACCACACATATACATATTCATTTTTTTGGGGGGGATACGGGTGTGTCGGAGTAGGGGAAATTTTTTCCCTCTGCTCCGACTCACCTGCTCCCAATTTTAATGCACCACACGCACACACTTGTATATACACTGGGTGGGGCCACATTCACGGTGTAAGGGTAGAGCTCGCCAGTCGGCGAGCTGGCGGACTCAGTAACAGGGTTCGGTGTCACTAATACTCTGGCGTGACGACCGGGGCCTCTCCCCACCGGGCTCGGTGTTCTGGTGTTCCGCCTTCTCCCCTGGTGCTTCCTCCTCTGCTTCCCCCCTCCCGCCGCTGTGCTACTCTCGCGCGGCTGGAGGTGGGGTGGGCACATCTTCCCTCTCTGCGCTGCTGCCCGGTGCCGGTTACCGGGGGGGGTCTCGCGGGGGGATGGGCGCTGTGGGGGCCCGCTGGGCTTCGTTCTGCGGCCTTGGGCTCGGGGGTGTGGGCCGGGGCTGGGGCGGGGGTGTTCCGGGCGTCTGGGTCGGCTCGCCGACCGGTGTCCGCTCGGGTGGCTTGGGGGTGGCCTTGGTGCTGCCGCGGCCTGGGGATTCCGGGGGGGGGGGGGGGGATCGCTTTGCTGGACCGTCGCGGCCGTCGGGGGGGGGGGCGGCTTGTTTGGGGGGGGGGTGGAGGTATGGGTGGGTGGGGGGTTGGGTGCTGGGGGTCGGGGTGTGTTCGGGGGTTTGGGGGTCGGGGGTGGTGGGGCCTGGGTCGTGGTGGATGGCGGGTTTGGGTGGGGTGCGGGGGGGTCGTGGGGGGATGGGCGCTGTGGGGGCCCGCTGGGCTTCGTTCTGCAGCCTTGGGCTCGGGGGTGTGGGCCGGGGCTGGGGCGGGGGTGTTCCGGGCGTCTGGGTCGGCTCGCCGACCGGTGTCCGCTCGGGTGGCTTGGGGGTGGCCTTGGTGCTGCCGCGGCCTGGGGATTCCGGGGGGGGGGGGGGATCGCTTTGCTGGACCGCGGTTGACGGCTTCTTTCTTTGGTGGTGGTCCTTATGCATGCCAGATCCGTCGCACCAGCATCTACTGAAACTCAACAGAAGTACCCTCTCCCTCCCACAGCTCCTTGAATCAGTTGGTGCTGGTGTCTGTGGTTCTCACTTTGCTTTATCTATCCTTCCCTCCTTCCTCTCTTTAGTTTTTCCTCTGGTCACTTGAGATCTTAATTTATTAGAAGTATGAGGTTTCTGGGGTTGGCATAAGACTCTGGTTTTGTAACCACGTAGGAGGGGTCTTGTTGGTGCTGGACTTCACTTTGATGGATTGGATGTACTGGCTTCTATGGATCTCACTCTGCCTTATCGATCCTTCCCTCCTTCCTCTCTTTAGTTTTTCCTCTGGTCTCTTGAGATCTCGCTAAATTTGCTGGAATTTAGAGGCTTCCGGGGTTGGCGTAAGACTTTGATTTTGTAATCATGGGGAAGGCAGGAAGTGTTTGGTCGGTGCTGGATTTCACTTTGATTTACCTTTCTTTTGTCTTTATTTCTTTTTTTTTCTGACCTTTTCTCTGGTCTCCTGACCATTTAAACCTCACGACTCTGGCAAGATTCTGAAGTACCCGGTTAAGGCGAAGGGTAATGGGATATTTATAAGGTTTTAGGTGAATGAATGAGTATAAATTTATACGTATTTGCACGCACGCGCACGCACGCAAACGCACGCAAACGCACACACGCAAACGCACGCACACATACACACACACACACAAAAAAAAAAAAAAAAAAAAAAAGAAGATGTTGCTATAATGCCAAAAAGGAACATTACATTGTGTTGCTGACATGTTTTCAGTCTGTGGATGCGGTCTTCCCACGTACCCTCCTGTGCTGGGTCGAGTGGTAGCAGGTGTGGACGCCAAGCCACACAGTTGGCCCTGGCAGGTGAGATTCCACTATTGGGGTATATGCCACGGAAGAGGCGGGACATGATTTTGCACATGAGTTTGTTTCCGGTCCGGGTTGCGAACGCGTAACCGAGGGGCACAAAGTCGGAAGCACAAGTATTTTTGACGCAGCCGCAAACCGAACCGGAAACAAAAACAGACCCGCCTCTTCCGTGGCATATACCCCATTGGGATGTGTTTGTCTGTATGATAACTACTAATAGTGTTGTTGTCTTGAAAGTCCACAGCTATTCAAAGATTGTCCATCTTTGCAACCCTCCAAGGATTAAAAATAATAATAATAATATTACAACTGCCTGCTGTTTCACTGTACTATACAGGTTTCTCTCCAGTCTGACAGCAGTGGGCGCTGGAGTCATGTGTGTGGGGGAACCTTGATTGCAACCGAGTGGGTCCTCACTGCTGCACACTGCATCAAGTAAGACTGTGAACACAAAATAAATGTGGACATTTTCATCACCAGACTTGTATGTGGAATCTGTACTAACATTAGTACTTCCCAACTAATGAATCCTTATTAGAGGGTAAGCATGTATGCCTGATACTCCAGAGGTCTCAGGTTTGAATCTCGGTAGGAAGTTTTCATATTCTCTTCATTTTTACGCTGGTTTGAGTGCCCAGAGTGAAAAAAAGCCAGAGCGCTACTTCATCCCTCCACTTGAAATATGTGCATGCCAGGTTCACTGAAGACCTAAATTTGTCAATAGGTCAATGGATGCTCGTCAGTATGTGCCGTGATTGGCTGATAACCAGTTCAGTGTTCTCTTGCCCAAGGCCAGCTGGGAGAGTAATTTGAAATGAGTTATCTCAGTTCAGCATTCTACTCCAGCAACAGATCGTGAGAGGCAGAATACTTTAATGCTTAAGATGTCAGAGGGTACAATTTACTGGTGTATCCACCTGTTAACATTCATACATTTTTCTTTAACAAAACAGGTCAAAATTTCATACTAAGAAAGTAAATACATTTGTGATTAAATTGAGACAAGATTATCATTATCTCATATTTTTTGTTTATTTATTTTTTTAGATGGTATGTTGTGAAATTAATGGAAAATAGGTCCCAGGACTGTATGTACAGTTGATGTAGCTATTGTACTACAACGATATGGTCAGAAGGTGGCAGCAAATATCCATGATATTTTTAACTGTGACGGATGCCTCACATACTTCTAAAAACCTAGAACAGAGTGAGCCATGCCTCCAGTCAGGTTCAATACAAATGACTTTGGGGGCGGTGCCACACCAAATTTGGAGACCAGTATTTGGAAGATTTAAAATTTCAAATCGCTACTGCCACCTGCGGCCGAAAACAAACTGCACGCACTAGTACGTGCACAACCTCATTACTGAATACTCAGAGGCTGGACTCTTCATATCCAATTAACTGTGTTTTCAGGGGTATTTTCAGAAGTAAGAAGTTTTATAATGTTATACAAAGCTGGCCACTTCACGGAATGAGACTCTCGATCCCCACTATAAATAATTGATGTCCACGGGACGTGCAGATCATATTGCATTAGTCAGTCAAAGACCAGTTTTGTACTGGACTCCAAAACGATGTGAAATTACATCAATTAATTGGACCTCATTCCGACGTCAATATGCATTTACATATTGTAGTCACCCCGCTCGACGGACGTCAACCTGATTCAAATTATTATTAGTTTGTCGCCCCCAGGCTAGCGTCATTGTGCATTAGCCGAAAGGTGGGCTGTCATTTATGGAAATTGACGATTGAGAAAAAACATATAGACCCATTCACTGCTAGTGTGATACGTCCGTGAATGTTATCGTCATTCAGTAGTAGCGTTCACATTTCGCTAGCATGATGTAGCTACAATATTCTGCTGTCACGTAGGAAAATATGGCAACATTTAGCCTGATTGAAACGCCGCGGAATGGAACGCCTGTTCTTCATGAAGTCATTCTTTTTCTATTCCATTCAATCTTAACACCCCTTTCACGCTAAATATTGCCGTCCACTTCCTTAATTACGGCCGAGAAGTGATCGATCTTACTTCTAATTGAAAACAACACTTTTTTTTTGTCTAAATGTCAAGATACTCGCTTCTTACGTTTTGGAGTAGAAAGAAAGCCAGCTGTGAATCACTTTTCTAATCCAAGTCCGATCTCAACTCTCTCCACCGCTGAAATGTCAAACTGATGTTCACTCTCGTTCTTGCCCGGCGTCGGTCACTATCAAATTTAGATTTTTTTTCGTGCCACTTAACATTATTTACAGTTTTGTTTTGTTTTTTTGTCTTTTTGTTAGCCTTCCGGGGAGTAACGGCGGGTGTCTGGGGCACGCTAGATGCAGATGGTGGTTCCTTCTGAGTAGATTCAATTGCAGCGAAAAGCTGTACTGTACTAGTTTCGTGTTCGCGACTACAGGAAACAACGAACGAGCACGCGCATGACGTCACATACCGCAGACAGAGGGAGGGAAATTCGAAAGATTTGGAGTGGGTGCTTTTAAAAAAAATATTGGCCAGAGGCTTATAGGAGTACCCATTATGAACAGCTAAGACGTTGATCTACTAATTAGAATATGTTTTAGTCATAAATGGTCAAATAAAAAGGCTATTGTTAAGATATTTTGGGGGGAAATCCTCTATATAGTAGCTTTAATTGTCCCCCACCCACTTTCAGGGGGTTGCTCACCAATATTTTCCTCATGAAATATATTACCGCAAACAAAAAACCGACTTAATATGTAGCCAAGAAGGGCCCCCCTGGGCACTTTTGTCGATCAGGGGGTTCTTCACAGAAACATTTCCGCCCACCGCTAAATCAACCCCTCCGCTTCAGAGTTTCCTAATTTTCTTCAGGCTGAAGATGGCTCCAATAACCACAGACTCCCTTCAATATCTTGTCAAACAGAAGAGTGGAAGCTGTCCAACCTTTAATTCCATAACAATTTATCTATGGTCACATTCTAGCACATCTCTCTCTGCAGCTGGACAGATAAGGGCCAAATCCTTAGTTGCAGTCCTGACTTTGGGGTCATGTTAACACCAGCAACAATCAAAGCCAATGTTGGACAATGTCATGCAATTATGTAAACTGTAGTGTGACTTGAGCCAGTCTCTCTCCAGATGATGCAAAATGCTGCTGCTCGAGTGCTGTTTATATCTAGGAGAAAAGATCATGTACGAGGCTCCTTATTTGTATATTTTCCCCCAACACACAGACAGGAAAAAGTTGATACTCTCGTCTAATCTCAGAAAGGAAACACTGTCATGTGCCATCCCACAGTGGCCGTTATAACTATAGAGTGGAAGTGGGTAAGCACAGCTTAAAGTCAAGTGAGGAGAACTCGGTAACTCGAAGGGCAGCCCGGATCATCCCCCATGAAGGCTACAACATCCTGCTCAGCCGGTAACAGCATCTACACGACAACCATCCACATTACATCAGAAGATCCTACAAAAATGAACTATTATTGTTTAACACAGAATGATTTGCTTAGTATGTCAGGCTGAATGTGGCTTTTGCAGCAACGACATTGCCCTGATCAAGCTCTCCAGCCCTGTGGCATTTTCTGACACAATCATGCCATCCTGCCTCCCTCAATGTAATGCCGTCCTTCCCCATGGTACTGCATGCTACATAACTGGCTGGGGTCGCTTGTCCAGTGAGTACACAGTCCACGGTTGTCAGTATCTAATTGTCGCTATTGCAGACGGTTGAGTGGAGTAGTATGAGGATGCATAGTAACAGTAATGATCATACTACTGAGAGAATGACCAATCTTAGTTTACCTCAAGCAGGACCAGGCTGGGTTAAGACTTTGAACTGAATCAGAAGGATTTTCGTCATACGGCAGATCTATCACCACAATCTCATAGCTACTAGTCTTAGCATGTCTGCATTGTTCCTCCCAGCTGAAGGTGCTCCGGCTGACATCCTGCAGCAGGCTCTCCTTCCCGTGATCGACCATGACACCTGCTCGCAGCCCGATTGGTGGGGCGTCCTGGCAACTGACAAGATGGTCTGCGCTGGTGGAGACGGCATCACTGCTGGCTGTAATGTGAGTTAAAAAAAAAAAGAAAAGAAAAAAAAAGAAAAATGAACATGTGAATTAAATCATTTAGATAGTAAACACATGAGTGTAACAGTATTTGTGATTTGTGTATGACTTATAACAGGGAGATTCTGGGGGTCCTTTGAACTGCCAGAACCCGGACGGCTCCTGGACCGTCCATGGTGTGGTGAGCTTTGGTTCAGGACAGGGCTGTAACTTCTTCCAGAAGCCAACTGTGTTTACTCAAGTCAGCTCCTATCTGGACTGGATTGATAGAGTAAGCAACACATTTTGTAAAGTGAATCACCTTCACCATGCCGAATTCGATGAAAGTTGGAAGTCGGAATTTTCTTAATTCATACCAGATTACCAGGAAGTGAAAACGGGAACGCCCCTTTGAATTCGTACATACGAGTTGCGATATCGGGTTGGGGGGGTACCCTGACGTCATTGACCGCAATGACTGGCCTTAAATCTGACGTCACTCGATAATGGCGAGCCGTGTTTAAAGACCGTGAATGACAAAACATAATTTACAAGATTCAAAACAGATATTTATTTATATTAATATATTGTGACTTAATTGGTTATTTGAAATTCACGTAACACAACGTGATTTAATTGGAATGTCTGTGGTAACATTTTGCTCAAACACTTTGAGGTTAGAATGGGAGAATCCAAGTTGGATATATCTGAGTTTGCAACTTCCTTGAATACAGTACAGCATTATCCTGTAGACAAAAACCCTCGGCTTATCAAAAACGGTGTGTATGATGACAGTAATATTTTTTCTTTCTTTCTTGTGTCTACAGGTTAAGAGCAACTACTGATGCAACTGTTCAAATTACTGTGTCATCAGGATGATATGGCAAACTGAAATGTAATTCGAACAAGAGCAATGGAAAAACTTCAGTCACAATTGTCACAGTCTTTTAAATGCCAATGTGACACTAAAACTAAAATAATGCATGACTGTGTTGTACTTTTTTTTATTCTGGGGTCTGCTTTGCAAAGTTTTCAGAAACAAAAATGTTTAGTTTTCCCAGAGCTGAGCAATCTTAAACGCTACTAGCCTACTACACTTATCCTACTCACACAATATCGCAATTTTCATCAAGTTCATAATAAGTAAAAACAAACATGGTTCACTAATATCTATGTTTTTATTCCAATATAATACTCTCAAAATAAATTGCTTTCAGTTCACAGTGGCAACATTATTTTTTACCAAAATATTTTCACAATACATAATAAAAAGAATTTGAATTTGAATGTACGTCCTAAAAAACCATGAAACAGTATAAATGTTTTCAGACTCAATGGAAAACATATTTTTCTGCCATCGTCATTCGTCGTGGAGAAACATTATTGCCAGCATTATATTAAAATCATTCACTCAAGGAAGATAACATCTTTCCAGGAAATGTGGTCCTATGACCACAAACAGTAATACAACAGAGAAAGGTTGATCCAGGAGATATTAGTGACTAAACGACTTTTGTTGCTTTGCAGTGTATCATATATTCCTCTTTTCCCATTAACTACACCACTATTCAAACACAGGGCAAAAGAGCACTTGCAAAGTTAGATCCATTTATCCCCACGTGTGTTACTCTCATCTGACATTTGGCAGGTATTGATAAAAGACTGCATGCTAATGGCAACATTTGCCCCTGAATGGAGAGCCTTGTGCTGTGTGGCTCATTGCCAGCATGCTCGGAGGTGAAAACAGGGCTGTGAGTCAAGCTGTGGTTGATGAGCAAGCCTTGCTGTTAGAACAGTGCAGCTGCACACTCAAAGAGACTCTCTGTTGGTCATCTTGAATAAGACGACAACACAAAAAAAAGGCCTACAGTGGATGGCAGTCTATGCTGCTGCTTTGGGAGCTCGACTGCTATTCCCGTGACGACTACGTGAAGGCAGGCCCTTGGCTTTTCACGAGCTTCTTCTATTGTTCCCTTGTTTACCTCCTTCCCTACATGCAGGATGTTTGCAAGAGAACAACTGACACTGAATTGGGAACAGCAGAAGTCAGTTTGGGCGTAGTAACTGTTGAGGTAGGGGCAGTGAAACTGCAAAGTGGGGGTAGAGATGATGGGCATATAATTGAAAGACTACATGGGGGAAAAAAATGTGTTTGTTACTGGAAAATTATTTTTCAATAGTGTATAAACACCCATTTCTTTTTAACCATGCCGCCACCCTACCGTGAAAAAACAAACAAAAAAAACATTCCACAACATTGTTTAAAACTAAAATTACAAAATGTATAAATATTTTAAAATGTGTTTCACATTCAACATTTAAGTTGATGGAAACTGTATTTTATAAATGCTAACAAATAACATGTCGTCAGAATGGATTCACGTGTAAAAATTTTGCACTGTGCAGTACTGTAAGTATAATATGGAAAAAAGTTTGCATGGGAGCGCGTGTGCATGTGTGTGTGTGTGTGTGTGTTAACGAATGTTAGAAAAAGTAGAAAGGCATGGACATAGAAGACCACAATGTATCCCACAGGCATCCAATTGTTAATAACTACCCTAAATTGTAAATGTCTGTCATGTTTGTGTAGTATAATTTGTGAAAGTATTTCTTCCTGTTGGAATGTGATGTTGTGGGTCACATTGGTAAAGTGAACATAAGGTGGAAAAAATAATTACTGTTTAATACTGTTGCTAATTTTAGTACAAATTCCCTCTGAATTCCATTCCAGAGTTTACAAAATAAAAGGCATGATGGTCTTACATAGTAAGACGATGTGCTGCTTGAACAGAAGCCAACACTGAGCCAAGCTGTTTCGCGTTTGCTGCGAATCTCTAAAAGCAATGATATCAAAGCCACTCAGGGTGTGGGTGTGTGTTCACACTTGTGGTCCATGGGGTCAAGTCTGCAGAGACAAACGTCACCCGCTCTGCTGTCTGGAGTCGGGGGAGTCGCTTGAACAGTTGCTCCCGGTCCTCATGTGCGCACAAATAACCCCAGTAAAGTCTGATGATCTGTTCCATCAAATGAATCTACTTAGGTATGATGAGAAACGATATTTGGTGCTTGTCCAACCTCGGACTTATATGCTTAATGATACAGAGTTGCAGAATTTCTAAGTAAAAGTCTTTGTTCTTTGGAATGATTGCATGACATGAGCATGATACCACAACGGACAGGAAGACGCTATCGGGAGTGTTGTGCATGAGTTCACCAAGGCCAGTCCTAACCTGCTCCTGATGAAAGATTCTAGTAACTGTCCAAGTTTGAAACTCGTCATCAGAGGGGAGGCACCTTGTCCTCATACTGTGGTGGCGGGGTGAGAGGTTCTATTGTGATCCCAGCACCCGGTTGCGAACTGGGCACCTTTTCCGATTTGATCCTGCGGATTTTGATAGGGAGGAGCTTGCGGGTACTTTTACCAGGTTTCCGATTTGAGGCAGAAGCAGACGCAGATGTGGCACTGGAGGTGGGGCCAGGTTGTGATCTGGGATCGGCAACCTCTGGACTTTCAAATTCATGCTGCACCCCGTCAACTTGGACCAAGTCATCGTAGGAGGGGAGCTGGGAGGAGGTGGACTGAAGGTTGCTCTGACGGACAGGGTACTGCCCACTGCCTACTGCCTCCTCATATGTGGGCACAGCATAGCGTTGGGTGTCTGGCTCGGCACTGCATGCAGGAAATAGAAACAAGAAGAGATAAATGGCACAATTGGTGATTGTAAAAAGCTATAATGGTGATTGAAATACTGAAAATGCTTACAGATCACATTTTATGGTCTGCTGTCAGCACACTGCATTGATTGAAATGCAAAAAAAACAACAACAACAAAAAACACATAAAGACAAACTAGAATGGCCCAAATAATGATCCATCTACCTTGTCACATTGAAAATTCATGATGTGCTCGCCAAGACTGATTTGTGCCAGTTTTGGAGGTAGGCAGCACACATTACCAAGTAAGTGCCAGCAGCTCCATCTGCTGAGTCTGGTGGGGCATTGCCTCACTTGGCCCGAATGCAAGTGGACCAAAACGTGACAATAATGATCATCAACTTTATCTGGATCTGCAGCAAAATGTTGGGTTTACTCTCACTGGGCAAGTTGTACTGTTTTGGGTTGATTATTACCCCTTCCCTCTCTCTCTCTCTTTCTCTCTCTCACTCACTCACACTCATTCAGGTTTCAAATGTTTTCATAATATTGCTGTCAGGCAGAATCCTCAAATCTCTTTAATCACTGCTTTTAAGGTCTTAGAGCCATGAGCAATGCACAAAATGAAACGAGCTGAACAAGCAACACTTGTGAAAGTGTGTGTAAGAAAGCATTACAGCTATCCATTTTCAACAAAACTTGCTTACTCAAATATATCTAACCCAATTATAGTCACTCATATTGTCTAAAAAAACAAAAAAAACAAAAAAACATCCAGACATTCAATCTTGAGGTGACATAATGCCACGTGGCTGCTGCAGTGTGAGGGAAATGGCAATTTTAGTTGGTTAGTTTTGGTTAGTTTTTTATTTGCAGTGTCACAAAAACAACATTTAAAAAAGAAAGCACCACATTTACTGTTCGGCTTGACATATTTTTACAAAGAGCTTGCTTTATCCTCATTTTAGTTAGCTCAGTAAGGAAACAAAAGCTACAAACTTGACTGCTGAAAGAAGAGAATCTACTCTTATTTTGGTATGTTCAGTGCTTATAATACAACAACACAGACCACAATATTCTGTGGGTCTTGAAAGATCAGTCAGAATAGTCTAATGTTGAAATTGGCGAACAGTGAAAGTTAAGACACATATGGGACACACATTCGTCCAAATACATCAAAGCATCAAGAATAACAGCACACTTTTCACCCTCTCTTTAGAACCTGGAGTTTTTCGTACATATAAAATTTGGAGGCGGTCGCCTAGTTTTGGAACACTGCTGACTGCAAAAGTTCAGTCATCATGAAAACTGTTATTAAGAAACCAGTGTTGCACTAGTTGGTTGCCATTTTAATGTGAACTGCATTTGTGGTAATATGCCATGTTGATGATGTACCAGAAACAAACAATCTTGAAACAGTCGGAAGTCACTCCTAAATCTGTCAAAGAAGAGCTGGAGTTTATTCACTACTACAAAGGTGCCGGAATATTTAGGTGATTTTCACACAGGTAAATATTGTTGTCGATTTTTTTGTAAGCAAATTTCTGAGAAACAAAGTTACCAGGAAAACTGCAAAGCCTCTCTAAAATCCGTCTGTTTTGAGAAGGCGGTCGATTGTGTCGCATGCAACTAAGTCAGCTCAATTGTGCAAGGTGTTCCAAAACAAAGCCTTTGATTAGCATGATGACTACCTACCTACTTGTGAAAGCAGCAAAACAGAATGTGAAGGAAAACGCTAGCATTAATTGTAGTTTCACTGATGAGGGCAGCACTTCATCACTACCGAATTGCACTAGATTTCAGCACTGCATTGCAACGTCTTTATAAAAACAGAAGATGATTTCACTTACATTTCTACATCGCCATTCTCCCTGGCTGTCACACCTCTGCGGTTCTGGGCCTCCTGAAGCCTCCGCCTCTCTCTCTGCTTGTTTCTCATCCCCAGACACAAGGACAGCAGTAGCATGACCACCCCCGAGGCCACCAGGACAAAGGCCACAGAGGAGGCTTTACTTTTCCTGTTCCCAGAAGAATCACCTTCTCCTCCACCTGCATTACTATTGTTGTTGTTGTTACCAGTCGGGTCTGTAGGCACCACGCTCCATACAATCATGACAATGCCGAGGGCCACGAGTCCGACACCCAGAGCGCAGAGTGCATACTGGGAACCAGAATTCCCACTGTTCTCATTGATGTTGCCGCTGTTGTTGTTGTTGTTATTGTCATTTGTGTGCCCTCTGCTGTGGGAGCTGGATTGTCCATCCGCACTGGAACGCATCTTGATAGTCACTCCAATTCAATCAGTTGATAAAGTGCTATGAGGTCAAATGCTATCGAAAAAAAACACACAAGTACTGTATTTAACATTGCTTTGAAAAAATGCTTACAGCTATCTGGTGAGAGGCTCTGACTGGTCAGAGCATCAATGTGTGAATGTTTGAGACTCTGAGGAAACAAGCTGCCTCCACCCACAGCCACAGTTTTGCAACTTATGGGAATTCAAGCCCAGATAACAGAGTAAGAGCCATAAAACAAAGTGACATACAATGCCACTGGCACGTCTACGCAAAAGGTGTGTTGAAGTCAAAGATTTACAGGTAAGTCACTGATTTTCCACAGTGAGTAAAGAAGCTTACTTAATATTGCCGCACTGACTGTGTACAAAATCAGCTAACAAAGAATTTGCTGAATTGTATCCATCCATCAATCAATTTTCTGAACTGCTTATCCTCAAATAGCTGATTATGTTTAGGGTATTGGGAAGCACTGCTGGCTCTGATTTTACACTTGATGAGTGGGCAGGCAATCTACAGACCTAAATGTATGTATACTAAATACATAGGGCCAAAATATTCACAATGAAATCTTACCAAAAAACCTTGATCCTTGCTTGGCTGCTGCCGCTGCTACTGCTTGCAGTACAGGTCATAAATCCCAACTCATCCATGGTAGTGGCTGGGACTTGTGCCAACCTTAACCAAAAGAATTAAACAAATGTCATGAGAATTTATATGTCTTGATGAAATCACTATGCAGACGGACAAATCTTTTAACCATAAATACTTTTTGAAGAGGACATATCACGGAAAACTAACTTGATTATTTTGTATGTGAATATTTGGTTCTCTGGTGTGCCTGCTCACGAAGTAATTATTGTGTTTGGTGTAGTAGCAATTTCTGAAAAGGTTTCTTGTGATCAAGCCCTTCTGAATATTGCCACATTTTGAGTGCAACTAATTGAGATAATATTGCCCCTATGCTGAGTCTCTTCACCAATAACCTGGCACCTATGCTAGACGAAGAGCCACCAATTTCATGTGACTAAATGGAAGTAATACCATCGCAAAGTCAAAGGTAAACAGCTGTTGGCAGAGATTAAATTTAGCTAAGGAAAGCATTATCAGGGTTAGTTTCTGAGAAGTGATAAATGGTCGACAAAGTTGACTGTTGACTTGGGTATGTGATGGTATTTGGATTTGGCTTTGTGCCCGCTGCAGTTACCATATGCCCCTAAATGGTCACATTTTGCTCCTAAAATTTGAGGCAGTGCAAGTAAATTTTTAAATTTACTTGCGACCTTCATATTAAATATATATACATTAAATTATATATAAATTAAATATATAATACATATTTTTTCCACACATCAGATAAAAAACCAAAAACATTTTGGCTTATCACAGAAACAACACCGGCATAAACAAGCTGTTTTGATGATGTAAGAAGAAAAAAAAAACATGACCATCACACGGTGGGCAAAACTTAAATTTGAATGGGCATGAGTTGGTTAGCCTCCTGTCGCAAGCTTTGACAATCCCAATCGCCTTTAAATTCATACTAGCGGCAGTGGGACCACGGAATGGAACAAGGGCAGTATTTTAATACATTTTAGGGCTGCACAATATATCAAAAAAAAATATCGATATCGCGATATCGACCTATGAAATATGCACATTGCAAAGACATGCAATGAGTTTGATATGGAATTTTATGCTTTTATCTGAATTTAACCAGTCAGACTGTCAGGTTTACCTGTTTGACATTTATTAAACATGACAAAAAAGGAGAGAAGACACTCAGTTCAAAGCTCGCGAGGAGAGGAACTGACTGATACAATTCACTACTGCACTCACACACTGAAAAAAATCCCCTCCTCACCCTCTATTTTTATTTGGTTTCCACGCCCCAAGTTACATGGATGTTCCAACCCTAATAATGCAAATGCAAAACATAGTTGGAACACAGTGTACTTAACGAAAATGTGCACTGCCATCCAATAGTTGAACTTTATTGAGAGGTAATTACAATTAATTAAGAATACATTGAGTTTGATTATTTTGCCGAATAAAAAAAAAATTCTTTCATTAAATAATAAAAATGTAATTTCTTTAGGCACATGTTAAATATCGCAATAATATCGATAGCTATATTCAGCAACTATATTGCATGTTTTTCCAATATTGTGCAGCCCTAATACATTTGTCATTAATTTATTCTTTGAAGCATTAATAATGTGTGCAAATTCAATGTTTTGAGTTACACAGGCCCTCACCTAGGGCATAACACTGTGCTTTGCATGCCTCTGCTAAAGGGACGGTTAGCTCACGCACGCGCACACACTGCACTTCACCAAAGAATGCATGGCATGAGCCCAAATTATGACATGGACATCTGAGTAAAGTCCCCTCATAAGCATTTCTTACATTTCACCGAATAACTTCATGCAGGGAGACAGAAGCATATCTTCACGCAGTGACCAGTCAGTATAAACTATGTTAGGTTACATAAAGTTATGTCGAAGAACTAATAAATAAAGATAGATATGAATATATTTTCACTGTGGGGCAGAACCCTTGTACTGTCAAAATGAAAACACTGAGAACTCAAAATTGTACGGTCTTAAAGGGTAACTCAACAGGAAGTCAGACTTTTGCTCCACCCCTCAATAAGATTGGAAATCGGCACTCAAAGGGTGTGTTGCCTAGAGGACCGTTGGGTTGTGAATGGGAAGAGGGTTGGGTGTGGTCTGGCTGTGATTGACAGCATTAACTCACACTGAATGCGGAAGTGAGCGCTTTCCGTACGGCATCCGCACGGACTGCAAATCACACCGTGTGCGTTGCGTGAGCTCTCTGTGTCCGGAAATCTGCGCCCGCCAGACCACAAGATCACGGCGGTTCATGCTGAAGAGTTGAGTTTACACGATAACAACCGTGTATATAAAGTCCTATTTGTAAACAATAGCCACGTTTGCCTGTTCTCAAATCGATATGCTTTTTGGACATTATTTCTGGGACGTCTACCATGTCTCTTCTATCATGGGTAAGTACGTTTTGTGTTTAGTGTTATATTTCATGTTTCATTTATTCTGACTCAAATGTCCGACTCATGTCATGCTATCTTAGCGTTTAAGGAGGGGAGTACGAGACTGAGCCGGCCGGTGAGTGGCGGGGGGGACTCCGTCACGATCCACAAGTGACGTAGTCTGTAACTTCTCGTTTAATGAGAGGACAAACAGCCAAAGTGTGTTTATCTTAGTGTTTAACCGTAAGATGGCATCAAACACACGTTTTTTTGCCCCAAATTCAAGCTTTCAACAAACATGCACTACAATGTAAAAAATAATGACCAGTAGACAGCATTTGTAGACACCAGTTTATATAGTTTATAAAAAATAAATAAATAAATAAAGTTGATTTAGTGTCGAGTTAACCTTTAAGAATATACTCAAGAACATACTACCAAAGAAAGCTAAAGTAAAACGGAACAGCTGTGTAATGTGTACTTGTGAACGCCCCCACCGCCTGCGGTGGTGTCCGAATGTGCAAAGTAGTGCACTAACGAGTCACACCATTTTGTTGGGGTGTCCTAATGTTCAATAACCTGGCAATAGCCAGATTGATATTGAGCTTTACTCAAGGGAGTTCAACTTCTCCGCAATATCTTTCTGGTACCTCTCCATGGTACATTCTGTACAATAATTTGAGCTGAGTGGACGATGTGGCATTGTACCCGTTTGTTTTAACCAATCACGGCCACGGATGAAAACTTCGTCTTCGTTCTTGTCGAATGGGAGAAAGCACGAACATCTTGCCAGCTAGAAATGCACGAAGCGCCTCTCGCTGTTTCAACATTCATCAAGGAAACGCTGAGTAATTCTGCAAGAACAGAATAAGCGAAGTACGCATTAAGTTTGCGCGGGAAAAAATGAGGCTAACAACTACCCTATCAATTTGAATGGCGGAGTTTAGAGTGGTGACAATCATTGCGTAACTGTACACTTTAAAGATTGCTATGCATGTTAATAAAAAACAGCAACTTCTAGCGGTTGAAACGTTTCTATCAGAGCCGATTCCATTGGATCCAATTCATTTTCAATTACCCTTTGGTAGTTTCGCCTACCCACAATGCACCACGCCGCTACCCATAATGCACCTTGAATTCTAGATGAGCACTTCGCGTATTAATTGTAGCGTCCATTCGTCCATGTTAAGTTTGTTTGTTAGCCCCGGCGTCGGCTTCTTGGTTTCATCACACTTGCATATCCCGCCCCCAAACACAATGTCGCTCTGTGATTGGGCCGAATATATATATATATATATATATATATATATTAGGGGTGTTAAAAAATCGATTCGGCAATATATCGCGATACTACAGCATGCAATTCTCGAATCGATTCAATAGGCAGCCGAATCGATTTTTTAATATCCATTTTTGATGGAAAAATATTCAACAAAACATCTAAATTTCACACCTTAAGCATGGAAGAATGTTATATTAATGGAAATTAAGCCTTAATATTTTATTTCAACACTGTTCAAACATGAAAAATGTTACAACCTGGTTGTTAAATACAGTGGTTTACAGTTATAAGACTGAAGTTTCAGATCAATAAATAATGCATTTTTCATACAAATCTTACAGTGTACATGTACAAGTTTACTGAATGGTATTTTCTAAATTTGAGTAAAAAAAAAATCGCAACAATCCACTTGTAAATTCATATCAGGATTAATCGGTATCGAATCGAATCGTGACCTATGAATCGTGATACGGATCGAATCGTCAGGTACAGGGCAATCCACACCCGTGTTGCCGCGCGACTCAACACAGAACGAGTGCAGTGTGAAAATAAAAGGGCTTAAAGTGCCATCAACAGGGAAGTAGAATGCAACACTCAAGTAAAAAACCACTGAACACAAAAGTTGAACACATTCTGTAGTTGTAAAATACTACATTCGGCAGTGGAACACAAGACACTGGCCGCGTAATACAGTACAAAAAAAAAAAAAAATCTACATTACGTCACAGCGATCAACCGCGACACACCCCGCGGTTGTTGGAAACTTTCCAGTTAAAAGAAGGGTCGTCGTCTAACTTTGGGTACGGCGTGAGCTGCGGTCGAAGAAAGTGGTGTGTTGCTTTGTTTTGTTTTTTTGTACACTCACCTCCCCTAAAATGGTCCTCAGCGCCGCCACGTTCCTTGCATTTGGTCATCGAATGAATGTGATGTGCAAGTAAGTCGACAGCGTCACATTTTTAGTGACAAAACAACAGAAATGAACGAGCTGTTTTTTGAAATAGACTGTTCCAGAGAGAGGGAGGGAGAGTGAGACAGAGAGAGACACACAACCAGACAGGGAAGGAGGCTACTTCCACTTCAGGCTTAACCCTTTACTGACAACAGCCTTAAAACTGTCAGCTCCTCATAAAGTGGCATTGCCTTTTAAATGCTATTGGTTCGTATTAATAAAAAATAATAACAATTGCAAATCGTCAGTTCCAATCTTCATTTAAAAAAAAACAAAAAAAAACATGCTAAACACTGTAATCATTGGTCTCCAACTTCTCCCCACCCACCACCAACCACCACATACTTAACGAAAGTAATATTTCCACAGACTGGCATAAAAACAAATAATTACTCACTATTACACTGAAGCAGTTGTGTTCCATTATTGCAGAAAATCCGTCTTCACAAACACAGGAATGATAAAGGAAGATAGATATTTAGTGATGAGGGGGGTTAGTGATAAGAAGGACGTAGGCCTACTGTAAATGTATTTCTTGGAAGTTTTAGGTTCTCTTATCACATGTCCGTTTCCCCTTTCCAAGGCTCTTTTACTTGCTTGTGGGCTTAATTTTGTCCCTCCGTTATTACGTAACCAAGATGAGTGGTCACTGGTTACTTTGTATTATAAGCACTGACCTATATTTACTTATTCACATCCATCCTTCCATCCATCCATCCATCCATTATACTAAAATGAATACTCTAAGTTTTCCCTAAATAGTACACTGCACATATGTTTTATGTCAGGGGTCAGCAACCTTTGCTGTTAAAAGAGCCATTTTAGGCCAAATACATTTAAAAAAAAAAAAAATCTGCCTGGAGCTGCAAAAAATAAAAAATAAAATGCAGCATCCAATCCTTTGAGATTCATTTTCTTCTACCTTTCATTTTGTGATTTTTGTGGTAATTTTGTATAGCAGTACTTCTTTTTTCACACATTTTTAGACTTTTCTGCCGTTTCTGTAAAATTTCTGACATATTTGGCAATTTTATGGTCATATGGTAATTTTCTTCCTCTCTTCTTCCTTTTTTGGACATTTTATGGCTATTTTTGACATTCTTTTCTGCCTTTTTTGCTATCAATTTCCTGACATTTTTCTGAACATTTTATGATAGTTTTAAGGATTTCGTCTTTAGTTTTTGGATTTTATACTTACTTTTTTTTATCGTTTTCTTGTCTAATTTTTTTGTAAATCAATTTTCTGACTTTTTTTTTTTTTTTTTTGGTAATTCCAAAGACATTTTATGCTAATTCTCTGCCTTTCTTCTTTTGATTTTGGACATTTTCTGATTAATTTTTGGACATTTTTAGGTAACAATTTTCTTCTACCTTTCGTCTCCCTTTTGCGGACAACTTAAAAATGTGGACTCTGACATTTTTAAAAAAATATTTAATTATTCATCTTTTACTTCATCAAACATATACATAAATATGTAAAAACATGATTAATTTCGACAATTATTATTATTTTTTATTATATTCACAGAGAGCCATTGGAGATTGACTAAAGAGCCACGTGTGGCTCCTGAGCCACAGGTTGCAGACCCCTGTTTTATGTGCTCACATTTGTGCTTACACAAACTGTCCAACGTAAGCAAAGTCTGGCAGAATTTACATACCAAAAGGTGCTGACACACTAAAAGTGAGAATAATGTGGTGACATGAGATGGTAGAATGAAAAGTAAAACAACAGCACAAATGTGGTCACGAACACACAACCTCATTAAAGGAGGTCATTATCATAAATGTTTCATGTTGTCACCTTGGTCGTCAGCCAGCCACAGAGACTGAAACTGACATCTGCTTTGTTTACCATTTGTTTACATGTCGGAGGCTTGCACAAACACAGCGACCCCATTTTTCAAATCTGTTGCTGTCCAAAACATAAGCAAAGGTTTGACACAAATGGCAAAAACAGTCGAGATCAAGACCACTATAGACTGCATTGTTTTGCTTGGAGCTTTTCTTCCTATAAACACTGTTATCTGCCTGCTCTGTTTTAAGTCTCATGCAGGAACTGAGGCAGGAAAGCACGGGGAAAAGCCTTGATTGCATCTAATGTTTTCCCTTCAAGCAAATTATTAAATCATGCATGAATCGAGCATATGCTCATGCTTACGAGTATATGTTGTGTAGCAAATAAACCTAGAAATATATCAACATACCACTTCCAGTGAAATTGTGATTATGTGTTAAATGTAAATACAAAGAGAATAAAATTCTTTTTTGCAAATACTTTTCAACCAATTAAATGGACTACAAAGGAGTGCTTTGATCAGTTTGAACATTAAATACCTTATTTTTGTAGTATATTGAAATGAATACACAATTATGCTGGAAAGGATTTTCAAATCATCGTAGCCTATCCTGATTTTATTTAGGACCTAAACATATATAGGCTACATATATGTAGCCTGTATATGTATGCTATAGCATATACAGTGCTCAAAAACGATTAAGGATATATATAGTCTCCGGTTCGAGTCCAGGCTCGGACCTTCCTGGGTGGAGTTTGCATGTTCTCCCCGTGCCCGCGTGGGTCTTCTCCGGGTACTCCGGTCTCCTCCCACATTCCAAAGACATGCATGGCAGGTTAATTGGGTGCTCTGAATTGTCCCTAGGTGTGCGTGTGAGTGTGGATGGTTGTTCGTCTCCGTGTGCCCTGCGATTGGTTGGCAACCAGTCCAGGGTGTCCCCCAGTTCAGGGTTTACCTCGCCTACTGCTCATGGCCAGCTGAGATAGGCTCCAGCACCCCCCGTGACCCTTGTGAGGAGCAAGCGGTTCAGAAAATGGATGGATGGATGGATGGATGGACATATATATATATATATATATATATATATATATATATATATATATATATATATACTGTATATATATATATATATATATATATATATATATATATATATATATATATATATATGAATAATTAAATTACTCTTGTTATTTTAATGAATTACATTACCTACATTCATTATTATATATTATACAGTTAAATTAATCAAATAATTTGATTCAATGAATAAATATTCAAATCTTACGAATTTCTCGGTCTGTGGAAGATTTCCAGACAAGTTGTCACCCATCCAGCAAGTCAAATTTCAGTCAACTCATTTTGAGCTGTGTCACCATTCGAAAACCCAAAAGCTGACTGGTCATTATGAGTAAGATGAGGAAGTTGCAACACACTATAGGGGAATTTAGTTAACCTGCAACTGTGATTTGATATGTGAGTGAGTCATCAGAATAATGCAACGGCTCATGTGTAAATGTAATTTTGTGTTTTTACAGTTAAGTACTTTATCCAACTTAAAAGCTAAAGTACCACTTGATTGTCTTCAAAGATTTGTTACATTTTACTAACAGTTCTGCACAACATATCATAACATGTAAATAGAACTCATCCATTCCAGAAACTGCTGCCATCATAAAACAGTGCTGAAAATGAGTCCAACTGTTGTAACTCAAAATCTGTTGTAACTGTTGTAATCTCAAATAAAATGATTCACCCGTCGCCAAAAGTGTAGTGTACATAGGGAGTGTGTTTTTGGGAGTCAACTTCATGCATGAAGAGTGTCAAATAAATTGACTTCTAAGCACAAAACTGTGACTTGTGTGCAATACAGTAGGCTACAGTAAATCCCCCGGCTAGCGCAGTAACAATTAAAAACGTCTGGTGAATGTCTTTGAAACCAGTAACAAACCATGACGAAAAACCAACATTCACTACACCCACAAGACTGCACCTCTCAGTGAGATACCACCTTAAGGGAAAATGACAAAAACAGTAATGCACAGTGAATTGGACAAGTAACTTTAATGTGATTACTGGTCTGGAAAGTGTATGTGTTACTGATTGCTAGTTACCAGAAAATGTGGTCATCACTGTCGCAATTATTTCAATTTCCTGTTCTGTGGTTATGTATTTTCTAATACCTTTTTCTCTTCCAACCATACAACTTTGACACATGGTTCGAAAAGGGTTTAAAGATGTCAAGTAAAAAAACAGTGTCAGTGAATAATAATAACAGTAGGCTCTGTGGAGCTGCAGTGTTAATTAATGCACCTCTTTTTTTTATTTGTTGAAACTGTCCCATCACCTGTGAAAGAACTGAGAGAAAAACACAAAACTGTGGAGCTGCACGTCAAGTAAGTTAATATCCTGTAGTTGTCATTTTTATTACAATGTCTAGTTTGGAGGCTGCATCACTCTTGTTTAGCGTCACTTTTACCACCTGTGTCTCACCTCCACTTCCTGATGGCTGTAATGCAGCACACATAACTCACTTATATTTGATAAAAAAAAAGAAAAAAAAAAAGAACAATCTTTCATACATCACTTGTATTCATTTTGAATTCACGCAAACATTCATCAACAACTGTGTATTTGCAAAATTCGAATGACATACATTATATTAAACATTTTTTGTTAATTGAGATTTGCTACAATGACAATACATCACACACATCAGGGCTACAAAGTATGAATGATCATTTTTTACATTAATATGACCTTTCTTTTTTTTGTCAGAGTACCGTTGAATACAAATTCATCATACAAATCCCATTAGCCCACACAAACAACAAATATAAAAATAATCAATATAGCTTCAGGTCTCCATCTTTTGATTGTGTTAAAAAAGTCACATATTCCAGTAGCTGCATTTTCCTTTAAACAGACACGTGAACGAAGACGTAAGTGCAATCTGTCATCAAAAGGTTCCCCTTCGTACCCCATGGACACCGTATCTGTGTCGCACTCCGATAACCTCACACATTGGTCACCCCGATGTTGGCGTAAGCCCGGACGGGGCTTCCCTGTGTCCTGGGGGGTGTTTGCTCTCTGAGCTCTCCAGCTAGCGACCCGTAGCTGTTGTGGTAGCTCAAATCTCGTCAATTGCGTGCCTTTGGGCTGAATCCTGTTGGCGGCTGCAACAAAAATAAAAGTGCTGTTTACAGAGTCAGGAGGAATATGTGCAGCAGCGCTTCACTGGCACACATTTTACATTAGCAAAATCAAACAACCAAAATTACAATATTACTGAAATAATTAACTCAATTTACTTGCAAATTCACTAAATCTAGGCCTGTTCGGTTGAACACAAAGCTGTTGGATTGTCACCAAAATTTTGGGAACTGGTGCTAACTTCTTGGGTACTGATAAATGAGAAGGGCAACCAGTTTCTAAAATAACTTTTTTTTTTCTCAAATTAACTTTAATAATTGTATTATTATTTGTTACAATTAATAATGATGTGTTAGTAATAATAATGATTTAAATGTATGTGAAGACACTTTTGTTAATGAGTTCTCATTATAAATAATAACTCCAAGATCCTGAAATTAGGGTCACCCTCTACAACAGCGTATTAGGGCTACATATATTTTTATATATTGTTCAGAGGGTGGGGGCAATATTCCGGGAAAAAAACTATTTCTGTTAAGTTTTTTTTTTTTTTTTTTCCTTGCAAATTTGCCACTTTATAGCTTCATAAATTTGCCACTTTATAAAGTGGCAAGTTTGAGATTTTTTTTTTCTCTCGAAGTATTGCCCTCATGTTCTGAGAAAAATATATTTATAGGTGGCCCTAATACACCGTCGACTCGTAACCCTCAGACTTCACCGTGTATCAGAACTTAAGTCTGAACGGGAGAATCCCCACACCTAGAAAGCGTGCTTTCCCGGTGCGTAAAAAAAAATGACTTAAGCGTGAACGGGATAGACTATGTCTTCTGTTGTATTGGAACTATTCTTGTTAAAGGCCATCAATGTTAAATAGCTGCACAGTTGTTTTTGCAGAAGTATCTTTCAGAAGCATCTTAAAGAGAAGTTAGTGTTACTGCATATAACACTGTACAAACATATAAATGGTGTTTGGCTCAGGATGACAAAATGAGCTCATTGCTTTTCCCCACCTTGACAGCCCTCCTCCTCAGTGAGCCCTCATCATCCGTGTGTCGACTGGCAGAGCCGGGCGACCTGTTTGGGGAGTTTTGGCGAAGGGGAGTTGGCGGCGTTCCCAAAACTATGCGCTCAAAGTCTTGCTTGGCATCTGCCCTGCAATGTTCAAGTCAAATTTAACATTTCTTGCTGGACTATACATAAAAAAAAGTTTGCATTGAGTTCATAAGAAATGGGCGCTCAAACAAAAATGCACTGGATCGCGTTTACCTGGCCAGGCTTAACAGATTCGTCAGCTCTTCTTCGAGGTGTCTGCGAACCATGTGCTTGCTGCTGGGAATTCCCATTGTTGTGGCCAAAGATTCGCTGGAAAAACTGGGTTCCAGCACCATGACGGCTCCATGGATGCCGCTGCTGACCACGCCTTCTGCAAACTCCTGTACAGATGGTTGCAAGGCTTTAGTGAGTTTGAAATTTGGGTATAAAAATAATTCAGCGTGAAATTGCTCATTCCCTGATCCTCACCTTGAGGTCAATGTCTTTAAGCCATTTGATGACACGATGAGAGGTCCAAACCAAAGGGTCCGTGTTCTGGTGCTCACACTGTACCCGGCGGGCCTGCAGTGCCTGGCAAGCATTTCAACAGCACTTGTCACTCAAGTGAGATTCTCTCAAATTTTAGGGGCCAGGCTGTGTGCATAGCCACTTACGTCCTTGTCAAAATTTAGCGAGTGCAGCAGCTCGATGCCCAGTAGCAAGCTGACCTGGTGGAACTTTTTGGAGATGTTGAAATGGCGCTCAAGGTCACGACGGGTCAGGGAGTGGAGCATGCGTCCGTCCACCAAGTGGGTGTGAAATGCCTGCGAGTACTGCGGCAAGCCCACGTCGCTGAGCCAGGCCTTGGCCACCCAGTGGTGGTCCATATCGGCAGCTTTGGACAACCTGCACAGGGGCAGTGACAGTTGTGACTGTGGATAGCCACCTCAGCCGTTTGTTTACTATTTAGACTCGTATTTGGATAATATGTGCTGGCTACTGTATGTGAATGGGTAGACATGTTTGCATTAGGTGTGTATGTAAATAGACATTCACATTGTGTGCACATCTGAAGGAACGGATAGATGATAACTGTGTGTGGACAGACGGATATAGTAATCACCCACGCCCGCGTAAGTTAAATCCGCAGTATCGCAATACCCTATTACGACGGCAGATTAGGGCCACGTAGAAAAAAAAAAATATATATATTTTTTTTTAGAGGGCGGGGGCAAATTTGCCACTTTTTTTCTCATCATGTTAAAAAGTGGCAAATTTGCCATTTTTTTTCTCATCATATTGCCCCTGCCGTCTTTAAAAATAAATAAATAAATAAATAAATAAATAATAATAATAATACATTTCTAGTGGCCCTAATACACCGTCGTAGGCCTACCCTATTTAAATACGCTAGGCACGTTTTTTAGAACATTCATGACACTTTTTTACAAAGGTATTAATACACCTTGACAATCCTACAAACACATTTAACATAACATATTAGCAGAGAGCAATATCAATGGCTCTCACAAATTATACGTCTCCCGATCTTTCTGTGATGACATTACACAAATCCAACAAACATCTTTTGATAATTTACAAGAATCATGGCCAAAAATGTACCTTATAAAATTAACCTGATAGTGCCACTTTATAAAGCCCAAAGCAGTATTACATCCAATAATTTTCAACAAAAATTATTAGGCTGTTCTGAAAACAGTAGCTCCTGTTTTGTTGTTCTTTCACGTTGAGGGGTCTTCAAACTAAAGTTTGGCGACATCTAGTGGTAGAAAGTAGAATTACACCAATTTTACACACGCGTCAGACCAAACTAAAGTCATTAATTAACTTTAAAAATAAATAAATAAATAAATGAATAAATAAATAGATAAATAAATAACCGAAATAGCAGGACAGCGAACCTGGAACCCACAATGGATGACAAATACCAAAACCAGCCATCAAATGGAGCACTCCCTTCCATAATGCAAAGTTTGTCAGGCCTTCCTCACCCTCTTCCATCCTCAGCCTCCCGGTAGTCTTCAATGGCCAAACGCAGTTTACGTCGATGCATCATACTGGTTACGGCCAAACCAAGCTCCAGGTCTTCATCCGTTAGCCCCAATAACACCTATGATAAAAATGTCAACAGAACTCAGCTCAGTGCAGAACGTCACTTCCGTATTCACTTTAAAAAAAATATTACAATACTTTATTGCAAATTATTTTACAGAACCCCATCTTACAGCTTGTGGATCTCTAGGGTCCAGTGACCCCACTTTGAGAACCACTGATTTACAATAAGACCCCCACATATAATTAGCGGTTTGTTATTGGTGAATTTACATATTTGCAGACTTATTTTTGTAAACCACCCATCCTATACTCTAGCTATACTCATTGTTTTTCAACGCCATCTGATGGCAAAGAAGAATGACGAAGTGAGTTGAGTAGTTTCATTTAAGACATAAGTAGCAGTAGGCCGTTACAATCTCTTACATACGGATTTGCGTTATTTGTGGCAGGGCTCGGTCCATATCCCCCCGTGAATAGGAGGGGATTCACTGTAAACCCTACCTTTCCACTCTTGACGTTCTCCGAGCAGGTGCGTATGTACATTGGCATCGCCATGACGACCTCCAGCCAGGCCTGCACCGTGCCCGCCCTCCACTGGGACATGGGCGTGCTCCTTGCCAGCTCCACCTGCTGCAGGCGGTCCAGCTGGTCCTCGGGGCCATCCGGCAAGCTGAGGCTGAGGCGGGTGGGGCTGGCGAGGCCATCCGAGTCTGGGTGAGTGGGTGAATGAGGGGAGAGGGAGCGGGGAGACGGGGAAGGACATGTGGGTGTTGTGGTTGGCAGTGTGAGTGAGGGCAGAAGTGGCATCGTGGTTTTACTTCCCCTTTACCTGCTTTACAAAGGGTTAGAACCACTGCAATTTAAACTTTTTTTTCATTTGCATTGTGATGTTCCAAGATCTTCACCAGTAGGTGGCAATGTGGAGCTAATAATAATCGTCCAACAGGCAAGAGCTACAAACTTTAGGCATCATCATGAATCATGTGCTCCCCAGTGCAAAACAATTTTCTTTTTAAACCAAGATATGCATTTCATCCTGCCTGTGTAAAAAGTGTTGCCGGTTTGATACCTAAAATAAACTACACATGAAATGTTTCTCAAAATGCCTGTTGGAAAACACTTCCTGTTTTGATTTCTGTAGGATACAACTGAAGATTTCCCCAGATAGGGTCAAAATAAATCAATATCAAAATTGACCCATATAGTAGAAGATCATCACTCATTATGCATTATAGGACATAATGCACTAATGAGCCATACTCTTCTCGTACCAAAAAACTAACATTTTTTCTCTCACAAAGCTAATCATCAGAACTGAAAAGTCATACCAATTTTTGCTCATGTTACCATTTCTTACCAACCTACAAAATTGGAACCTGATGCAACAAAAACTGCGACGCATCTTCTGTGCACAAATCAGTATGATTGTAAAATTGTGTTCTGTGGAAAACATTGAAAAGCTCTCTTTTAGTCTGTTAGAGCAGTGATTCTCAACTGGTGGGATGGGACCCAGAAGTGGGTCATGGATACGTAGTAAAACATTACAGGGGTCCGCGGTTTGTGATGAAGGCGTGCAATATATTTACTTTTTACAATGGTCCTGTGCACAAAAAGTCAATGCTCATTCACCACAGTATTGTTTTTTTTTTGTTTTTTTTGGGGGGGGGGATTGTTTACATCCAATACAAATATTTACTGAAACTATGACCATACTACTGCATCAGCATTCTGAATTTGAACTACATCGCCACTGTAGGAGCAAAACTTTGTTATAAACTGCATGTGGGCCTCCTGCAGTGAAATATTTAGCATGCATCCTAGGTCAAACTTAACAGTATTTTGTCCGGCATGCGTAACAAGCGTACTGTATAAGTTCCCACAAGATATGGCTGGCCATATTTTGACTACATTCATATTGGTTGTCATGTTTCGCCTCAGTTTTTAAATAAGGTGTTCTGAAAGGCACTTTAAACATTCCAGCTTTAAAAATATGACTACTCACAAAAAGTTAGGAATATTCAGGTGTAAGGTGAAACTTCAAGATGAACTTAAAATTCACTGTAACCAGCTGATCGACTTAATTCAACCTTTGCTAAACTTTTGAATTGTAACTGTTAGGATTTCAAGACTTTATGCATAACTTGCTATTCTCCAGCAAGGAGTGCAATAGAGTAGAATCCATGAATGGACTAATATACGTATTTCCTAGTTCGTTTCAAGTTGGTATTTAAACGGTTCTCTGCATCATGCTCTAAGAAATGACTAACAGTAGCTTATTTACATTTCCTTTGAACTTCTATAATAGTGGCATGCCGCTTCACAAAAGCAATTGAGAACCACTGCAGTTAGTGCAAAGGAGTTACAGTAGGTCACGTGTTTCCAGCATGGTGTCCTTTCCCTCTCAATGTCATCTCCGATTGCAACGACGAAGAAGTGCGCTCACATTTGGAGGGAGAGGAAAGGAGGCCATTTGAAAGCATCCTCCAACACATGCACACACAAGGTACACAAGATTAGAGGCATGGCAAATGAACACACACAAATATTAACACACAGGGAAAGAGAGGACAGCCACATGAAAATTCAACATGATTTATTTTTATTTTATTTTAAAATAGTCTTATTTAGATCTTATGTTGTCCCCATGTTTCCTTTTCTTTAGTTTAACCATGCCTTTTAAAATGTCACACATACACATCTCATGACCTCACAGTCTGTTTTCTGCTGAACCACTGTCCTTTTTAAATAAAATTCTTCAATAATATTAGTTTTCTGTATTGTTGTCCCATTTACATCAAGTAAAACATCTGAGGAGAAAAAACAAACACAGACGGGCTCAATAACTTTAAAACGACCTCTTGGATTCTTCTGAAAGTTGGCAAGAGATCAAAATGAATGCTTAAATGTTTCATAAAATAAACAGCTGGGAGTGATTATGCATACAATCCAATTCACAATTAGTTTTATAGTTTAAGTTTCACCGGGTTGAATGCCCCCACTGCTGCACACACCCAGTAGCTTGCAGTCAGTAGCGTAGTAGGGGAAAGTCAGATTAGGTCAAGTCAAAAGAAAAAGTCAAAACATTTCTTTACAATAATGTGTTCTATGTGCCACCACTAATCTAAAGACAGTATTGTAATTAATACAGTATTGCATTTGTGGAATAAGAATTCAGCAGAAAATCGACTTGTTTCGATCCATCTCAGGGGGCAGCCATTTTGCTTTGAATTGCCACTTGGTGTTGACTGAAACTGACATCACAGTGTCTAAGAGCTCGGGTAACAACCGTCAAGGGTTATTTGTTTTTGGTCATGTGACGTTCGGAAGATGAGCCTTTAGGCACTTTGATGTCATTTTCAGTCGCCAGCATGTGTCAGTAAGGTCAAATGACCACCTCGAGATGGATAAAAACAGGTGAATTTTTCATCTTAATTCATATCCCACAAACACAATCTTAATCAGAATAATGTGTTTAGAATAGTGGGGAGGCATATAATATAATATTGTCAAGAAAATGCTGGACTTGACTTTACCCCTTTACCATCAGGAGAAGAGATTTCCTGGGGGTGAGACGATGCAGACTCCAGCTCTATCCAGCAAAAGCACACAAATAATCTGACTGCTGTCATTGTCTTTCACTTAACCACTTTGTGTTATCAACTTTTATCATAAATTTCATTGCTTTTTTTTTTTTTTTCTCCTTTCTTTCATCTGTGGGGAAGATAGATAGTCCGTAGATCATCATATACCTGTTGAACAGGTTGTAAACTTGGTTAGGACTAAATGGAATAGTCATAAAATGCTTCAGGAGTATTTTTTTTTTTGCGACCATTGGAAGTTTTGAATCTGATTGAATGGCAATGGCATGTGGGGTACCTCCAGGTTCAGTCTTTGGACCGCTTTTGTTCAGGCTGCTGTATGCTATCGGTCAAATTCTTCAGAACTCTGGTGTTGGCAATGCAGATGACACGCATCTACACTATAGCTAACAATGTTCTCAAATGACAACAGTTCAATTAAGGTGCTGTGTCACTGTCGAAAATATATTAATAACTTATGAACCAAAATGTCTTTCAACTAAACCAAAACAAAACCGAGGTAAATGTTTTTGGCAATCAAGAAAAGAGAATTGCTGACCAAGTCTGAATCGGTGGTGTGCTGATAGATGGGATCTGACGTTCAGCAGTCATATCAAATCAATCACTAAACTGAAGCAGAAATACATCTAAAGTGAAGGGTTGCATGCTCCAGGCAGACCAGAAGAAGTTTATCTCCAGTAGGCTTGACTATTGTTATGGTCTTCTGACTGGACTCCCTCAAAAGAGCATCAAATAGCTGCAGCTCATTCAGAATGCTGTAGCTTGGGTTCTGACCAGAACAAGGAGATCAGAAAAAAATAGGCCAGTCCTAGTTCAGATGCAGACTAGAAGTATTTCTAAATATTTTTTTGCCCCAATATGCTGTTCTTGACTGTATATTGACATTTTATTAATATTTTTACTTTTTAATCCTTGACTTTGCTTTAGTATTTTAAATGTACTTTTATCTGTAGCACATTCAGTTACCTTGTGTATGAAATGTGCAATATAAAAAAAAAAAAAACTGCCTTGCCTTACCTGACGACTGCTTATGTTTCTTTAAAATTGTATTACCTTTTATACAACACTGTGTAAGTCATAGTTATACAACTAGCATCTTATTAAAACAAGGCAATTTCATTTGAGGTTAGCATGTTGACATGTCTCTCGAAGTACCATATTTTCCGCACTATAAGGCGCACCCTTTCATAGCGAACACTACCATGTATAGTTCACCATACGGAAAACAACGCCTAATTAATATTAATAATTTATGAAACAGATTCATGAACATTAATCGTCACTATTTAGCGGTTCTATGAAACATAATTATGTTGAAAAAGTCATACAAAAAGATTCCACTCTATGTAAAAGTGTATTTCATTTTTATCTGCAACATATTATCGTATGCACTACATTATTTTTTTAATCATTCTTAAAATGGTTGACTTTCCATTGTTTTTACTAGTTACTTCGTGCGTTCAATTTTGTGAAGAAGCCTTGCACGTGTTTAGTTACAATGGACGACAAGTTCCTGACCATTTGACAAATGCAGTCAAGAGCGTGCTGGGAGTAACTGACCTCTCTTTTCTCAAAGAAGACACTTGTTAGTTTATTTCACGGACAGTGGAGTCAAGAGTCGCATGCGTTGTGGGAGAGGAGCTACAGTATGTGCATGCATGGGCACAATATGGCACGTACAAACGCTTCTATCTGAAAAGATAGAAATCACATTTCCCACAATTCCTGCTGGGCCTCGTGTTGCTAGGGAGCAAAGTGCCTTGAGTGGAGGATTTATCCCGCTAAAAGAGGCGCTTGCGCAGTTTTCCTGACTATAGACAGAATGGGATGGTTTTGAGGAGGGGTCTGCATGTCGCCCACAGGAAAACGGTTCTCGTCATGGTAGTGTGGAAGGACGGGAATGAACCAAGCAGGACGGTAAACGAGGGCAGGGGAGGGGGAAGTTAAAAGGTAGTCAGGGTTACATATCAAAAATAAGAAAAGGCATTCAGGACAAGGAGACATTTGTACACACACACACACACACACACAAAGTGCACATCAACTGTCGTTATTTACACGTACAGCAATCCTTCAAGTTTGCAGTTGAGTGAAAATCAAAATTGAAACTAATATTCACCATGTTTTGTGCTCTATTTACAAGAATGTACATACATACAGGTGCAATTTGCTAGGTCACACTCACACCTTCATACATGCTCTCTGTCACGCACACATAAACACAACGCCGTCCTCTGATCATTTCCACAGACGCTCTGTGGCCTTTACCAGTCTGCGTCCTCCTCTATGTAATAATCGGGTGTTGCAGTACCATCAAACAGACCCGGGTCCAGAGACTTGCGTTGCTTTCCTCGGGCGAAGACTCGCGACAAAGAGCCCAGGCCCATCTTCTCCTTCTTCTTCTTACATTTCGCCACCTCCAGATCTTCTAGAGACTGACGGACAAACAAAAGGAGGTGTGAAGAAGAGGGCAAAAAGACGCTGGTGATAAATACCAAGACTCAAGAAGTGAGGTGACTGACATTTGTCATGCTGCCAGGCAAGCACATATAAAAGCAGCAAAAAGCCTGTTTGCAAGCACGACAGCTTGACTCACTTTGATATGATGAACATGCACTGGGGCAGCAGTATATCGCTGGGGGACATTTTTTCCAACTTTTTACTCAGCTATTAAGTCACGAAAATGCTCAAACTAAAATTCAAATAATTTGGTTAATGAAATAAAATATAAACGAAAATGCTTTTTTAAAAAAACGAAAACTAACAAACTACATTTTATGTTGACAAAACTAACTATAATTATAGCGAAAATGTCCTTAATTGGCAATTAATACATGAGCCTTTGGGGATGATTTTAAAGCCGTTTGAAAGTGTGTCACGCAGACGTGACGTCATCTAGCAGCAGCCAATAGAAAAGCACCTTCAGATGATGTCCCTCCTTGGCGACAAATTTGCCTGCTTGACTTGCGGCTCACCTGGTTTTTCATTTATCTCAGCCGAAATGCAACACTAGGTCAGAAATGTGTCACATTTTTTGTTCATAATTCCATGGTGTTTAATACTGCACACACATACTGTAATACAAGTAATAATAATAGTAAAAAAAAAAAGAAGCAAAAACTAATATTGAAACTAACTAAAATTCAGCATTTTTTAAAATAACTAAAACTACTAAAAACTAACAGAACCACCCTGAAAACTAATTCAAACTAACTAAATTTAAAAAGACAAAACTCAAAACAAAATAAAAACTAACTAAAATGAAAATTCCAAAACTATAATAACCCCGGACTTTACATTAGAAAAACCTACGACACCCCCCCAAAATAAATACAAATGTCACAAATTAAACATGTTGTCCGTCTCAAAAAAAGTCTTCACTGCCATTCGATGCCATTGCTGTTTTTTCCGTAAGGTGTTCCTATAAGTGCAAAAACATCACCAAGGTCCAAATAGAATTTGGATGACAGTTTCAACCAATACGACGCACCGCTGCTCACAGCAGAGGCTAAGCTTGAAGCCGATAAGGTTGACCTCGCAAAGCCAGCGACAGTCGATAAGTTGAAAGAAGAAATTGGAAGACTGTTCCACACTCTTGTTGAAGCCGGTGGTCCGTGTTATCAGTGATGTTTGTTTAATGGTGGAAACTACTATAAAAAAATAGGGCCCACAAGAAGAATTCAATTTAAAAATGAATTTTAGTCTCATTTTCAAATCATTGCGGGAAACTGCAAAAATCACGCTCATTAACCTCAAACGGAAGACAACGACTGTCTGCTGTATTTCATGCTCGGCACATGGAGACAACGTTGATTGAAGAGGAGACTGTGGGCAGCAAGAAAATGGAAAATCTCCACTTTGTGGAGCAAAGAGGAGATTTTCCATTTGGTGGTGGAGACGTGGCGAGTGGAGGGGGCAGTGCAGGAGTTTGCGGCGTTGGCAGGGCTCGCTTACATTGCAGAGTGAGTGAGTCCGATGACGTGGAGAGTTGATGTCACTAGGCGTAGACGACCTGTCTCCCTCCACAGCCGAGGCGTCCGAGATGATGGAGGGCTGACGCGAGTGGCACGGGCTCACCCGCACAGCAGCCACTAAATGGGATGAGAGCGGGAGGGGGGGAAAGCTTTTGATTTTATTTTATTTTTTTTTTACAGATAGGCTTTGGCACTGAATGCAACTAATTGGTAAAATGGGATTCTTGTGACATTCTTTATATATAGACGTAATACTAAATCAAAAGCCCGAAAATACATGCAATCGTGCAGTTGCCAAGCAACAGTGAGGAGTCAGTGTTTACCGGTCAGACTGGTACGTACACGAGGACGCTGATTTTATATATATATATTTTCATTTATTCTGATCTTCTTTCTTGACTAGTTTGTGCTAATTTACCAATTTACACAGCATAAATCACAACATCTAGACACTAGGGGTTGAATGACTACATTTTTTTTTTTTTTAAGTCGTTGACTATAACGTAATCAAAGTCGAGATAAATTTTATAATTTATCATAATCTTTTTTTCAACAAAGCACAGCAGTCCCTACTTTTTTTTTTTTTTTTTAACCAGTTTCACGTAAAGTATTTTGTATTTTGACCGACAGGTAAATAAACATGAAAAAAACAAAACACCATTACACTAATTGTAGCTATTGTAATTTGTATGAATCCTGCGCATGTTTCTCTTTTTTTTTTTTTTTTTTTTTTTTTTTTTTTTTTTTTTTTTTTTTTTTTTTTTTTTTCTTTTTTTGAAGAGCTCAGAATTGTTCATTCGGTAGTCTTACCGATTCAACGTCTTGTCATCATTGCTCTTTTCCTTTTTTTTTTTTTTTTTTTTTTTTTTTTTTTTTGTGTGTGTGTATGTGTGCGTGCGTTTGCGTGCGTGCGTTTGCGTGCGTGCGTGCGTTTGCGTGTGTGCGTTTGCGTGCGTTTGCGTGCGTGCGTGCAAATACGTATAAATTTATACTCATTCATTCACCTAAAACCTTATAAATATCCCATTACCCTTCGCCTTAACCAGGTACTTCAGAATCTTGCCAGAGTCGTGAGATTTAAATGGTCAGGAGACCAGAGAAAAGGTCAGAAAAAAAAGAAATAAAGAGAAAAGAAAGGTAAATCAAAGTGACATCCAGCACCGACCAAACACTTCCTGCCTTCCCCATGATTACAAAATCAAAGTCTTACGCCAACCCCGGAAGCCTCTAAATTCCAGCAAATTTAGCGAGATCTCAAGAGCCCAGAGGAAAAACTAAAGAGAGGAAGGAGGGAAGGATCGATAAGGCAGAGTGAGATCAATAGAAGCCAGTACATCCAATCCATCAAAGTGAAGTCCAGCACCAACAAGACCCCTCCTGCGTGGTTACAAAACCGGAGTCTTATGCCAACCCCAGAAACCTCATACTTCTAATAAATTAAGATCTCAAGTGACCAGAGGAAAAACTAAAGAGAGGAAGGAGGGAAGGATAGATAAAGAAAAGTGAGAACCACAGACACCAGCACCAACTGATTCAAGGGGCTGTGGGAGGGAGAGGGTACTTCTGTTGAGTTTCAGTAGATGCTGGTGCGACGGATTTGGCATGCATAAGGACCACCACCAAAGAGAGAAGCCGTCAACCGCGGTCCAGCAAAGCGAGCACCCCCCCCCCCCCCCACCCCCCCCGGAATCCCCAGGCCGCGGCAGCACCAAGGCCACCCCCAAGCCACCCGAGCGGACACCGGTCAGCGAGCCGACCCAGATACCCGGAACACCCCCGCCCCAGCCCCGGCCCACACCCCCGAGCCCAAGGCCGCAGAACGAGGCCCAGCGGGCCCCCACAGCGCCCCACCGGTCCCCAGCCCCCATCCCCCCACGACCCCCCCGCACCCCACCCAAACCCGCCATCCACCACGACCCAGGCCCCACCACCCCCGACCCCCAAACCCCCGAACACACCCCGACCCCCAGCACCCAACCCCCCACCCACCCATACCTCCACCCCCCCCCCAAACAAGCCGCCCCCCCCCCGACGGCCGCCACCCCCCCCCCCGCGAACCCGGCCCCCCGCGAGAACCCCCCACCCCCCCCCGGAAACCGGCACCGGGCAGCAGCGCAGAGAGGGAAGATGTGCCCACCCCACCTCCAGCCGCGCGAGATTTGCACCGCGGCGGGAGGGGGGAAGCAGAGGAGGAAGCACCAGGGGAGAAGGCGGGACACCAGAACACCGAGCCCGGTGGGGAGAGGCCCCGGTCGTCACGCCAGAGTACAAGTGACACCTAACCCTGTTACTGAGTCCGCCAGCTCGCCGACTGGCGAGCTCTACCCTTACACCGTGAATGTGGCCCCACCCAGTGTATATACAAGTGTGTGCGTGTGGTGCATTAAAATTGGGAGCAGGTGAGTCGGAGCAGAGGGAAAAAATTTCCCCTACTCCGACACACCCGTATCCCCCCCCAAAAAATGAATATGTATATGTGTGGTGCATTAAAAAAGGGAATGGAGGGACAAAGTGGTGGGGCAGGGACACAAATGGGGGGGACCACAGCGCTGCCAGGCACTGCAGTCCATCCCCTCTGATGGCTCCCCGCCCCAACTCACCCCTCCCCTTGGACGTGAGGTGCATTAAAATTGGAGGGGAGTTGAAGGGTGAAGACGGTGTTTCCACCCTTCCCCACCCCACCAAGAAATGTGTTGTGTGCCCTATGTGTATATTTACAAAGTGTATAGTGCAAGCTAGTGAAGTGAGTAAGAGGAGCGACCAGCGGGGCCTCACCCAACCCGGCGGGTGTAGGTGGCACGCCCGCCCCCCAGCACCCCCACCCCCCGCCGCCCCCCACCTCATCCACCCGGCACCACAATGGGCGGACAGCCAGCGCAGCAGGGCTACCGGACAGCCCACCAGCCACCGGGGCCCGCCCGGGGCACCAGGAGTTATACCGGAGCGGGGCAGGCCCCAAACCCTCGCCCGGCCCCCGGAGCCCGACGCCCGGGCCGGGGAGGGAGCCCCAGGCCCAGGGAGAGGGAGGGGGAGGGGCCGCAGGGCAGACAGGGAAGGGGGGGGGGGGGGCGGGGGAAGCGGGGAGAAGACGACAAGAAGGCGAAAGGGCGGCTGCAGGGCAGGAGGCGGGGGGGGAGAGGAGGAGGGAGGGCGACAAGGGAAAAGGGACCGGGAGGCAGAGGAGGATGGGCGGGAGGAGGCGAGGAGGGAGAGGCGACGGGGGGGAGGAAGGGGGAGGGGAGAGGGAACCACGGGGCACACCGGAGGCCCACCCACCCCGAACCGCGCCGCCGGGCACGGAGCAGCGGACCGCGCCGGGACGGCACCGCCCCGGGCACCAGGGGAAGCACCCCAACACCGCACCCCACAGGGGGCCCAGGGAGCGGCCAAGACGCAACCGCCACCGAGCAGACAACGGGGGGGGGGGGGGGGGGGGGGGGGCAGAACCACCCCCGCCCGACCACAGGGGACGGCGTCAAGAAAATTGACTAATTAGCATGCAGTAACACCAAGTGTTGATGCTTAGTGCCCACTAGAAATAGATCTTAAGGAGTTATTGAGTATAGTGTCGTATAGTGTGGTATGCTCGAGCCCACTAGCAGCAACTAGGTTCCTGACTATATAAAAATAAAAACAATCAGATACAAAATACCAAATACAGGAGCAGCGAAAACAGAAGTTGTAACGATGTGGTGGCTCTCGTTAACAGGCAGAATCTTGGCAGGATTAAGTTGCCAAATTGAGATTAAAATATTCTATGTACATAGACCATATTTGTTTAAATCTTGATACTTGATTTTTATTTAAGGCAGAGATTTTTTCCATTGAGATATAATTTATTAGTAAGTTTAACCAGTGGTCGATATTTAGAGATTGTTTATTTTTCCAATTGACAAGGATTATTTTTTTAGCAATAGTAAGGGCTATAAATATAGATTGAGATTGTTTACATGGTCGCTCAGTTATTGTTAAGTCACCTAGTAAACACAGTCTTGGAGATAAAGGAAGCCTACAGTTTAATATATCAGCGAGCTTTTCCAAGATTTTAGTCCAGAAATGCAGCACTGGAGTACATGACCATAAAGCATGAAGATAAGTATCGGCAGTGTTTTGTGAGCACTGGAGACAAATGTCGGAGTCAGAGAGTCCCATTTTTTTCATCATATATTGTGTAATATATGTTCTATGAAGTATCTTATATTGGATAAGTTGCAAATTTGTCTGTTTGGTCATTTTAAATACATTTTCACAGATTTGGGTCCAAAAGTCTGGTTCCGGAACTATAGACAAGTCTTTTTCCCATTTTAAAGTCGGTAAATACGTTTTATTTGTGTATAAAAATAACTTATATATTTTTGATATTTTCTTTATTGTTGTTGGAGAAAGCTTTATAATATCTTTAGCTAAGACAGGCAGTTGGAGCGTATCTTGAAGTGTTGGGATTTGTTTCTTAACCATATTTTTAACTTGCAGATAATGTAAGAAATTTCCCTTTTTTATTTCATATTTCTGGACCAAGTTTGTATATGATATAAACTTATTATCTGAGAAAAGATGATGAAGGTGTGTAATTCCTTTCTGCTCCCATAGGCTTAAATGGAACGACTGATTATTAAGTTGAAAGTCGGGGTTATGCCAAATGGGAGAGAGCCCACAGGGCGCCAATTGGGAGTTTGTAATTTCTAATGCCTTCCACCAGGCAGTCAGGGTGGCGGCTATCATTGGGTTTTTAAAACAATTATGTCGTCTTATTGATTTTGTAATAAAGAGTAAATCTGACAGTCTAAGATTATTACAATCCTTCTGCTCCAATTCCAACCAACAGTTAGTATCTCTGTTGGGTTGTGTCCATAGCACAAGATATTGTAGTTGATTAGCTAGATAATAGTACATAAAGTTTGGTGCCTCTAAACCTCCTTTAGATTTACTTTCCTGAAGAGTAGATAGACTAATTTTGGCTTTTTTTTTATTCCAATAGAATTTTATGATAGCAGAGTCCAGCGATTGGAACCAGTTAGACGTAGGTTTAAATGGAATCATTGAAAATAAATAATTAATCTTTGGTAAAACTTTCATTTTTATAGTAGCTATCCGTCCTATTAAAGAGATCGGAAGATTATTCCAGCGTTCCAGGTCACTACGGATACTATCCAATAATGGTGAAAAATTTAAAGAAGTTAATTCAGTTAACTTAGGTGAAATTTTAACACCTAAGTATTTTAAATTACCTGTAGGAAAGGAGTAGTGTGGATCCTGACTTGTAGGATTCCATGAATTTTCTGTAATAGGTAATAATGTTGATTTTGTCCAGTTAATAGAGTAATCTGATAAGTGAGAGAATTTAGTTATTAATTTAAATGCTTCCCCTAGCGAAATAGCAGGTTCTTCTAAATAGAGTAATATATCATCGGCATATAGATTAATTTTATGTTCTATTGTCCCGGAGTGGATTCCTTGGATCCGTCTATCCTGACGTATAGCTAATGCAAGCGGCTCAATAAATATAGCAAATAATAAAGGAGAAATTGGGCACCCTTGTCTTGTTCCCCTTTGTAAAGTAAAACTCTGTGATGTAATCCCATTAGTAGTAACTGTAGCTTTAGGAGAATCATATAATATTGAGACCCATTGAATGAATGACTCCCCGAAGCCGAATTTATTTAAGACAGCAAAGAGGAAGGACCAGTTAACTTTATCGAATGCTTTTTCTGCATCCAGCGAAATAACAACTGCCTTTTTATCATGCCGCTGTGACATACTAATCAAGTTAAAGAGTCTCCTAATATTATTAGTAGAATGACGACCTTTAATAAAACCTGTTTGATCACTATGAATAATTGTCGAGATTACCGTCTCTAATCGAGATGCCAAGGCCTTAGCGATAATTTTAATATCGGTATTAATTAGTGATATCGGTCGGTAACTTGACGGGAGGGTAGGGTCTTTTTCTGGCTTTAATAAAAGTTTAATTGCTGCTATATTCATATCTTGACGTATATCACCTTTACTTTTAATTTCAGTTACTACTCTTAGAAATAATGGAGCAAACATTAACCAGAAATGTTTAAAAAATATAGCCGGAAAGCCGTCTGGACCAGGTGCTCTGCCATTAGGCATACTGTCTAAAGCACGATACAACTCATCTATAGTAAGCGGGGTATCGAGAATATCTTTATGTTCAATAGATAACTGAGGTATATTTAAGCTGTTTAGGAATTCCTCAATATATTCAGGGTTAGGTCTATTAATTTCTGTGTATAGATTTCGATAATAGTTATAAAAAATATGGTTAATTTCTTCTGGTGATTGTGTGCATTCACCATTTATATCTTTAATAGCCGTTATAAGAGATTTTTCCCGATTCCGTTGAAGTTGATTTGCCAGGAATTTACCTGATTTATTATTATGTTCAAAATTATTATATCTCAACTGTTGTATTATAAACTCTGTCTTTTTAGATAACATGTTATCTAACTGTATTTTTATATTCTGTAGTTCTATCCATATTTGATTATTTGGGTTTAATACATATTCATCCGTTAGTTGTTTAATTTTATCTTCCAGGTATTTTTCTAATTTTTGATCCTGTTTCTTTTTATAAGTTGAATATGATATAATTTTCCCTCTAATTACCGCTTTCCCTGCTTCCCAGAGAAGAGATGGAGATATATTTGGAGAGTCATTTATTTCCAAAAAATCTGCCCACTCCCTTCTAATAATTTTATCAAACTCTACGTCTTTCAGTAATGAGATGTTAAAACGCCATATCGGGGGAGGTTTAAAGGTAGAGTCAATTTGTAGAGTGAGGGAGACTGGTGCATGATCACTTATAATTATAGAATGTATTTTTATAGCAGTTTTATCAACAATAGAATTATTTGTAAGGAAAAAATCAATTCTTGAGAATGATCGGTGCACAGCAGAGAAGAAAGTAAATTCCTTCTTAGTTGGGTTTTGAAGTCTCCAGCCATCGCTGAGGCCAAAATCCTCCATATACTCATCTATTACTTTAGCGGATCGTAATCGCCTTGTATATATCGTATTATTAGAACGATCTATTAACGGGTTCAAGACCGTGTTAAAATCACCTCCAATAATAATAGTAGAATTTGTTGCTAAATCGAGTAACCGAGAGAAAAATTCATGGAAAAAATCAGGGTCATCATTATTTGGGGCATATAAATTACCAATTGTATATACTTTATTAAATATAGTTACCTGGATAATAATATATCGGCCCTCTAAATCTGTTACTATATTATTTAGAGTAAAGAATAAATTCTTATGTATAAGTATAGAGACACCTCTTTGTCTACTATTATAGGAGGCAGAGTAAACTTGACTAAAATTTTTATCTATAAATAATTTTTCTTCTGATTTTTGTAAGTGGGTTTCTTGTAGGAGACAAATATCTGCCTTAAATTTTGAGAGATGGTCTAAAATTTTTATTCTTTTTGCCTGGGAGCGAGCGCCACACACATTCCAGGAGACCAGAGCTAATTTCTGCATACAAGCAATATAGACTCAGTCTTATGTATACATCTATATAAGCTGCTTATTAATATTAACATATTGTAGGATAGCAAAAGAGTAATTAGGCAATTTATATAATTTATATAAAGAGAGAGATAGCAAGTAGATAAGTATAATAGTGAAGAAACGTGGGGGGAAGTGAGTGTGAAGGAAATCTGTGGGGGATTCAACATAACAATACACCAGTAAATGGTGACCTAAGCGAGATTATTATTATTATTATTAATTTATTTTTTTAAGAATATATTTCTATATTATTATTATTATTATTATTATTACTTTATAGCCTATGCATAATATAAATTCATATTCTATTTCGTAACCCATTATCCATACATATACATACATATACATATACATATATATACATATATACACATATACATACACATACATATACATATACCTACGTCAAATAATCACACAATGCTCGGCTCTACCAATTGTCAGTTAGAACAGCCAAGGGGTCGAGGTTGGGTTTCGGAATAGCTGGCCGTCGATATATAATTTATCAACGACCATCGAAGTCCGTTTACCCTCCTGTCTATTTTGTTTCATGATAGGAAACAGTACTTTTCGCCGCTCGTTTATCTCTCTTGGGAATTGATCATTCATCCCGAAAGATGTCCCTTTGAGCTCCCGTCCTTTACTTTTTACCAATTCTTTATGTTTAAAATGTTCGAACTTAGCAATAATAGGACGGGGCTTATTGCCCTTACGAGCTCCGAGCCGGTGTACACGGTGAAAAGAGATATTATTTACCGTCTCCTGTGGGATCTTTAGCGATGATGTCATGAATTTTTTTATCTCACCCTCTGGATTATCTGGAGAATTTTCGGATATACCTGAGAATATTAGATTTTCCCGCATACTACGGGATTGAACATCTAAGACCGTTTCCTTTAGCATTTTATTTTCCTTTTTAATCGTCTCCAACTCGGCTGTGACAGCGACGAGAGAGGAGCGTAGCTCGGAGTTATCGCATTGGAGATCGCTTACCTGTTGGCTAACGAATTCCAAACTTGCCTTTAATTCTTTGACGTCCTCGCGGATAAGACAGAGGACGTCAAGTTTTTTATTTATGGAATCCAGCATACTCACCGATACGTCGGCGGTTGCTAAATCGTCCGTGTCTGTTGACGAGTCATTTTTCCTTTTTTTTTTCGAAGGATTATCCCGACTGGCCGCCGGCTCATCCATCGCGCAGCTATAAAAATGATCGTCAATAAAACGTTCGAGGTCGTCCACACTGGATAATATTTCCGATCTTTCTTAGAAAAGAAAAAAATCGAATTTATCTAATCATTAAATTCGGGTTTAATTAGAAATATAAAGCTAATTCTATTTTAGCAGCAGAGCGCCGCCATGTTAGATTTTCCCAGTCTCGCTACCGGTCACGCGATAGTCACAGCATCTCGCGATGGGAAATGTAGTTCCTCCTCCCGAGCCAGCCTGCGCATGTTTCTCTTTAACAAACCAACCAGTGTGTTGTAAGACAGGACATTGTAGTCTTGTAGTCACTAGATAAGCTTAAAAAAAAAAAAGGCATTTCTGTTTCACTGTTTCTATTCACTTGTGCTTATATTGGATAGTGCACAGTAATGTCTGTGCATTTTTAGAAAGTACATTTTGGCAAAGAATATGGGATTTTACTTTGCACCGCTGCCTTTTTTCCCTGCAGCCAGACCCGTGGTCTCGCTAGTATGAATATTTTAAGACTAGCGGTCAAAGCTATCATCTTATTCCTCAGACAGACGTATGAAGACTGTTGTCTTGTTGACCGAACATTTCACTACTCCAAACTGGAAGATGTGATTAACTGAGCTGACATTACTCATGCGAGTTGGTTTCCCTTTCTCAATTCTTTGGACAAACCAACAAGAAATAATCGTGTGTTATTTTTAAATCAGAGATAAAACAGCTGGCCAAAGGCCATCCCACTTGGTTTGATTCTGGCGCTCTCTGGCACTTAATTGCAATCCAAAGCATGTAAGCCCGCTGCTTCATCCAAAAAGCACATGGAATGATGGGTAATAGCACGCTCACAAGAGCACATGGCGTAAACGGGTGCATGCGGCTGGTAAATGACGCAACTTCTACCTTGTCTGTCGGTGGGATGACCCGTGTGCACATAGAGGGTCTGCTGACTCTGTCTGATGGCAGCAGTGAGAGGAAGGTCAGCCTGCATCACCCACTCCTGGTTGTTGCCGTTGACAACCGTCTCTGTTGGCATTGCCAGGGAGTGACGTTTAGGCACGTCCTTGGTAAGCGTGGCTAGTGACTGTTTGGCCTTGGGAGAGGTGAAGAGAGACAAATAATATTTAGATGCATTTACTATGCTCTTCTATTCTCCACTGGAGCCCAAGATAGTTGTCACTTCATCTGTTTAAAAGAGCAGAAGAAATAAATATCATTTCCCTTAAAAAAAATAAAAATAAAAAAAGATTGGCTTTCAGATATTTGATTCTGACAAAATGGATTGGAAATGCAAGGGCGCTGGCTTGTGTGTCACTTTTGTAACGCCTAAAAATAGCAATTGTCCAGCCTTTTCTTAACTTGAGGGTTTTAATGGTCACACAGCAGAGCAAAAACATGCACATGCGGCAAAGACGCTCCACAACACCTGTTAAAGAGGAAGTCAACTCTCCCAAAAAATCTTTAAGCAAGATAAAAGGATTCTCTCTACTGGGGGAAAAAAAAAAAAAAGGTTTATTTTTTTTTCCTCCAAACTTATTTACAATAATATGTTGTATGCGCTACTAGTCTCAACTCTGTATTTTGATTATTGTATTTATGGAATATGAGTTAAGCAGCAAAATCCGCTCATTTTTATCCATCTCAGGGAGCGGCCACTTTGTCATTTGTTCTTGGCTGAAAATAATATAAATGATGTATTATGGCTCAGCTTCAGAACACGTGAGCTGTGGCCAGGAGAAAGAACTGCATTTGCTGGATGGCGACACATTTACATATTTCAGTTGGGAAGTTATGATTTACATTGTTTGTGCTATTTATACCATGAATATTACAACTGGACTGGTAAAAACACATATGATATAAATTGTAAAAGGCAGGACTGTAGTTTTCCGGTTATATAGCGTAACTACAGTACATGGTTTATGCTTTTATATTGAAAACATCATTACACAGTCACTAGTACTTTAACAAGGATCACAATAAAATGGTGGAGCCTTTGAATATTGATTTTGTCAATAGTTTTCTGTGTTAAAGTCCGATACGCCTGAAATGTATTCTTTTTTTCCCCCCATGCATAGCAGGAGGATGCAAATCAACACCACAATCAGCTCCCTTACAAGCACCACTTCATTACACCGGTCAAACAATCATCAATCACCAGGGCTGACATGCAAAACAAAACAGAATCACAATCCTTCATTAGTGCTCACAATACTGACTGACTGCTTTCTGAATTACAGTTCAATCAAATTCTGATCAATCAATCCTTGGGATCACTGCTGGTCAAATGACCGGGTTCATTTGGGGCGAGCCGGGGATTAGTCAGACATGTACCCACGACAACAATAAGGGGATCTTTCCAAGGATCAAGTGGGGGGTTAAGAAGTTCAAGTCAAAACTGAACAGGGCGGGGGTCCATCTTACCGCCATAACCCTCGGGGAGAAGTCCCTGTCCCCGAGCCGCTCAAACACCCGGAACTCCATTCTTTGATTGACACAGTTACTGATCTGAAGGGGGGTGGAGACATCAGGGAGGGCCATACTGAACATTCAAATTATTTTGTGATTAATTCATTATTTATGTGAAATGTGTTGTGGTCATGAGGTGATCTTGTCATCATGTTTGTTTACAAAAACAAGATCATACAAAAACTACAAAATTTCAATGAAAGGTGTAATAAGTGATTAGTGGGATTGAGGAAAAAGTGGAACATTATAATCAAGACTCCAATTAGTGATGACCATCAACTATCATGTCATCCTTCATGAACCAGGAAGTAGCCTGCCAATTAAACAAGTGAAGGATAGAAACACAAACATGACATACTGATGTATTGTGTAGTGTTTATCATTCATAAATTGAAATTCAGCTCCGGATTGGTTGATTTTTCATCTTCCATCTCACCATGGCCAGTTCAGCCTCCAGTTCCTTGATGCGGTTTTCCTTGAGGTCCAGCTGTGTGCGCAGCATTCCCGTGTGCTCGGTGGCTTCCTTGGTCTGCCGCCGCAGGTCCCACTTCTCTCTCTCCAGCATGTCTTTCTCTTTGGCGAGAGCCTTCACCGCATCCTCGCTCTCCTGGTGGACAACAAAAGCCTGAAGTTGCTGCGTACGTCCCAAAACAACAACAAAGTGCAATTTCCTGGTAAATGCCTATATTGCTAACAGTTAGCAATCCATAGGCACTGAGCAAATATGCTGACTAGGGAATTTAAGCAGTATAACATTACAACAACTTGATTAGTTGATATCTGATTTCACTTAATTGGTCTGAAAATTGTCTTTACAACAAATTTATCTTTATTCATCTACTGTGTGTATGGAAGCGACATACTGTAAAGTGACAGGCAGAACAATTAAATGCTCTACCATTAGATCAGTGGTGTCCAAACTAGGGATCGGGGGCCATATGTAGCCCAACATCCATTTTTAAGCGGCCTGTTGCATATACTTAAAAATCAGACAATGTGTAAGTGTGAAAAGTGGATATTGAATCCTTTCATTTTTCTGTATGTGGCCCTCAGAGGAAAAAAGTTTGGACACCCCTGCACTAGTTGGCAGAAGGTACAATTCACCTGTGTATCCACCTGTTGCTATTCATAAAGAAATAATAGCAACATGTTCAATTAAAAAGGCCCAAAGTTTGCTCTAAGTACATTTGTGAATATACTGAAATGAGATCATCAGTGTATGTGCTTTTGCTAACATTTTTGGTTGGTTTGTGCCATCAGATTTTTTTAAAGTAAGATATGCGCTTAAAATGGGACTCAATAAAGGCTGGGAAACACTATTAATGTAATCCCATGGGTTTAAAAAAAACAGCTTTCTTATTCTGAATTTGATAAATTGTACTGTAATTCCCCACATTTGTTCCAAAATGGTCTCAACAAAATGCACAAAGATCCAAAGTTTGTCCACTCAATGAGCATCCTACCAACGTGGCTATGCATGACGTTAAAAAAAAAAAAAAGATGTTGCATATTTTCTTGTACTTTTCTGTGCTGGTCATAGTTGCGAATAAAATCCCGGAGCTGCTCCTCTCGGCTCTCCAGAGTGGAATAAAGTTGCTGCATCTGATTCACCAGGTCTGCCTTTTCCACCTTGAGACGCTTACGGTCTGACTTCATGGCTGAGAGAAATGAATGGGAGAAAACCAATTGCTTAGCACAGGCCCATTGGTTTCACATGACAAAACATTTCTTAGAGCACCTCTTCAACACCAGAAATTCCCAGGGCCATTATTGGTCATTCGCACACACAATAACCCTGGAATATTAGGTGCAGTATTTACGCAGCGCCTTTTAAAGTTGTTTTTTTTAGTGTGCTGAATATTGATTTTAGTGTGTGTTCACACATCAGTGGTTTCTGAATCTGATTAATGAGTAACACTATTATTTGAAAAGAACGCTGTGCACCAGAGAACAGATTTTTTAGGAATTGTATGGTCAGGAGCCAATGGAAGAACAGTATATATAGAGTTTTAAGGAACTGTGAGACTGTTATTGCTATCTCTGGTGGTACCTACTGTTTGAATCTCTTCAAGGTGGGGACCATTACATACATGATTGTTGCTCGTTATTATGGCAAGACAAACTCTAGGACGAGTTTGTTTTTGAAGGATTGCTTAAATGGCCAAACTGACCTGAAATATTTCGCTTCAAAATAAAGCGGCAGATTCTGTTTACCTTTTTTTTCCTTGAAGCATTTATGGACCAACTCATGATAAACATGTCGACCACATTTTATGTTGCTAAGTGAAACAAGCTTCAGGGACTGAATTGTAAAAGACTCCAGCTGAGCAGTATCAAGACATTATTAAGACTTTTTTTTTTCTTTTTTGGGTGGGTGGTGATCCACCCAGGGGAACATGGCTGCTTTAAATTAATTTGAGTGTGAGAGGGTGTTCAAAAAGCCAGTTAAATTAACCTAAAATAATAATAACACATTTCAAAAAGCTGCTTGCACTGCTGTACTCGGGCCTGCAATACATAATGACAATATAATAATACAATGGATCCTACAGCTGAATACCCCTGAAGCTGTAAGATTACAGTATTTTATATTTTGTAGCACTAGTAATAAGTGCAACATAAATGGTTAAACTAGTCAGAAAATGGCGTTCATTTTGAACTCTAATGTGGACACTGAGTTGAAACTCTGATTAAACCCTGGACTTTAATCATTGTGCTTTATTTAACTACTGGGAGCTGTGTGATATCTCACCAAGTCGCACATTGCTGCAGGATGTGCAGGGTAGCAATTTCAATCTACTAACACGGTTAATAATATTGATTCAACACTTCTTGCTGCTGCTTACTTGTGTGTGTGCGCGTGTGCACGCGTGTCTGTGTGTGTATCCATTTGCATGTATAGGATGCTTTCAAGCAGAAGTGAGGAAATAATATTAAAACTACATATGACGGCTGCATGCTCAGAAAGCGATGATTCACACAGGCAGTCATCTCCGCATTTTGACTTGGTCTTTGTACTTTCGTCACGCTGTCGTACTTTCCCTCTGTGGATCACGCATGATGAGAAATAATGTGTTTCAACCTGTTTATTCACAGAGCCTTCAAATGTCTCAAAGACAACATTGACTAATTTTCCCCCTTTGTTGTCAGACACGATCTTCTCATTTTTCCCAGACATTCGCCGGCAGCTTCCATTGTATTGTAAACGCTCTACGTATTCGCACTTTGTGCATCCATCTTTGTCTTCATCACTTGGCTATTGTTTGTGTACAGAAGCCCCGTGACTGTCGGGTGCTTTCAAGGATCACATCATTTTTCGTCTTGATTCACCTTTCTTTGTTTACCTCGTTTGTGCTCTGAGCCAGCTGTGTGTTTGTAAATGAACTTTTGAACAGCTCCACTTTCACAAGATGCATCTGGGGAGACTGCTCGGGGAGCAGGAATATTGTACAAGGACAACGTCTGTCACTTTCTAACGAGATAAGAACAGTGTGATTAATGTTTGGGGGCTACTTGGAAGATAATATGAACCTTTCTTGTTCTTTCTCTTTCGTCGTAACCCTATTGAGGGGTTACCGTGGCGACTCATCCTTTTCTATCTCTCCCTGTTCTCTGCCTCTTCTTCTCTAACTTCAGTTATTTACGAGTCTTCTCACATCACATCACATCTATAAATGTACTCTTTGGTTTTCCTCCGCCGCCTACCTGGCAGCTCTATTTTCCAGCATCCTTCTACTGATATATCCACTGCCCCTGCTTTGCGCTTGGTCTCCATTCTGCTGAGATCATTTGGGGTCTTGTCCATCCTCGTCATGAGCAAAGAGAATGTTCACATCTTTAACGCTCTCTCACAGAGTTTAACGGAAATTGTAGTAGTATTAGTAGTAATACAAGACAGAAGTAGGGGTAATATTATTGGAAACTAGTCATCTTATAATGTAATCTTTTCAATGTTCATTCCCTACAAAATAATACATTGCTCCCTTTCTCCGTGTTTGCGTAAGGAGAGGTTTCTCAGCCTCAGAACCCAGTAAAAGAAGACCAAAAATCTCCCATATGGTCAGAGAGAAAGAGGAAAGCTCGTTGCACCTGTCTCGGTGAACTCAAAGATGCTGTTGAGATGAGCCAAAAACACTATGGCTCTCTCATATCCTGCACCTGTGACTGTTGGGCAACAGCCATCCATCCGCCTGATGTCTAACAAGACAAGACGCCCACTGTGACTCGGTAAAAGGGACCATTGACGGTTTGTAGGGCTACAACCTTTGCATGTTTAATGAATACAGATGACGAAGGTGAAATCGTTATGCTGATGAACTGCGTGGGAAAGGATTAGTTGACAGCTGTATTAACTCCCTCGCATACGATTTGACTTTGTGTTAACCTTCCACATACAGTTTCCACTAATTGCAGTCGGAGGTGTTTCTGAAGTACATTTTACATTAATGTAGCTGTTTATGTCTAATTCATCAACTCCAAGGTAACTCTTCGTACCTTTTCCAGGCAATTAAAAAAAGCATTGGTATATTGCCTTGTCAGCACTAAGTATACAAAAGTAGTATCTGTACCTGTACTCCCTTCTATAAAAGTATTGGAGCAGCAAGAACAATTCATTTGCTATGTATTTAATTTAAAAAAAAAAAAAAAAAAAAAGGTTTGACATTGAAATATGAATGTGAGACAAGATATCAACATTTCAGCTCATTTTTCCAGTCAATTACATTGTATCTGATGAACAACTCAGAGGATGGGAGTACAAGTAACTGAACATATACGACTTGTACGTGTTGCTGCCTGTGGAACCCACATTTATACAAGTTAAAGGTTTAACTAACATGACAACCATAGGAATGCTAATGGGTAAAAACAAGTAATTATGATCCTTCATCCAGCAGCAAGACAATAGCCCAAAACACCCATTTCAAACAGTAATAGGGTGATCACTGTTTCAATGCTTTTTGTTGGGGTGTGTAAGCTTAGATACGCATTAATTCAGTGCAGTACACAATGTATTGTGTTTCACAAAAATGTTGACCCCAACTGCCACAAAAGTACTGCTGAATTAATTCACTTTATGGTAAAATGTCACATTATTTCAGGGAAATTGAACAGATAGTGATCACAATCCCACTAACACATTCTTAATCGGGATTCACCTGATCCAAATCTATGGAATTGTGGCCTAAAGTTGCAAAGCTACTCCATTTTCTGAGTATATGATAACTATCACCAGATAGGGCATGACATGAGTGGCACAAAGAGATATAAAGAAGGAGCAATGTTGTTACAACAAGTAGAACGTTAGTGCAACATAACTGCCATAGTTCTTTTCACTAATCTCTTCCAAAGTGACCTATAGTTCCCATTGCCAAAACCATCGTGTTGAATGGAAGCATCCGTTACTGCAATGTGTTTGTGTGCTGGCCGCTTCCATGGTACTTTGCTCCTGAACAGCTTAGACTGCCCACACAGGAAGGGATACAATACTGTATATCATTGGTTGCCAAACAGGAAATATGGACACTTCAGAGAGTTGATAAAGGCTTAGCACTACATTTTCCTGTTGACACAACAGCTTCAACCTCGCAAGACTCCTATCTTAAGTGATTTTGGATGATCAAAATTCCTTTTTGTTGTGAGATGTGTTAAAGCCTGATTCGTGTCAGCCCTCCCCAAAGTATAGTCTTAGTCTATCGTCAGAAAAACAGTGGAATATTGGCATTAATTTAAACCATTGCCAGTTTCTTAATGAATGAAGATGTATAATTGTACAAGACCACAATGAACCCCACTTGGAATCCTCTCCTGCTTAGGATACTGTAAATTATGTCAATGAAACAGTCATTTGAAGGACACTGAATCTAAATCAAACCAGATAAAGTGTTGAAATTGTAAGTCCCACACAAATTTGAAAATTATGAATTGTGACCTGTGTTGTGAAATTATGTATACTGCGCTACTTTGCAGATTAACACTGAAAAGCTGCAGTACTGAAATCAGACATTCATCCTAGTTTAAGAAAATGTCATGTACATCCACAGACACCCAGCTACACAATCTGACCCTAATGCTGCTTAGAGCCCCAATTAAGACACATTTGTCACCATTTGCATGTTATTGTGCCTACTGACGACACATGTGCGAGTCAATATAAGAGTTGTGCTTTTGATCTCATAGTGGCACCTCATTAGACACTGAAAAGCAAAAACCATCCTCATTACCTACCATGATGAGATCTGCAGGCACCACTAAGGAAAGAAACATTGCCTAATGTCAGTAATATCTTAACTCCAGAAGCACATGTACAACAATATTGTGTGCTATTTTTAGATTATGTGTTCTGTTGAGTTTTGGAAGTATCATGTGGTATAATCTAATAATGAGGGCATGTTTGGTGTTTTCAGAACAAACCAGCAGAAAAGTGTTTCTACTTGTATGTTGATGTGTTGGCCGTGTTTTTGCAGCAAGATGGAAACAGATGATAAACAGACTTTGCTTGAGAAAAAGCCAAGGCGGCTTCCGACAAATGTTGTTTTTTTAACTGATATTTCATAGCAGTTCTGCTGGTTGATTAAAGTTAGGTCCCCACCAAAACCTACACAGTTAATCAGCATTGCCTTTTTGAACTTACCCCCAACCAACAACCTAACTGACAATTTCCTGTTGTCCTCTTTCACACGCTGTCTTAATGGGAAAGCAGAACCCCCCACTTGACATTTACGGACTTTATAAGCCAATCCAAACTCCCCGTTTGAAGCTTTCATTTGCAGCTGATTACTGTCACAACACACTGCGGTTGTACTTTCAGTCTGTCTTTATACGTTCCTTCCCAGTGCAAATATTTGGTATGATACAAAAAAAGCCCTAATAAAGAGTTCCAAAAGACATCCCAGTATTTTATAGGTCATTTTCACATGCTGGTAGTTGCAGCATCATCATCATTACATCCAGCCTTACTAATATATTTTAAAATTTGAACTGCAGCAGCATCTCAAAGGCCAGCACGCTGAGCAGTTGTCCATAATACAACCGATATGCAGCATCTCATTATCATTATGGTGACATGAAAATAATGCCCTGCTTTCAGGTCTGGTCATAAAAAATAAATAGACAACCCACAGGCACTAATTCATTCTCTTTTAAGTATTGAGCTTTAATGTTGTATGTACTGGAACAAACCTCATCAACATAAAGTGATTGTTTTGATGGACACTACAATCACAATAATAAACATGTAATGTAGTGGTGATATATATTTGACAGTTGATATTCGACCATTTGAAGGAATGAAAAGGAGCATGACTTTATATTAAATTACAGGTCATAAAGGTGACTTTGTTTTGCTTTAAAGGACGCGCACAGCTATTTGTTGCCCTGCCGAAGTTCTGACCTTGCAAAGCCTCCTTGGCTCGGTCCAGCTCTTGCTCCTTTTGGGCCAGCTGCACGCGGAGCTCGGTGGCAGAAAGCACGTCGGCCGAACATCCTCCTTGGCTCTCCTCCAGGTCCTTACTCAACATATCCTTCATCTGGCGCAGCAGGTGCACCTCTTCCTGCAGTTGGGCCACCTCCTCACGAAGTAGAACTACAACAACACGCACAGGAAGGTGGAGCGTCAAGAGGCTGCATGGGTTTTTGTACAGATGTGGGTGACGGAGTTATGGTCCATTTGTATTACATCAATACTGTATAGAGTAAATCACATAACAAAAAACAAAAAAAACAAAAACATCACACAAAGAAGGCAAAATAAATAAAGGTTGTCAATAAGAAGACCGACTATATCCGATATCTTCACTGTCTAATACACTGCATTGGATATTTGTACGAGTGTGATGTGAGCTCTCCAGATAAGGCAGGCTAAAGTTGCAGTGAGTTGAACAGTGGACAGCCACCTATTTTTCCACATGGCCTCCAGGTTGGCAAAGACACATGCACTGAGACTGCGCATTACAAATGACATTCTGAGTGGGAGCCCGCTGATGTGTGCATCCCCCTGCAGGTGTACACAAGCCTGTGCAGCATCCAACCTGCTGCGGCTGCCAACTTCGTTGTGGCTCACAATTCTTAGCGTGTGGATTTTTTATTTTTTATTTTTTTTTTAATGCAGGGCCCCTAACATGTACCACATTCATTGTTTTTGTTTTTAGTTTTGTAGTAAAAGTAAAAAAACAGTCCTGTAGTTGTACATGTATGTGCAGAAGGTAATAATGCCCATTGTGACGACAAAAATGCTTCCCTGTCAAAAAGATTATTAACTCATTTGCTCCCAATAACGTGTAAATACGTTTTTGTTTTTTAAATTTTGTAAGTGTCCCAAAGGCGTATTTATATGTTTTTTTGTTTTTTGTTTTTTAATGCTAGAGCATACAGAAGGCTTTGATGCAGCCTCTCAACTGCAAAGAACGGTTGCAGAAATGGTAGTTATTACACAAACGGCCAGCAGGTGGCAGCAGAGCAAAGGCGATCAACCAGGGCCATGTAGAAAAAAAGCTAAATTCCTTAGAATTTTAAATAGATTTGTGAAAACTGAGGAAACTTAGCTCTCTTCTAATGCTAATTGCTGCAAAATGGAAACAGATAGAAACATACTTTTTTTCCTGATGAAAGAAGAGACTTTAATCTTTCTTTTGGTAGGTTCCAAGCTTTTATAGCAATTGGACACAATATTCTGTGGGCCTTGCAAAATCAGTCAAAATCCAGTAAAACAGCCGGGAGCGAACGGAATTGCTGAAAATGGCTGGGAGTGAATGAGTTAAATAAAACAATGTATTGTTTTTCTGATGCTGAATTTGAAAGAAAAACAAATCTACCAACTTATGACAGCAATCTAAATGTCACCTCTGGTAACATTGGCAACATTAACTAAACAGTATCAAAAGCGGTGTTGTACATTTGAGGAACTTTTGTATGCGACAAATGGCCCAAATGGAAGCTAATGGCATCTGATCTTTGTCTGCGCATGCACCAGCAAACCAATATTCACACTCGCTGTCATCCATCTCCGCCTCCATTCCATCTGACTGTTCTAAAAAGGTTCAGGCCCATTGTGATTATGGCTCACTGGAACAGTAAATTGAACCTCCATCGTTGGCCATTCATGTAAATGACTGCTTAAATCTGCACACTGGCGAGAACGCAGACCTGCACTTGGTATCAGTGAATTATGCATGTGATTGCTGTCGTTTCTACTTGTATGGTTTAGCTAAAATAGATTGAACTGACCCCTTAAATAACACGACAGCCTTTGTGGGACTGTTTTACAGCGGCAGGAACTGCACAAAGCGGTTTCAAATTATCAGCGCATCTCTTGAGATACACAATCTGTCATCCTCTCCTCTCACATCAAAAATGTGAGGAGACTATGGAGCATTTTTTAAAACATAAAAGCGACTTATCTTTATACAGCTTGCCAGTTTTTAGACTACCGTCTTGCAATTCATCTTCGAACCTGTTTTTCTGACTTCCGAATTTGATTTTTCACCATCCATTACTTCGATAGTTGCTACAGACGTAAACTGTGAGTTTAACTGTGGAGCGTTTCCAGCATCTATTAGGGACACGGCATTTTTAAAGGCATGTGATTAATACTTGCTTGATTAGTTTTTTGGTGCTCTTTCTCCAAAACACCTGGATGCAAAAAAAAAAAAAAAAAGCAGGTGAATTCCTGTCTCATAGGAAAGTTGGTGCCAACAAACACATTTTAAAAAGATTTGTCAATTGAAGAGAAGCTAAGTTCAGCCTCGGTCATTAGGGGAAGCAACAATAAGGTAAACAGCAGGACAATTTCAGTGCTACTAACTGATTATAAAAGAAACCTCATTTTAGGAGCACTGATGGCTACAACGACTGCTACTTTCCTATTTAAACAGCATGGGCGTTTTAATGACACCTGCACAATGCCTTGCTGTGCCTCCTAACAGAGAAAATTGCTTTTCAACGATACATCAATCACACTTTTTCCTCCCATTTTCACCAAAAAAGCAGAAATTGGAAAGCAAAGCTTAAAAAAAAAAAACATCCAACAGTTTGTCACACAGGCCAGTGGCCATGAAGCATATGAAATTGGACTTGGCTGATTTGAGATTGGAGGTCAAAAGCTGATAGTGAATGACACGGTGTGGATGTGTGCGCTTCTGATCTGTGCTGGTGGCACTGTAGTAACTGCACATCGTCTGTACAGAAAGCGTGAACACATTAACTGCCATGACATGATGGAGCAGCGGCACTAACATGAAGCCTCCAGAGATTACTTAAATGCAGTTTGGACTCATTAGGTTTGTGTAGCCTTAATTAGAACAATGTGCTACTGTGCACATTGTTATGATGATGACTACAGTTACATGGCAACAAACTCACCCCAACAAGAGTGCCTTCATACAGGGCATGCACTGATGACAATATACAGCAAAGATTAATGCAATAAGACTGTATCCTCAGGAGGGAAAAACAAAGACTCAGGATGGCCTGAAAAAAATATATATAGATTTTACAGCTAGTTTGATTTAGCCTCATCCACTGTTTCTGCACAAGAAAGGCAAAAAAGAACAATGAAGTGGCCCCTGCATATTCCCGTTCAGCATCAATGACTTCACATTTTTGTACATTTGTTTGGAACCCATCTGCCAATATTCACTGAAAAAGGCAAAAAGCAATGAATGCATTATTTTGCCGCCATCTGGTAGAATATTGGTGTTGTTAGGTAATTCACTGATAGTGTTTATTCGTCTGCATGGGAGATGTCCTGTTTTTGGGCGGTCCTTGAATGCACCTCCTGTACGGTCAAATGTGAAAGTAAAAGTATGTTGCTGCTTCTCTCTGCTTCAACTACTTTAGTTTATTTGGCCGTTACAATTTGCTTGTGTTACCTCACGTATTTTTGTGTTTAAATGCCAAAAGATTACAATAAAATTTGTGCAAAGTGCTAGTTATGTGTGCAATCGCATTATTTAGTTGGTTGATATGCAAGCTACTGCTATTGATGACCCTAATGTGAAGATAGTTTGCTTTTGTTAAATAATCCAAACTACTTAATACAGTCATACATGTGTTGATAATTTCGTTAAAACATGGTGTTGATACTTTATTATCCTTTGAGTTTTAGGTGTTTTACTAGGCACAATTAAGACATCTTCTTCTAGGCGGGTCCATAATCTTAGCAGGGCTCAGCTCCTATCCCCCACGATTAGTTGTATGTGAATTTCTTGAATGCATCAGTGTAGTAGTGTAGTAGAGCCGATTTCAAAGACTTCCTCAGTGGAATATATTAAATGGTGATATATCACTGTATGGGTGGGGGGAGGAAAAAGAACAGCGGCAATGATGTTTTTCCCGACACTCAGTGATGTTCCATCTGTTGTGTTGCACTTGGGAGAAATAAATTTCTCACTAATGCCAAGCGTGCCCTTCAGAAGAAACAATAAAGCACTTGCAATGGAAATAGTTTGGCGACCTCTGATTGACAGGGACTAAGACAAAAGTCAAACATGATATAAATGCAAACATTTTAACACCAAAATTGAGTTGATTATCACTAAGACTAGACACTATCAATATAAAGAAAGAAAATAATAGTGTGATTTTGTTTGACTGAATGCCAGGCTTCTCAACAACAGCCTATCACAGCCTTACTGAAAATAATCTTAGGTGCACAACCCTATAATGCGATGAATGTTGGAGTGCAAGTCATGCACATTTTTCAAAGAAAAGTTTTTTTTTTGTGTGTGGCATTGTGTAATGTGGCATGACATGTCTGTAAAATATGCACATATTTGTAAATAAGAGCCAAGGACATTGCAGAAAGATTGGACATATTACAGTCTAAAACTCACAAATGTACAAAAAAAGCTTATGTTGCACAATATGTCAGAAAAATCACAATCACTCCTCATCAACCTCTAAAAATATCACAATTTGACAATATGTTCTATTTTATGGCTGAAGCGTTTTCGTTTTCCTCATTAGGCGACATAAGCCTCCGTAGTGAGCGTCTCGATGTAGAGGAAAACGATTTAGCCATAAAATTCAGTAATATTGGGCCGACTTCGCTTATTGAGGTTGAAGTGTTGAACATAAATGTTGGCGACAATTGATCACAGCTTTAGGACATTAGGTGGTGCTTTGTTTTGGGACATTATGCTCTTAGACCAGGGGTCTGTAACCTGCAGCTCTGAAACCACATGTGGCTCTTTAGTCCCTCTCCTGTCGATCTCTAAACAAAGTGAAGAAATTAGTAGTTTTTGTACAGATTTATTTTATTTTTTTAGATAAAATATTCTTTAAGTGAATTAATAATTTAGATAAAATAAAGGAATATTAAGTATTCAAAAATGTTCAAATGTGAAAGTTGTCAGAAAAAGAGATGAAATGTAGATGAAAATGTTTAAAAAAGAATTACCTAAAAGTGTCCAAAAATAAGACCATATAATATCCAAAAAGGTATAGAAAAGCAGAAAATTACTATATAAGTGTCCATGAAATTGCCAAAAATGTCAGAGAATTTAATTTAAAAAAAAGGCAGAAAATATTCAAAAATTAAACATAAAATGTCAAAACAAAAACAAAAAAAACACAAAAAAAAAACAAGAGGAAATCCTGAAAATTACCATAAAATGTCCACAAAATTGCCAAAAATGTCAAAAATTGATAGTTAAAAAGTCATTAAAAATTAAAAAAAGAGGAAGAGAGTAAAATTGCACAAAAAATGTCTGAAGTTTGACAGGAAGAAAAGTAAAGGAAGAAAAGCCTAAAAATCCAAGAAAAAACAAGTAAAAAAATTACAAAGAAAAAAATGCAAAAAGGGAAGAAGAACAGTAAAAGAAAATTAGTGTGTACGCATTGGATGCTGCTGTCATATTTTGTGTTGTGGTGCAGCTCTAATTAGGGCCCGCTTGGGCCGTCAGTACATTAGACTAACACCAACACACAGTTTACTTCATCACAGTCTGAAAAATGTTTTGTGGTTCCATTCACATTGTTGCTTATTTATTTGGCCTAAAATAGCTCTTTTGGCAGAAAAAGTTGTTCACCCCTGGTTTGACTGTCCCTGGAACAATCACATTGGGGTATTTGTACTGTAAATGTTGTCAATGGTAACACTAGCCAGTGCATTTTGCAAATTTATTCAATGCTATTGACTGGGGGCAGCAGTGCTGCGCGAAAGCACCAAATACTGTATATGTAGAAAAGTTAGTCTGAGGTCTGCCCCTGCACATGCCAAGGTCGCATGTTTACATTCAGTCACTCTCTAGACTGAAAATGTACAATAACCATGGCAGAGACAATGTAACCAAGACATCACTTCACCATGCAAACTCCAATGGTGCAGGAGTAGTTGTGGTGTTATTCAAGAGACACTATTCCAAATATCTCACAGGGAGGCAAGCAGCCAGCCTAATGAATCACTTCTGATTGCAAGACAATGTACCATTAGAAATACTTCAAATCCAAATCATGACACTGCTCTGAAATACAGTACAGTGTTTGGTGCAAGACGAGCTGTTCAACGTCCAGTTAGTTTGCATTTCAACACGTTTCACAGCCATATTAAATGAAAATCATCATTTCCTTGTACCGTTAAACAAACATTAAAAGCCAATACAAATGAATCACTGAAATATTAAAATCAGCAGAACCATCAAATATTAACACCACAAACAACAAAACTCACTGCCTCAACTTTGATAACAAGTGACATATAGTGTGTGATAATCTTTTCCCTAGTTGAGGGTGGTCATTCCTTGTGGAGGGGGAAATTGGGGTGGTCAAAACAAGCCCAAGAAGGAAACATCAACCGCAGGTTTTGAGAATCTGAACTGAGGCCTAGGTTAGGTCAGTCTGGTGTGACATCTTGCATGAGACGGCATTTCAATCTTGGAAGTCTTGTGTGAGGCACATTTTTACGAATTGCAGAACTTCAGCGCTTCCACTTTAATTCTGTATCATTTTCCGGTTGGAAACAGCAGATATTGTAGAGGAAAAGAACAGAATGTTGAAATAATCTATGAGTACAGCTGTCTGAATTTTAACCTCAATAAAAAAAACAAAGTAAGATTTGTATACTACATTTTCACCAAAAACTGCAAGGGGCTGATAGCAAATTCATCAGTGGCTCATGACGATAGCAGGTGTGAGTGATGAAGGCGGCTTTCAGAGAGCGACTGCGGGTGCTTGGAGCAGGATTAGCGAGTCAATTCTCATGAGCCGAACAATCTCCCTGTGTCGCTGGAGGGAATGAAAGGGTCACAGTTGACGAAAATGAGAAAGGATGGAAGAAAAAAAAACAAAAAAACAACTTGCTTCAGGGCACTTAATCACAGAATTCAAACTAATATTTTGTATCACTCGAGATGGTGATGAAAAAACAAAAAGGTACTGGATTAGAAGTGAAATGCTATTGCGATACGAGGGGTTGGGGGAACTCGTTTCTATGGTCTGCACCTATTTTCAGCACGTCTGATTGATTACATCAGGGATGGCCAACTTAAATGGTGGAGAGGGACACAATTTTTCAGTGCTACTTGGGGGTCCATAGGACCATGTCCTTCCTAACCAGATGTATGACAAAAATGTCATTTTAAATATGGACAAAATATGTGCATATGTGCAAAATGTTTTAATATATTTCATTTTTTTTATAATACATTTCTCAATGCATGTATAAAAGTATCCTAAACTATCCTAAACCAACAAGAGGGTTTGAAGCAAACAACAAAACACTTTTTTTTTTAAATCCAGTGCAAAATAACTATCTTGCATAAAAACTACCATTCAAGGCCAACACAAAACTGAACAGAAAACCAACATTGTGCATTTTTTTCAACTCACTCAAAATGTTTTTTTTTTTTCTAAGTTTATTGAGGTACTATCTTTGTCTTGCATATAATTCTAAATCCGAAAAAAAAGTAAATAAATAATAATAATATTCAGCCTACTCATGTAATATTGGGCAGTATAAGACCCAATTTAAGCCATGTCTGCCATCTAGTGGTGAATGGTGATATTACAACTTGAAATTACAGCCAACGCCTGCATGTTTTCAATTTGGCACTCATGGATTTGCATATTTGCAGACTTAAAAATACATATATAATTTTGATTTATTTAGTTATTTGTAGTATTTTAGTTTATTTGGGTTATCTTCCTTTTTCCCCCATTGGGGGCCACATATGGCCCGCTAGACGCCCACCTCTGGATAACATATTCATGATGACTTCATGCATTGAGTTAATTGCTGGAGCACTGTATATCACTGAAATGAGATATCTACTTATTATCAACTTTCATTGTTAAACAGAAATACTGTAAAACTTAATTAGGAAAGCTACATCAGATCTGTTTTTTTTTTTTTTTTTAAATACACTGAATGTCATTATTTTTAGCTTTTGTTATACCCCCTCTCCCATACAATGAACAGAATACAATGTTTCACATCAAAGGCCTTCACTAACAATGTTGATCAGTACATGACTCGCACCGCTCTCATCAGTCACTCGGCAGATCAAGAGGTCTACATCTCACCATCTGACGTCCGCGTGCCTTGAAGCGAGACTATTTCATGCTTCAAGTCCTTGCAGCAATGACGACTGAACTTGAGAGAGTGGGGTTAAAGTGACACTTGACTTGACTGTGAGCAGACAAGTGATCAGAGGGAAAGATAGGCTGTAATCTTCACATTCCACAACAATCTCCGTGTTGGCCTCGTGGCGGCTGATGCTATCATTTATAATGTCTACAACTTGCATTGCCGGAGGTAGATAACATGAAAACAGTGTTGGAAATCTATTTGGAATTTAGAGGATCTAAAGAAATAGGAAGAATACATTGCTGTTTTTTGTATCCTGTTCATGCTGTGTCAGGCCTCTCATTTGTCTCAAGTTGTACAATGGAAAGGCATGATGAATGGATCGATTGATTTTTGACCATGAAGACTTTGGCCGAGCAAGTGTAATTTAGTCATGTACGATCGTGACACCAAGGTATTATCACTTTTTCACAACATGTTCAAACTGTTCGGTCGAATCGTTTTTTTGTTCCACCCCTACTGAAAACGTAACTTGTCTGACGTCACTCCCCCTGGCGAGAGGGCGGAGACGACCTCATCCCATAATGCTTCACGGACCAGTTGAGGATGGAAATAAAAAAATTTTTTTTACCACTTTTATGGTCCATAATGCACACTTTTTTTGTTGTGTTGTGTGCCTGTTGGTTAATAAAACTAGTAGTAAAAGTATCATCACTTTTGTTTTGAATGTGCAAACCATTCATGACCAGACCATGGCTGAATTCAGTGTGGTGATCAATGACTTCTGCCTCATCTTCGTAGTTAGCAGTAGTTGTTTGTGACTGTTACAACAGTGAGATAGTTTGCCTTCTTCATGAAAATGTGGAGTAACGCATTGATTCTCTGGACAGTAACTTTAATCAGACTACTTTGTAGAATAAAGTAACACGTTAGACTATTAGTTACTTTAGAAAGCAACTTTTTTGAGTAACGCGTTACTAAGTAACGCGTTACCGGCAACACTGTTCATAACCTATCTGAGGAGGAGGGTGCATGATGCTCACATAAATAAAAAGTGAATATCAATTATGTTGCTAAAAATGCCAAAATGATAGCTTTGAATAGGAAATATAGGTTTCGTTATGGAATTACTAGAATTATGAACAAGGCGAAATGAATGAGTCAGTGTCTAGAAATGACAGTCAATCAAAGAAAAATAGTTTAAATGAAATAAAACATTATGTTGAGAAACTAAAATATCCTCACATATGTAGACTTACAAAATCATTCCACTGTCTCAAAATGATGTAGCAGTTGATGGGTTTGTAAACAATGTTCAAGTCCCCTCCAGTCCGCTTTCTGCTCACATTAAAAAATTCAAAGCATACCAAAATGTTTCACGAAAAACCACATCGTATCGCTAAGGGACCCCAAGAGTGTAAACAGGAGGAAGGTTTGCTGTAACGGACCCATGAGTACATAAAAGTGAGTGTGAAATATTGAGCACAATACTGGTAGTTCTAACCACAAACATGCTAAACAAAAGTAATGTTTGTTGAAGTCAAACGTTTATTCTGTTTACACGAGAACTGTAGTTATGTAACAATTTTATAGTGGTGGGAACATAACAGTAACGCAACATTTCATCCTGTTAGCCGCTAAAGCTATTGCTAATGTTATTGCGCTGGTCTACTATACAAATGTATCGCAAAATAGAAAAGTTGGAAAACAAATGTGCTTAATCATCAAGACGCTACAATGTGAATATCACATTTGTCATATTTCAGTGGCTTGAGGTTGGATGGCTTTCAGTCAGACCACATGCAACGCATGCTCGGTAGCATGCTTGGTAGCATTCCGAGATGTGCCAAGACGTTTCAGAACCGTTGGATTGTTCCACACCGGTGTTTATTTGCCATGTTCATAAAAAAAACTAAAGACTCACAACTGCGAAAATTCTCTTACGCAAGATAAATGTGAGTTACTTGACCATTGTTGATCTTATTTCCTAATCTAATTAAGCAAGCCACAACGAGAGGAAGTTAACCAACACCCGAGGGAGCTTCCTGCTGCCATCACCTGCAGCACAGTAAGAAAAAGAAGGCAATTACATGACAAGCTCACTCAGCTGTTAACACTACAATGCTGACACTGTCGCTTCTTTCTCTGTGTGTCAGTGAAAGTGAAAATAAAACGTCTTGGAGTTGGCTTTACTTGAAGATCAAACGTCAATCTTCTACGTTACTCGATAAAATGCTTCTATTGTTACCGGCAATAATGACCTGATCCTCAGTGTTGTCCAGCGCTACTTTGCAAAGCTAAATAGCCAAACGGCTGACCGAAGCGGAATTCACAGACACTGTCAGAAATCTGAGAAGAAAAGGTGAGTCATCAAGCACATTTGCAAATGCATTACCACACTTGGAGTGGTTGGGCAAAGAAAGCAGTTCGTAGCCTGCAGGTGTTTGTTTTGCTGCAAAAGCACTAATTGTCACAACCACACCTTTACATTAAGCTCATAGGTCTCAATAAAAAAACTAACTTCTTAGTTCAGTTTGACACCTCAATTGTGACAAGCAGGGTTGCTGTGCTCCTCTGTGTTATGAATATATATTTTATTCAAGACTAAAGTACAGATAAATGACCAGAACACCACAAGCTAATGAAAAGGAAAGTTGGGAAAACAATATAAAACATGAACATGGTTATTCTGAATAGGAATAAAAACTGCAACAAGTAGTTTGAATGGAAATGTGCAATCAGGACAAACAGCTAGTGTGTTTGCTGTTAACACAAAGTGACCTTTTACAGACACACACTGTTTGAGGACAAACTTAACTTTACACAATTCTCGAGTGACCTCGTGAAAAGCCCTGAACGCTAGTGCAAAACTACAATCTTCTCTGTGTTGCCCAGTCATTTGAATTTGTAGTTTAAAGGTCAGAACTCCACATCAACAGTGAGTTCAGATTAAAAAGAACCAACTAATTAAGAAGAACTCACTCAGGTGAGTGCAGGTTAAAGTCTCCCAACGGTCCGACCATTAAGCACGTGACTGGATGGGAGACTCATCATCAGATAAAGCCTCTGTGGACACAGGAGTGAGTTACTCAACATGCGAAAAAGCAGGTGAATCCTCCCTTCTGAAAAATAATGACCCGCTGCTGCCTTTCCATTTCAAACCCGAGCAAAAGCAGACTGAAAACATCACTTCATCCTCCAGTCTAATGTAGCGGCTGTGCCAACCATTTACACTCACCACACTTCGTCTGCTCCCTGTCTGACTTCATCCCCTTCTGAGAGGGGCGTTCTCCAAAGGGTTCCAGGATCCGTCAGTAGTCTGCCAAAGCCTTTGACAATGAACAAAATCCTTTTTAAACAAATATATTTAACAGCTCACGAGTGCTTATATTAGCATTGACTTTCAGGAAATATCCAAGTATCCAGGTGGTGCCGCCGCGGAGTTCCCTTTTAGTGTACCTGTTTACGGCGACTCCCACTGCTACTGCGATACAGTGCCCGCGGCCCCTCCTCCCCTTTTCAAACAGTGGACAGAGCTCAGTGGGGCAGTCACTATTTTCCCATATTGCTCAAACACACGCATACAAGGGGCGGAGCCAATTCGAGGTGTTGGTTTGCAGACAGGTGAGTGTGAATACATGCTTACCACGGCGGGCCGTACAGCAACACGCCTGACAGCTGTTGACTTGCCTCAGGGCCTATACAAACATTATGCTAATAATGCCTCGATTAGAGCACAAGATGTGCTAAGACTGCAGTCTTTTGGTTGGTTCAAATAAAAGTCACTTTCTTAGTTGAGAAAATCTTGTTTTGGACTGTATCTATCGACCCAGTCCACTTTCCAATTCCTCTTTGTGATTCTATTATTTTCACACTAAGTGAACCCCACAAGGATAAGACCAGTCAATATGCCGTGAGTGAAAGCACAAATATGGGTCGAGTTGCTTTTATCCCTTTGCAATTGTATTTATCACAATTTATGGAAAATATACCAATGCTGACTTATGTTGAGGTCAAGTAATGTTATAATCAGGCATGATGTCATCAAATAAAGCCATGTTCTGCACATTAAAATGCACTAGCACTGGGTACAGTGGCATACTATAGTCGTACTACGGATGTAACGATAACAGCAATATCGTGATATTGCGATATTAAAACTACCACAATATCGTTGTCGTCGTCATGTCACAATATTTGTCTGTTAAAAATGTCAAGTTGATTTCCCATTTGTGCAGTTCTACCACCCTCTGGTGGTTAGTTGTTTTGTTTTGTTTTTGTTTTTTAGTGCAGTTTAATTTTCATATGCCATGTTTAAGCCCTTCCGTATTTAAAATCCACGTTAATCGTCAGATTAAGGTAATTTAATATGCTTGTAAACCGAGTCAATGGGTAGAGGAACTTAATGTGTGTGTGCATTAGCAAGTGCCTCAATATTAAGTGTTATTATAGATTGTTGTTTATGTGCATTGATGTTATGTACAAAACCACAATATTGAGCTTTATTTAGTATGAGCTTCTGATGAGTTTATGAGTTTCTGGGTTGCATTACTCTTGTCATAGATAAACAGATTTATAGTAGACTAGAGCAGACTAAAACGTATCAATGTGGTGTCCATGTTGGCAGTGGAGATGTTCTCTTCATAAGTAATGGAAAGTATGGACATTAGCTTAGCATTACCATAAGCACGCTGCACATTGGAGCGTGTCACATAGACCAATTCACATCTATGGTTGTTTTTTACTCAAGCACTATCCGTGTACAAGTTCCAATCATGAGCACATATTGCGCTATACTTTTCTACACCTTCTGGTGTGCATGCCTTAGCCTGGCGGTGGCCATAGTTTGACCAATATAGAATTGATTCATGATGTCAAGAAGAAACGCCAATTGTTTCCATGGAGCAGAGACAATATGCTGGCAAGTAATGATTTCCATTAGCCTGTCTATGTTGTTTCCAATGTATATTACCATTACGCTAGCAGACTTATATTACGGTAGTTACCATGGCAGTGATGCGATACTGAAAGTAGTTTGAATAAACATTTATGGCAAATAAACAGCTTGGAGCAAGAACACTTTGCCTCTCATTTGGAAAGATTTGGGATCTGCCAAACTAGATACTGCACGTTCAGGGTAGAGCAAAATATACAATTGTGAGATAAAACACTAGCCTTATGGAAGAAAATAAAAGGATGATATTGCACAAAGTAACAAAATATACACAAAAACCTGTTGCATTTTTGGCATGATGAGTGTTTGCTTAAGCAGAGCAACACTGAATACCAATCCAAATTCTTCAGTTGCATGCAGATCTGATTTAAAAACGTGAACTGTTAAAGCTACTCTATGTAGGATTTCCCCCAAAAATATCTTAACAATAGCCTTTTTATTTGACCATTTATGACTGAAACATATTCTAATTAGTAGATCAACATCTTCGCTGTTCACAATGGGTACTCCTACAAGCCTCTGGCCAATATTATTTAGGAAGCGTCCGGTCCGAATCCTTCGAATTTCCCGCCCTCTGTCTGCGGGATGTGACGTTATTCGCGTCATCGTCAGTTGTTTCCTGTCGCGCGAAGACGGAACTAGTACAGATTTTCGCTGCCCCAGACACCCGCTGTTACTCCGCGGAAGGCTGCTCAAAAAAAAAAAAAAATGAAAAAAAAAATCTAAACTTGATAGTGATCGACGCCGGGCAAGACCGAGAGTGAACATTGGTTTGACATTTCAGCAGTGGATAGTTGAGATCGGACTTGGATTAGAAAAGTGATTCACAGCTGGCTTTCTTTCTTCTCCAAAAGGTAAGAAGCGAGTATCTTGACATTTAGAAGAAAATGTGTTGTTTTCAAATAGCAGTAACCTCAAGATCGATCACTTCTCGGTCGTAACTATTGGGGTGAAAGTGAGGTGGACGGCAACATTTAGCGTGAAAGGGGCGGCAAAGTTGAATGAAATGGAACAGAATGACTTTATGAAGAACAGACGTTCCATTCCGTGGCGTTTCAATCAGGCTAAATGTTGCCTTATTTTCCTCCGTGAAAACAGCCTATTGTAGCTTCATTATGCTAACGGAATGTGAACGGTACTACTGAATGGTGATAACATTCACGGCCGTATCACACTAAGTAGTGAATGGGTCTATATGTTTTTCACAATCGTCAATTTCCATAAATGACAGCCCATCTTTCGGCTAATGCACAATGACGCTAGCCTGGGGGCGACATACACTAATAATGACTAGAATCAGGTTGACGTCCGTCGAGCGGGGTGACTACAATATGTAACTGCATATTAACATCGGAATGAGGTCCAATTAATTGACGTAATTTGCACATTGTTTTGGAGTACAGCACAGGACTGGACTTCGACCGACTAAAGCAATATGATCTGCACGTCCCGTGGACATCAATTGTTTAGTGGGGATCGAGAGTCTCATTCCGTGAAGTGGCCAGCTTTGTATAACGTTATAAAACTTCTTACCTCTGAAAACATAGTTTCATTGGATATGAAGAGCCCAGTCTTCAGTATTGAGGTCGTGCACGTACGAGTGCGCGCAGCGTGTACGAGCGTGCAGTTTGTTTTCGGCCACAGGTGGCAGTAGAGATTTGAAATTTTAAATCTTACATATAGCTGCTTTAACGCTTCAACATGGTCATTGAAAAATTCATGAGTAAACAAAATCTTGGTGAGTAATGAGAGGAAAAGACAAGACAAGAATGTGACTGCTGGGTTTTGGAGAAAATCCACCAATAAGCCGCTTGTTTAAGCAGAAAGTGTTCAAGGTGGGGGGAAACTTTGCAGTTTATAGTCCAAATTTTACTGTAAATGTGATAAATGTGAGGGGATGCAAATCGAAGTGAGTAAGCAACAAAACTTTGTGAACCCCACATCTATAATCTGACCGAACATGCCTTGTGGACAACTATTGGAGGAATACATTTAAGTTATTGGCGTGATGTTACGTGATGTAATTGAAGCAAACTCATATGAACGTGTTCAAAATCAGATTATCGAACCGCAGCCGTTCAACATCACCGGTTATTTCCGCTCACAACAGCTCTTCTGTTTCCACACGGTCCATTGAGCGGCCGCACAACAACACAGGGCTCAGCTTTGAACGTGCAGGGAGAGTTGCGTACCCGACGGCTGGGTTCCGAGGCGGCCTGGACCAGCTTGCGTATACGTGGGGAAAGAGAAGGTTGAACCGAGTCGCCGCCGCCGGGAACCAGGGGCACACCGCTCGCCGCGCCGCCGCCACTGACTGACTGCCAGCCGCCTCCCTGACCCCAGGACTCCAGGTCGCAGGCTGGCGGGGAGCTCCCGCGAGCCCCCCATTCACAGCCGCGTGCTGGATGGGCCACAGCCGCCATCTTGGTACTCCCAAGAAACGTATCTTGGCAATTGGCCATTTTAAAGGCTGTGGATGAACATTTCAGCTGTAATTATTTTCAGTTATTTATTGTTGTTAAAATATACATTTTCAAAAATTGCTGATGTGATTTTTTTTTACGTCTATAAGAATAACTGTAAAACTGCATTTTTTCTCAGACTATAATCGTACACCAAAATCTGAAACTGTTGCACCCCTAGTACTAGCTATTAAAATGTATTGGTCACCCACACATTAAATGGTACATAATAGCTGTAATATTCTGAGACTGGGTGAGAGGATGTGAGGCTTGTTGTTATGGTCGTGTGTTTATAATGTCAATGAAATCTAACAACATAAGATGAACATCAATCGTTTTTGTTTTGAAGTTTTTTTTGTATTATTATTTTTTTTTATAGAAGTTACGGCAATGTTAAGAGGAGTAATTATTACAGTTTTAAAGTCAGCAAGAAATTGTTTCTAAAGAAACCGAAGTGCATTGGCCTTGTACTCAATATCTTAGAATAGCAAGAAGGAGAAACTAGAGAAAAGCAGTAATAGTGTAATCGATCATGTCTCCCAGTAAGATGGAAAACTACTTAACTAATGTGCTGGTCATGAAGTTTGGTGGAGTTCACCAACGGCTTCATTCACAGCTACTTTATAAACAATATTCTTATTGTTCTTTGACTTGTGTTTTTTACTCATCAAGCAATTACATTTATTTCAACTCATTAATCACACAATTTCCCGTAATCGTGATTATTTGTGAATCAAAGAGCACATAAATAAACAAAGTGTTATTTGTTGATTCAGAAAAGTGGCCAAATGAATAACACTGAGCTCGCCTTAAAAAATAATAATAATCAAGATTAATCACACTTTATAACAATTACTATTTTCTACAAAGCTTTCAACAGAAACAGTATTTTATTGTGTAAAATGTAAATTGTCCTACAATTCAGGTACTTCTAATAATTCCATAATTACCAGTGCTTCTACTGTTTTGTGACCAGTGTTTATAGAGTAAGATGAAGTTACTTGTGCCCCAAGCTGAATGTTTTTCTGCACTTCAAAATTCCATACACCAATAAGATCAATAGTTAGCAGACTTTTCAAAATACTCAACACATTTTTGTTGCAAAATGTCGCTCTGCTAGTTTCCCTGTGGCAACACAGTTTGTGAATCGCTGCATGACCATAGACAAGAAACTTGTTGTATGTGTCAGCACAGTCCTCATGCTTTCATAACTTGCACAATGTACTTTTCACCACAAGACATCTCCGGTGGATAACGGTTGGGATTTGATATGTTCAAGTCTTGGGGATGTCCATTCCTCTCCCACGACCGCTGTCTCACCCTGCACCTCTTCACTTTATTTCCTCAGGCAAAGCACATAAATGGGCAGTGTGGGTCAGCAATAAAATGACTACAAGTCTTTTGTTTAGACATAAAACTAAAATGTGTACAACCATAAAACATGTTTGCTTGCGCTGTCATTTTCCCTTTCACTTTTAATATCACGGATTCTCTTCCCAATCAATTCAGGTCCAACAGTCACTTCAATAGATGGGCGTTTTAACACAATTTCATTTCATTTTTTTTCATCCCTTTCACGCATCCCTCTAAAACCAAATGAGAGGACGACATTGACGAGGCATACAAGCAAAGAGGAGACACTGCAAAGCGACCATGAAACATCATCAACAACAACAGAGTTTTTCTTGCCAGTCCATAGGGTCATAATTACAAGGTAAGTGTGCAGATGAAATAGAATGCCGAAGCAAGTCATTGTGTATGAGGATATTGACGAGACTATTACTTGTTACGCATGAAAAGGACAGTGAAGATGCTTGGATATTGTTAATGGTAGCAATTTGAAGCGCACTCTCTGAGGCTCAGGGGCTTCTGTGGGCGAATATGTTTTTGAAAATACTTTTCAATACCACGTTCTCCCTTCTTTTATTACCACTTTAGCAGAAGAGTTTATGATTTCACCTTCAATTGCATGCACACACAAATGGACAGTATGTACTGTTTGTTTTACATATTCCAATGACATTTGGTTTGTATAGTAGCTTCGATATGACCAATTTGAACATTTTAAATGATTTCATGCAAGTAATCTTTTTTTCCAACTTTTTCCCTGATGCATTTTATACCAAACAACCCATATTGGCTTATTTCAAAAAAAGGAAACACTGCTTGGTAAGCAAGAATAACCAACGAAGTTAAATCATTGTGAGTTAAAAGAGGGAGTTTGCAGTATTAAAGGTGCTAGCAAGATTTCAATGCAGCCTTACTTCACTAATCATAGATGCAACAAAGCTAATCGGCATGAGGATGCGGGTGTGTAGCAACCAGTGATCGCAAGTGCACAGCAAATGAACACCTTAAGGTTGGTTTCTTTAAAAATTATTTCAAACATGCAGAAAAATAAGAGTACAGTATAATATAGTAACTTGTAAAGTAAAAACTCAATTTAAACCACCAACAAATAAATAGACTTTTGCTTGTTGTTTGAGCGTATTAGTTTAAAGAAAAAAAAAACGAGGCACATGGGACCAGAAAGAGATTATTTATTTTCAGACATTATTTTATTAATGTACCACAGTTTAACAAGTTAAAATAAAAAATCCAAATTACCCTCATGGTGCAAATTGGGCGATAATGTACAAGCATACAAAACTATAAATGTGAGCGTGTGCACTCTGTGATATCATTACATACTAATATCATCACTAATAGTGTACAGATTATATGGACACCTGCAATGAATACTGATTGACTTAAAAAAAAAAATCCAGAAAGCCACTATATGAAAGTTATCCCTGTATCAAATGAAATACTTTCAAGTATCAAAGTGGTTGATTTCTGAAACTGTAACAGCAATGGAGATAAAGTGACTGTTGCACAAGTTGCAGATATTTGCAGACTGCACAACAGAGAAATGATGACTACATTATACTTTGCGTAGTGTAGTAGAAGTAGAAGGCTTCTTTCCAAGTATTTTGAAGAATTTCAGCAATGAACTTTACTAAAGGCAACATTTTTGGGATACCTGCTAGTGCCCAGTGTTACTAAAAGTGACGCAAATGGAACCTTTTTGCAGCTGTAGCAGCTTTTTTCAGGATTCAAACACAATTTACTTAATGACTAGTAAATGCCAACTGAAAGAACAAAGTATTTTATTTTTTTTTTACCCTTGCAAACTTGCAACTTTTTCACAGCTTATTTATACAGTACACCTTACTTGGATGTGGGCTTAGAAATGTGCAGGACATTACATTACCTTTGTCCAGGGAGGCATCAGGAGAGTTGAAGTCCATCAGGCTGCTGATTTCACTGGTGTAGCACAGGTCAGTGGCGGGCGCCTTCTGCCTCGTGTGCAGAGAGGTATCTGGAACAAAAGCAAATAGACATTTTTGATTCAACACGCAAGACTTAAAAAGCTCAAATCATTTTACAGCTGTTCATGAGAGCTCAAACAGATGCAACTCAAAGGCTCACAATCAATTTCCCTAAACTGCTTCATGTTGTGAATAATCAACAACCAATTAGAAAACATTATAGTAGGGCATTTAGCACCATGCATCACATAACATCAGTCACCTATAGAGTACCGCATTCCTCTCAATACACATTTCATTCCACATTCTATGCTATCCCTTGAGAAGCTTGTTCAGCATTTACTGCAGACCATGAATGCAACATCATGGAAAACAGCCTAAACTCAGCACAGTCACACAAATATTAGCATTTTTATGACTCGACTTTGATTTGCTTCTGATGAGGTTCAGTGGCTTTAATATAGTTTTCAGTAACCACCAGTGGCATATAGTGATAGCATAACAAATGCATTGCTCCAGGCCAGCTCCCCAAAGTGTCCGCAAAACTGCAGCGAGCGCAGTCAGCATTTGTTGTTCATCTAAATAAAAATGAGCAAGAGCATTCTGAGTGTAGTTTTTGTCAAAGTGGACATCGCATTTTAATAAAATAAGAGCATACTGCTGATACAGTAACCACTGAAGGCTCTATTGACGCATGGACGCTTTCACTCGGATCCTTACTTGCTGTATGGTGGTGACAACATGCAGCGATACGTTTAGGTATTTAATTATTTATTACAAAGCATGACTCTTAATTAAAAAAAACAAAAACAAAAAACTACACACACATCCACTCCCTTTTGCTCTACTACTCTTCCCCATCACACTGCCATTAGCACCCACCATCTAGCTTTTAGGAAGCCATTAGTGGTTGAACTATATGTGGTAATTACAAACTGATGTGTCTGGGGGGGAATACATGGGGTCAAGGGGCGGTGCTGCCTGCATTGCAAGAGTAGTCGTCATGCTTGCAATAATGGACTTTATTAGGCAACAAATAACAGCCTTGCTCTCGGTCCAGCTTTAAGTGATTGCTTTGAGCACATCAGCTGCTCAGACTATATGAAAAATGTAGCAGCCCACAAAATCATCCATTCATTTTTGTTACTCAACAGACATCTGGTTTATCTTATTCTTGATGCTGCAAATGATGATATGCTATAATAATTATTATTCAGCGTTCATAACTCTCTTTCATGGATTCACTGTAGCACTCAAGATTGATTTTAAGCTTTTCCGGTAGTGGTCAAATACATATTACCGTAATTGCTGGACTATAGGGCGCACCTGATTATAAGCCGTACCCAGTACATTTCTAAAGGAAAAATAATTTTGTACATACATAAGCTGCACCTGACTATAAGCCGCATGTGCCCACATTGAAACATGAGATATTTACAAAGAAAGACGGTACACAGAAAGAGTTTTCAAAGGTTTAATAATATACCTTAGCTTTTCTTTCCAAACAGTGCCTGTGACGCGGCAGTAACACAGCAGCAATACGGTAGTAACTAACAGGGCTGGTTAAAAATAACATACCGGTAAAAGTCACTGAGACTTCTTGTATTTTCCATGATGAGGGTCTGTTCATGCTAATTTTATTCATGCACAAAGCGCGAAGTTACATTAAACTTGCGTCTTTCTCGACACATATATTCCACCTGTCTCACTCTTACCTTTTCTGCTCAAGCGCCCCTGGCGGCCGTCAGAAAAAAATTGCTTAGATTAGCCGCATCTTTGTATAAGACGCAGGGTTGAAAGCGTGAGAAAAAAGTCGCGGCTTAGAGTCCGGCAATTACGATATGTGAACACACTCAAAATGATTACTTGACACACAGTAGATCCACATGGAGGCTGAATAAAAAAACAAAAAAAACAAAAACAAAACAAAAAACATTGTAGTATGTGGAATGATGTGAAATTATTTGTAATGACTTGAATGACATGGAATGATACCTAATAAAAGAAATTAGATTAATATGTTAGAATAAGGTCTTCTCCGGGTACTCCGGTCTCCTCCCACATTTTCCAAAGGCGTGCATGGCAGGTTAATTGGGCACTCCGAATTGTCCCGAGGTGTGCTTGTGTGTGTGGATGGTTGTTCGTCTCTGTACATTGATTGGTTGGCAACCAGTTCAGGGTGGCTCCAGCGGCCCCCGCGACCTTTGTGAGGAGTAAGAAGATGGATGGATGGATGTCAGAATGATTAGAATATGAGAGGTAAATGCAGTATGTAAGTATTTTTAATTTGGGGCTTCTCAAAATTTTGTGAAAAGGAATAATTAATGAGGTCATGAATAGTTGGAAATGAGAAAAATACCGCAATATCAACTATGGTGTGAGTTTTTTAAATATGTTGAAATTGGAATTATGTCAATTGGATGAATTATATGAAAGTAGATGCTCGTCAAACAAGTTGGGAGGGAGTACAAAATAGAAATAACAGGCATTCAGCCTTCACACAATAAAGGCTGCATTATGATATGAAAAATGGACTATAGGCAATTTGAAGATAAAAACATTTAATTGAAGAATTATTCCATAATGTGTGACTGTGGGTGTTGCTTTTAACAGTTTGTAACATCACGGTCAACCACATTATCCCAGAAAATCATTTTTTGACAGAATTTAAACAAGCTTTCTAACTGTCAAGTCAAGTACAGCTGAAATGTAGGTATTCATTCTGATGATAGACATTTCCTTTTGTGACCATTAGGGATGGGAATTTTTACTAAATTAAAGATTGGCTATGCAGAGTATTCCCACTCAATTACATGGATGAAATGTATTTCTAACATTATTTTTAATGGGCCAGAAGCTTTCTTAGTGATCATGATCAATCTAAGAAAAGTATTGCCTGCTTAGTGCCAGGCATTTTCTTCACATCACTAAATGTATTGAAAGATTTCTGCTAGAGCCGCTTGCATTCAAATGCCTGCTATGTTGAGTAAATGTGACACCCGGCACATTTGCATACACCTGTTCCATAAATCCCATGTGGGATAAGAGCATCATTTCTTCTCTGCTTCCATCTTGTTTTTTGTTTCAGCCCTTATCTTCCCAATATGCCAACAGCAGCAGTATTACAATATTATCCATCAAAGCTTATAGCATCCAAGCATAGATGCTGTATCTGCTACATACATTGACAAGACAAATATATATTTTTCAGTTCGTCAACAACCTTTGAGAATGAAGGAATGTAAGAAAGAGTCTAACATACTTAAAATCCCTCCATGAATGTATTGAAAAAAATAACAACCTGCAAGGATGGGATCATGTTATTGTTGTAGTATCGCTAGACAATCGAAAGGATTATTTTTAAAGTTTTTATAATGCATGGTAGACAGGACTATAACGCCCGTGATGGATGGAGCGTTACAGTAATTAAAAAAAAATGTTGACAAAGACGATGAAATTCTTAATGTTAAATTGATGTACAAAGTGCCAATAATGCCATACAGTATACAGTATAGCGATACAGTATACATTATTGATCCCTCTTCCTTCCCTTTTTTGACTCAACAAGAAGCCTCTTAGTAGTAGAGAAATGATTAATTAATACTTGATTTGGGCGGCATGGTGATTAAGTGGCTTAGCATGTCCGCCTCCCAGTTCTGAGGACTCCGGTTCGAGTCCAGGCGCCAGCCTTCCTGGGTGGAGTTTGCATGTTCTCTCCGTGCCTGCGTGGGTCTTCTCCGGGTACTCCGGTCTCCTCCCACATTCCGAAGACACGCATGGCAGGTTAATTGGGTGCTCCGAATTGTCCCTAGGTGTGCGTGAGTGTGGATGGTTGTTCGTCTCTGTGTGCCCTGCGATTGGCTGGCAACCAGTCCAGGGTGTCCCCCGCCTACTGCCCAAAGCCAGCTGAGATAGGCGCCAGCGACCCTTGTGAGGAATAAGCGGTCAAGAAGATGGATGGATGGATGGATGGATGGATGGTAAGCTAAGGGTAGGTGTGTTTATTGTGGTCTTTTCGAGCAAACTGTTAGAATGAACTTTAATTCTGTTCATGCTTACTCTGTTTACATTTAGCACTTGGTGTAAATATTGTGTGTGCATTAATTTGTTTTTCTCTGCTTAGAAGATGTGCTGCCCTTTGAATGTCACATATACTGTATTTTATGGGCCCTTGAACACTATCAGACCATTGGGAAAGACTTTTCTCCATCGGTTCCAAATTCATATTATGACAAAATCACGCTATAAATGATCAATGAAATCCTACAAAGAGCAGTGAGGGGACCCTGATGCTCTATTAAGATATATAGTGATTCAATAAAAATTGTACTTTATTGAAATCCCTGCACTAGCTCCCGGTGCGCAACACTCACTGAGTTCAAAGTTAGAACATTAATTTAAAGGTAAATCAAGTAGTCACGGCTGCAATGAACTGAACTTGACATGATTCCGAGATAAACTGTCTCCCATTTGAGGCTCCTAAAGGGAATGAATGAAATGAATTACTACAGTGCTCATGGTCCGTCTGTCCCCTTGAATCCTCCCGCCTGACTTCATCACCATGACATCATCTCTCCTCCTTCTTCATTTTCTCTGTGACTTTTTTTTTTTTTTAATGGTGTTCCCCAAGTGCTTCTCACTACTGCGCCAGGCAAATTTTATCTGCAGGAAAAAGCGACGGGTGGAACAAAAGAAGGCCCTAATGACTAGTGGAGGTGATTAAGGACTGAATAGGAGCTATTGCCGGGACCTTCACTGAGCTGCCCGCGTTCTTCAACTCGGTCTGCAATCTGAAGATAGGCAGCGCTTCTCTTACGCCTGCCGCGTGCCTTTAATTGCACCGACATCCCCTGGACCACATGCTGCCGGACTTGAGATAAAGCAAGCCAATTCATGCATTAATTACACTCACCTACCTCAAGACCCCAATTTAAGGGCCCATCTAAATATACAGCACATAATAATGGTCTAGGAGTGTGATTGAAGCGGGTCTCTGCTGGTTAACATTTGCCGCCTACGCCAGCTGTCTGCGATCTGAATTCATATTGTAATGAACGTTGCCATAATCACAGAACGTACCTGTATTGTGTGTGAAGGCAGAGGATGAAGGAATGATGATGAGAAGATATTACTACAGTGAAAATCATAGGTAAATAATGTCACAACTCAATCATGAGCTTGACAACATCCTTTTGTCCAACTGTTTGACAGGCAGGAGAATGGAGTCCAGATTTGACAGACCTGCTAAAAGCTACTTCAATACCTTCGTGGTTCCTAATATCAAAGTACCCAAGCAAATGAAACATGTTTCCATGCTGCATAAACTCAACCAACTGTTTGCTGGCATCTACTTTGTGCTTATGAGCAGACAGGTTTTTCAAGTAAAGAGCAGATGACATGACAAATCATATTACCACACCTCGGCAGTGTATTTAATCACGCTACTTCATTAGATCCACTACGCTGATGATCATTTTCCACAAGCACCACAAACAAATCCATGATTGCCAAGTCACAGTTATCAAAATAAATTATTAGACTGATTAATCATAGAGAATTATGTTGATAATGTGGCATTGATTGCTGATGAATTGAGCCTTAAAGCCATTGAGGTAAAATGGAGTGCACAACAACCAGCAGTGGTACTTTGATTCAATCAGCAACATGATATCAGCAGCAGTGGGAAGGTGAGATTGAGATTCTGTCATCTTTCAAACGCAATGCTACACTCTGATGGAATGTAACGAGAGCTATCTTACCCAAACCGCAGCATAGTAATAATGCAAATACATGTGGAAGCACACTGAGCAATCTGGACCAGTCTGGCGACGAGAACCTCACCCCGCACCATAAATAATTACCTGATGAATGTGTCACCCGTTTTTCCTCATAGCTGATCAACGAAATTTGATGTGACTCTACACAAACTATTTAACACTCATGATGCTATTTATCCTGTAGGCTCACACAATTACTAGTTAGTACAAAATGTTTGTTTATGATGCATCTGTGATTGGTTTCATTTTCCTTCCCGCTTCCTGCATCAGCACTACAAGCACGACATTATGTGCCAACTTAAAGACAGATTGGAGTGATGGGGTTACGGGGGTGATCACCTGTGAATGTACCTTGTCACTGTTGTCATTGACAACCCCTTACACTTTCTTTTCTGGCCTCTTCAACATGCAGACACTGATCTCTGACAGCAAGTGCATCTCTGGTGTGCCTATATGCTGCATGAATAACAAACAAAAATTAAAGGTTAAAAGATGATATACTGTGACCAAGCAGATCACTTTCATATACAGTATTTGATATAGGGCTGGGCGATATGGCCAAAAAAACAAAATCTCTTCTTATTTTTTTTCAGTCATTCAGGATGATTACGATTTTAATCCAATAAACCCAACAAACGTTTATTTAAAGGTTTAATTTATTCAAAATAATTCCTGTGCAAAATATTCAGACAACAATAATGTATACGGATTCTAAATCTGTCTTAACATAAACTTAACATTCACAGTCTGTGCTTAATTGCCACAATTAAGCAGTTGGTTTATGATTGTAAACATTTCTTGTAAACCACTCATCCAACATTCTGCCACTTGTGGAATATTACAAATCACAATAACATCTGGATGTAGCAGAACATAAGAACAGAAGCTTTTAATAATCCAGACAAAATGTGACTTCACAATTTAGCAAATTTTCAACGATTCAATTTTTAAAATGGCGATAATTAAATTAATTCCATTTATTGCCCAGCTCTAATTGATATTGTTTCAAAGCAAATAGTTGTTTACACGTAGCCAAGACTTGCAGAAGGAATTCTTATTAGATTAATTTTTGTTTCTTGTCAAATGATTCTCATCCCATTTCCATCCAAAGGTAAACCAAACCACTAACTGAAGCCCCAAGTAACAATTCAGACAAACAATTAATTACTGAAATTCATTTTGAAGTTTTGGGATGTGTAAAAATTACTTATGGGAACTTCCAATCACTAGTTCATCATATATATATATATATATATATATATATATATATATATATATATATATATATATATATATACACATATATATATATATACACATATATAATTTTTTTATTTTTTTTACTGTCGAATCAACTTTTTATTAGTAGTAATGTTGCACATTACTGTTGATGGAGAAACTTCATGAAGCGAAGCAAATAAAACCCTTCAACTAGTTTCATCGAGAGAATATATTACCAAGAAAACATTTTGGGGGGAAAAATCATGCTTGCTGCGAGCTTTGCAATCTGCCAAGACATCAAGCTGGCCACATGGTATAGAAAAGGACATTTTTCTCTTCAACTAGCTTTGCTAAATTAGTGGAGAAGCTTGTCCAGAAGATGAAAAAGAAATAAACATAGAAAAAGATTTAATTATTTTCAGTCATGTCACATGCACAGTGTTTGTTAATTAAATGGTGTTGGGGATTTTAAATGCACTTTGTCAAGTCTAGACATCTGATATCCAAAAATACTGCTGTTTACAGCTTCAGCTTTTGTATTTCTATATTTATTTAGCTGACTTCTTTCTGACAGCTACACAGGAAGCCCTGAAATAGTGCTGAAAATTCTGCCACTTTATCCAGACAAAAAATAAAATGAATCAAAAAGAGGGCAAAACTGAACATTCCGCTTAAAGCTCAGTGCAGTGAAACATAGTGGGTGTGAGCGTTCTGCACCCCCCACGGTGACATCCAAGCAGAGAGCGTGAGTCAATGGCTTCAGATCAGGTTTGAGAAGTGTGGGTTGAGCGTGCGTTCAACAAGGCACTTAACCTCTCACCGCCCCAGAGGAGAAGCTCACTCGCCACTGCAGATAAGCAAGAAGCAGCCGATGACGCAAAAGGTAGAAGTGGAGAAATGAGTGTGAGGCATGCGGCAGTAAGATAAAAGCAACATCTTGCATGGAGTTAATCAAAGTATTGATTGTGGCCTGTGGAATATTGCGACACTCCTTTTTAATGGCGATGTGAGGGTAGTTGACATTAACAGCGAGTGTCCTCATTGATTTATCCCTCCATTTCGCTTATCCTTTTGGGGAGTCACGGCTAAACTGGATTCTAGCTCGACTGACTTTGGGTGAGAAGCGGGCATCACACCGGATTGGTGATCACAGGGCACATAAAGACAAATAAGTCTTTATTCAACCGAACATGCATGTTTTTGTTTTGTATTGTTTTTATCTGGAGGGCAGAGTACACAGAATCTTTGAGTGTGTTAGACGTAGAGTATCATCCACATACAGGACCGCACCACTCACGTAGATCTAAACCAACATTTTACTACATAGCATCGAATGAACGCAAATTGACCCTACATGGTACTTTTTTTTTCCAGCACATCCAACTGTTACGGCTGGCGGCTCGGGCCCGCCGCCGGCTCCGCTCCCCTAGTATGTATGTGTGTGTTTGTGTCGGCTGGTGCCCGTATTATGGTATTTCAGTTTGAATGCGCCAGCGCGACACTTTGTTTGGACGACTGTGCCAGCGCGATGCGCTGATTGGACGACTGTGCCAGCGCGACGCGCTGATTGGACGACTGTGCCAGCGCGACGCGCTGATTGGACGACTGTGCCAGCGCGACGCGCTGATTGGACGACTGTGCCAGCGCGACGTCCTGGGCGGTGGTCGTCCGCCCCTACGCCCTCGGTGGAGCAGCTCCAGCCCTCTCCGCCAATCGCCGACTACCACCTGGCCGGACTGCTCCACAATAAAAAGCGCTGCATTGCCGCTCCTCGGGGCGGCTGGAACTTCTCAGTGCAGCTCGCCTCGTTCGTGTCTCTTTCGTGTTGCTATTTGGTGTGAGACACTCGCTAGACCCGTGAGCTGGGTAACCCATTTTGTGCTCGTGTGTATACTTGTATCATTCCCCTTTTGGTTATTGTTGTGTCTCCTCCGTTCTGTCAGTGCTGTCAACTACGGTTATTAGTTGTTCACCTCCCACTTTCACTCCCTTGACAAACCCCTGCCTGACACGTCAATTAAAACTACTCAGATCTTAAAGTCGACCCCGTGTTTATCTACCTTTATTTCCTGCTATTGTGTTACTTCCCTTCCCCTTGACGAGCCGGGCGTAACACCAACATCCAACTTACGGTCAGACATTGGTTGTCAACATTTGTCATTGCGCTACTTTTCCACACATGCTAGTTGATAGTCTTACTGCCCTCAGTCTCCTCTCAAATAAAATGTCTCCTTCCTGTGGCCATTGCTGTTTATCTGTTAAATATACAACGCACAGTCAGTTGTTCTCTTGACTCAGAGGAGAACTGTGGCCTATATCTTGATGGGGAACGGGCTGGAAATAAACATAAAATACAAGTTGTTGTTTTTTCTTGGTAGTGAAAGAAGCACAACTGGACTACATTCTACAGCCAACCTGTCTGAAGGTTGTTGTGGAAGCCTGACAATATGCAAGTACTGTAAACCCCTGCTATTTGTGGGGAAGCTGAAAGGAAAAGAAGAAGAGATGTTTGCTTACGAATGATGAGAAACTTCAAATGACATAAGTAAGCACTGATAGAAGTGGGTTTTCATCCGTCAATGTAATCGTCACTAACTGGGTCAAGTACCAACAAATCTCTTAGTACATCATTGACGGATGCCCTTTTTGGTGGCGATTGACAAATAACCCGACCGATGCCCACTTATGTCTGTCAGTCCTAAAATAGTGGTGGTGAAGTGATGATGAAAGCGAGGTTAAAATAAAATGACAGACTGACGATTATGTTTTTGGTTCGGCTTGCAAAAATGACGGACTGACGATAACGGAAGAGTGTCCAGGGTGCAGATGAAGAAGATTTTTAACTAATTACCCCACCTATGTTAATTTGTACTTTCAACAAAAAAAAAAAAAGTTTAATAATAGCAAATGCTCTCCAAGTGCTAGAACAATGTTATGCTAGTTTAATGATGTAGCAATATGTTTCAAAGCAAAGTTGTTGTTTTTCTTGCAGTATCTGAGCTTGAGCTAGCAGAGATTTTAAAAAAAAGAAGAAAAAAAAGTATGATTTAGTGTATGCAAGTGACTTTCTATACCTAGAGGAATTACTTTCTGTAATCAAACAGTAATTTCTTACGTTACTCTGGTTGTTCGCATTCTATCTCTCAATATGTTAGCAAACAAATGTGTTGAACAAATTGCTTTAGGAAAATTAAACAAGGACTGAATTATAGCTTGAGTGTTGACTGACACAAGAAAGACTCTTGCTCTCCCAAGATTGACTTTGTATGTTAAAAAAATGGGCAGATTATACACACTCATTTGCATGGAAGAATAGAACAATTCTACAAATGGGTTAAGTAGGTCACCCGACATTAGCTGTCTTTTTTTTCCCATGTAATGGCCTTGCTGGGATATTAGGTGCTTTTGCATTAGGTACTGCCACTGAGGTAAAACAAGGTGACATTTATGTGATAATCATCATCAAAATCTAATAACCTACGGTAATCAAAGTGAGAGCATAGCCTACAATATACGCAGTTTTATACAAATCCTTTTCTCCCAGAGGAAGACTAAAACTATAAGGAGCCAATAATGAAACAGCTTTTAAAGTATGTTTTCATTGCTGTGCAAGGTTATACATCTTAACCGCCGAAATTGAGGCATCAAAGTGCTTCAGTTGAACATTAAACTTACAAGGCAACAGCGAATACTAGAAATAATCACATGAACAAAAAATGCACACAAAAGTAAATAACTCAAGCCTTGAACTTCTTTTAGTTCGATTTTGTCCAAAGTACTTGTTTTCTGCAGCCCTGCTTCTCATTAATGAGAGTAGAAGAAACTGATAAATAAATAAATATATAAATAAATAAATAATCTTACAGTGTACATGTACAAGTTTACTGAATGGTATAAATTTAGAAAATACCATTCAGTAAACTTGTACAATGTACACTGTAAGATTTGTATGAAAATGTATTATTTATTGATCTGAAACTTCAGTGTTATAACTGTGAGCCACTGTATGTAACAAACAGGTTGTAACCTTTTTCATGTTTGAACAGCATTGAAATAAAATATTAAGGCTTAATGTTCCATTATTAATATAACATTCTTCCATGCTTAAGGTGTGAAAGTTAGACGTTTTGTTGAATATTTTTCCATCAAAAATGGATGTTAAAAAATCGATTCGGCTGCCTATTGAATCGATTCGAGAATTGCATGCTGTAGTATCGCGATATATTGCCGAATCGATTTTTTTTAACCCCCCCTAATATTATATATATATATATATATATATATATATATATATATATATATATATATATATATATATATATATATATATATATATATATATATATATATATATAAATAAAGCATTAAGAACTAATAAAAGGGACAAAAGAAGAACTAAATCATCATCATCAGTTGATGAGTGACAGTTAATATCAAAACACATGACCTTCCTCTTTTGTTTGCACCCTTAAAAAGCGCCATCATTTATTTAGAGGGAAAAAAAAGGCAGCTGGCATCTCCTGTGGTGGGGGAGAACAGCCAGCTGCTGTCCCAGTCTGAAGCATTGATTTGACCCTCATTGACAGGACAGTGAGCCCCAAGAGGATGACTCAGCTGGCCTAAGGCCCTCTGCATTAATAAACACTCCAATTATAAGAAATCTGTCCAGACACTCATGCAGTTTCATTGCGTTCTTTTCACTTGCCTGTCTTTCTCCATGCTTGACTTGACAGATGAGAGCTTGTTGTCTAACATCAACTCGATATCTATATTTGCAATTTACTCCAGTTGGCACCACCATTGGATGACAGAGATATCACTTCTAGTTTCTATATTGAACTCAATAGGGACCCAAGTATCTCTGGAATAATTATGAAGAGCTCCAGCAGACCTTTTGATTATCCAACAAAGGTGGTGAGGAGAGTATATTTGGCATTCTCCAAGAAGCCGACTCGACAAACTTTGCAAGAGAATCCTAAATTAAAGGCACTTTCCTGCCAGGATGTTTCTAAGCTTCTGTGGACTAAAAGCAATGTCTGAAGTTCCTGAACAAAATCGCGTTTGCAGCAAATTCAGTTTACAAGAGTTTGGCGCTGCACAAGCTCTGGGAGATAAAAGAGTAGACAAAAGTACTTATGATTAGGAGTTGGAAAATACTTCTTGTACATACATAAAAACGTGAACACCTCCGTTGTCACATGTATACCCATCCCATCCATCTGTTTTTTGTCCTGATCTTCCTCCTTAGGGTTGTGGGTGAGCTGGAGCCTATCCCAGCTGATATTAGGCAACGAGCAGGGTATTGTGTGTGTGCTCTGCAGCCAAAATGCTCTTTGTCCACCATTTGTGTTCAAAATGGCCGCAAGCTTTCCAACTCGTCCGTAGCTTATCAAGAAAGAAATGCATGCAGCATGACATGTGGAAAACATTTGGCTTGCACTGCAAACAGTCGGGGCAAGCCGAAAGATACTAACAACTAAACTAATTCCGCAAAGCCACACAAACAGGAGGTAACAGTAAGGCTAAACAACACGTATCAATCCATCCCTCCCTCCTTCTAACGTATTGTCCAGGTGTCAGATAAACTTTTTTTCCGGCCAATACTCCAATTAAAGTGGCTCGACTTGGACTCAAGTGCAAAAAATTGATTGAGACATCATAATTTTAGAGTCTAACATTCATGTCAGAATGTGGGAGGAAGTTAGTGTTTCCGCTGAAAACCCACACAAACGCTACACAGGAAGGCCTGAGCCGACATTCTATTACCATCATACTGTATCCACTCTAACTTGTTCCATAAATCATTGTTTATGCATACAAAGAGCGTAATCTTCTCAGTCATGCTCACTATTGTGCTCAGTGCAGGTACTGCATCTGATGCAGGACTGTGTTCCTGATTTTAAGCTCCAACATGACATAATGCGCTGACTGTACCATCTGTGCTTTCACTACTCGGAAGAAAAACATGACCTTACATCCACCCTGCAAATCACTACTGTGCTATAATCCCCATTGGCAAATTCTTGGTAAATGTACTTTTCACAACAATCAAAAAAATGATGTGATCGGGGCCTGTGATTGTTAATTTATTTTTCAAAAAGTGAAAAAGCAAGAAAAATGAATCACAGCAAGCAACTTTCATTTTGATGATTTAGCAAATAATGTATCAATAGTTTATCTAATTTGGTCGGTAGCTGGTGACACAAATTCTCAAAATTCGTATCGTATCGTATTGATAATTCAACAATATGCTTAATAAAACAAATGTTGCACAGATCACACCGCTGTACACAAGAACAATAAAAAATATTTTAATGTAATATTTGCTTTCTGATTGGACCACCTCTTGTATTAGGCAACAGTTGATGATGACAAATGTATGAACATGCACTACATTTATGACTACACATGGGATTTTTGATACAACTTCTTTTCACACATACCAGTACGAGTATTCAGTCTATGAGTACTCACCGATACCGAGTACAGATACCTTTACTACTTCCGACATCTAATATTTCATTTAACACAATGACAAAAAATTGTAAACTGTAGGGATGGGTGTGTGCCGATACCATTTATCGCAAATGGGCTGATACTGGCCTTATTTCAAGGTATCACGTACTCGCTACAGCTGCGGATACCAGTGTCGATCGAATACAGTTGTATAAATTACTTTAATAATTGGAACTATTTCTGGCTACTAGATTATTTATGTATTTATTTATTTATTTATTTATTCATTTATTTATTCATTTATTTAGCTATTTATTATTCATTTTATTGGGTATTCTAAAAAGTATGAACAAATTGGAAAAAAAGACAATTGAATAATTACTATTAATTTATTGCAATTTTAAAGAAAAATAATAAATATGAATAAATATTGGGATAGTTTGGTCTTTCTTTAAAATTATTCGTAATTGGTTTAATAGCAATGTTATGTAACAAAAGTACTAGTTGTGTCAGTACTTTGTATCTGTATTGGTGACTCATCAAGAGTTACACATACACAATTTATCAGTCTGAAAACAAGTCGGAAAGAACATCCCTAGTGATGTCAGATTTTTTTTGCCTTAAGTATCGTGGCTGGTATTGTCAGCCTCCACGAGTACCTGATACCTTAAAACAGTGGTGTCCAAACTTGGTCCATTTTTGTGTGTTGGAGAAGTGAAACATCCGAAAACCTGCAGGACTATGGCCCTCAAGGACCGAGTTTGGACACCACTGCCTTAAAATGAAGCTGATATTGGCCTGAAATTGATACTCGGTACTCACCATTCACTATCTTGGAAACTTGAAACAATAAAGCGCAGATGAAAAATGGAATCGATGGTACAAATGTGTTCACCAAAAGTGTCTAGATTCGTACTCCTTCCGTATGAATGTGATACAGAATAAAACGGCCTTTATGCCCTCGCGATATGTTCCGTCCTGACTACTCTTAAATGTAATGTGAATTAGCAACCAACTGGAGACCACAACTTTAAGTAGTAGTGGTTTTCAATAAAATGGGCTTGCTTTCTTTTTTTTCTTTTTAACAGCATATTTGGCTTCATTCCTATCACGCAACTGCTCACATTTCATGAGTGGCAACAATAAGCTTGCGTGTATAACCCAAACACTTGGCTGTATTGAATGTGCTGGGAAAAATGTGCCTCTTTCAGTAGTGAATCTTTTTGCGTGAAAGCTACAACAGGGGCACAGAAAGCGACGGCTAGAGCTGTGGGCGCACCTTATGTGAATGGCTTCAGTGTTGGCTGGCTAGTGCATTGGCAGCCTGGATGATCGAATCCAGCATGTGATGAGGGAGTTAGGGGGAAGAGACTCAGTGATGGAGAATGATGTGTTAATGGGATTCAAACACGCCCTTTTTTATAACACGGCTGGTTCCTGTGCCAGGGGGACACCAACTTGCAGGTGATTACATTTAACAAATGGCTGTCTCATTAGCTACAGCCCTAGTGTTTGGCGTGCATACACATTCAGACATGGACACTGGCATACACATGAAGTTGTACAGAGAAAAGGGCAGCACACAAAAGGGAATGCTCAAGAGGTTACAAGCTCTATCCAGCTGGCTAATTAAAACATCCCAGTTACCCCAGCCAACATTCAATAGTGCCCCAGTTCACTTTGGAGGGAACTAAGCAGCATAGCCATGAAGGTTCGTGTCCAAATGCTCAAGTTGCTCCCTTCACAGTCATGCTAATGACCACAATTAGCAATATTACATTTGAAGCTCAAGTCTCCTCTCAAAATAAATTCACGCTGCTGGTCACTAACACACAACTTGTGATGGATGATGTAACATCTTTATGCTGCAATAAAATGAGCAAGTGTACAGTAACTTGAACTGATTTACTCAGACCCTCCTCCAGAATTCCTTCTGGATCCAAGACAACACACCATTACAAGCTGACAGTATTAAAACATGCCATCTCATTTCCTCCAGAGTGGGACTGTTTATGTAGTCGACTGCAGAGAATTACAGTCTGGCGTTTATTTGAAGTAAGGTTGTTTATTTTAGAGGAGGCCTTTGTTTGTACAAATGTGTGCGTAAGACACACTGCTATCCGTTTAACTTTTACATCTGTAACATAACAGTAGCCGTATGGGGGGAAAAAACGTGTAAGAGGATTCAAAACATTGGTGAGTAAAACATCCTGCTGCTGTAACGCCAGCTGACTGTCACCAAAATAATGAAACTTTTTCACAAGCATATACCACTGATTAAAAAATAATAATCCAGGGTGGTACAACAAAATCTGTAGACTGGAGATTGCCTACAAAACAACCACAAATGCAGTGAATGAAGACAGCATGTTTACAAGGTTGTCTTCTATACTCGAAGAAAATTCTTCAACCCTTCAAACTTCAAAAGAAAGACTCCTGAGACACAAATTGGATTCCAAACCAGAAAACATGTTGTTGATTGAAGAGCAAAGAGAAAGAAAAGAACAGCTTCTGCCCAGCGGGATAATGGTCTCCCAGCATCTGCTTCATGACCATTAGCTCCGTAAATAATGCATGGGACTTGGGACCGCTCACATCCGGCATGGGGTCAGCAAACGAGCTGGACCAGACGGGAAATCACAGTGCATGCAAACATGTCAATTGTGGTGACCCAGCAGCTTAAAGTCACCGCTTGCAGACTTGGATGGATTAAAGAAGGGTCTTGAAATTGCGTCAAAGCCAAGTGAGGGCAGATTAAAAAAAAATGTGACTAAAGTTTAGAACATGAGCAGCTCATCCCATCCCAGGGGCAAGATTGAACAGCATGTGCACTGCAAAGGTTAGACAATATATTTCAGTGACCACGTGGATTTCACCCTGCTGCCGACACCCAATGGAAGTGTTCGACCACGGAATAATGAGACACTTGCTGTGCAGACACATTTCCGCTGACCCAAAAGTCACAGTGACCCAGTGCTCTCTTCAAGCCCTCTGGAGAATTTCCTGTTACAAGGATGAAACACTGCATAAGTCCCACAATAGCTCTTAGAGGGGAAACCTAATCTTAGAAGAGTGCTAAAATAGCAAGATGAGGCAGAAAATAAGAGACCCTGCGGAAAGTGGATTAAAAAAAAGAGAGAGAGACATGACAGGCTTTTATGAACGTTAAAGAGCATTTTTGGTTCATCCTAAAATTTCACTTAAAAACATACAACATACATACGTAGTGCTGTGAACCATTAAAATTTCTACTTTGATAGAATCATAAAATGTTTATGACAAAATGCTTACAGAGCAAAGTTAATGAAACACACAAATTGAGTTTGTGTGTACATTTTCATTATAGATTCTTATATAAGTCGTCACTTTTGTGAGGAAACCACACCACAAAGTATGGTGAAATTGATTGGCTAAGGCACAGTCCTACCTTCAAAATGTCCATTTTTGCCTTTTGCTATGCACCTTTTTTCACCACCTCTCTGGATGATTAACAATTTGGCAAGCCCTAATGGTGTGGCTGTGGGAAGTGATTTGATTTAGCCTTGCTTTAGCAGGGAAAACCCCCTGAGACGCTGGCAGGACAAGAATGGAAAGAGACTGACGGAGAACCAGCGGGGATTTGATAACCGCCATCAGCTGCTGCTCCAATCTGCTGAGGTGATGATGCGAGACAACAGAGTGTGCTGCACACACGCACACGTGCAAACGCACACATAGACACACAGCCGGCATGTTCTATTTCAGTGTAGGTGAGCATATTCAAGTGCACACAGACGCACACACATGCAAAACCATTTGCACATGTGCAAACAAGTATGGACAACAATCTGTGAACTCGCGCAACTTCCTGTCGTTTGCACTACCGAGCAAAGCATCTGCTGGAAGTCTACAGTCTCTAAAGATTGTTGCCCCTCAAGTCCATCGTGTCCAACAACATGGCAGTAGTGCAATCAGATAAAGACTAGGAGGAGAGCAAACAGGCAGGCTTTTAAACTTTTATCACTTGTGAAATCCATTAAGTGAACAGCTATGACAACTAAAAAGCAGGTTGTTTCATTTAAGGGAACAAAACTAGAAGGGACAAATTACAACCTGACGAAACTCGGTTTGACAACATACAACAAATGTTCTAAGCCATGTTTCAATAGCCCTTTTTTTTTTCGAAAATGAAATTAGCAGCAATTACTCACGTTTAAATCTGCAAACATAATAAGCAGACTCCTTATCAATAATAGACTTCATTAATTGTTGTATGCGGCATATGTTATAAATGCTGGGGGCGTTTCAGTGAAAACAATGTAGAACGTTTGATGGAATTTTAATTCTAAATGCAGGCTTACTTTTCTACAAAATAAAAAAAAAATACAAGTGAACTTAATTAAAGAAAAAAAAACATCTCAGCAAAAATTTAATAGAATACAACTACTGTACCAATTAACATTAAAAGAATCAAACAGGAAAATAAACAAATTGATGATACAACCGAATATGGTTGAAAAGGTTCTTAGAGCAAAGACATAAAACAAAAACCACAAAAAGTCTCCAAATCTTTGGAAATCACTTCATCAATTTATCAACCACAATTCAATGTAGAACCCTTAAAGCCATTGTGCACTGCACAGTATCAACCCGACTCAGCTCTCCTTTGGTTTGGGGATTTCTGTTTCAAAATAAAGGTTAAACAATACCACTGTAATATTACCATTATGGTGTGCAAGTCATGAATCTTCCGGATTTTCCATCCTCACTTTTCATAGGATTGTGAATTCTTGTGAGAACATGAAATCACGTGTCACAAAAACTCTGCTGCCCTTATTTATCTGTCATTGCAATTCTAAAATCAATAAAACAAATTTCACACGGTTATTTCATCCGCATGTTAAACTATTAAATCCCAGTATATACAGTAACATGCTTGATATCTAAGTCAATGTTGTTTGTCATTACCGCCATTGGTTCCCACGGTCTTTGGTTCAGGGCTGATGCATATCCACCGTGGCAGCCTGTCACCAACGGGACATTGGCATGAATAGTCCATCATCTTCGCTGCACCTCACTTACATTCCCCTCTGCTCTCTGTCTCCAACTGGAGCAGTTTGCTCAGCTGCACTCCTCTTTGACTGCATTTATGCCAGATGAGTGGCACAGTTTACCCCAGTAATCTGTGTGTGTGTGTGTGTGTTTGTGCATGCGTGCGTGTGCGTGTGCGTGAATGATAAATATATAAAGGCACGCCCAAGTTACTGGAGGGCTCTCGCCTCGGACGCTGTGCCTCAAAGACCATGAAAGACCATTAAAGCTTAATAAAAGACAGTATGGATGTGATAATATACAAGTATTTGTGTAAGAATAAGTGCAGAATCCAGGTTTTCGTTGAAGATGTTTGACAAGAATATTGACAATTACTATTGAGGAATTACAGCCCTTTTTATGTGCAAAAAACGCCGATTTTCAGGGGCTCAAAAGTATTTGTCGCTTTTGTAGATATAACCATTATGCTTTATCGGTCTGGAAACAGACCACTGGACTTTACCATTGAGCAATATTCTATTTACTGTCCACTCAAGGTTATTGGGGGCTTTTCGGTCACTCACAGTCAGACCACTAAAGTGAATGATCACATAAAAATTTCCTTATGGAGTAAAATAAGCTACAAAAAAACATGCATCAAGCCAAGTCTTGAGAAAGTAAATGTTTCATTGTCAAAATCTTTAAATCTGTCATTAATAGACACCTTCATAAATGTAAATGTAGAGGATTCAAGATTCTGCAAACCACTAATAACATTCTTCCTGATTCGAGCGTCAGAACCCCCCCCCCCCCCCCCCCCCCCCCCCCCAAAAAAAAAAAAACACAATTCCCGTCTTCTGGAATCAGCTTATTTGAACAGATCAAACCAAGGTCATAATGATGCCAAGAGAAAAGAATGCAGAAAGGGAGGAACTGCTCATGATCCAAAGAATACAACATCATGTGTCGAATATGGTGGAGGTAGCGTTATGACATGCCATGAATAACTGCTAAAGGAAAAGACTCCATTCAGCAGAAGCATGACAAGAGGTCAAACGTCACAAGTGTGTGTGGGGAGAGCTGGAGGCCATGGACAGTGTGTGACCCCTGAGTCAAAAAACATGTGCTCCGTGGACATGTTTTACAATAAATGCCAATAATTTTGTAATGGTAAGTGCCATATTTTAATGAAGTCTCTGAAAGCTGAAAGTTGATACTTTGAAATTCACTGGGGTTATGTATAAAGGCAAAATTATGGAAACTCACAACTTCTTATGGACATATTCTCAACATTGACAGCAGACACCAGCAAAGCATAATTTGAGGTCCAGATTATGCAGATAAAAATAAAAAAATAAAAAATAAAAAGCGTGAGGAAACTGTGTAAATAACATTATGTCATTCTGGCTGAGTTTCCCAAACCGGGATTGAAGGGTTAAGAGAACAAATGTATTCATTTATTCATCTGAGGATAACTGCAAAGTCTCACTCGAGTGGAAACATTTTCAGCCCCGGCGGATGCACTTTTCACCTTCATTTGAATATATTTTCACTCTGTAAAGAACAGAGCGGAATCCATTAGACTCCTGGCTGGAATTGGGTTCGGCGCACACGCATGCCAAAAGAATGTTAGTCCAGCCCTGTTTTAGACAATTCTTCAAAGTTAGAGTTAGATGACATGCAGAACATTAAATTCCACTTTCAGTCAGGTTAATGACATTTTAACTGATATGAGTCATTGGCAGTACAGTGGTACACATCATCTTGTGTACGGTATACAATGTTTTGCAATGCTATCTATCATTGCCAGTTCATTTTATGAGATGGTCTGAACACTCAAGTTTAAGAGTTCTAAAAAACTGAGAGCTATACAGTAGCTACAGACACATTTCCTCAAATAGCTCAACTGAAACTGTGTTATTGCTACCACCAGACAAATTTGCCAAAACTAAATGGGTGGGACCTTGGGTGCACCCCACACCATTAGTGTTAACAGAATGTCTCCTGAGTGCACTGTGGACCATTGCTGCATTTAATAGCTTTTCCCTGAAGATAGAGCATTCGCAGTCAGTCTCCTTAAGATTGCACCATATATTGTACACTTTTCCACTGACAGCACTACTCAATAGAATTCACAGATGCTCAATCAGAGGGAAAAATGAAGGCTAAGCTGTGAGAGCTGCTACACAACAAAGTTGTAGGTGAGCAGATGTGAGTACTGTTTCGGGGATGAGTTAATTGAAAAGGAAAGTGTGACTTGACAGCTTCAATTGCAAGCAATTGAAATTTACGGATGTGTAAAATATAAATGTGCTAATGCTAAGAGTGGAAATGGTGCACCACTGGGGAACCCGAATGGGGTTTGTCTGAGGGAGAGCATAATATTCCATCCTTTATATAATACAGTAGTGCCTTTATAAGCTCAACAGGTCACCTTGCTTTAATAACAGTATAAGGCAGTCATGCAAAGGAACAAATCTTTAACCTGTCTATGGCGTTTGCTATTTTGTGTTAGCATTACACTAGCGGACTTTATGGTAAAGTTAAAAAAAATTAGGGTGACCAGGCATCACATTTTGGTCAGGAAAGTCCCCTTTAGAACCTCGGGTCCTCGTCCCTGCTGATTTCACCAACCTCATTGTTTTGTCCTGATTTTATGCAGGTCCTTTCCCGGCGTCCCAATTTTTTGCATGTACACTTTATGTCGATTGATTACACAGTTGTCATAGCGAAGTGCATACAAAGTGCAAACTAAATCTGGGAACCAAACTTACTAGATTCAAACTAAACGGTCAGGACTCAAAGGCGCAGGGAAACAAGGTGTGACAATGACAACAACAAAGACTCGACATTGTCGACAAGGACTGAACGAAAGCAGGGAATACACATGCTAACGAGAGACACCTGGACAAGACACAAGTGGTTTGGGGAGCTGATTGGATAACACAAGGGAACGGAAAACGAGCACAGGTGGACATGATAAGACTTGACGAGACAGTGATAGAACAAGAGACACAAGGAAAACATGACTAAGAAAAACCCAAACCAAAACCCAGAACCTAACAAACTGAGCACCAACTGAAGCAGGTTTACGTCCGCTGATTGGGGTGAATACAGACGGTCCTTATCATTCCGTATATTTTTGTGTGGCTTTGCGTCATAAAGTATTCGCTGAAAATGCGGAAGCTCTCTGCACACAGTGGGCATCAAATCTCGCTTGATGGAAGTGCCCACCTCTGGTGGTATATTTAATGTCATAATGTGTGACCGGCGCGAAGTAAAAAGCACTTTGAATAGCTGAGCAAAACATGTTGGATAGTAGCGAGTGCATTGTATAGAACTTCTGAACTTTCAGCCAAGATAGCATTTAGCAATTGCGACCCAATGCAAGTTTTTCTGCGTGCATATTTCAATGGTACAATGCGAGACCGGCAGGTAAACAGCATATCCAGCTTCCAATATCAGCCGGGACCGAGCAAAAAGTGTTGGATAATGGTGAGTGCATTGATTGTTGAACTGTCAACAAAGATAACATTTAACATTAGCTAAAGTTATAACACAACCGACAAGTTGTCCCCCGCCGCCCGTCAACAAATAGGATTCGGTGCATGTGGTCCGTGATGACTTTCTTTCAATTCCTGCTGTTGCCAAGTTTTGTGTGTAGAGTCCTTTATCTTCTTGAGAGCCCACAGCTAATAATTCTACAGTAGATTAAGATGCAATCGCCAGTCACTTTTAATTGTGACTGATGGAAGGCCCAGACACATTATTGCTCACCATTCATCAAGTCAACTTTGCACATTATAACCAGAAGGAGATTCTATCAGAGGTGATTATACGTTGAGCGGGGGAGAACAGCTCATACCATGCGGAAGAGGAGCATGTGCTTCACGTTATTTAAATGTTCTCGGAGGTAAGCTACAACTTGCTGGATGCTTTCAGTCAAGAACAGTGGTACCTCGAAGCTTTCCAATCCCAAGCGTTCAACCAAAAATATTTGTGAGATATCCCCAAAGTTGAATCATGTTTGAAGGCGACGTCAGAATTCTGAAAGAAAACTGGTGGCACTGTCAGAGAATTGGCATGAGTGCTTCAGTGACCGATAGGGGTGTTAAAAAAAATCGATTCGGCAATATATCGCGATCCTACATCGCGCAATTCTCGAATCGATTTAATAGGCGGCTGAATCGATTTTTAAACTTCCATTTTTAATGGAAAAATATTCAACAAAACGTCTGACTTCGGGTTAGGATTCACACCTTGAGCATGGAAGAATGTTATATGAACGGAACATTAAGCCTTAATATTTTATTTTAATGCTGTTCAAACATGAAACAGATTACAACCTGTATAAGACTGAAATTTCAGATAAATAAATAATACATTTTCATACAAATCTTACACTCTACAAGTTTACTGATTAGTATTTTCTAAATTTGAATGAAAAAAATCGCAACAATCGACCTATAAATTCGTATCGGGATTAATCGGTATCGAATCGAATCGTGACCTGTGAATCGTGATACGAATCGAATCGTCAGGTACTAGGCAATTCACACCCCTAGTGACCGAATGGTCACAGATGATCATCAGTAACAATGTGCATAATTGAGCACAAGCGTTTTTAGACAGTAAACCTATTTCATATTGGACCATGCCCAAAATGACTTACTGAGAGAAAACTGAAAATATCAATGTATAATTTAGTCCAAAGAAACAGATCAGGGTGATAGTCAAACAGGTTCACTTAAACTTAATTGAAATTTAAAAAAAAAAAAAAAAAAAAAAAAAAAAAAAAGGATCTTCAAGAGAGTCTACCAAAGTATTAGCACACAAAGTGTGGGGAAACAAATGACCACACAGAGGTTTTACATGCTCTGCTAATGTCTATGTACTGAAGTAATCCATCTCTCAGTTTTTTCCCCTCTCCCTTCCACTTGCTGCCTTCAATCCCCTCACTGAATATTTGTCACTTTGTTTCTCAGCCCATTCTCAGGCTTCCATCGTGGCAATTTCTCTTTTCCAATTTCCTGTCTCATCCCTCCTCCCTTTGCTGCACCGAGTGGTAAACCCAGAAAATCCTCTTCATCGTGCAGTGCAAATACCAGCTGTATTGGGTCTAGCCTCAGTCCCAATTAAGGGTGAAGCATGACTTCGCATTTGGGACAGTCACAAATGGAGTCATACAATTTATGCGCAAACAGCATCAGAGTAGAATGTCAAGTATCCGCTAGGCTACAAACAGTAACAGCAATATCATCTAAGCCCGCCAATTGATATTGTATTAAAATGTACTTCTTTGTGTTATCAAGCTGTGACATGTGGTGATGCTAAGTGCAATTGAGGATGGGAATTGAAAACTGGTTCAATTTTGAAAACCGGTTCCCATTATTTCTGCTCCTGGGAAACATTTGCTTGCCCGATGATTCAGCTTATCGATTCTTCTTAGCATTAGACGATAACACAAGTTTCTACTTCTTTTTTTTTTTTTTTTTGCATCATCTTTGTGCGGCATTTTTCAGGCATGTCTAATCAACCCACGTTGTTATATCGGTGTTAGTATAGATTGTTTAGCCATGCCTGGAAAGGGGGACCAATGATGGGAATGACCTGAAAAAGAGGTGTTGCTATGGTACAGTCTTGGAAGCTGTTATATATCTTTTATCCATGTTATTGTTGTTACAGTTAAAATGTGTTTGATTGATAGAAAACTAACAATTTAATCTATAAAAGAATCGATAAGGAGTCTGATTGATAAGCGGTATCATCAGTAATGGCATCAGAATGTCTAATTTCTTTTCAATTCGATCCCTCATTGTAGTATTGTAGTGCAAATGAAACGCTAATAATAAAAAGTCTTTTGGCATTTAATCTATAGGGGAAAATGTCAACTTCTTTAAAACTGAAGAAAGGTGGTATTTTTGGCGCAAAGCTGAAACGTTAAGTATCGTTACAAAGACAGAATTGGAAGGGAAGAGACCAAATAAAACTGCAACCTGTTTCCTGTGCACAATCAATCTCTGTGGCAGACATTCTACTACAAATCCATAATATCCCTTGTTGGGATACAACAATGACTAACACGCTTCGAGAGGTATTGCATTGTTTGTATTGTGCGCACTCACTAAAAACTGCATCTAATATTTTATATACTAAATGTTTCTGGTGCCACAAATAAAGAAACAGAACAAAAAAAAAAGAACACGCCGCGAGAGTCAATCTTGACAAGAAATATTGACAGAACCTCCTCCTCTTGTGTTCAGTGTGTGGGCCGATACAACTGTATGCAATTAGCATACAAGCATCGACTTGCAACTGCTGTATGCAGTCAAGCCTGTGCAACAGTCAAAAGCTTAAAAAAACTGACATGGTTGCGATTGTTTCCTTGTCAGGACTTGAACATTAATAAGAAAATGTAACAATAAATGGGGGCTGCTGTGGGGGTGCGGAAGGAGACAGGGAAATATGGCAGTTATGTGGGCTAAAGCGTGCGTAGCACACAACATGTAGCTTGGCCCAGCACAGCAAAAGTCACTTGGATGTTTAACCTCCAGGTTAGGGACCATCAGCAAATTACATTTATGAGTGAACTTTGTCAACGGTGACTGTAATTTGACCCACTGTAACACACAACTTGCACACGGTCCCCAACTTCGACTCGCTATGAGCCGGCCGGCTGAATGAGTCCTCCTTATTGGCCAGTTTCATCCCGACTTTTGGCTGGACACAAATGTTTGGAGAGCCCTCCGTGGCTGTACTACTTTTGAAGAAGTGCTTCTTTGCTACAGGGTGTAATTCCACCTTTGATGTCCGCTGTGGGATGCAATAATTCCTTGTGAGTTCTTTGTTGTCACTGGCAGCCATGTCTGTCATTCAATATGTATTTTTCACATGCGGTACATCGTGATGATCACATGACTGTCCAAAATGGCCGATTCTGAACTTAATGCAAAAATATTCATAAAAAGCACTATAAAATCATAATTGCTCAACATATATTGACGTTTTTTTTCAGGGAAGAGTTGAAATTAACCATTTCACAAAATAGTTGGTGTTCTCCCCGTGCCCGCGTGGGTCTTCTCCGGGTGCTCCGGTCTCCTCTCACATTCCAAAGACTGCATGGCAGGTTAATTGGGCGCTCCGAATTGTCCCTAGGTGTGCGTGTGTGTGTGGATGGTTGTTCGTCTCTGTGTGCGCTGCGATTGGTTGGCAACCAGTCCAGGGTGTCCCCTGCCTACTGCCCAGAGCCAGCTGAGATAGGCGCCAGCACCCCCGCGAACCTTGTGAGGAGTAAGCAGTCAAGAAAATGGATGGCTGGATGGACAAAATAGTTGGTTAGTTTTTTATAAGTCTTTTTTTTTTATTAAATAAGTCCACTAAGACAGTTGACTGTCTGAACTCAAATAGTTTTGTGGTCGAACATTGGACAATATGAGAGAAGTCAAAATTGGACAGTGGATGACAGATTTTGCACTCAGTCATAAATCAAAGGAAAGTGGGTGGTATTCCAGAACTAGGGTGGTCCGGCGTGTCCGTGAAGAATGTGGGGTGCCTTTGTGGTCACAGATGGTAAAACAGACCCCTAGGAGCGGTGACCTTGACATTGTTTGCTCTCGCCGCGGCGTTCAAAGAGGCAGCGCCAACAACTTTACCTCAATCTCCATGGTGACGGTGTGCTTTGGACTGGGAACTTTACAGACTCATTACCAGATGAGGCGGGAGGTTCCACCTCGCTGCCCCGCTCCATTTGCTCTCATTCAGAGAGACAGAGGAGTGGCGAGATGGGGAGCTCGAAAAAAGGGACACATGAAATTGGAAGAAGGTGAATATAAGAAAGACTGCCGGAGAGGACAGGAGAAGTAGAGAAAGGTTAAGTGAAAAGGATGGCGATGTCTCTTAAATGTCAAACGAGCTCCTGAACCTCCATCAAAGTGTTAATAGTCTATTGAGACACAACAGCACAAGAGAGTGGGACATATTTTCAAGGGATTATTTAACATATTACCACAGAAATGTCCAAAGGAAGATGTTTGAGTGTTGATGCTCATTCAGATACTATCAGATGTCGTCATAAAATCATGTCATTTCCAAAGTTGTTTGTTGGATCTGAGGCTGTGGGAAAACCAGAAGAAAGATGACGGTTCCCTTGCACTTAAACATGCCGGCTGTGTCAAGTAAGGCCAACTAATGGAGCAGAAAATGGAAGAATCATGGTCCTCTTATCTCTCTACTAATCACAGTCAGAATGGCCACAATGTGGGGAGAAACTAGACAAAATGAAAGAAGAGAATAGCTTTAGGGTTTCTGAAATGTTAAAAGGGAAGTCAACCCAAAAAATGGATTTACAATAATATGGTCTATGCACTCCCACAGTCGAAGCAGAGCATTTTGATTAATATTGCCATTGTCGAATATGGGTTAAGAAGTAAAATTCCCCCTATTTTTATCCATTTCAGGGGGCAGCCATTTTGCCACTTGCTGCCAACTTGCTCAGGGCTCAGGTAACGGCCAACCACGTCTTCAGTGTATTTTGAGTCTGCTTATATGATGTTTGCAAGATGAGCCATGATTGGTCGTTATCTGAGTCCTGAGCAACTGTGATGTCATTTTCAGTCGACAGCAAGTGGCAAAATGGCCGCCCCATGAGATGGATAGAAACAGGTTATTTTTTCTTCTTAATTCATATTCCACAAACTCAATATTAATCAGAATTCCATGTTTAGACAAGGGGGCTCATTGGACTATATTATAAAGAGAATTTTGGGGTTCGTTTTCAATCTGTTGTATTTGCTTTTTTTTTGTATTACTTTTGGCCAGTTAGTATTTGATTTTTCTTGGTGTCTCTAGTGAAGCGCCTCATCTAAGAGTTACCTTCCCTCCTCGTGTCCACTTTTAGTTTGGATCTACTTCTCTCCATTGCTTGTCCTCTCATCAGCTCTTCTCATCTGAGTCTCGTTCAGCAGCCAGCGCGGAATCCTAATGAGCAACCGCCCTTACAACCATACACGCTTATCTCACACGGACTCTGTCCCTGAGCTCCCACGGCAGCTCAACCATCAGACACACCTAACGTGGCACAAATTGGCTTTTTTTTTCTCCATTTCGTGGCGCTGTTAAAGTCTTAAAAGGCTCGGTGCCGTCTTATGAGGAAGCGTGGGTATGCGCTTTGATAGCGTGATCATGAAGCTACGATAGCCGTGCTGAGCACAACCAGAGGTGGACATTGAGACACATCCTGATCTTAAGGCTTGCAAAGATGAAGCCCAATCCATCTTAGATAGAACATGAGGATTTTGCACAGAATAAGGAGTCGGCACCTTTGAAGGAATATGGCGTTATCGTCAGGTGATCCAATCTGTATTGATTAATTTGTCTGATCATTCAGAAATCAGTCAATTGTGTGGAATTTCTGAATTATGTCGAAGAAACGGAGGCAAAATGGAGTGCAAAATTTGGCTGCATCTAACAGAGGTGATGTTGATTCATCCTATTACTTGGGGATTTTGGCCCCCCCACAAATATAAATAAATAAGTAAAACATAAATAAAGATAAAAATCCTAGAGAACTGGTGTGTATTACCCCAATTGCACAACACAATCTTCCTATTCATTGGCTGTGAGGCTGCCACGGGAAAAAATTGAAATCATTGACATTTAAAGCAGACAATACATTTGGTAGGATTTCTTCCAAGTAAGTCCCCCTGACATTTAAACTTTGTCAGCAATGTCAACCGAAGAAGAAAGTCATAGATACAGCCATTTTAAACATTTTCATGTCTCTAACATTGTTAACATTTGTGTCTAACTTATAACTCTTTTCTAGAGCCGAAGCCTGGACTCGATCTTGCGTCCTCAGCACTGGGAGGTGAATGTGCTAACCAGTCAGCCACCGTGACGCCGTTGTAGCGTATCTTGGGTTGAAATGTAACAATATGAAATAAACGTCAGTCCTCTATCTAAACAGCTTTAAAACGCTTGGAATTAATAGTTTGTGATTGGCAAAATTAAATTCAGAGCTGGGCAGTTATTTGTCAATTCCTGTCGATGACGATGTCCACATTTTCCCAAGTCCTTGGGCAAGACACTTCACACACATTGCCTCCAGTGCCACTCACACTGGTGTCTGAAAGGTGACGCGAAGCCTCGCAAAAATACAAATGTGCTTCAGTCAGTGCTCTGTCTATGTATTTTTCGCCTCATTGTGTACTCGCTGAAAGGTGGGCATCGTCGTCAATGGGAAGTGACGATTAACGCAACTGCCCAGCTGTGCTTAAATTACTGTTTGCTATTGTAGTTAGCCAAACTTTCAAAGCATTTCATTTAAAAATTGTCTAAAAATGTTCACTATAATATATGCATTTGGGACCTTGACTTACAGTTTGTTTTCAAGTGACAAGCCATCATTTTGTCAATTTTATTTATTCTTTGTTTTGCGAGCCTAAATCTGAATTTCGAGTGAGTTTTGGTGTAGAGGGAGAAAAAAAATCAGTGACGGTCACACTTTCAGGCATTTTTGCCAACAAAGTGACAAAACAGTCAAACACACAAAATCAAATTGAAAACACTCACAAGGAGCATGGCGGTGACGCTAAAACTGAACTAACTGCATCGTTAATGGCCAACTGGCGCTGGCGTTAGAGCCCTCCCACCCCCCAAATATCTTTCAAGCCACACCCCCTTTAAGGCACACATACCACAAACACTACAGTGTGTCTGACGTTTGGCTGAATTACACTTTATAAAACAATTTTGTCATGTTTTTGTATTTATATTTTACAATCAAGTGCTATTTGTCTTTATAAAAAAAAAGGGGTCAAACATCGTTGTTTTCTTGAGCCGGAAAGGATTAATGGCATTTCAATTCACTTCAATGAATTGATATCAGAGTAAATGAAGTTACGCAGTTGGTCTCTGGATTTAATCATCATTGAAGAATTATGAGTATATGAGCCACTGCATGAGAATGCACTTCATTTGTCCATCCATTAGATAAATGAGTATTTTATTTCTTTTCTTCTTTTTTTTTTTTTTTTTTTTTTTTTTTTTTTTTTTTTTTTTACTTTTAGCGTTATCAAATGAGTTGAAGTTGGTAACAACATTGCCGCTTTGACAGTGAGAAGCTGTTTTATTTTGCTCTATGAGTTGCACAAAAATCAATTCTGTCCACACAGCCAGACACAGTTAATGGCCACAGAGCTGCCCATTGCACACAGAAAGTGATCAAGCAAATATGAAATGTAAAATTCATGCCTCGTCATTTGAGTTGAACAGTTGGAATGATAAGATGGATTGAAATTGCATTAACACAAACTTCAGGTGTTCTCATCAGTTTGCCATGGGTCAAGCTTCCTTTCTAAAACCCCTTACACATTTGTAACCTCTCAGCTGTCGAACTAACCACCCTTCCAAAAGAGCTAAATCCCAAAAGTTTGAGAGAGAGTGACATGAGGGGAAGCAGACACCTCTCGCCCTCCCTCTAAACTTGCTTTTGAACTCTGGTTGAACTCGACTTGTTTGGATGAGAGATACAAGACAAAGCCGCTTTGCACAAGAGAGATGACGTGTCATGACTACTTGGAGACTGTCAAATAAGATGGCAATACCTGTGCTTTGCTTATGGCTCAGATACTCTAAGTACAACAAATAAGCCACAACATTTGTATGCAATGAAACAAAGTCGTGTGGCACTTTAAGTATCTGTCTACGACCAGAGTAAAGCTGTATGAAAAGGTCACACAAAGGACAGAACATAATTTAGAATGGATTAACGCAACATGGTTCAAGTGGCCATTGTGATTTTTTACTCCAAAGTGGCACAATGTAGATAAGAATCATGGCACAGAGAGACAGAGAGAGATGCATAAAATCAGATATCTGCAGATCAGAATCAGGCCCCTTGCAAATGTGGATAAAAGCATGTGTATCGGATACCTGCCAATGCAACTGCAGGTTTACTTTGTCGTAGCAGGTGCGATTATACTCCGTCAATGTGAGCTTGACATAAATGAAATACACCTGCAGTTTTAAGTACCGTACAAATAAGTTACTCGAATGACGTGTTTGCCACAGTTGTTATACTCTTCCTAACAATCTCCACCCTTTATTATTATTATTATTATTATTATTATTTATTTATTTATTTATCTTTACGCAGGCTAGGTACCAGTACTAGCTGGGTATTGGGGCATCAACCAGGAATCAAATTTTCAAATTGATTGATTTCCAATAAGGATATCATTTCAAATACAAATTTCACGTTTTTATTTTTGTATGTGGTTTGGCTGGTGTACTTTTTAAAATTTCCTTAACATGAACTTTATGTCGTTCAGATGTGAGAATGGAGAGAAAGAAGAGAGAGAGAGAGAGAGAGAGAGAGAGAGAGAGAGAGAGAGAGAGAGAGAGAGAGAGAGAGAGAAAGAACAGCCAGTGAAAGGCGACAGGTTGATGTGTGATGTTATGTGGAAGTGTTGGACAGCTACTTGATAGCAAGTGTTTCATTTCTCCATATTCATCCATCCATTTTTTTGACCACTTACTCCTCACAAGGGCCGCGGGGGTGCTGGAGCCGATCTCAGCTGGCTTTAGGCAGTAGGCGGGGTACACCCTGAACTGGTTGCCAGCCAATTGCAGGGCACATTTCTCCATATTTTAATTTAAATTAAAATTGTATTAGAAAACTGTAATTTATTCAAAGCTATTGTTTGTTTTCCCATATGATTTAGTGGAGAAGAACACATGAAAATGGTGAAGGACAAAGACATGAGGTCGGTAAAGACATCTGTTATAGAGGAGACCAGTGACGACATCAGGTAGAAATAATTGAACAAGTGATGTTACATGTACAAACCGTCATTCAGATCTCAATTTTGCGTTTCCACTACAGAGAATGTATTTAGCACTTGGTGTTGCTGATGTTGTGTTTTATCGTACATATTCTTGTGTTTTTGATTAAGCCGATCACCTGCTGTAAAATGAAAAGTTAAATAAAAGTTTGTAATAAAAGTGTTATATCCCCCCAAAAATATTTATAAGCTACATATAAACATGAATTATTATTATTATTAATTTATTTTTATTTCTTGGGGGGGCTGTTATGTGTCTGCATACCCCCCAGAAAGCTGGTAGTTGCGCCCCTGACTACTACACTTCCAGTCCAAAGGCCAACAAAGCCATAGACCTTTAAATTGAGGGTTTATGATTTAAAAAAAAAAAAAAAAAAAAAAAAAAATCACTTTTTGTCATAGCCTATTTATTAAAACTGTCAGTATCACTTAAGTTGCCAGTAGCACAAACTGCCAGAAAAATGATCTGGACAAAAAATAATAATCAACCCTCTCTGCTCCCTTCAATTGTGTTTACAAGAAACCACCATGCCCGAGGGAAAAACACCAATCGGAGGAGATAATCCATTAGATGTGTTTGATGAGTTGTCAAACATTCGCTGTGCACTCACCGGCACTCTACCGTGGTCTTGCGCTGACTTTTACCTTTAGCTTCAAGCGCTTTGCTCAAATTATGGCAGAATATCCACCGCAAGAAAATAAAAAAAGATGGCCATCCTTTGTTTTTCAACAACAGGGAATAAGACTAGCATACAGAAGCAGAGCGAAGGGACCTGAGGCAGCTTAAAGGATTTGGAAGCCAGGTGGAAAAATCAACATTTCTGCAGCTTTGATTTTGAATTGAATATACATTCAAAAAAAAATAATAACTTCAAACTGATCACATTTAGTAATGCATGCTACGGATGAGGTAGCCGTGGCTAACATCAGCTTGTTTACCATGCTAATGCTAGCTTAGTATTGCTAGCTATTTTGTTGAAGCTGACTGTTTACTGTATCACGACTGCACACGTTCATAATCACATTATGACTTGTGGTCCTTTGAGGGGTGTGGCTTGGGTCAGCAATGGGAGAGATAGTGATTACTTGGCAAGATTATCGAGATCAAATATGGCAACAGCCTATTTCTGATGCTTAAACGACCACCAGGGAAGTTATGTCAATCAAGTGGGGTCGAAATCTTTTCTTGTGCTTCCCTCATTGATCCTTCACGTGCTTGCCTTTTTTTTCTGCTATAAACTCAGTGCTAACTCAGTGATTACAACAAATTGACTATGTGTAAAATGAGTGCATGAGGAAATCACAACTACAGCTTTTGGCACATGTGGTCCGGCATGCAGGGTCATGTGTCATTATAGTTCAGTGCTACCATCCAACGTATCGACCCCAAACACATTAACTTGTTACTCTTAGCCTCACTCAGGGAATCAATGGGAGTTCGCAATCAATTTACAATACGGGAGAAAACATACTGTGCTATTTAATTGGAACCTGTTCATACTGCTGACAATGTACTCATACTTGTTCCTGCGTCCTTAATGAATATGAAAGCATTTAAAAGTCATTTTCATACATATTTTGTTGGAACAAAACAACTAATCTGGTCAATGACGCATGGAACAGCTATTAACAGTACACCTCACAGACATTGTGTACTTGTGAAAATAGCACCACTGGCATTCTGAGTCTTGTTAAAGGGCAGCTCCTCTCCTCTCCTATCTCACTTTCACACACACTTTTGACACATATCTTTAAATTGCATGAACATAAATAATGTCCTCTTCTCTTTAACGTTATCTCACATCTGCTTCTCCATATTATACCAACCTCACAATGGCACTGCCTTCCTATCCCCGACAGACTACATCCAATTTGTCAGGCTTGGCACTTCACTCTTCCACAACACACCCTGTCCATTTCCCCACAGAGCAGATCTGAATGGGGCCGGTCTGTCCCAGTGAGCATCCTGGTATCTTATGGCAGGGCCCACCTGCACCCAATGTGACAACCAGCCAGGCTCAATCTGCTTCTTCACCCCAGCAGGCACCAGCTGGCTGGACAGCATGCATGCTGATAAATGGACAATTTACAGCCGAATGATTCACAGCTACCACGCCTCACTTTAATATACAGTTCAGTCTTTGACTGTGTTTTGGGTGCTTTGAATTGAACCTCTCACAAATATATGTAATGTGGCAAATAGCTACAACCATCAAATTTAAAAAAGCACCAATTCACGCGAATCGGAAACCCCAGAAAAAGTTAATGTTCTTGCAACTTTAGACTAATATTTCATTGAAAGATGAAGGCCAATATAATTTATTCTGTACCTTGAGCAACACATTTGTTTAAGCCAGCCTTTGCCAAATGGGTCAGGTAAAATGGGTCTGTTGTAATTGGGTCACCAATTGTCAGAGTCAAATGGTGTATGCTATTTATTGACAAGCAGACTAAAATACATGTTTTGTTTTTCTTTATTCATTTATATGACTTTTGTTTTGGCCTTTTTTTTTTCTTTTTTTTTTTGCATTTCTGTGGAGAAACTGAAAGTCTGCAAAACCATGATCAAAGCTAAGTTTTGACATGAAAAGTGAGTTTAAAAATACCTCAAATATGGCCTAAAAATAAATCCTCAAATCCATTTTCCCTTCTTCGCTTAGATAAAAAAAAAAAAAAAAATGGCAATGTCATTCAAAACAAGTTTGTTTTTTTTGTTTTTTTCTGTTTCCCTTCTGGTATCTGATTTATTATTCCTGATGCCAAACAGGCTTTGAATGTTTTCCAGCTCGTTATGTTTTCTTCCAGCATCAACTTCCACAACCATATAATCACAATCCTTAATCAATTACCATTTGAAAAAGTTAAACAATGTATTTTCATAAATTAAGCCATCAAATTGCATGTCTTGGCTGGTCCAGATGCAGACGTATGAGTAAGTGACGCTGCACGCCTTGCAGCTCTTAACACTCTTTTCTAGGAGTTGCACAAATGAGGCAACGTAACCTCACCTCAGCAAAAATATTTGCAGCTTGGAAGCACATACCTTGGGTCAATAATTCCCTGCTTTTGCAATGTATGTATAAATTGGGCACAAGTGGCATTCTTCACAAATAAATGCATAGAACGGTTCTTACGTTTATCACAAGTTCAGTGTATAAACAATCACTGCCAAATTCATGACACGTGTGCACTGGCCAATTTTCTTAATCACAACAGTGCGTATGAGAGAGAATCACAATTGATTCCAAATGTCGTTCTTGTGTCTGCGATCTGCAATCAGCATAAACAGCGGCCCTATTTCCCTTTCAGAATGGCACCCGGTTGATGTGCCCAAAAACATAATGGTGAGGAAGGTTGAAATTGCTAATGATAACCCCAAAACTTTCAGAACTTTCCTTATCCTGATTTTAAAAGTTTGGTATCATTTGAAATTTTGCTAAAATGTAACTTGAAAACACACAATAACCACGTTAATTATTTTTAATTAATTAATTCAGAAGTTAAATTGGAAAATCTGGCACTCAAAACATGCATGGAGAAAACTAAGTGTAGAGAATGAGCATAAAAATATGCATTCATTTTCTGCTTATCCTCACTGGAGTCACGGGTACAGAAAAATACATAATTCAATTAATTATTGTGATTTGAAAGAATACATTACTCAACTAACCTTGATGTTTTTGGCGGTTGTAATCCCAGGTCAGTTTCAATTATTATTCTGACGTTTAGTGTCAATACATTGTGCATTCTAGGTAAAAAAATAAAAATAAAATTACGAGTGATCCTGCATTGTTTGTGTGCAGGGTGTGAGGAGGTCCTAAATGTGTTTTCACAGTAAGAACAAATTCAAGTAAGAATATACTGAAGAATCACAAATGTGTGTGTTAAATGTTTGTATGCACGATTTAAGCACAAATTTATGTGTATGCTCGGTTTATGAGTAAAGCTCAGTGTCTTTGGCAAAGTTCAGTCCAAGTTGAACATTGATGCAAAGTGCAAAGGAACTAGAGGCAATTCCAGAACAGTTATTTACTGATTTCTTCAAAACCAAATAAACTAGCTTGGATTTTCAATTTGATCAAAAATTGTCTTTTTTTTTTCTGGGGCTGCAAAAGAAATTGTAAAAGCATGTCATCTTCCAGTAACAAACAGATTATGGAATTTTAGTGAATACCAGTGGTTTATGTACAAGTTACAACATTCCATGAGTCATGTTGGAGATTTCCATCCACTGAAGTGTTTATTACGCAATATTAGCAGCATCACTCTTTCTGATCCATGTTAACATTGGCTGTCCTCTAGCCTTTTGAATAATAATTCCATAAACCTTCACAGCTCTCTTGGCCTCTGTCCTCTGAAGTGAATCGCTGATCCAATATCCCGTTGTATTTGTAAGCTCTTAAATGCTTGCAGTGAGAAATCTGCTCACGAGCCATGTGCATATTATATGAAAGTTCTCCAAGGCATGGCGATCCATATGCAGAGCTATGCAGTCATTCTATTCATCTATACCTGTGCCAAAAATATCTTTGTCATCTTGGATTTCACATGCTCTGTTGCCCTCAGCTATAGGATCCAAAATTAATCCTGTCCAATGGTGGGGAAATAAACCTGAGCAAACATAACAAATACACACTATTTGAATAGGAGAATGTACAAGGTTGAACCGACTGTAAGCTTACCATAATGAGAACAGCTGTGTTAGTTAGATGGATGCCTTAAGCCTGAAACTGGAACCTTAAAAAGCTTAATGTGTTCATGCTAGAACCATAAAAGAAATTATGACACATAGACAAATATTACCACATTAGCATCCGTCAGATCAAACACATACTGCATTCGTCACATCAAACATGTACAGTATGGGCCTCCCAGAAATGGGACATAGGACAGAAATAGACGAGACTCACATCCATTCAATCTACAAGGAGCAGAAATGAGATGAACAAGGGAAATGTCAGTTTGTGGTTTCTGCTGCCGCAGTCGCTAGTATGCATGCACCACATTGTGAATAATTGGTGACAATATCTTCAAAGGCCCTGCAGCAAGCCCCATACAAGCCATTCTCCTGTTTTGCCTACTCGCTTCATCACATCGTATCATTCTCACACCCCTGGGGGGTGGCTCCTTGCTCGACGAGCACCCGCGTTTCTCAGCTGATTAGGAGCCAAATGGCTGGGGCTGGAGAGAAGGCCACTTGGCTTTGAGCACGCAAGTCCCTGAATGTGATAGAATTCTAGTCCAATTTCTGCTGCTTTTATTGTTACTGGCAATGATAGATCCAAAATACATTAATCTCCTCCACTGTATCGGTAGGACTAATTTGTTCTGTCAGGCCTTTGGCTAAACGTCAACAAGAAAAGTAGGCCATGGAGACTAATGGGATATCATAGTTGTTACAATGGGAAAAACTACAAAGTATTCCATCATGTTAGGATAACTTGAAATCGGTGGTCACAGTAGTTTTCTTTATTTGGTAAGCTATAACTCATTTTGGCTTGTCACCTTCAGGGATATACAGAATAATAAATGGCTTGACATTTATAATGCACTTTAGTTCTGTACCATTTCCATGTGACATTGCAAGTTTGGTGTTACATTTGCATTCTAATCAAGTATAATCAAGTAAGAATTGTTATTTCAAAAAAAAAATATTCCCATGAATTCAATGAAAATATTCCGTTCTAGTGCGAAACTGTCAATATCATTCAGCCTAAATTAATTGTTAAGGAAATCATATTGACATTCTTACCAACAACTGAAAAAAGCATTATGGTAAAAAGAAATTAAAACTACTCACCATTTGATAATTATAAGTGTGGCAGTCAATTTAATTAACAACCCAGATCTTAAAAAAATAAAAAAATAAAAAATAAATAAAAAAAGTTATCATTGCATACTTCTACTTATACAACTTATATCAAATTAATAAGTATTCACAACTGAGTTGTGATCAGCATGCAGAGGAAGGATTACTGCATGTGCTGAGGAGAAGCATTTCTTAACTCTTATTATTGACATCAATTCATTATGTCAACCATATTGTACTCCCCACATCCCACTTCTCGCGCTCCCTTTTAAACCATCACTTGTACCTTTGCTGGTAGCACAAAACACACACACAAAGCTAAATGAAAGTAAAACCACACTTGTGGAATACATTTTTTAGACCACAGGTGTCAAACTCACTCGCCAGTTCTGGCCCACCATATCATTAGACGTGGCCTGCCAAAAGCAAATTATGTGCGTCTATTTCATGTTCTTGCTTAAATCTGTACCAAAATTGTAAATTGGCTTCACTTTATGCTTAATGCTGGGATATTGCGGCGCTTTCATATCAATCCGTTTCACCAATTCAGTGTAACCACAAGTGATATTTGACTCCGTTTCACCACACGAGCCAGGCAGACACATGACTGCACATGAAGTCTCTGCCGCCCTGCACAGAAGCAAAGTTTTCAAAGTGACTAATCTAGGCTATGTAGCGCATGGCAGCAACAACGACGTGTGAGTCAGTCAGAAGAGACACAACACTCCTGGCCTCATGTTCGATCTGTTTACAGACTACAAAATAGAACAGATATGGTGAGCTGCCTTGTTTCTGATTTTTCTATCGACGGTAATCATTGCCTATTGTGCTGTTACACAAGTGTCAACAAATTAACTTAATTTGGGCTGTTTACCATGGCTGAATTTTTCTTAATTGTCTGTTGCGTTAGTTAAAGCAAAAAATCAGAAATTACTTATGAGTTACTCAGTACTTGAGTAGTTTTTAATGAATAATTACTCCATCATGTAATCAAATAAATACGTATTTTATATCTATGGTCAAATACTCTTAGCCAATGGGATGACATGTAGACACAATCTATTTTATATCTATGGTCAAATAGGTACAGGTCCCTCTTAGCCAATGGGATTCCAGGAAGATGCCAGTAATAGCCAATGGTAGAGCAGCTGTAAGTATGTTGCGTTCAGGAAACTCTGGGAGCTGCGAGTAGCGGCCCATACTGTAGTTTTACCTTTCGTATCCTGAAACTTCTTTCGTAACTAGAGGCAATATTTTCCCGTTGAGGAGTTTCGTAACTTGAAACTTCCGTATGAAGGGACGTTCGTAAGTAGAGGTACCACTGTACAGAGATTTTTTTATTTTTTTAACTTGAATCATATAGTTTAAAAGTAACAGCTTTTGGCTCGTCTACCCACCCCTGTCTCAATGGCATCACTAAAAACACAGCATACTCTGCTGGACCATCTGCTTGTGCATGAGCGTGCTTAGAGAAACGCTCTTCAGGAAATACACGCCGAAAGAGGGAGCGTGATCTCCATTTACATGTTGGAGAGACACTCAAACGAAATCATCAAAAACTATCAAACATTTCAGACAGGCTTGACCTTACCAATTGCAATGATTTTTAGCTAAAGTCAAGAAAAAAATTTGAGTGAAGAATTGTAGGTTTGAGAACAGGTCCAGTGGCTGACTAAAGTCTTTCCTAATAGTCTACTCTACAGTATATGATCACATTGGGGTGTGAGCGCAACAGTGATGTGAATACACACCCAAAATGTGGTTAGCACTAAGTTACGGTTTCGTGTGGCTTGTAAATTTAAATGACAAGGTGTTGTCTCTCCCTCCAATGAGTCCTACGTAGACAACACACCTAAATGAGTGGCTGGAAAGCATATGGTATGGCTCCAGACCAGCATCATTCATCATCAACATGCATTACAAGCAACTAATTGCTACCGTCATTCACATGTTAAGGTTCCAGTCTTATTAATTATGCCAACATGGGTCGTTTCATTTGAAATACTATCTCCGGTGGGCAGCAATTCCTTCCTAATGTAAGATTCATTAGGGAAGTAACTACACCAGAAGATGTGTTAAATGAAGTCAGCCAAAGGAAACGGTGGCGTTTCCCTGCTTGAATGAGTAACCATATGGACAGCAACTGCCAAAATGTCTATTAATCCTGCCATAAACATCAGACTTGGAAAAGGGCCCTCTTCTTTTTGTCTTGTTTCCCATTGCCAATACCATCCTCATCAACCGATATGACACAGGAGATTCGGTGCTATTTTCACATCTTGAGCTAATTGAACGCTGCCATTCACGACTGGACTCTCCAAATATGTTTCTCCTCTTTTTTTTTCCCATGTATATATGTGGTCATGCCACAACAAATGCTTCTGTGAATGACAGTAAGTTTAGTCCCTGTGCACATAAAAAGGCATGAGAATAACGGTATGTTATAAAAATGTCAGTGATAAATGCTGTTCAAGCAAAATCATGTCATCCAAATTCAGGAAATTGTACACTTCAAGAAATCTGATGGGATTTTGGCAGGACCACAACCAACCACCAATCAACGTAAACGGTCTATTCATTTTCGTGTTTCTTAACGCTTCAAGCATTGTGACATACACTACATGTGCAAAAGAATTTGGACACCAGGCCAATTCCATCTTTCACCTCTTTTTCCAAACTTTAAGATAATACATACCACTTTTACCAGCCCAAGAGTTGGTGTACTCTGCCCTGAATATTCCCTAAGAAAAAGTTATAATTTAACTAATGTGTGGCCAATATCTGCATCATGTACAGCATAAACAAATGGTTTAAAAAAAAATGCAACCGTTCTCTTGCATGTGATGTCAAATAAATGTTTTCCCTATCACTATTGATTCCAATAGGATGAGGTCAGGTCAGGGTTTATCGCAAACCCCCAAATTCATTAATTTATTGAGGTGCGTAAGACTCACACTGTGAATATTGAATAAATTAGTTTTGAGACAAGCAGACTCTTTGTTCCCATCAAGAGGGTTCTGTTGAACTGGTCTAATGGATTAATTATTCAAAAGTACTTTAAGGAGACAGCCTCCTGACGTAACAATAATATCCAAGTTAATGTCCAATATCAGTGGCCAGGGAGACCTTACATGAGCAGAAGTACAAGACCGTAGTCTTAATACCATTTTAATATTTAAATATGGCTCCTCATTAATGATGCATGTCGACAGTAAATCCCCTGTGCTAAATAATATTATGGGGCTAATTCCGCTCTGATCTTCTGCCTAACACTCTCGTGAAGATGAATATTATAGATTAAGGTTCTCAAACACGAGGACCAAAACAGATGTGTCACTTAAAAGACCCTGTAAGGTCAGTTCAGAGATGTGTGTCTAAATTAGTGGTGCACTGATCAATCGGCCATTGATCAGTAATCATTAGGGGTGTGAATTGCCTAGGACCTGACGATTCGATTCGTATCACGATTCGATTCCATACCGATTAATCCCGATATGAATTTACAAGTCGATTGTTGTTATTTAAATTTAGTAAATACTAATCAGTAAACTTGTACAGTGTAAGATTTGTATGAAAATGTATTATTTATTTATCTGAAACTCAGCCTTATACAGGTTGTAATCTGTTTCATGTTTGAACAGCATTAAAATAAAATATTATGGCTTCATGTTCCATTAATATAACATTCCTCCATGCTTAAGGTGTGAACCCTAAGACGTTTTGGTAAATAGTTTTCCATCAAAAATGGATATTTAAAAATCGATTCGGCCCCCTTTTGAATCGATTCGAGAATTGCGCGATGTAGTATCGCGATATATTGCCGAATCGATTTTTTTAACACCCCTAGTAATCATCATACTCAACATTGTATTTCTATCAATTTCACCACAGAAGGATTTTAATCACTAACAAGTAAGCTTTAAAAAATGGAGATCTAGAACCTTGGTAGTATTGATTACAGCATGTCGAAAGCCTTCGTAGTGAGGGAATTTAGAAAGGTTGGCTCTGAAAACTACTTTCATGCACTTCTTATGTTCAATCACTTCTAGAACATTTCAAACACAAAAGTGTGCACATAAATTACAGTATTTGAAATTGTGAGGTTTGCTCATGGTCACCTTACCAGGAAGCTATTGTATATGGAAAAGTTGATGGACACCAGACCTTTTGCAGAATAACGTACAAAAAAAGGATTGCAAGTTTTTTTCTGCTGGTCTTACTGAGAATATCTTATGGGGATACTTAAAAAGTCAAACTTCTCATAAAGTGTATGAGTACACATACAGAAGAGGGGATACATTATGCTATAGATATTTTTCACTGTGTTGCACAATATATAACCTCTAGGTGTAAGCAATGTAATTGAAGAAAGCACTCGTGCTGGCGAGGTTACTGCTGCTTCTGTTGCCGTGCTGCCAGGTAGCACCAGCAAGCAACTGCTCTTCCCTCAGGACCCGCGCTGTGCCGGCTGTGCAATGAACCGACGACCCTTAGCGCGCACTTCCCTTCCAAATGTAGCCACTGATGATAAATTACCTAATCCACCCAGCCATTACTCGCATACACATCGGGTGGTAAAGGACAGCTCCGGGGAGAAAGAACAGATAGCGAGAGGTGGGTACGAAGCAAAAATAAATGCGCTAGACATAGAATAGAAAGGTAAAGAGGTCAAATAAAAGAGAACACATTTCTAAATGATGTTCAGTCTAGGAAATTTGAAGCACTTAGTTTCAGAACCAAGATCTATGCACACACATCTGCTGCTTAAAATAGTATTTTTGCTTAAAAAGAATTGTTGAAAGAATTGAGATTCAGGTGATTCCATCACTGCACATGAACCTCGCGGGCATAATTTCATCTAAGCAGCCAAGCAGTTGCAGGGACAATGACATCAGCGCTCTCAGAGGAACGCTTGTCGTCATCGTCACACATACACACTGCTATGGCAACAGCAGGAGTGTCAGGAGTTAAAGGGGACACTTCAAACCAAAAAATAAAAAATGGGGGCGCAGGAACGCAAAGCATTTGCCGGCAGAGCAATTAGAAAGTCGCCAAATGTGTCATGCCCCAGTCGTGTCCAACATTTCCTTATAACAGAGGTCAGCAAGGACTACATGACTTTTAGTCACATAGCTGGGAATGTTTGCTGAGCTTTTTTTCTTTTTTTCATTGTGAATATGAAAGAGGAAGTAGTGCAGAGTGTAGCTTGACCTCTGAGGTGTCTCAAATATGTTGGTCGGGGGGGGGGGGGGGGGGGGGGGTATACTGCAGACAGACAGCTGGCTGGAGCAGCTGACTGCTATGGAAACGGCGAGTGTGGAAGTAAGTGTGTGCCAAGATTTGGTAAGCTAGGCATGCTTATGTCACCGACCATGTGTAAATACACACATCTGTCAGCTATTTAAGTCCAACTGAGTATACGAAGGTAGAAACAAACAACAGCACACACACGTTGGACAGCATTCTACAGACTGGGCAACTATTCAAAAGCTCTGGGTAACAGTAACCCACGGCAACCTGAAAGCCACCCCCCACTTTAGGACTACACATCCATTGGCCAGTATACTGTAGGGCAATATGAATGGACTGGCAGCCCAGAGTGGCAGGAGACCAAAAAAAAAAAAAAAAAGAGGCTGTAACTTTACCCATTCTGGTCTGAGCGAAGTGCAGCACTACCCCCTTCAAGGTTCACAGGGTTAATTATTCAACACAAGGAGGGAGGCAGGGGGTGAGGGTGGACACAGGCAGACAGAAACAGCACATTGCTTTTGTTCAGCCCAAACTCACTCATTGGTTGTGCGCGTTTTCCAACAGTTTGCAGCACGTGCTCTGTGTCTGATCGCACTCCACAACTGCATCAGCATCAGCATGCGTCGCCACATGTTTGCTGTTTCTCGACAGTACACGCGTCCACTCTCATCGGGCTTACCGTTGTGGTTGTGCTGCAGGGTCTCAAGCATGCTGCCGGACGGGTCAGCAGCCCCCAGCTCGGTCAGTCTGCGGCTGGTGGCGCCCAGTTCCGAGCGCAAGTTGGTCACCTCCTGGCTGGCCGACTGAATGGCCCCGTCTATGCGCTGAGCCAGCTGCTTGTTGTCATCCATCATTTTCAGGATTTTTGCCTGCGGAGAGGAGAACCCGGGAAAGGTGTCATGCTGACAACTTGTGCATTTCCAGTGGAGGCAAATAAATCCTTCTTTTGGTCGGTCTTTTGATGACACAGCCAAGTTAAATCCTCAAAGTAGTTTGTCCTATTTCGTTTGCAAAAAGTCATCCACCTCTGGGGAAATCTGCTGGAGGGGACTGTGAGTGAGTTTGTGCGTAGCAGGAGCGTGTGTGTGCGTGCCTGTGAGTTCTGAAAGCACATGTGCGAGTTTAGCCTGCCGCACTGCCCCTCCGTGAAATGTGCTCCCCGCAGCTGACTGTTGAAAGGACACAGAGCACAGAGAGATGACAGGCACCTTTTTAAATGGACTGTACCACTTGCGCACAGAGTCGGAGGGGGGAGAGAGGCTGGCTACTCATTTGAGCTCAGGGAAGTTAAGTCACAAGTCTTTTAAATAGCTGTTTTGTTAAGATACAGCTGTTAGGTTATGGGAATTAGTGTTTGAAGTGAAACATGACAGTAGTTGTACCAAGTGTGGGGAAAAGTGATTAAAGTGAAACTAATGTCTCTTCCTCCTTCTCTGTGTGTGTCCTTCCCTCAGTGGTCGAAGGGAAGAGACTGAGTAGCTAGACAAGTAAACAGTAGCAAGGTGAAAATAATTATAGTTTCACAAACAAAGCATCCATCACAGCAAGTTTTCCCTCCTGTTGTGATGCTAACAGGCATTTGCATCCAAATGTGGTGTGTTCCTCGATAACAGAGGTGTCTTTATCGTGTGGCTAAAGGCTAATATTATGATTATCAATGTCCATGTAAAATATACATATAATGCTTTAGTGAGCTTTGTGAATTTAAAACATGTTCTAATCTCGGTACAGCCTATGAGAATGAGTTTTGCAGCTATCTGTTCTGTGCAATTAGCCTAATCCATTATACTTTGTACAACACATTATGGCTGTTCAAAATAATGACACCAATCACAGTTGATTTTGTATGTAAGATTTTTCTGTATGATTTTTTTTTCTTGTTAGTGGAAATTCAAAGTGAAAAATAATGTCAGCAGGCAGCGATGACGTGCTGTGATGCAGCACTTGATTTTCAAGTCTCAAAATCAGTTCTGCTCAAAAAGCTTCCTCTTTTTTTTGTAAACTACGGAATATAACTTAATGCCCACGTAGTGTGTGGAAAAAAATAATAATTAAAGAAAGAAATAAGGCTATAAATAATCAAAACAAGTTAATTCTTGTCCTCCGTCAAGCCTAAAAGAGAAATGTACGTCTGCAAGTAATGGGAACTATATACGGTGTGAAACTTCATGATTTTAGTTTCATTTAGAATGTTGATAAATACTTCTTGCAAAACCCATGACACAAAATAGAAATTGTTCTTATGACTTTGGAAGAGCCTCGAACTGAGAACTGACAGGGGATTAGCGTTTGCTACTGGAAAAATACTAGGGGTGTGAATTGCCTAGTACCTGACGATTCGATTCGTATCACGATTCACAGGTCACGATTCGATTCGATACCGATTAATCCCGATACGAATTTATAAGTCGATTGTTGCGATTTTTTTCATTCAAATTTAGAAAATACTAATCAGTAAGCTTGTAGAGTGTAAGATTTATATGAAAATGTATTATTTATTTATCTGAAATTTCAGTCTTATAGAGGTTGTAATTTGTTTCATGTTTGAACAGCATTGAAATAAAATATTAAGGCTTAATGTTCCGTTCATATAACATTCTTCCATGCTTAAGGTGTGAATCCTAAAAAAAAAAAAAAAAAAAAAAAAAAAAAAAAAAAAAAAAAAAAAATCGATTTTGCCGATTATTGAATCGATTCGAGAATCGCGCGATGTAGTATCGCGATATATCGCCGAATCGATTTTTTTTTTTTAACACCCCTAAAAAATACCATGAAGTATTTATAAGAGTGTGTATAACCACACAATACAGTAAGCTTGCTGTTACACACATAACTAGGTTTAATATGTGTGGAAAAATGGGCTGATATCAAGCGCTTATGAAAGATTATTCCTTCTCTTTCGTCATGTGACTTACATGACTCACAACCTTTTATGGTCATGTAAGTTTGCAAGTGTGTCATAGTTACAGTCAACTACTACACCCAGTCAGACTACCTATTCAGGGTCCGGAAGGTAACGTGCTGGCAACTGTGGTAAACAGGCACCAGTGGACCCATCCTCCCAATCATGGTCAATCATGGATATACCCTGAAAGGCTGTGGGGAAAACTTAAATATAGCTGGGGGGAAAATGTAGCCTTATTTCTGCCCAGTCTGTCTCAATGCAGCTTGGCTCATTTCTTGATATTTCTCTGAATTTACATAATTTGCTTCCTAGCACAATACTTCTATTGATGTAATCCATCATTTCACTTGACATTCTATAACTTAATATTACTTGGCATCATTGTCTGTGGGCTAAAAGATTAAATATATATTACTTTAATCTATCAAAATGCCTCTTCCTGGACCCTGATAGATGCCTGCTCATCTCTCTGGAGTTGAGTAAATAAACGCCCCCAACCATTATATAAGGAAATACTATATCAATGTGGATATGGTCTACTGGTTGCTATTGATTATGTCGACTGGCCAAACATTGTTTTCACAATAGACTTCATATCCTTCTTAAAATCACCTGTGTGCATAATCATCAACGTGAAATTAGAAAACATCTTGCATAAATGTTTCAGATCATTGCAAACACTAATTAAACCTCCAATGGATTGTGGTTCATTTTTTTTTATTTAAGCTCCATTCTACTGTATATCTTTGAGATGACATGAATATGCCATTGCTGAAGTCGGAGGTCTTGAATGCGTGTGCTGGTCAGTGGAGTGAATCAGTGCCTGTTGGCGCATGGGTTGTAATTAGAGAGCATGGCGGGGTTCGGATTTGCATGTGAATGGAGCCCGTGGCGAGCGGACTCAGTAGTCTGCAGACATCCTTCATTGTGCTGCAGTCGAGGATGTGTCCATCCACTGCAGACCTTTTGAAGCCAAGGCAAAGCACCAACTCTGCTTTAAGTCTTGAAATAAAAGTGCATCTCATGGACGCTTATATACCACAACTAGTATGACGCTGGGATTATTCCTTTTTTTTTTTTTTTTTTTTTTTTTTTTTTTAACAAAGTAGAGCTGAATTGTGTTGCTTAGCAATAACATTAATGCTGCATACACACTGAAGGTATTTGCTGCCTGGCAACAATACAAAGTGAAGTTTGTTCTATGCAAGTATCACAATTTGGTAATAAACATCAACAGTTAAGGCTACTGAACCAAAGCAAAGTGATAAATATTATTTGCCTCATGTGTGCTTCAATCAGATGAACAGTGAGTTGATGAGTTCCTATAATAGTATTACGTTATAGATGATGTACTGTATGTCACTTAAAACAACTTGTATTTTCATGTGACCTTCAGTTTTACTATCAAGTTTTGTTATTAAAAAAATAAATAAAAAATAGATCCAGACGGTTGTTTTATTTTATGATTGCTGAAATTATTAAAAAAAATAATAATAATAAAAAAAAATAAAACTATGAAGCATTGTATGCATTAACCCAGAAAAGAAAAAAAGTCTTGACACTCACAATTCCATGTGTTTAGACAAGGGTGGAGACACTACAGGCGAGGATGTGTTACTGGAAAGTTATGTGACAATTTTCCTTGACATGACAAATTTCTCAACTCTCAGCTCAGCCTGTGGTCACATCCTCCTCACCATCTGTTCCCAGTGTCAACAAGGAACACAGAAAAGCAGGAATGACAGAATTTTGGGACCAATTGTAACCCCTATGACCACAATTTAGATGTTACATTTAATCTCCACAGCAAATGTGGACAAAGAACTCACACAAGCGACCTAAAAATGACAGTTGTGATATTATTGATCAAAAACGTCATGACCATTTCACATGCACTCAACTATGCTCACCATTAAAAATTAAATTGTACAGTAATTACATCAAGAGTATGTATGCAAATTTCCCACAAACTAAAAGAGTACCATCTTACAGTTTTTTCCAATTGCTAAAACACAATTTTGCAAACTAGGCTTGTTTTATCAAATTGATAACACAATTCACAAAACCACACACCCGAATTGCAAAACCAACCTCCAAAATGAAGCACTGCAACCAAAAACTACATATAGCTTTGCCAAAATCAAACTTTTGTACCAAGTGGCACACACGTCATTCATGTCACCAGATTTATGTCTCATCAACTACCCATTGTTGGGCATAATGCACAGCACTGTCATCTTTAGTATGCTTTGTCGTAATACTAAAATAGTTCTAATTGTAGAACATTCTTCAGATTGTTCACAAGCACAGACATATTTGAATATACACATATGCTGTTCAAACTTTTTAACAATTTAAATGTATTTTTTTTATTTTTCACAAGTCAGTGCAACATATGCACAGCAGATATGTTTACATTGAAGTGAACAAATATATATTCGCAAAACAGTAAACAGAAAGAAAATTGCAGACAAATATATATCTACGGTATAGCTCTTGAACGCACCAATCATGAACATCTTTCATATTTGAGGTGGAAGTTTTCAGAGAAACAGTTTTATCAGAACAGGACATATTTTCAACAAAATTGAGAGCTTTTCCTTGCCTGGGATAATGACACATTAGCTTCCTCTTTCTTCTTCTTTTGGTATTTTGCCGTCCATCCATCCATCCATCCATCCATCCATCCATAACCAAAATTAGGCAGCCTCTCGCATCGCATTGTCAGCCCATGGTTGATGACATGATCAACAGTTGCTTTGATTTCATTTGAAAGTTGCTGTCTTGGCCATGAAATCCTCTACCAGCTCTACCCATAACAGACACACACACACCCCCGCCCCACTCTCTCATTCTCAGCCTCATTCCGCTCCCTCTCCCTCTGCCATGTCTTCCATTGTTGTTTAAAAAATAAAAAATGTTCATCTGTGGCCTTTTTATAGTGCATTTCTTATACTTCCTGATTGAGGTGCTAACAATTAACCATTGAGGTGTTTAGCAAGGAGGCACATATATTAGCCGATTAGCTCATGTATTGTGATTTTGAATGGCAGTGTGTTGTAATGACAAACATGTGACCTTATGTCAGATTGTTGTGTCTTATGCAGGTGAATCGTGTTCAGTGCATTTAAAAAGTGCTATTTTGAATTGGAAAATGTGTGTAAAGCAGAAAATGTGTTTAGAGGTTTGGAGACTTGAGAAGAGGTCTTGCTCTCTGTGTGCCGGTTTAAATAATTTTTCTATGCAAGTCATTTTTGTGTTTTAGCAATTGGGAAAAAAACTGTAATAAAATTGTCATTTTGGAGACTATACATAATTGCTGGCTCCAGTTGCACGCGAGCTGGTAAGATCAGGAGGGAAGGTGGCTGTCAACGTTTTTGAAGCTCTGCGTGAATGGGAATCATCTTGACAGCATTTTCATCTGCACGCAAAAGTCAACCGAAGATTGAGCATGTTTGAAGCAGACAACTCTTAATAGTCTAAGTCTAAGTCCAATAAGTAAGGCAAATCTTACACAAGCACATTTGTTGACTGAACAAACAAACAAAACCAAAAAAAGAAAATCAAAAAGACAAGTGAACAAAAGCCCAAATGAAGTTTACCACTGACATTTGAATGAGTCCTTAAAAAAACATGTCAAAGTCATTCATTGGCTGTCAAGTGCTTCCAGATGGATATTTTTTGCTGATGAAAAAAAAAAAAAAAAAGAGTGTGCACATCTGATGATGAGTGTCGTACTAAATAAAACCTCCGCGTAGGTGTGAGTGAGCTATTGCATGTGGTTTAAGATTTGAAGTGTGTGTGCATCTGCATGTATGCGTGCCTGTGTGAGCGTGCGTGCTTGAGAAAAAGGGAAAGATGAGGATGGCGAGTGTCGTTGTGTGTTTCAGGTTGAGGGCAGCTCTTGTCTCCTCTACTCAGTATTCAGCAGCCGTCATCTCAGTGACAAGGATTGAGAGATGCTCTGTTTAGGGGCTGTAGGGGGGCTGAAGCTGGTTGCTTGATGCAGCTCTTCTAAACCAATTTCCTTCAAAAAGCCTCACACGACAGATGACACGCATTATTTTAAAAAACACACAAGCAACGCGATATGACATTTAACATACTTTTAATAGATATGCTAATAAGGAGAGATTAGTAGAGAAAACACCCTACTTTGTGGTCATGGGGAATTTAAGCATGTCTATTGGCAATATATTGTACAGTAATCTCTGCATATTTGCAGCTCACTATTTGCAAATAAGAAGACACACAAGACAAGAGTTTCCTTCGTGAGGAGTTTATACTTAGAAGTGTGTCACAAATTGTCTTTCCCAGTTGATCAATCTCGACTGTAAATCTCTAGCTGTTAAACACTACTTCACGTGTAAACAACAGAGGGAAAGCATGCATATGTTTATTTAATCATCAGTATCAAACATGGCTTGTGCTGCTGATTTGCTCTCACGATCTAGTATTTGAATCATTTTCTCAACAGCACCTCTTCTGGGTGCAGCCCTCATTGCACTATATCCCACTTCGACAAAATCATTTCCACTCAGAATTCTTAGCTATCAATTAACCCAGTGGTGTCCAAACTACGGCCCGGGGCCCATTTGCGGCCCGTCGTTCATTTTTCAGTGACATATGCTAAAAATGGCATTTGACTCAGTTCAAATAAAATAAACAAAACAAAAATGTTTGGAGATTGTCACAGTAAGAAGAGAGGGTATCAGTGCTATTAAAAGTTATTTTAGTTAATTAAAACTAATGAAAAAACAAACTAAAATTCAAAAAACAATATTGTTACCAAAATAAAATAAAAACTAAAATGATTTTTAAAAAACAAAAACTAACTGAAACTACATTTTATGTTTACAAAACTAACTAAAACTAACTATAATTATAGCAAACGTCCTTCGTTTTAGGCTTTGGTAATTAATTTAATGCATGAGCCTTTGGGGATGATTTCAAATATGATTTTTAGTAGATTTATTTTGATATAAACCAGAATAATGACGTTTGAAAGTATGTCACACAGAAGTGACGTCATCTAGCAGCAGCTAATAGAAAAGCACCTTCAGACGATGTTCCCATGGTGTTTTTTAAACAAGTAATACACATAAAAAAAAAACTAATACTAATACTGAAACTAACAAACTAAACATTTTTTTAAGAACTAAACTAATAAAAACTAACAGAACCACCCTGAAAACTAATGAAAACTGATCAAAATGAAAAATTCCAAAACTATAATAACCCTATTACAAATACATTTTATATACTGTCGCGTTTTTCTAAATATGAAAAAGCACTAATAAATTGTTTGTACAATTTTTAGTACTAAACACAATTTCTCTTCATAATATTATGTGGCCCTTGCGTCCTTCTGATTTTCTGTATGTGGCCCTCAAATGAAAAAGTTTGGACACCCCTGAATTAACCCAATACTATTCCTACACCTAATCAGAAAAAAATACAAATATATTGAATGAATCTTAATAAAAACTGACATGTCTTGAAACATTTTTTCTGTATGTACACATCAGTTCAGTTTGCCTTCAGACTTTCAAAATGGCATCCAAAATATGGATGGGCTTGGCATCCAAATGAGGAAAAATACCGCAGTTTCTTTCAGGGAAAAAAAAAAAAAAAAAAAACTGAAGAAAGTTGTGATAAAAAACAGCCTTGCAGAGACTAATCCAAATTGTGCCAGTTGGAAGATAAAGCGGCAGTGTTCGAGGATGCCTTGCAGCTGTTAACAGTCCAGTCTATTACACATTAGTAGGCCAGCTGTGTCTTAAAAAAAAAAAAAAAAAAGTCATTTTCTAAATCAGTAATCACGTCAAGACCCCCATGCAATGTAAATTACAAACGAAAAAGTTGTATCTTGAAATGAAGCAAACCCAGAGCGAAATGTCGACAATATTCTGCACAGCTCGTCCGATGTTGCAAGCATCAAGAAGGAAAGCGTCATTAGGACGTTCGTGACAGCAAAACACCAAGGGACTGTGATGAAATAATCAGATGTGATTTTATTTATTCATTTGTTTAAACTTGGCAAAGGACCTCAGTTGAACCAGCCTGTAGTACAAATGATCTTTGATGACTTACATCATCACTCAGCGCATCAATCCTGCATCAGCAAATTCTGCTCATTCTAATTACAAAGATTCACTCATAAACAGGGACAACTTTTTCAACTTGTTCAACTCTGGTGCATTAAAAGATGAGAACTAGAATGTAACTCAGTCAAACATAAAATATTTTTATGTCAATATTTATACCTTTTTCACTCATAAATACAACTCAAAATGTGTTTTGGTTAATCTGCTTGATAGTTTTCGTATAATATTTTGGTTTATAGAAACCAATGTTATGAAAACCTCCTTAGCAGCATAATGTCAGTCAACCTGGGTGCAAAAATTTTGGCACAAAACTAATTTGAGAAGGCCTGCGTTGAAGGAGTGCTACCAGAACTCCAAAATTAAAATTATCTTAATAAAATGTTTTACTGTAAGTTGATATTCCTGCCATTTTCTATAAGGCAGATCCCATACTTGTTTGTAATTTCTCTCTACAATACAGGACTCACGGGTGGATTTTAAAGGCAAGCAAGTGATCAATCTTGCTGAGCGTTGGTCTGAGGAAGAATGAGCATGATTAATAGTCTCCCAGGGTGCCATTTACAACTTGTGTCCAAATCTGAGATAGAAGACGGAATCCAATCGAGGGTAAAAGAAAATCAACAATAGTGTAGCGCAAGGGGAATCATTAGTTTGGAGACGAGAGACAGACTGTATAGAAAAACCAGTGCTTGCGGTAAAGACTGATCAAACGCAAAGTTACATGACAAATAAAACAGACCTGGAAATGAATAAAAACTATCCACAACAGAGAATTTTAATCAAGAAAATTGATCAGTATTCTGTTATATTCACAGGATAAGTCATTCAAAAGCACAAATCAATCGTCTGTTGCAGAAACACACAAGTCATTTAGAATGTGCATCCCCAGCCAAGAAACATTTTAAATGTAGCCTACAAGACTTTTCATCAGTGTGGACTGTGACATTATTTTATAGAATCACTGAAAATGTTGCCAAAATCAATACTGCTACCGTACTGATCAATAAAATGTTGGGCAAAGATCTGAGGTAATTCAACTAACACAAGTTACATGTCTTATGAACATTATTTTCTGCCAACTTTTCTGGTCTTTATGGTCGGAAATGTATGACTGCAGCAAATTCGCAGACCAGTCAGGTGCAATGTAACTCCTCCCACATGGCATGATACAACTAATGAAAGGGATTATTCAGAGCAGTGTTCAAATGGAAAGAATGAGTATGAGTAACACTTCACTAGTTTTGCACTATACACTTTGTAAATATACACATAGGGCACACAACACATTTCTTGGTGGGGTGGGGAAGGGTGGAAACACCGTCTTCACCCTTCAACTCCCCTCCAATTTTAATGCACTTCATGTCCAAGGGGAGGGGTGAGTTGGGGGATGGACTGCAGTGCCTGGCAGCGCTGTGGTCCCCCCCATCTGTGTCCCTGCCCCACCACTTTGTCCCTCCATTTCCTTTTTTAATGCACCACACATATACATATTAATTTTTTTGGGGGGATGCGGGTGTATCGGAGTAGGGGAAATTTTTTCCCTCTGCTCCGACTCACCTGCTCCCAATTTTAATGCACCACACGCACACACTTGTATATACACTGGGTGGGGCCACATTCACGGTGTAAGGGTAGAGCTCGCCAGTCGGCGAGCTGGCGGACTCAGTAACAGGGTTAGGTGTCACTAGTACGCTGGCGTGACGACCGGGGCCTCTCCCCACCGGGCTCGGTGTTCTGGTGTTCCGCCTCTCCCCCGGTGCTTCCTCCTCTGCTTCCCCCCTCCCGCCGCTGTGCTCCTTTCGCACGGCTGGAGGTGGGGTGGGCACGTCATCCCTCTCTGCGCTGCCCGGTGCCGGTTTCTGGGGGTGGGGTGGGGGTAGGTGGGGGGGGGGGCTCGTGGGGGGCGAGGTTCGCGGGGGGGTTGGCGGTCGTCGAGGGGGGCGGTTTGTTTGGGGGGGGTTGGAGGTATGGGTGGGTGGGGGGTTGGGTGTTGGGGGTCGGGGTGTGTTCGGGGTTTGGGGGCCGGGGGTGGCGGGGCCTGGTTCGTGGCGGGTGGCGGATTTGGGTGGGCTGCGGGGGGGTCGTGGGGGGATGGGGGCTGGGGACCGGTGGGGCGCTGTGGGGGCCCGCCGGGCCTCGATCTGCGGCCTTGGGCTCGGGGGTGTGGGCCGGGGCTGGGGCGGGGGTGTTCCGGGCGTCTGGGTCGGCTCGCCGACCGGTGTCCGCTCGGGTGGCTTGGGGGTGGCCTTGGTGCTGCCGCGGCCTGGGGATTTCGGGGGGGGGGGGGGGGGGGGGCGGTGCTCGCTTTGCTGGACCGCGGTTGACGGCTTCTTTCTTTGGTGGTGGTCCTTATGCATGCCAGATCCGTCGCACCAGCATCTACTGAAACTCAAACAGAATTTGCCTCTCCCTCCCACAGCCCCTTGAATCAGTGGGTGCTGGTGTCTGTGGATCTCACTTTGCTTTATCTATCCTTCCCTCCTTCCTCTCTTTAGTTTTTCCTCTGGTCACTTGAGATCTCAATTTATTGGAAGTTTGAGGTTTCTGGGGTTGGCATAAGACTCTGGTTTTGTAACCACGCAGGAGAGGTTTTGTTGGTGCTGGATTTCACTTTGATGGATTGGATGCACTGGCTTCTATGGATCTCACTCTGCCTCATCGATCCTTCCCTCCTTCCTCTCTTTAGTTTTTCCTCTGGTCTCTTGAGATCTCGCTAATTTGTTGGAATTTAGAGGCTTCCGGGGTTGGCGTAAGACTTTGATTTTGTAACCATGGGGAAGGCAGGAAGTGTTTGGTCGGTGCTGGATTTCACTTTGATTTATCTTTCTTTTCTCTTTATTTTTTCTGACCTTTTCTCTGGTCTCCTGACCATTTGAACCTCACGACTCTGGCAAGATTCTGAAGTACCTGGTTAAGGCGAAGGGTAATGGGATATTTATAAGGTTTTAGGTGAATTCATGAGTATAAATTTATACGTATTTGCACGCACACGCACGCACGCAAACGCACACACACACAAAAAAATAAAAATGAGCAATGATGATAAGACGTTGAATCGGTAAGACTACCGAATGAACAATTCTGAGCTCTTTTTTTGAAGAAAAAAAAATGGAAAGAATGAGTATGTGGGACTTAGGAGAGTGCTGAAAAAGAACACTTCATTGACGAGAAGCACCATAGAAACACTTTTTATCATTTAGTATGAGATGAGTTTGATGGTAAGCTTTTCAGACTTGATCAAAATCAATGACATTTGACATTAAAAGAAGAAAAAAAGTCTTTGAATTCACAATCCACAGCGAAAGCCACTGGACCTCAGCAGAACCTTACATAGAATATGCAAATTCTTCTCAAACTTCCATTTCCTCCAGTTAATTAATGCACAACACATATCAAATTCATCTTGCAGTATTAATTGAAAAATGTCAATCATATTCCTGCACAATTCACCGGCTCTTGCTGTGTGCATGACTCATTTCACATGTAGTGTCTTGAATTTCAATGTAAATCAAAGTGAGCTGTTAATATCCATTTACAAGCGCAGCGCATCCTTCTTTTTGATAATGAATTCTGTCGCCTTCAAAGAGAGGTCACCCTGCTGCTGACGGCAGATTTTGCGGAACTGTTTCAGGGACCTCTTCCCATGCAGTCATTCCAATCAGACTCATATTAACATACTGCACCAAAAAATACAAGCTATCATGTTTGTTGCTGGGATGCTCAGGTTAAGGTATGATTTTAACCACAGTGCCCATGTTGTGACCCCTGGAGGGGATAATTTTCTTTTTTGTGTGTGTTCAATGTCACCCAGGATAAGTATGGATGTTTTGATGCTGTAAACCGCCTGTGACATTTTGGGTGGTCCTAGCCCAATTCCATCAAAGTAATGGTCTTTGACATTAGGCAAGTCAAGGCAAGGTGGCTTTATTTATTTCTCAGGGCATTGAATCGATTGCAAAAAGGCTGTTTGGTTGTCTTTGAAGACGTTTTGCCTCTCCTCCAAGAAGGAGCCAGGCTGGAGCAATCCGAACCAAACCTTGTTGCATGAATTGAGGAAGTAACAACAGATGAAGCCTACTCATCTTAAGACAACCACAACAGTCCGAATCTGATTGATTTAATGCCTTCAGAAAGAAAAACCTGGATGACTGAGAATAGTCACGAGCAGCTTTGTCAGTGCATCTCGTACACAAGTTATACTATTTAAAAGCAGTTAATGACAAAGAACTAAATACATTTATAAAGAAAGCACAGAAAAAAAAAAAGCTCGCTGTTACTACTAAAGTGCAAGTAAATACAGTGCTCAGCATATATTAGTCACCCCCTTGGAAAAATTAAAGATTTTATTCAATATCTCAAGGAACATAAGAACAATTTCCAAAATTTTGATGTAATATTTTCTGTACAATATGTGCTTAACTCACAAAATGAAAGTAAGGTTACAAAATCTTCAGTTTAATCAAATTAACTAATGCAAAAAAAATGAATGCTACGCACAACAAAAACGACTACATCTAGTATTTTCTATGACCTCCATGACTGTTATGGATATAACTTGTCTGCTAGGCCTGGAATTAACAAGTCGTCAGTCTTTTTCTCAGGGTCCACTTGTGTAAAATGTACTTTAATTAAAAACTACTTTTTTTGTGGGTACCAATTAACAAACCTTGCTTGCAATCAATGGCCCACATTTGTGGGAGTATTTTGGAGCATAGTATCACAGAGAAAATCTTAATCTGAAAGGAAGCTAACGGAGTTCTTACACTATTAAAAACAGATTGGCCAAATCTACCACAAAAAAAAAATAATTAATAAAAAAAAAAGGTTAAATTTGACCAATCTAGCATCCAACAGATCCTCTGGTTAAAACAACCACTCTAGAATGGTAGATGTTTTCAACCAATATATATTGGTGATTGGTTCATCTGTGTTAGAGGCTGAACAAAAGTAGCACTGATTGTCACACCCACCTAAGGTCAATAATAAGCATTGGTGGGAAGAAACCGTCCTGACATATAGGCACAAACATCTTTCTTTGTCTACTTGCACTGGTTTTGACTGGAGACCAGTAAAGTACTCAAGTGTGTAGTCTCCCTTATGCCCAATGTCAGCAGAGAAAGGCTCCATGACACAGAACAGGATAAGCGCACAACAAACGGATGGATGAATGTTTGTCCAGTTCTGTGTGTCTGTCAGTGTCTGTTTAATAAAGGCAAGCCCCATGAAATTGATGCCATTCACTTGAAAGCACTGGCAGGTAGTCAATAGAGAGCACGAGTGACGCCCCACCACTCGTGGTGGTCACCGCATTACTTTCTTTCATGGCAAAAAACCCTAATATAAAATAATGAGAATGAAATAAAATCAGATGTTCAGCATATACTGTATAGTACATAGTCAATGATGAGCAAAGTTGATTTGTACATCCCTGCTGTCTGATTTCATGATGTATTTCCAAGTCTGTGGCGCACAAATCTTTACCCATTGACTTGAGCAGAAAGGTTTGACATGCAAAAGGTGTGATGCAACTTTGGTGATTCAAGTCAACTTCCAGGTGAGGCAAGCTTTACTCGCCGTTTAATGTAATTACTATGTACTTAAAGTTTTATTTCTCATTGCACCGTTGAATTCTTGTAAAGGTAAATTTGCTAAGGTTGGTAGCTAACTCGGTATCTGTCTCATGCTGACTCAGTTGTGCTCACTCAACACAGATGGGACTGCTTGAAGGTACAGTAGCGGTGAACAATTAAACATAAGCACGAAATTGGAAATGGCCATGAAGGCCTGCAGTATACTGTATATAAAAATTTAGGTATTACCGACCGCGACCCTTGTGAGGAATAAGCGGTCAAGAAAATGGATAGATGGTATTACCGATACTTTTGCAAATATTACATTTTTTCCTCATAAATCTTCAAATATTATTGCAAGAAAAAAGAAAAGATCAGCATTGGATCCAAAAATGTTTGCACAAGTGGCAGGCAGTAAAGTCCACGTTTCCATCAAGCAATACAATTTGGTATTACGAATTCTAATTTGCAACTAAATGAAAATACAAATGGATGGGCATGAGCATGTACAGGACTGTCTCAGAAAATTAGAATACTGTGAGAAAGTCCATTATTTTCTGTAATGCAATTAAATAAGCAAAAATGCCATACACTCTGTATTCATTACAAATCAACTGAAATATTGCAAGCCTTATTGTTTTAATACTGCTGATTATGGCATTTGCTTTTACTTGGTCTGAGGAAATATTGTGATGGTTTGTTGGGGATTGAGGACCCAAGTGGAGGGCGGCAAGGAAAGGCGTGGCGGGTGTGCTCTTAAATAAGTTTTAATTTTAATCAAAAAGTCCAACACAAAATACAAAGGACAAAACAAGGCTGGGAACAAACTTACTAAGTGAAAACTAAACAGGCAGGACTCAGGGAAACAAGGTGTGACGGCGACAACCACAAAGACTCGACAAGGACTGAACGAAAGCTGGGAACTAAATACACATCCTAACGAGATAACAAGAGACACCTGGACAGGACACAAGTGGCTTGGGGAGCTGATTGGATAAATACAAGGGAATGTGAAAACGAGCACAGGTGGACATGATAAGACATTGACAGAACACGAGACACAAGGAAAACATTACCAAAAACCCAAATCACAACCTAGACCTGAACAAATATACTAATATTTTGAGATAGGATATTTGAGTTTTCTTAAGCTATAAGCCATAATCAGTCATATATAAATAATAAAAGGCTTGCAATATTTCAGTTGATTTGTAATGAATCCAGAATGTATGGCATTTTTGCTTATTTAATTGCATTTCAGAAAATAATGGACTTTTATCACAATATTCTAATTTTATGAGACAGTCCTGTATATTATGGGATGGTGGACAAACTACTACAAGTATTTTCTAAACATATACTCACACATTGCACAAATAGTACATGAAATTTACAAACTAATTGGAATTGAGTTAGTATGGCAATGCAACAATTGAGAGATAGATGAGGATATGAGAAATGCAGCACAGAACCATGTAATGAGCACAACTGGCAAAGAGACAATGAGATATTTCAATTTATCAAACACTGATTGATGATACAGCGCACTGCATATATCCCTCGGGACATTACAGCTGTTTTCCCCATGCTACAATCCGGCGAATGCTTGGAGCCTCACAGATAAGCAACATCTCCAGCTGCTTTCAGCACGGCGGCTTGCACCCAATCACACAAACCAGCATCTCATGCCAGATAGTCAGATGCTTTGCAATATGCATTACTTTCATCCAAATGTGTTCCCACGAATCGCTACTCAATCCCACACACTTACCCCTGCAATAAATATATTGTTGCACCAACAATGTTGCACATGCTAGAACAACATACAGGGTTACAAGCATCTCTAGAAGCTAGCATATGTGCTTAAAACAAACAGGAAAATCGGACTGAACTTTTCCCCAGTACCTTGATGATGACGAGTGTTTTCTCTCTCTCTCTCTCTCTCTCTCTCTCTCTCTCTCTCTCTCTCTCTCTCTCTCTCTCTCTCTCTCTCTCTCTCTCTCTCTCTCTCTCTCTCTCAAAAGTGTTTGTATTATTGTTAAGACCTTTAAACATCCTAAGGTAAGCCTCCACCATGGAGTTTTACTATTGGGGGGAAAAAAATCCAATGAGAATGGAATCTATTGTCTTGTTTGTAAACGGGGGGAGAGAGAGAGAGAGAGAGAGAGAGGAGAGAGAGAGAGAGAGAGAGAGAGAGAGAGAGAGAGAGAGAGAGAGAGAGTACCACAATTTTCGCTATACAATTGGATGATAATTGCTCCAAGATGCACTTTAACTTGTTAAAGTGTTCCAACCATAGCTTATTGTTCCTTAAAGACCAAATGATTTGTTTAATGTCACAAAGTGCATAACACACTTAGCAGTGAAAAGTGGATAAAATATTCTTATCTTAAAGCTTTTATGAGATTGTTTTCCCACTGCTGCACAACAGAGAAATGCTGAAATGAGGATTGGCCTCAATTAATGTATGAGCAAAACATAGCACTGATCGCAAAGATTACAAAAATCATTTAATTACATTTTCCATTAATAACAGATAAACAGATCCAAATATTGCTTTCTGTGATGGTGCCTGTCAGACAAACTCTGTTGCCAAGCAGCCGCATTTTGACATGGCATGTTATGGAATACTTGTATTCAAAGCCCCGGGCCTTACATGAAGGACTTTCAAATTTGTCTTTAATAAAACATTCTGGGTTATTCAACATAACGCTAAAACTATTAGTCAAACAGGGCTTAATACTCATCCATTCTAAATGAATGGAGTTGGCTGCTATGAAAGGTTCTAATGAATTATAACAGGTAACAATCGTGTCAGGTAATCAGAAGGTAGCGGCAGTACATTCGCTAAAATGATATTATAGCTATTTTATATTTAACAACCTACAGCCTGACAACGGCTCTGTTGCACCACAGTGGTGCAAAGACATGAGGTTCCCAAGTGATTTTGATGCATAAAGATTGTCACTCATTGCCAACATCACTGTGGATGAAAGTAGAGTTATTTAACACATGACTTCTTGAAGTGCAATCTGATCTAATGAAATTTAAGCTCAAGCTTGGAATTGAAGTGTTTCAAGGTTTATCTTGTGTGTCCCTGAAGACCACAACAGTATTCTATTAAAGCGGAGTTTGAGTTGTGCCATTGATGCTATTTTAAGGCTTTTAAACAAAGTTTCCTCATCAACACACTTGTCAAATTCAAAGCATGTACTTGCTTGAAATATTTATTTATAGCTCACTTTTGAAAATTGGATGAGAGAATTGATTATGTGCCTGTGTAGACTTTAACAAAAGAAATTGCGTGCTAATTTTAGATATTGAATCTTAGCATTAGCATGTTCTTTTTTTTAACAAGAGAATTAATAAGAACATTTTTTGCAGCCTTTTTATTATGTACACACAAATAAAGTATAAAATCTGTATTAGCTTTTTGAATTATTGTATGTAATTCAATAAGGCTGATAAGTAAGCATGGGGAATGAATAAAAATGGAGTACATTCCAAGCCATTATTGTTATTAAGCATATAAACAGAATTACATAAAAGTGGGAAAAAAATATTGTAAGCTGTTAATTGTCAAATTTAGGTTTTATCATTCTTGTTCATTGTTAGAACAATAGAACAGTATTCTAGAATAGTTGTGATTTGATACAAGTTTATTTCTTCTGTGACCATGCTTGTAACTCAAAATGTTCGCATCTCAAATCATGTTTTCCCACTGAAATGAATGAAAATACCATGAATCATTACCATTACCATTAATGCCACTTCCCCTAAGATTTCAATTCAATAAACATTGTGTTGATCCTTCTGATGTGCGCACCTTAACCACCCGGGGGCAGTATAACACAGATATACAAGAAAAACTGTAAATGAAGACCGTCTCAGATCAACAGTATGCTAGTAATATTCGTAGTTATCCGCAGAGGAAGAATATGCCTGTGAATATTGTTCCATTTACAAGTGTTGTTCCACAATTTGTGTTCAAATATCCATTGCTTAATGGATTGTAAGACCACAACACCAATGCTATTCTTCAGCCCATCTATGGCATTTCCCCGTTATGAGTTAGGAAAGCTATGCGGTTGTTGCAATTCCCTTGGTTTCATGTTTGGTTCGACAGTCAAATTCAACTGGGAATGACATTAAACAGCCTGAATCCTCTTTTTTTGAAGAATTGTTGAATATCAGACAAACTGCTGCTTGCTGTGAAGTGAGATGAGTTGAGTTCACTGCCACCATGCACCGCTTTTATCAATCATTTTTGCGTGCAAGTCAAAGCAAAAAACTAAATAAATAAATCAGCCCAAGCATCGTATCCTGATGAAAATGCGTAGGCTGGGTGTATATTTTTCTTTCACTTTAATCAAGTATAGCATGTTGATTATTATCTTTATTTTCTTTCTTCTGCTGGTGATTGTTTCGGATGTATCATATGGCTCTACGTTTTGACTCTAGTTTGTGATAAATTTAGGTTCCTTGCCCTATCAACTCTAAATACCCAAAAGGTTGCCAAATCATCACACTAGACTCAGTCACACTATAAGCACTTAACCCACATCCCATAACAAATCAGGTGTGGTTTCGCGTCATGGCTCCAGCGACTCCCAGAAGAAAAAGCCATTGGATCTACACAAATCACAAAAAGTGGGTGGCAAGATTTCACGGGTGCATGACAGAGGTCTGCTGATGTCAGGGGATGGTGGAGAGGGCAGCCGTGACCAAGGCGATGCATAATGCATAGACAGAAAGCATGTTCTGCTGGGCCAGCTGAGGTCCTATTTAGAGAGGGACAGATTGACCCAGCGAAACCCATCACATACGTAATCCCTCTTCAGCATCCCCCCACCCGTGACCCAAGTGCTCTTGAAACTGCAAGCAGGATGCACTCTTCCCTGACCTGAGCACATTCGGCACATATATGAGGAAGTGAGTCAAATGTGTTGTAATATTAATAGGACACTTCCAGGATAGGTGCGTGATAATGCACATTTATGAGTTTGGCCATTATATCATGTAGATATAAGATGATTATTAACCCAGTGCTGAAATTAACGAGCAGTTTTATTGTCAAAAAACCATGTTAGCATGCGTTTTAACAACATTTTTGTCCTTTTGGGTTTGATTGGCAGTAGCTGGCAAGCTGCCTGAACGCTGGTGTTCTATTGTTACAGAACAACAAACAGTATAAATAAAGTGCTGCAGGAATATGATATGGGCAGACGCTAAGTTGCCAGCAGGGGTTGGGAAAAGAAATGGCCTCACAGGATCTAGCTGTACATCCACACAGACAATTAGCAGGTTTTTGTTTGTTGGCTTTTTGAACAGGTGCACGAAATCGAAAAGAAGTCCAGAGTGCAAAAGCCAGCGTGGGATTGCTGTTCAAGTGTGGCTCTTGTGGTGAAGCTACTGTGTTGGCCAGAATGCTGATGTTATTGCTTGATGTAAGATTAGATTTTCTTCAACAAAACAAAGATAAAGGAACAGTAACTCACTAAACTAGACAGCACCATCATGAATCTCAAAGGACAAAGAAAGGGATATGATTCACTCTATTGATATATATCAACCAAAATTGGTATAAAAAAAAAAAAAGGATTTATCTGAGTGTTGTGGACAATGCGGACAAATGAAACTTAATAGCAAAAGTCGTATTGATGTGGAGGTGTGCTTCTATCCTCCAAGCCCATTACTGTGTAGCACTATATATTCATATTTATTTGAGTTTTATCGATGAAAACATCCCTTGGAATCAGGAAATGAGGTTGGTGGCATCAGGGAAAATTAACTTGAACATTAGTATCATCCATAAAATTAAATGGACGAGCTCAATAGATGCTCTAGAGAGAAACAGATTTAGGTGATATAATAGAGTACAGGGTCATATAATCCACTGATAACAGTGACAGCTATCTTTAATATACAGTGGTGCCCTTGAGATACGAGTGACCTGACTTACAAGTTGTTTTTTTGTTTTTTTCCAGATATGAGTCATCATTCAGCTGATTTATTGCTCTGACAGTGAACTCGACTTAACTCCCTTCACGATGGAAGCATAATAACAAATAATTCTTCAAAAAAGAAGTTTCAAGCTGTTTAACCTCTCCCATTGAAAGTTTACTGTTGAACTAAACTTAAAACAAAGACAATTACACGTGTATTAAAAACAACCATAGCTTCCCTTAACAAAAAAGAAGTACATTTAAGTAAGGTTGAAGTATACTCAGAATTAGGAGAGTATACTTCCAGTTTTTGTACTTATTGGAAGTATATGGTTAAGTGTGCTTGTAAGTTTACTGAAATGTACTAAAAGTTTACATACTGTAGTATATACTGAGACGGCACTCTGAGTAATGGACCATAATTATAGGTAAGATTTATTTATAAAGCCCTAAACACCAAGTGGCTGGATAGCCGATAGCTAGTGCTACCTTTGGTACAAGAGCTTGCAGGTTTGGTCCCTGTCAATTCATCATGGGCTTTTTACTGTAAACTAAACTATGGACACAAGTTATACCTCAAAGTAGGGGTGTTAAAAAAATCGATTCGCCGATATATCGCGATACTACATCGCGCGATTCTCGAATCGATTCAATAATTTTATTTTATTTTTAGGATTCACACCTTGAGCATGGAAGAATGTTATATGAACGGAAGATTAAGCCTTAATATTTTATTTTAATGCTGTTCAAACATGAAACAGATTACAACCTCTATAAGACTGAAATTTCAGATAAATAAATAATACATTTTCATATAAATCTTACACTCTACAAGCTTACTGATTAGTATTTTCTAAATTTGAATGAAAAAAAATCGCAACAATCGACTTATAAATTCGTATCGGGATTAATCGGTATCGAATCGAATCGTGACCTGTGAATCGTGATACGAATCGAATCGTCAGGTACTAGGCAATTCACACCCCTACCTCAAAGTATACGTTCAAGTCAGTATACCTAATAGTGTACTTTAATATAGCCTACTATACCGATATCGATTATACTTCATAGTATGAAGTATAATCGAAAGTATGCTTAAGTATACTTATCAATATACTTTATTATATACTTAAGTATACTTTTGAGTGTACTAAAATGGGCCAATTTAGTCCGCTCTAGCCACAGGGTATGACGTAGATTTTTTCTACATGCCGGAGGGTTCACTTAAAGTTTACTTTTAATACAAGAATAAGTACACTTGAAAAAGAAACTTAGGTATACTTAAGTATACTCTACTTAAAGTATACTACTTTTTAGTAAGGGTTAGCCTTTTTCCCCCTGTTAGCTTAATGCTAACCCTAATCTATGTTGGGGTACTTTTAAAGTGGAAGCTAAAAACTTTCTTTGCAATGATGTGTTCTATGTTCCCCCACTAGTGTAAACATGGAATTCTGATGAATATTGTATTGGTGGAATAAAATTAAGAAGATGAATGCCCCCGTTTGTAGCCATCTCATGGTGCAGCCATTTTGACAATATGCTGCCCCTGTGCCGTAAGATAACGAAAAAAACAATGGATGGCTCAAGGCAGAGTCGTCAGTGGTCGGCCATCATTGGACACGGGACTGCTCTGGTGCGCCTTGCTGTAGTTAGTAGTAGCCTAAGGTACCCACTTAAATACTCATAACTTGCTGAATTCTTGATGGATTTACAAACAGGTTTATTACAAACCGTATTAACGTGGCTACGATTCGAGCTGAATTTTGAAATTGCAGATTTTTATTTTTATTCTTTTAATCTTTTAAATGCCGCATAGTTGCTTGTGTCATCAAGTGTCACATCTAACGAAAATGAAAATAGTTTGAGAATTTTGGAAAGTTGAGCAATCTACACTACAGCTATTTCAAAGTCCGTCCATTGACTGTAACGTTATGAGTACTCGAGCAGCCCTGTCCCAAGATGGCCGCCCTTTGACGACGTTGCGCCTCATTGGCGCACGAGCCATCTAGTGTTCTTATATGGTTAAATCGCTAGCAGGTATGGTTTTGTCACACTGGAACTAGAACTAATTCCTGCTTCAGTATCGAAGAATGATGGGAAATGTAGTCCTACTAGCCAAATGCTGCTGTTGCGGGTCAGCTCTAAGAGAAGCTGTGTTTTTCTTGTGGCATATTTTCAATGTTATAATGCGGGACCAGTGTGAGGTAAATGGCATAGCCAGCTACCAATAGCTGCTGAGACCGAGCAATAAAGTTTGGATAAAATGGCTGCCTGAGATTGGCTGGCAACCGGTTTAGGGTGTACCCCACCTACTGCCCAAAGCTGGCTGAGATAGTCTCAGCATCCCCCGCGACCCTTGTGAGGAATAAGTGGTCAAGAAAATGGACGGATGGATAAAATGGGTGCATTGTCTTATTTAACAGCTGTTGAACTGTCAACCATGATAGCATTTATCAAAAGCTAACAAAACCAGATAGATTTGCGATTTAATTTGTTTTAAATAGTTCCTGGTGAAAATTTGTTGTATATTTGATTGAAATATCACAGATTTAGTTTTGAAAATCTGGCCACCCTAACCAAAGTGCCCTTAGGCTCACATTGAGAATGTCATGTGACCAAACCACCAAAACAGCTGAGTCATGATATTCGCAATGTGAAAACAAGGGCACTTTGACGTCACAAATTAAAATCGAGCTTTATCTCAAGACACCACTGACCACTGTATGTCGTGTGAAAGATGACATTCCTCTTGACATCTTGGAACTGTTCATCAATACTCCAACTTGTCTAAAGGCTCAACTCACACTGAAATAAAACAAAACTACTGTAGCAATGGTGTTTTTCTGCTGATGCACAGTGTATACTTCTCAGTGTACACTTCTCCAAGAGTGAGCGACTTGTCAGCAGATCTTCACTGATGAATACATCAGCACGAGGGTCACAGGGAGTCACACAGATCTTATTTATCAGCGTCTCCTCGGACAAAAGTCACCCTCACTGACTTGTTTAGATGCATCCACATCCTCCTGTGCCCCAAACTCCTCCTCTACCCGCTGTTTTCAACCACACATGACTGACAGCTCCACTAATGTAGTCAGAGCTGGTTCCAGCATGAGGGAGGAGAGATAGTGATAAGGTCAGTGGCAAAGGCTCAGAAGCTCAGCAGCAAATTTCCTCCAAGATTGACTGCACAATACACAGAAAATGAGGCCCAAGGAGAGGCAATGTGAAGTTTTGATTTTACTGTATAGACTTTGCAATAGAGGAAATTTGCAGGGGGCTCATTAAAATGCGAAAAAATTAGTAATCTTCTCAATGGATTTGTAGAGTTGTGGAGGTCACTTTGATGACTCATTAAATTAGTAGGGTTGGCACACCTCTCCATGTCTCCGCGGAGTGCAACCAATTGCGATGGTGGCCAACAGCCAAACAATAAGAAATTTATTTAGTTTGAACCTAAAAATTGACATTTGCTTTACTTAATATTCATGTTAGTGCGCTTAATGGCAATAATTGGGTCACAGGTGTAACAAGACCGTTTTTGGAATTCTCTAGGTGTCATCCACTTGTTTTGGGGCACCATCATAAAAAGATTGCAATGTCAGAAGGAAATACTTTCCTTGTCAGCAGCCCTATTGTAAATGTCTCCCTAGGAGGATCAAGTCAATTTGCATTTGCATGGACTTGATGACACGTTATACAACTGTTTCCTCAACCAAACTCGTAAATTGTATAAAAAGTAACATTTTGTTGTGCAGTGTGCATACACAATGACAGATGTTGGATTAGGGTGTGTAACAACTCATCAAGCTCATTTGAATAATTTTGAATAAACAGCTCAATCACACTCTTGACATTGCCTCTTCGACAGCGGCCTCAAATTGGAGCTCCCAGCTTCTCATCTCGGGCTCTTCGTCCTCTTCCCACACAAAGATTATGTAAAATTATCAACACGGATGAAAACATCAGAGGAAACTGTGAGACAATGGATATGGGAGGAAAAAGTGCCCACTTTGTCCTTTATATGACATATTAACAAAGAATAACATGTGAGCATTTGAAAAATATCCGTCCCCTCCAGATTAATATTTTACTGCCAAACGTCATCCGAAGAGAAAACCCATAAAGTAACAGCTGATTTCAAACATTTTCACTCATCTTTCAACGCAAACAGAATATTGTGTGCTATGACTATATAAACATGGTGGATACCATATGAAAGACTGGATTCCATTCTCTCATTAGAAAAAAAGTATGAGTATCTTATTCCGTTCTTTAGTAATCACCATTTGAAAATAGGTCATTTGAGTGACACCAAGCTATAATGGAAAAAATAAGGAGAAAAAAAGCTTTACATTTCCTGAACAACGTAGTCCTTTATTTGCATTAACAGATTTAGAGTTTAAAAGACGAAAAAAGACGTAGATTTAAGTTCATTTTGAAACCAGTTACAAGTAAATGGCAATGATTCGATTGCTTAACAATTTCTACAAAACTTTGTTGAAGGATGGGATGCAGGGCTGCGGGAAAGTATTTTAGTGTGGCTCCAAATACAAGGTGTTGCAATGCTTAGAGATTTTCTTTACATTAATTAACAAAAAAAGGTACAAATAGTAAAACACATTTTTCTAGTCCCATGTTGCTCCTAAAGAGGTCGTTATTTGCATACCTGAGCATCCACGAGGAGGTGTCTCATCAAGGTCATTGACTTCTGCAGCGTCTCCTTCTCAGGGGGGCAATATGCGTGATCGTCTTGATCCTGCTCAAGTGATTTGGGTCCCGTCACGATGAAACTTGCGATCTGATCATTCAGGCTGTTCAGGGACTGCACCGCTAGAGGGAGACAGAAACACAAGTCTCAAAAAACAGCATGGAATTATCTTGCATGCATCAACGACATTGAGACGCATTTGTATGCTAGTGGGGGGAGTTTATGTGGAGGCCCTTTTCTGTTCGTAGTACACAAAGCATGGTCCATAAAGGCATGACTGGAAGAGTTTTGTTTGGTACAACAAGAGATTGTAAGTGATTATAAGTCAGGCCCTCTTATAAATAATCTTCTGAAAAACAGTCATTTCACATGTTTAAGGTGCAATTGGTGGACCAAGTCCATATTTTCTTCCATGTTCTTGCTGGCCAGGAACAACATAGCACTATAAGTACCAGAGTAAGAACATGGTTTCCGACTGTCACCAACTCCTTTGGCTATCAACACCCGCTCTCATCTCAGAATGTTGATGCGAGCCATCCTGTTTTTGTTCCCAAGTTTTTGCCCTGGTGTGTCCTTTCAGGTTTCCTTCCCAGCTTGCCTCCCACAGTGAAAAGTAGCCAGCCCGAATGTATTTCCTCCTTCCAGCACACACACTTCCTCAACCCTCTTCCATTTACCATCAATCCCTCTTTAGTCTCTGAGAGGTCACTGAAAATATTTCACAGGTCACCCACGCAGCAGCAGGAGAAAAAGTAATTTCCATAATATGTGCAGTATTTTCCCCCTAACGATCCATTTTATGTTATAAGAGACCGTTCTAACCCCTAATGCCTCATTATCCATGTCTCCAGCGTTGAAACTGTCAAATTTACAAAGGTGTCACCTATAAAAGACTTTAAGCATCTCTAGTGTTGAGCTGTAAGGACAACTGTTAAATCACTTCTAAATAAAGAAATACAACCAGCTAAATCTGCACAGAATGGGATGCATTTGGCTTGGAATTTGAGCGGGGTTTGCAACTATAAAAGCATTTCCCCCGCACACAATCCCACGCTTAAAAAAACAAAACAAGAAAGGCAACGACAGCATGGATGCATGCCTTACGTAACCAACATTCTTCCATCGTGGTTGACATTTCCAAGCAAACAAGCTTTGGCGGCAGAGATAAGGAGGGAATGAGGGGGCTGGAGAGGGCTGTGTCCCCTCGAGGTGAGAGCGGAGCAGACATCAAATGTTTGAATGTGTGAGTGGGCTGCTTGTGAGCACCAAACACTGAGTGAGGAGTCTTGTCTAACTTATTGAATGACAGGCTAAAAGGTAAAAGGCCACCAAAATACATATGGGAAGAAAATTCAGTTGCTGATACTTACTGCCCTCTGGTGGGCTCATAATGCACACACAGGCCAATGTGATGAGGGAATGCATGTAAGACACCTTGTGAGGTAAAAGCTCTCATACGCTTTCTCTAAAGGCAAATTGTACTCAAAAACAGTTAGGGATAGTGCCGTATTGGCATTTCTGGATGAACCTAAAATTCATTATAACCTTAATTGAGAGTGAAAGTCAAAGTCAAGTCAAATGTTTTCTTTACATGTTAAATTTGCCCTCAATAGTCTAAATGCAGTATTCATATTAATATTACATTTTTGTATATGAATCAAGCAGAAAAATACTTATTTTTCTAGCTATCTATTTGACAAAACACATACACATAGCTTCAGCTTACAAAGGCCACTAACCTTAATTGTGAAACACCATGCTAAGAAAAAATATAAGCCAGATAAATTTTAATTTAAATAAATGTTTAAATAAACATTGGAACACACATAGCATGTACAGCAGATGGATGGATGGATGGATGGATGGGTTATACTCTACATCCCGCGAGGGAAGTCAGATTAAACATTACTCACAAGCATATATTATTTATACCCTGCAAAAAACAAATAGCATGACTGCAGTTTAGCCTCTTCTTTGTGTCTTGTCATCAAATCCACATATTTTTGTTTGTGCACTACACTGTTCTCTGAAGGCAAAGGCACACAAGTTAAATGTTGAAATTTGATAATTTCATGTATTTGTGTAAGAGAGTAATATTTGAGTGAAATGTATAGTGCGTTTCTGAAATCACATTTTCCTCTCAAGTGATGATAGCATTATCAAGCACTGTACTTGGTACTGGCGAGTTTTCTTATGCAAGTACTTGTTCTTGTTCTTGGTCTGGAAAAACAGTGGTACTGATGCTCTACTTTTGGCACAACTTGCTGTTCTCTAAAAAGGAGCCGAATGGCAAAATTCACCAGGGTTGTTTGATCCATGAATGGACAAATGCATTTCCTGGTTCAATTCGTGTCGGTTTTCAAACAGTTTTCCTCTTCATCATACTTCTTACATTTTGATATTGAGTGAAGGCACCTAACACCTGATTGATTTAACTCGCCATAACGAGGTTTCAAACAGGACGTTCTCAGAGTGAAGAGGCCGCTGAGCTTAAAGTGTCACAGCATGTTGCAACATCTACAGAGAGACTGGAGTAGTTCCAAAAATGCATAGTTGAGGTTGGTTGATTTGCGGATCCAACGCCATTCAGCTCGTGGACAGCGAGTTGCACAAAAAGTGTTACACTGAACAGTTGGCTAGTCAAAAGTTTTACAAACTAAATTCACCTCGAAAGCTTATGGGGGAATTTTAAGCCAAACCTCAAATGCCCAATACTGCTAACTTTTTTTGAGAATACGTATATCCATCCATCCATCCATCCAATTTTCTTAGCCACTTTTCCTCACAGGGGTCATGGGTAAAAACATGAAATTCTTTTTTTTCTTTCTCTCTCTCTCCCAAAAGAACCTTTAGAATTTCATGTTTTTCTCTTGGAAAAACACTAAATTCTAAAGGTTAATGGTCATCTGAAGCTTGTTTTTAGTAATCAAATAAGGACCTCCTACTCGCAATTACTGATTATGAGACCTGCGTCACAGTCGCAAGGCCGAAATGAACGAACATACAGCAGAAGTTGGGGTCAAACTAAATGTCAGTCTACATTGTAACCTCCGGGCATAGAATGTGTGGGCACTGAGAGCAAAGTAATTACACCTTTGAACCTCCCTGTGCGGCTATGCATGATTAATTTAGCTGCTTCGCACATCACGAACGAACAATTTTAATGAAGTACACAAATACCAATAGCAATATTTTGCACATAAATTAAACAAAATTGAACTTGTCATTAGCAACAGATGGATAGTGATTGTAGTTTTGTGATTTAGATGTAGTTATTTATTTATTTATTCATTTGACTTATTTTGCTACTTACAGTGTTACTGACTATTCTTACCAAGTGCTTTATATGCATATGCGGTATTTATTGCATACACCGCTGCTCTCATTCCCTTCACTCATTGGCCAACATAAGAATATACAGTATACTAAGATGACTTGACCTGACTTGATTACTTTGTATATTTTTTAATTGGGCATGTATGTTGCAACTGTCCACTTTGCTTCTATTAAAGACGATAGGGACACTTTGTTTGGAACAGCTGTTCACTTAAACACAAGAACAATATTAGTCTTTAAAGGCATTGATGCCAAAATACTTCAACTTTGCCAAGAGACAGTTTTATACATTTTACATTTGGGTGGTTTAATCTGGTTTTCAGATTTGAAACATCCTCATATTTTAAAAATGATACTGGCTTGTATATAAAACATGTGAAACATTTCCTTGAGAAACTATGTCAATGTTGAAAAAATGTGCCAGATATTTTCAGAATGTTGCGTCTTCCTTTTAGTTGAAAGAGCTCAAGTTTGGAGTTCTCAGCCGCATCGTCTCACCCTTTGCTGTCTGCCGTCTTCTCCTTTTCTGAATTGTCAAAATGCCTTGCATGTCCTCCTATTGAGCAGGCGGTGCCGAAAAAAATGAGAAGAAGCCACAGCAGCGCCCTGCCTGTCGGGCCTTTATCTTCACGAGGGAAGACAGTGGCTGCCAGGGGAAATAAAGATCACTACAGATGAAAAATCCTGCAAAGAATGCACAGTGGAAGCTTAATGGCATACAATGCCGTAGCCCAGGATGGAGTCTTGGAAAAGGGGGCTCATTTCATGGCACATTGATCACAGTACACCCACAAATCTAAGGGAAAATGGACAGAGACTGATAAGCCAATAGTCTTGTCATGCTAACAGAAAGAAAGAAAGAAAGAAAGAAAGAAAGAAAGAAAGAGAAAATATCTCATCCTAAATCCTGACACACATGGTTTATTTTACGGGGCAAATGCAGCATCAAAAGCAATTCAGAGTGCTGTGCAACATTGCCCCCAATTGGCCAGACCGTGCTTATCAGCTTGCTAATTTTGAAGCGCAGCACTCCCACTCTATTTAAAAAACCGTAAAATAAATGCAAATCTGTCAGATCACTTGAGTGAGGACGACTCCCAGTCTTTAACCTCATAAATGATGAAAAGAGCCAAATAAAAGTCTGCCAGTAGGCATGAAAACAGGAATGTTATGCTTTAATTCTGAGTTTTTGTCTCATGGGGGAATATTCATTGACCTACAAGGGGAAATTCAACATATTTTGCAGGCTCGCCACCTGATTCTGCGGAGATGAAGTCGTTGGGGAGTTGTAAGCATCAACATGCAGTAGGACTACTCATAAACAGAGTGGAAGTCATGCATTTCGATAAAATGGCTGAAAAGGAGCCAAGTGCTTAATGAACACAGAGGGATTTTGAAGGTTAATCTTTGAATGACATGCTTGAGGTGCAATGAGTCGACAACATTTTTTAGCTCTCCTTTTTCATCATAAGAAAGGGTGAACTTCAATCATTACTCTTGGATTTAAGAAAAAAAAAATCTGAAATATTTTTGGGGTGATGTTAATGACTTTCTCTAGTCACTAAAATAACTTACCTATTTCCATGTTTATGTTCTTTAAATGATGCTGTAAGATGACACAAAATGGCACCCTAAGCCCTGGCTAGTAGCAACATAGTAATTGGTCCAGTGGTATCGAGACTCATGAGTTGACTTCATTCTGTGACTACTCTCTTAACTCAAACTGCTCACACCCTAAATCATCGTTCCTCACTGAAATGAATGGAAATGTCTCAAACCCATTCCAGCCCCACAAACAAACAAACAAACAAACAAACATACACGCACACAAACGTTTTCTAATGTATATTTTTTTTAATAAGAAAAATATCATTCTGTAGTATTGTAATTTATTAAAATCTACAGTAATAACAATTACACCGAAGGTAAATAATTAAACAGTTTTTTTTAAATATTTTTTTTATGCTGATTTCTGGTGTGTGCATTTTGGCCACCAGGGGCGACTATATAGAAATACTGTACTACAAACAGATTGGCTTCTCCTCAACAGGTGGCGATGAGCTCAAAAACTGCAGACTGATACTGGACCACTACCAACACATCCCTCTTTCAAATATGCCACAAGATGTCACCAAAGCCCAGACTAATAGGAAATGAATACTTGATGTCAAGGACATATGTTACAGTGATACATCTCAAGTGATACTAAAATATGGGGAGGATATGTTTAGCCTGAGCTGTAAATGGAAGTCTTTGTGGCATTTTCAATGAAATTATCTGTAAGTCATTTGTATTTAAAACAATGTTGTAAAAAGATTTCTAAATGAAAATCTCTCTCTCTGTTGACTGTACTCCAAATATAACTGCATTATGGAGTTGATTGTGGTCCGTCATACTTGGTTTACTCCATGCACACATGGCAGCACACTTGGGTCGTCACACCATATTCCTATAACTAGACAATATTTATCTGCAAAAAATGAAATAAAAGCAACAACAACAAAAATGTTCTATTAGTCAGAACACATCATTTGCTGAATTCAGCAGTACCCATGGGGGTTCTGTAGCAGCAATTAGAACTCTCCTCTCTGCAGAGCTCATTAAGATTCAACTAATCATATCTATTAGCACCGGAACAGGCTGAATAAAAACAGAGGAGCGGGATATGGGACAAGGCTTCCTAGGTGATTGGCTTCAAAATGCTATGTGTGTCACTGTATGTGTGTGTGTGTGTGGAAAAAACACAGCCCGACTCATCATAACTGCCCCTCCAGCAGCTGACGAGTCCCTCTTGATTTTTGATCAGTTCTCTGCTGAGCTTCGCACAGCAGCTCGCGTCGTCTCGCTGTCCTCATTCTTGTGTTTTTGTGATGCACTTGAAACAACATCCGCAATTGTTGGAGGGATTACATAGCGGCTTGAGCTTGTGCCCCATTTTAATGCAATAAATAGAATAATAACTATAGGATCTTGATGTCTTGCAACAAAAAGCACAGCTGCGACAAAATCGGATTAATGTTTGTGCACCGACTTCATCTCATCATAATGTGACCTTATAAACATTGGAGGATCATAAACAGACTCCAGGCGCCAAAGTTTAATGGAATGTTTAATGAGTTTTAGCCTCAAGCTATCTCCATTAGGGAGCTTGTGTTTTCATTAAGCAGTTTGTTTGTTTGCTTCATTTGCATCATGAGTCAAGCCTCAGTTTTTTGGTACCCAAAATGCATTTTCCGTTTCACCTGGTGTTGTTGAATTTTTTTCAAAGGAGATCACAAACAGACCTTTCTTTTTTTTCTTATTTCTTTTTTTTTTTTTTTAAGAAATGCAATATTGCTTTTTTAATTTCTATTTGATTAAATTGGGACTCGCTCCTAATTGTCCCTAGGAGTGCTTGGGAGTGGAGATGGTTGTTTGTCTCTGTGTGCCCTGCGATTGGCTGGCAACCAGTCCAGGGTGTCCCCCGCCTACTACCCAAAGCCAGCTGAGATAGGCTCCAGCACCCCCCGCGACCCTTGTGAGGAATAAGCGGTCAAGAAAATGGATGGATGGATAAATTGGGACTATCATGAACCCTGATTAAGCTACATTTTGCAGCATATAATTGACTTTAACAGGCATCAACATGTATTCAAACAGGAAGGACCAGCTGAGACTAACATCATCATACGCATGATTGCTTGTCATGAAGTTAAGGCAGGAGCAGATCATTTCTAATATGTGTGGGATACGTTTTTCTCCTAAATCCAAACAAATTTTAGGTGGATCCATATCGAAATCATTACAGCTTCCAATTCACTTTTATATGTGTTAGAAGGATTCAGTATGCTACGACCTTGCGACCTTGAGTATCCTCCAAAAATCCATTAGACATAGAAATGCAGACCATAATGTATTACACTTGAAATCTGAATTTCATCCTTTTTGGTATTACAGTTACACAAATGGAAGCAAAAGTGTTTAGTGGAGAAAGCTGACAGCAAATTGCAACAATACTGACAGAAAAAAAAATACTGTCAGTCATTGTCAAAATAGGAGCTACCAATTTTGGGCTATATCAAAAAATTTGAACATGTTTCAAATAAAACTGTTACCTGGGTTCCAGACACAAAAAACTCTGGGTGAACCCACAGAATGGAAGCCTGTTATTCCAGAGAGGACAAAAGCGATTCAGTGGTTCTCCTTATGTATTATTTATTCATTTGTTTAATCTAATGTACCGTATTTTCCGCACTATAAGGCGCACCTAAGAGCCTTCATTTTTTTTCAAAAGTTGACCATGCGCCTTATAATCCAGTGCGCCTTATATATGGACCTATATTGAGTCGCAACAGGTCTCGCTGTCAAGACTCGATCGGTGACCCTGCATGATCGGTGACGCGCATGCGCAGAAGATCCCGCCATCTTGGATCGCTAGCTAATACTAACCCCGGGTTTTCACTGGATGCGGTTGCGGTGCGGTTGCGGTGCGGTGCGTCTTGACTGCGTGCTCCGGACGGGTCAATTTTGGACTTCTTTTTATTTAACATTTTCTTCTTCTTCTGCTATGAGATTCCATGCAGCATCCTTTTTTTGGTTGTCCTTGTAAAGTATATTAATAACGAGAGTCGGGTCAGTGCGGGTCCACTCTTTATTTCTGTCTTCCCCGTCCGGCTGCCGCTCAGTACGGCAAGCGAGACGGGCACAAGAAGCAATCGCGAACATCAAACTCACAATACATTACAGTCCTTATAAAAAGGATGTGCCGTGTCATATATTATTTTGTGGTTTTCCACCTCCAATATAAACCTCTCCTCGTCCATGTTCGCTGGTGTCTAAACCGTGAATGAGCACATGGCCCGGCGACGCCCACGTCACGTTTTGCTGAAAGCTTGCGAAATAGGAGCTGGCGATTGTTTTATTCTGAAAGGTAACCGGAAATTTATTTTGAAACTGCCTCGGTCTTCCTGTCCCGCTCGATGTGTTTTGTGCTAGCTTGCCATTTGCCGGAGGCCTACCGCTGCGGCGTCCGGCAAAAATAGAAAATAGGTCTATCCTTGCGGAAGGCTTGCGGCACGCCGCAGGCCTTCCGCAGTCGACACGCAACGCACCCGCAAGCGGTGTAAACTGCACCATTCGAATGAATGGAATCTAATTGCTTGCGTCGCCGGACCGCACCGCAACCGCACCGCAACCGCACCGCAACCGCAACCGGTGAAAACCCGGGGTAATACTTTACCTCAGAGAAAATAATAAAACAGCTGTTTATTCATTTTGAGGGTGGATGGAGTTGTCACAAAGCTGGTTTGTAATCTATTAATAAAGTTTGACTGACCTATCTCACTGTTTTGTTGACATTCTCTTTAGCGCAGCACCATCTAATGGATGCATAACGTAACCCCAGCCTCTACGTAGCGCCTTATATATGGAAAACGTTTTCAAATATGTCATTTATTGAAGGTGCGCCTTAAAATGAGGTGCGCCTTATAGTGCGGAAAATACGGTAACTTTCGCATAATTCTGTTCATTTATTTAACTTTCTAAGTGATTATGTGTGAAATAAATAAGCATTTTATGGGTTAATTAACTAAACTCACAACAATGAAGTTTTTTAGAGAAATATCATTGAAAAAAAAAAAAAAAAAAAAAAAAAAAAGAGGTCTATTGAAGAATTTACCATAGCTTTTCTTTGCCAGGGTAATTTTCTTTAAATTATATATTTTTGTTGCAGCTTCTGTAGTTCAAAGCCTGTCTCGGCTGAAGTACATTGCTTCCACTAAAAACATGGCTGTTCACAGAGAGGAGCTAGTTTACACGAACAGTCAACATTACCAGTTTATCAATTTTATCACTTTAGTGACTTTCCTGACCTCTCTAGAAACATTTTTTTTTTTCCAAAAAATGTGACAAATTGACAGTGCTAATAACACACACACACACACACACACACACACACACACACACACACACACACACACACACAAATTAAGTAAGGTTCAGTTAATAGTTTGGTTGGCAACATCTCAGAACATTGTCAAAAACGTTGATCATTGTTTTCTTTAAAATAAAAGCAGATGTTTGCAAATGTTTTATTTTGATTCAACAACACAAAAATCAGTCTGCTTTCATGTAGCGCTACAGAAATCAGAGAATCTTTATGGTTGACAGGTACATTTTGGATAATTTTAAATAAAAAAAAACTTAGCGATTTGTTGATTAATGGATTAACACAGGGGTGGGCAAACTCGGTCGTCGAGGGCCAGTCATGCAAGTTTTTTGAAATTTCCCCCTTCCAACACAAGCTGATTCCAATCAACATGATTGTTATCAGGCTTATGCAGCGCTTGCTGATGAGCTGATCCTATACCAGCCTTTAGGCTACTGTTAGAAAAAGGGGCTACTTGGACATTAAGGTGGAAGGAAACACGAGTGGGGCAACACAACGAACACACACTATACCTCACAAGACGGAACTCGACGAAATGGAGCTGGATAACGCTCCCCGAATGTCGGGCCACTCTCCCGAACAATTCCGACTGCCCTTAGTGCAATGTCGAATGAATGAATAATAGACCAGAAACTGCATGGACAAAGTTATGGCGAAGTTACACGAATACATTGTGAACTGAAATGACCAGACGAACTTATGGCTAAAATAGCACTAAACACGAAAGGACAGCGGAACAAACACACAAGGGGGGGCTGGCTACAAAACGAACGATGGAGGGAGGGAGGGAAAACAAACGAAGAAATGAACAAAGAGCCAGGCACACCCAAGAAAGAGACTAACCTCACAACATCCACCAAAACACATTTTATCCAAACAGAACGTCCGGTTGTCTATCAACTGTCCGCTAAAAAGGTAAATATGAAACGTGGTTCCGACAGTCCGAAGTGGTACCGTTCTCGCGCACCCCACTCGAATCCTTCAATCCGACCAGTTACTTCCTACACACATACAACCAACATCAGCACTCCCCCCTCTGAATAACATTGTTTGTGTTTCTGCAGTTCGCTTCTTAACATTTTAAGTTGTATATTGAAGTCGGCTCTCTGGCAACTACTGTTTGTACCTACCGTAACCCACTTGTCGTTTTTGTCGCGTATGCCATTTGCCGACGTTTCGAACATTCGTCACCAAAACAGGGGTCGGAAAACAATGTGCTGATGCCCTGTCCAGGTTGTGAATATGGCTGTTTATTTGTTTTGTGTTTTTTCTTTTTGTACATTTCACCCTTTGATACAAAATGTGTTTGTATCTTAAGGGGGGGAATGTTACGGCTGGCGGCTCGGGCCCGCTGAACTCTTCCGCTCCCTAGTGTGCACGTGGCGTCTGCTGCCCCCTTTTATTACAGGCAGCTTCGAATGTGCCAGCGCGACACTTTGATTGGACGACTGTTGCAGTGCGACGTTCGGATTGGGTGGCTGTGCTGGCGCGACGTCCCGGGCGGCGGCCGTCCACCCCTACGCCCTGAGCAGCTCCGACCCGCCAATCGCCGACCACCACCTGGCCGGACTGCTCAGAATAAAAGCGCGGCGTTGCCGTTCCTCTGGGCGGCTGGAACTCAAAAGTGCAGCTCGCCTTGTTCGTGTCTCTCGTTGTGACTTTTGTTAATTGAGACACTCGTAAAGTCATTGAGCTTGTTCAGCTCGTTTGTGCATATTAATGTATATTCGCCTTTGTGCTTGTTTGTGTATTATATTACTGTGTATTCGCCTTCCCTTACCTGTGTAATTCCCTCTGTTCCTCATGTCCCTCTTATTCAAACCCCTGCCGAAAACGCAATTAAAACTGTTAATGTTCGTTCCAGTATTCAAAGTCTCTCTGTGTTACTTCCTTTCCCCTAGCCGAGCTGGGCGTAACAGCTATGTTCATACTGCAGGGCATGATGCCCAATTCGGATTTTTTGTTAAATCCGATCTTTTTGACATGCACCCTAACAGTGGGATGTGGAGTTGTTGACATGACAATTTTTGGTCATGATCTGAACAAACAGCAAACCAAACACTGCCAAGTTATCAACTTAACGTCTTTGGGGTCCTCAGGACATTTTTCATTGATCCTGGTCTGAGCATGAGCCTTACCCAGTTTATCACTCAAGTACAAGATGACAAGTCTTTGTAAACGCTGTCAAGGTTTGGAACTGGGCCAAGTGTCGAGAGACAAAGGAATGTTTGCTTGGGTTTGGTGTCATGGCAGACGTTCATTTTACTTGTTCAACCCGCTAAAATACACACACCAACCCCGATAAAATAGTTCAGAAGTTAAACTTCACATCCACACCGAGACTGGATTGGAATTTTCTTGCGCTGATGCGACTGTTGGTGTGAAATGATTCCTCTCTAACTGGATTATGCACTCTGTCTGAACCCGGAGATGAACAGTACTTGGCTAATGCCGAGTGCATTAGCAAACGTGGAGCAGCTAATGGAAGCATGAAAATGTTCAGACTGATGAGGAGCTGGCCTAAATAAGCTCATGTTTTATATATCGAGCAAGCAAACACATAATCACACTCTTGTGGTTTGAAAGTTTAATAATAGTTGATGGTTCCTGGGAGACAACATACTGAACAAAAAGTGCTTGCCTTGATCTACCATGGTGAAAATGAACATTGAATTGTTATCTGTGTATGTATAATGGATAGGAGAATCACTCTGAAAATTCTAAACTTCTGTTTGCAAGTTGCCATTGCCTGGATGCAGTTCAGCGTTCAGTTGTTGACGTTATGTTGATCTGACTGATCAAATGTTAACTAAAGAATCTCAAATTGTGGTCTTTCCCTGAACGCCCGGGTCCAGCGTCCTAGTAAAACAAATGTCTATAGGAAACTATCCAAACATTCAATCATTACTACAAAAACTCCTTCCTACCTTAGTTCGGACCACTTAGCTAGCTTAATTTAGCTAACATGTGGACAAATTACTGATTTTACAATGTATAAATGGATGAAGCGCTTGCACTCATCGTTTGTTTTTTTTAGCGAGAATTACAGCCACATTGTTGTTGTTTTTTGCGGAAAATAGTGAAAAAAGCATCAAATAGCTTCTCTCTGATGGCAGCCATGTTGTTCGTGGAAACAATGCATAACAACGATGGATACATATTCAATATGAATTAATTAAATTTAGCTAAACCAGTTCCTTTCTATTAATCAGGTCATGAAAGGATTGGCGTGTTCCACCTGCTTTAGACCCCAAACGTGTGAGTCAGTAGCGCCCCTGCTGGTTGCAGCCATGCAGCGCACTCAATTACAAAATAATTCTTTCGAATGAAGTGATTACAATGCCTGTCCCTCGTTTCACCAGGAGATGGTGGGAGGCCTGTCTTTACACCTGACGAGACCAATTTCTTTCTCAGTCATCAGCACTGATGAGGCTGACGACGCTGCAAGCTGCTGTCAGCACTACATCACCCAAACAAAAAAGGATTACATGCACAACAGCAGTCCCCTGTCAAGTAAAAAGTGCTTTTCATCAAGAAGATTCGAAAAAACTACACCACTCCTGTTGCTGCAGCTGCCCAACTAAATTACATTTGAATGGTTGTGGACCGTTTAATAAAAATGTTAAGACACCACTCGCAGTGTAAACATCCCCCCTAATAATAGTCATCAGAAACAGATATAGTATTCATTATACTGATAAAAACATTTGTGGCTGGAGAAAAAAGCAATTTAGATACTAGCATGAATCTTATCATGAAGTCGTCGAGCTGAACAACGGTGGCCGCTTTAGTGTAGTTAAATGTCACCCTGCCTGCTGGAATGATTGGATAAGACAACGTTTTGGGGTCAGCTCCGTCTAACAGCTCGACTCTCTCACTGCACTGTGTGATCCTAACGCAACAGCTCGCCACTACCTGATGAAAGTACAGTGAAAGGTGCGACTTCAAATGTCTGCAGGCATGCAAGAGTAACACGAATAAGGAAGTAGTTATTGTGGACGATACTCTGCAACTTTGGTACAATTATCTATATGTGTTTAGTATTTTGTTGAATGTGTATAATTGATTAAAATGTTTTTATGTCTATTTATTTTCACTGAATAATCTTCAATATTTTATAGGATATGGCAACATCATTTGAGTGGAAAATGAGCAGGATACTTTTCAAGCTATTTTCAATGTGCAGAAGTCCTGTTGAATCAGTCTTTGCTATTTAAAGAAGCAGTACATAACAATAGCTAGTAAATGTTTGTATGTTTTATGGCATTTATGTTTATACATCTTGATACCAAGAAGTCCTCCAAAAAAATATTGCCCATCATTTATGTAACGTTTTGTGTATGATGAAAATGAAGATGATGGATGTTGCAAAGGGAGATTGACCAGACTTTCCCCAATGCAGAATTATAGCATGACGTGCTTATGAAATAGAGAGCAGCAGCGTTTCTGCTGCAGGCCCTCTGTGAGTCCTCATTCCATTTTCAACACTCTGGTTTGAGACAAGAAGACCGGATGGCTATTTCTATATCGACTGAGGGGAAATATCTGTCAGAATGAATAACTATGAGACCAGCTGTGCTCTGGAAGCCCGTAAAATAATTGCAAAAAAAGGGACTCACTAAGTTTTAGATTATGGGGATTGGCAAATGTGTTTGGGGACTTTCCCCAACTTAATCAGCCATTACTGCAAGCAAACAAGAAACATTCCAAACTCAGTGCTCTCACAGTCATATCAGGGGCTTTTTATTTAGTTGAAATGTGCAATAGTGGTTTCAAAATCCTGTATGTTTTTGGGATTAAGCTCAGCCTTTATCGCCAATCAATAGCCTCTCGTCTCACAGCTCGCGGCAGATGGATTGTCTAGATGGGAGCCTACCGACGCCTCGGGTAAGGATTTAGACACGAGAAAGTGAGGGATTAGAAACGGGGATTGATGTGCTTGGCAGAGGGATTGCATGCCACTGTTGACACATCGCCCACCTGCCACAAGCGATAAATGCAGACGGAGAAAAAGAATGTGCCATTTCAATAGCAAAATGTAGGAAACGCGCTGTAAAATAGTTACAATCAACTTGCAGTGATTAGTGAGGATTACAGATGCCTAGCAAAAGGAGGCAGGACGGGAGTCATTTGGCCCAACAATACATCATAAATCTCGATGCTCACACCAACTGTGATGTTCTGCTTTTTTTTTTTTTTATATATATATATATATATCATTTACATTTTGTACCAAAAGTACATGGACGAACTCTAAAATCAGCAAGTAAGTACCGGTAAGCATAAGCACCTAAAAGGCTGCTAACTACAATTTAACGTGCATAGGCATTAGACATCAAACTAACCGAACAGCTCTGGTACGCATGCCAAGCCAGTAGGCAGCAGTGCATTTTTTTTTTTAACGCTTCTGATTAAAAATAGGCTTGCACTGTAAAATTTTGGAAGTACAGTTGAACTTCGATGTCAATGCCGGGTCAGTTGTTACTGTGAAAAAAAAATAAACAATCCACAAATATGCAACTCTGCGGGTGCAGAACTGTGAATATGCAGACTGTAGTTTTGATTTGTAATATCACCATTCACCAACTCAACTCAACTCAACTCAAGTTCCCATCTGCGCGTTTAGTGAATTAGGCGCTCGCAGATTGCTCCATTTTTGCTGGTTAGCGTGGTGCAAAGGCGACGCAAACCTTTACAGGGTTCTCGCGGGGTCTTAAAAAGTCTTAAAAAAAAAGAAGAAAAAAAAAGAAAAACGTCTAAAATTCAGAAAGTTACATTTTAGGCCAAAATGTCTTAAAAAGCAGCCATATTTTCATCCTAGGTCTAAAATTTAATTTACCAAATTCTAAAATTCTTACATCCGTTCCTTACATTCCGAGAAGTGTCTGCTCTGTAGAAAGAAAGAAAACGTGTGTGTTGCGTTGTTTCTGTTATTTGCGTGCTCAAAGTGAGGGGAAACATTTGAGGGGGTGCGTTTGCATTGTAGTTCAAAGTAGTTCGGGCGGGCGGGATCTAATGTACGTGGGGCGGTGCAAGTGAGATGTGACGCGCGGCGGCGGCTTGTTTTGCCGCGAGGTACGACAACAAGAGGGGGAGGAATTATCGTTGTTGCTTTCTGCGGACATCCCGAGCTCAACATGTCAAGCTAACACTACCGGGACAAAAACAAACAGGCAGGGTGGTGAACGACGAACTTACGGCACGGGATAGTGTGCGCGCGCGTCACAGCGAGTGTCAACAGACAGTAGCAGAAACCGGTGCCGTACATTTCGGTATTTCCCTTGGCTATCGAGTCCTCTCGGTGCACTTGTATGTCCCGGTGTTGGTACTGCGCGCGACTCAAAACAATAACTCCCGTGACGACCCAATGCATGAATTCAAACTTCATACAGGTATGTCCCACAGCCAACACACCAGCTAAGCTAAAAGCACATCACAAGCGTCTCTCTTTTTTTTCCTGTCAATGTACACAACTAGCGTGACAAGCAGATAGTAGAACTGAGACGTGCCCGCAATGAACGTCATCAAACTCAAAATGAACCACAGCAAAAAACAAAAAAAACAAAACAAAAACAAAAAACAGCAGCGATTCCGTGGTCATCATCGTGTCTCAGATTAATAACAATCAAAAAAGAAAGAAAAAAAAAAAAGACGTCATACATTAACCAAAAATGAATGTGATGGGAAAAGAAAAAGAAAAATTGTTGATAAAAAGGGAAGGTTACTTTTGGCAATATTTTTTTGATATATTAAGTGGTTAAAATGTGTTTGATAGATTTATTGTTCCATAAGGTGGCTTCATATTTCTTTTGGCTGGACAGTAGCAGGGCCGGCGCTAGCCATTTTGGTGCCCTAAGCATAAATGTTTTGTGGTGCCCCCCCCTCCCCCAACATTCCATCCACACACCCCATCACCCCTCCCCTGGTAGAAATGAACAATATCTGAGTATTTGTCAGTTTTTCTTTATTAAACAAAATAACTTGTAAGTAGGGCTGGGTTTGAAATATCGATATATCACTATCATACCTTTTCATATCCCAATATCGATACATAAAACCATGTATCAATATATCGACCCCCCCATTTTTGTCAATTTATTTACACAGCCTGTGCTGTGGTTGTAATTTATTTAAATTATTATTTATTGTTTTTATAAGGCCATGTTAAATGAAAGAGATTAATGTAACTGCAATGGATTCAATTCCTAATGTAAATATTCATATTCTTAATTAATAATGCATTAAATTAGAGCAAGAAGTTTCTACTCTTTGCAGCATTGGTACTTTTGACTGTCTAAAATATGTGCTGCATGAATTCCTCAACTGAATCGAAAATCGTTGTGAATCATGAATTGAATCGGGCCCTTGTGAATCGAATTAAATCGATTCTGGAAATCTGAATCGATACCCAGCCCTACTTCTAAGTGTCAATATTGAAGTTTTAAAAATGTTCACAAAAATAAGTGATAAATAATAAGTCTTTATAAAACTAACAATGACACCAAATACTCAAATAAATAAAGCTAAATGAATTAAAATAAAACTCAATGCCACTACTATTACCAAATAAACATCTGGAAATAAACAAAGTGCAAGCAAGTTAGTAGAGGCCCTACAGAGGCACATGTCTACATTTCTGGGCTGCAAAATCGGCTATCAGGTCATCATATGACAGCTTTTGTGCAATTTCCGCATTTATGTTAGGGTATGAAATGCTCCTTGAACATATTGAAGCATTGATCCTGTATTCAGAAATACAAGACAATATTCAGGGATTCTACAATGAAATATGGTTTTGAACCACCCATGGTACAAACATTTTCTAAATTGATTAGGATTATGGTATTGTGCAGGCCTATATTTAAAACACAGGTACATGAAAATTTTAATAATCTACCTTTTTAGAGAAGGACTGATAGGGCACTATGTAAAAATTCTGGACATAATGTTAAAACTATGAATATGAAATGAGGAAATCTACTTAGCCTTAAGATGATTATTATTATTATTTTCAAATTACACTTTCACCAGTACATGCCGCTCTTGGCCGTTCCATATGAAACAATATTGTCTCGTCACATTCCATTTAACATACCGTATAATGAACGTGCTGGTCACAACCATTCCACTGCGGCGGTTTGGAGTGTTTTTTTTGGGGTTTTTTGCTAACTGTGGTCATGTAAACGTAGCTGCTACAAAATAAACAAATTGTCATTGTCATACCTGCAAGTGACGCGCGAGCATCATCTCATTATTTTTTCTTTTCTGCCCCCAATTCTTGATGCCTTTTTGATGACATGTCCAGATATCCAAGAATAAACTTCTGCCAAATTTGCGATTGAAGCATAAAGTATACCCCACCCCACTCCCCCTTTCCCTAGTAGTTTGTTTCGTTGGAGCAAAAGTGCACCCCGCTACCCTTCCCCTTTCCCTAGTAGTTTGCTCCGTTGGAGCAAAAGTGCACCCCGCAGCCCTCCCCCTTTCCCTAATAGGAACAAACTACTAGGGGAGGGGGGGGCACCAATGTAGACCAGCGATACCGCTCGTCGAGTAAATAATGCTACGTTATTTTTTGTATTTATTAACATGCTTTACAAGCTTTTATTTTAAATATTAGACACTGATATTATAATTACTAATATGATTATTTTTACGGGCTTGATTTGTTTTTTGGTGCCCCCTTAGGCAGTTGGTGCCCTACGCGCAGTGCGTGGTAAGCGTATGCGGAGCGCCGTGTCTGGACGGTAGGTTTATTTAATGTCTCAAATTTTTATGTTTCTGAAATACTTCACACTCTGCACATATTGTTTGTGTCTTTTTAAAGGTTAAATATTTATATTTCAAATTATCAGCCTTTTGTTTTCCTGATCCTTATTTTGAATAGGAAAAAAAAAAAAACCCCAATTATAACTGTCAATAACGACTAATAAATATTTAAACTGATACATTTTTCAGTCATATCGCCCAGCCCTTTGTTGCGGTCTATTTAAATAATTGATTCAATATATGAAAATATAGAAGATATTTTTGTTGTTTTTTAACACGTTTGAAGATACCGTAAAAATTTGTGGTGTTTTAAGCTTAACGTCGACAAGCAACAAATGTCACTATAAGTTTTGAATATTTAAATGAATCGTATGTTTTGATAGCCACTGCTGTTGCAGGCAAAACTTGTGTTCCAATCAAATATTTTGCAAATATATCGAGTTGCGTATGCGTAAAGTCATGCTACACCTCCACAAAAAATGGTGCAACCAAATCCTGTGCGAGCAACTAAAAATGTTACTCGCACCAGTGCTAGTCGTGGAAACGTTAGTGTAGAGCCCTGCAAGTTGGCATGGTTTTGAGAATCAAATATGTGAGCCCCCCGGTCGGTCGGTCGTGAAGTTGGTCTAAAATTTTTCTCATAGTGGTCTAATAAGGTCTAAAAAAGGTCTAAAATTTCACTGAGTGATTCCTACAAGAACCCTGGTTTAGTGAATAGGCCCCTAACCCCGGGTTTTCACCGGATGCGGTTGCGGTGCGGTGAGTCTTGACTGCGTGCTCCGGACGGGTCAATTTTTTTGTCAATCCACACCGGCTCCGCACAGCTGCGGTCCGGCAGCTCCGTCGCCGCCCACTTCCCAACGTGTCTCGCGGGACCGCGCGCGCGCGCGATCATGTGGCATTTCACAACGACAAACATACAGAAAGTCTGCGCTCAACAGAGAAGCAGAAAGAGAGGTGGACTTCTTTTGATTTAACCTTTTCTTCTTCTTCTGCTATGAGATTCCATGCAGCATCCTTTTTTTGGTTGTCCTTGTAAAGTATATTAATAACGAGAGTCGGGTCAGTGCGGGTCCACTCTTTATTTCTGTCTTCCCCGTCCGGCTGCCGCTCAGTACGGCAAGCGAGACGGGCACAACAAGCAATCGCGAACATCAACCTCACAATACATTACAGTCCTTATAAAAAGGATGTGCCGTGTCATATATTATTTTGTGGTTTTCCTCCTCCAATATAAACCTCTCCTCGTCCATGTTCGCTGGTGTCTAAACCGTGAATGAGCACATGGCCCGGCGACGCCCACGTCACGTTTTGCTGAAAAACTTGCGAAATAGGAGCTGGTGAGTGTTTTATTCTGAAAGGTAACCGGAAATTTATTTTGAAACTGCCTCGGTCTTCCTGTCCCGCTCGATGTGTTTTGTGCTAGCTTGCCATTTGCCGGAGGCCTACCGCTGCGGCGTCCGGCAAAAATAGAAAATAGGCTATCCTTGCGGAAGGCTTGCGGCACGCCGCAGGCCTTCCGCAGTCGACACGCAACGCACCCGCAAGCGGTGTAAACTGCACCATTCGAATGAATGGAATCTAATTGCTTGCGTCGCCGGACCGCACCGCAACCGCACCGCAACCGCATCCAGTGAAAACCCGGGGTAAGTGTTGAGTTTCCTTGTCTCGCAGTGCCTGATTAATGAGAGGGGCGTGTCCCCTGCACCACACCTGCGGTGCATCACCCATTAGGACTTTATAAGGACTGGGATTCCATGCAGCCACTGTCGGATCGTTGCTCCGTCTGCTCACAGCCATTGTATCAACTGTTTTTATCGTCCTCGCTACTAGGAATAGTCTAAGATTCTCGTTTGGGCCTATGCAAGTTTTGCTACGTCTCTTTTTGTTCCCACTTTTGTGTTGCTTTCTTGTGTTTGCGGTTTGTAGCCTTCGGGTCTTTTTAGCCTTCCCTGCATTTTGCAAGCTTCTTTTGTTAACCTTTTTCCCCTGGCTTTTGTCCAGCGCTTTATGTTCATATTCACGTGTTTGGTGAATAAAACACTCGCATCCTCCTGTGTTCTGTGTTTCTGGGATCCACTCTCTGGTCACACCGGAATCTTAACAGTTACATACCTTGGGTTGAAATGTAATGATTATCTATCTATCTGCATTTCAATGTGCATCAGTTATATGCAGATTTTACTATTTGATGGTCGGCCCACTGAATATTCCTTGTTTGCCCTATCCCCTGTGAATTGGGGTTTCTCTGTATCTGTACAAATGTATCTTGATATTTAATTGAATTTGGCTTCATTAGCATAATTATTTCAATCATCCAAAAGTATTTAAAAGTAATCAAGTTTCATTACTTTGGCCTATTCCAGGTGTCTGCAACCTGCTCTGGAGCTATATTTGGCTCTTTAGTCCCTCTCCTGTAGCTTCCCTACCATAAAATGAAATTGATACCAAAACAGGTAGAAAAAAAATAAATAACCATAACTTCTACAAAAAAGAAAAACGAAGGGCAGAAAATTACCAGAATATGTCGATAAAAATGTCAAAGGCAGACAGACAATCTAAAAATGTATGAAGAACGACGCATGAAAATAAAAAAAAAATAAAAAATAAAAAAAGAGAGAAAAAAGACAAAAGGTAGAAGAAAATGAATCTGAAAGTACTGGTTGCTGCTAATTTTTCTGTTATGATGCAGCTCTAATTAGTTATTGGGCCCTCAGTAAAAAAACAAAACAAAAACTACAAAATAATGTACTATTGAGTGTTTTTAGGCCAAAAAAAAAAAAAAGTCCACTTCGATGTAATGGACATTTAGCTGTAACGAGCGACTCCTTCCCCTCAATTAGTCCATTAAATTGAGGTTCCACTTAAGTGTTCACTTCAAACTCACGGCATACAAGTTAACTGCCTGCAACATAACGTCAAAGCTAATGCTTGAAGCGCTTACTCTGTCTATATGGCCCGACAGACATGACTTGACCTCTCACTAGGTACGTTCAGATGGTTTCTTCCACTTAAGTCGTGAAGTGGTTGCACATACGCTGCTTGATTAACAAAAAACAATCAGATATTAAAGGAGATATGTTGTGGAAAATGGCATTTTTAATACTAGTATACAAATAATTCCTGAAAAGGGATTTCAGGAAGAACATAAAATTCATCATCCAATGATATCAAGAGACTTATTTGCACAGTTCATACGTTCCTTCCATGATAGGTGAAGGTTAATCTCTATATTTGGAGAGGGTGGGCATCATAAGGTCCAGTCGCTCTGTCATGCAGAAGAATGATGCGCTTCCATCTGTGACTGAGCTATGAGTAACAGGTCTGGACATACGCTGCGTGTTTCATTTGATGTTTGGCTCCACTCACGCCGACATCCATCCTGCTGGAATGGGCCCACCAGTGCAGAAAAAACCCCGTCTACAAGTTCATGGACCGTTCAGTCACTGTTCTTGATAAGGCATCCATCATGCTGCAGCCTTTCCTTGGAAATAGACATAAAAGGACCTTGAATGATTTTTTTTTTTTACCCCAACGGAGTAATCTGACATCATAAAAGTTGTCTTCCCAAGCAAACCACATACTGAACTGAAGCTACGATACTGTCATGATAATGCTATCTGACTTGTGCTACAATAACAACAACAAAACACAGCAGTGAAGCTGCAGTGGAAAACAAAATCACTTGCAGTTTGGTGATAAGCAAAAGGAGATTCACATTCTTTGAAGGAATGGAGCATTATTTATTCTCCTTGAAGACTGTGAGGATGTAAACACAGTTATCACGTAGAGATGAAATAGAGAAACAGACATTCAGATATGCCTTTGAATGCAGTTGTTAAAAGGCAGTGCAAAGTAAGAGACTCGTTGCTATAGTGTGAGCTACATGCTGCGCCATGCACCACAAACTTCCATATTTGACGGACCAAAATGTGCTCTAACAAAACCAATGATTTTGTAACGTCCATTATCGATCACTCGCAACGTCTTCATCCACACAAAATGTGCCTGGCCACCCCTCAAGTGTTCATTTAGGCATCCAAGTTTTGTTCTCTACCTAATTTTGAAAATGAGACATTTCTGAAGTGACAATCTGTGAAATTCACATAAACCACACTCACAGTGAGTTTCCCCACGCATGACTTGGCAGCTTGGGTGAAAAAAAAAAAAAGATCTGCCATTTTCAAGAAATGACCATATATATATTGTCAATGTTAGGATAATTGGTTTTCACAATGTGTCTACTACATGTGCCATATCCACAGATCCACAATGTAATTTAACAGCTTGGTGATTAAGTGCTGCCACTGAGAATGAAATTCTAATTTTATTTAATCTGTATGTGGACTCACTTTTCTCTTCAGACTCTGGGCTGCATTAGAACCAGAGTCAAAAAGACCGATCCCACGGTTCCCATAGTAACTGTTGGTCCCCATATAGTAGGGGAGGGGTGAGCTCATTTGCATACAGAACCAACCCACCCAAAACAGAGTTATTTCAACCATCTCAAAAGTTCCACATCCAGAAAACTTATTACTTTCAGTGACAGTTGGCTGCTGTAATGAAACTGGAAGAAAAAGAAAAAAAAAAAAAAAAAAAGCATACATCACCATGGTTTTATAGCTATGCAGCAACTGCAGACTTGAAAAGATGTAACTTTTCTAGCGCCTTCTGCTTGAAGTATCTGGTACTCTCGGCAATGGTGTAAATAAGCATCCTTGCTCCCTATAGCGAGCCTGTATCTGATTCTAAAGCACTATTTGGTGGGATGAAATGTTTTCCCTCTGTGTCTCAGAGACTGGATTGTATAACCCCCTTGGCTTCTCTGCATCATGTACACACAAATCAATGTAATGTGAATGCTCTTGTAAAACCTGCACCTGAACCATGAGAACAAGCAAACAAAAAGACATAAAAACAAAAAGGGGGAAAAAAAAAACCCTTAAAAATGACAGCTGACCTCACAGGCCAAACTTTTTCAATGTGACTCTTCCACATGATTAACAGCACCTGGAGTACAAAGCTAATCTCTCACTGCAGGAGAGCCCATCGGGCAAGGAGGTAAAATAAATCTATGCACGTGCATGCGGAAGACGAAGAGGAATTCATCTCTTCAAAGAAAGACACACATATACAGCGGTCCCACTTTAAACATTCATTTCAAGTCCACCTCTCCAGACCTTTATGAACCCATTTCTTAATGGGCGGTATTAAGAGTGAGAAAAGAAACCGACCTTGACTACCCTAGTGGAAGTAGTTTGTTTTTTTGTTTTTTGTTTTTTTAGTGTTGGCTTTAAAAGTAGGCTATCGTGATGCTTTCATGGCACTGGGTAATTAATTAGGGTGATTGGGAATTTGGCAGAATGCACTGCGCCTTTCTGGAGGTTCTGACAGACCAAGGGCGATTTCTTTCCAATGCCCCCAACGCACTTGACAATTTGGTGGCAGAAAGAAACTACTCTTTAGACCAGCTAAAAGCAAGTCTAAGTTGTGGTGCAGGTGGTGTAACGTAATTTTTTATTTTTGTGGATTTAATCAAGGTGATGGCAGACAGATTCAGAGCTCCACAGACGTGTAGTGGATGTCATCGTAATTCATCCATAAAAATGAAAACATGTATCGAACCCTCTGAAACTTTGTAAACAATTCCTTCATTATCATCATCAAATTTACTATAAGTCAATTTCAGCTTCCAGAATGTCAAACGTGTGTACTTCCCTGCCCTGACTATAAAGGCAATTAGAGGAGCCGCTTTAATTGGCCGGAGTCGACTGTGTACCATCCCACAACAGTGCATAATTCAAAATGTATTTGTAGTCAAGCAAAATACCAAAAGAAAGAAAACTCCTCCTGGGCCTGAGTGTCAGTCAATGGGATCAATTTGTCACCAAAACATTTTGTGGAACAGTTAACTTTTCGAACATGTGTAAATGTGTAGCTAATGACTGGGTGAATTATTGCAAAAATTTTATTTTTGTTGCTCTAATGTTGCTTTATGTGTCTTGTATTTTTTTTTCTTTCTATCTGTACTTTTACAATCACTTTATTTTTATACATGTTTGAAATGAACTAGGAAAAAAAACTTGAGCTCTGGCCTCAAACCTATCAAATATGTTTGTGATGAACTACAACTCTCTGAACTGATGCAAAAAATATATTAAAAAAAATAAAAAATCAAACCATCTACCCACCAATCAGTTTTTGATTGTGCTTATCCTCATGAAGGTTCAAATGAGCTGTAGCATATCCCACATGACTTTGGGTGAAAGGCAGACAACATCCTGTTCTGGTCTCAGTTATTCACAAAGCACATGCCGTAGAGACAATCAACTATGCACACTCACATTCACACCTCTGGACAATTTAGGGTTTTTAATGAACCCAACATACATTCTTTTGAAATGTGGTAAGAAGCCAGAGGACTCCAAGAAAAAAACATGCAAGCACAGGGAGAACATACAAACTCCACAAAGCAGAAGCTTCTTCAAGACCAGACATTTGGATTCAAACTGACATCTTCACCAAGCAAGAAGAATCCAATTACCTCAATTCAACTTTTGTGGATGACTATAGATGAGAAGAATACTGTTGTGTGCAAAGCGCTTTGAATAATTAATAGAGTGAGTTCCGTTACTGACTTGGGAGCAAGCAGCATGGGTTCAGTTTCGACTTACTGATGGTGAGATTTGTGAGAGTGAATGGTTGTCTGTCTGGATGGACACTGTGACTGACTTGCGAGTAGTCAGGGGTGCTGTTGGCTGAAGTCAGTTGGGATCGGCTCCAGCTAACCCCTGACCATGAAGAGGATAAATAGGACAGTGGATGGATGAATGGATTTAAAGCAGCATCTAAAGCACCTGACCAGAAAATTTGCTATTCAACATAAGGACAGGGATGTACCTGAAATGGACAAACCTCGACGTGGCAAATTTCAAAACAACTTTCCCTGAGTTCTTCTTAACAGTTTCAAATCCAGGGAGGCGAGCTGTCACGCTCTGCTGACAAATGGGAGCAGCGTGCGCCGGAGGACTTTTGACGGCACATCACAACAGTGAGCAGAAAACAGATCACAGCACCAGTGGGGAGCGAGAGAATTGTTACAGGATTATGCACCTGGCAGCACCACGTGCCACATACTCTGAGTCCCGTGTAGCTATTCTGCCAAGGTCCCAGCACAAGGCTGTTAATATTCTTTGGATATGTGCAACACTCGGTGGATTTTTACCACAGGCGCAGGGCTTTGCTTAAGGGACTTGTGATGCAGTGATGGGTGACAGCCAAAGATAACAAAAATCCCACTATAATTACTGTTCCGATGTTGCAAGCCAGCACTACTGCGGATTAGTCTTCTACTAGCTGTGCAACACGATGTTAGGGTGCAGCTGTAAAAATAGTACCCATCTCTTATTCGCACACTTTCTCACCCTATACCTCCTCCTCCCACTTTCTATCCCCCGCTTGCCTTCCTTCTCCCAAATCATAGGCCTGCAGCATCAGCTTCAAAGAGCATAGATAACTTGGAGGGGCTATGACTCAAGTTAGACTGTAATTCATAAGAATGCATGCGATGATCATATCATTTTCTTATTCATAATAGTGGCATTTGGCTTTAGTGCACCCTGTTCTGTCAGTCAGCACGAAACAAATACTGAAGGTATATATCAAAGAGTGTCTATGTTAAAGAAGAAAACTCCATCATTCACATAAGCCACAAAAAAAAAAAAAAAACATACCTTTAGCGTCTGAATTTTTCAACACAAAGCGCAACACCATGGGCCCTATTTTTATGCCCAGTGCAATTCAAGCACATTGTGCCATTTTGGGATGGAACGCAGCCGACTCCAGCCAATCGAGGAAGCTCCCTCATTCACATTAAAATCAGGGTGGTGTATGCGCTTTAGCGCACGCATGCCTAACATTGCGGAAGCACAAATTGACTCACCTGGGGCCTCATGTACTAAAAGGCTTGCGTGGCTTTCATACTAAAACACAGGGGCATGTTCACTAGAGGTCTGCGTCGCCTTTGCACGGCACTAACCGGTAAAAATGGTGCAATTAGGGAGCGCCTAATTCACTAAACACGCGCAGATGGAGAACTCCGTCACTAAGTGCCCTGCCAACCAGATTGTGCCACGGTGCGCCGGTGTTATTTGCGCGTATGTAAATTGGGTAATTTGCATACATTTGACGCAAAATATGCCCACCCCAATGCAAATGAGACTCATTGATATACAGCAAATTTGCAAAAATGCCAAATGGGGTATATACCATGGAAGAGGCGGGACTTTTTCCATGAGCTCTGATTCCAGTTCGCCACATGTGGGCCGCATCCCAATACTTGTGCTTCCGACTTTGTGCCTCTCGGTTGCCCTTTCCTTTTGACAGGTGTGTGTGTGTGTGTGTGTGTAGTGTGTGTCATTTGTCCGAAGCACTTCAGAGAGCTGAGACGCTCAGAGGGGTGGGGGATGCGAGTGTTGGAACGCGGCCCACATTTCTCAACCCAGAACCGGAATCAAAGCTGATGTGCAAAAACACGGAAGTCGGAAGTCCCGCCTCTTCTGTGGCATATACACCATTTAGCAATAGACTAGAAAATGTGAAAGCAGAAGTATAACAATCATCATCATCACCTTGTCGGCACCCACCAGTATCCTTTTCTTTGAATGTTTGCCACTACACCACGTGTCATCAGTCAACGATAAGCATATACTTTATTTTTCTAGTATTATTTTACAGTACAATGGTTAACTTCTTAAAAAAAAAAAAAAAACGCAACAGTAAATGTAAAAATGTGTATGACTTCCGCAAGCCTTGTCAACCTCAGATGCTACGACTTCGTCATGTATTATCATATCAAGTGTTTGATACTATTTTATCACAGAGGGGTTAACTAATTTTTAAACTTAATGTGTTAAGTTAAGTGGGCCAGTGTCTTAAATGCAGAGGGACTGGGTTGTAGACCTAACCCAGACAAAAAGAAACCTGAAATGGGTACAAAAATAAATAAATATATAAATGACCTTTACAGATTATATTTGCCGTAGGATTTCAAGCATTAAAAATAGTCCTGGTATGTCAAAAGATATAACGTCCTTTAGCTCAAGCTTCAGCCTGAAGATAATTATTTATTGATGGGAAAAAAGATAAACATTATCATGCGAGTAGAAATCTTCCTTAAATCCGCACTCAAGAGTTGACGCACTCTCTTGCTCTGAGGTTGTTTTACCGTGTGTGACACCTTTGTTATGCAGTGAGAAGATTTGATGCTGAATGAAGCATGCAGTCTCTGGGCTCTATGATTCAAGTCAAGACCAAAAACAAATAATTCATATATGCACCCACATACACTACATGATGAGATAGTGGGTGTTGTGTGGCAACCGTGCTTCAGTGAATCCCTTGGATGCTAACATCATCCATTTTATTCTCTATCACAAATATGTGTATGAAGATGTTTCAAATATATTTGTACAGTAGACTTCTGTGAAACGAGTGGGGGAAAGGTCTTCAGCTTCCAGTGAATTATTGCTGTACTGTTTTAAAGCATGACTTTCAAAACTAGAAATCATCATAGCCATGACTTTTTGTGTTGAGATTTGGCAAAACAGAGTACAGGACCAAAACAGTGCATTATTATTATTATTATTATTATTAGTAGTAGTAGTATTATTATTATTATTAATAATAACTAACAATAACAATAACAATACTAATTATTATTATTATTATTATTAATAAAAGATGGCGATAGGAATTGTGAGGGGGATCTAATACACTTTTTAATCTGATTTAACATACTGAAATGTAAGACTGTAGATTTTAACGCATTACAAACCACGACAAAACTTAATTAAAAAAAAAAAACAACTAAAAAAACAAAAACAAAGGTTGTTCAAAACGAGGCATCGCAGTTCTGGCATGAGAGCCTCACTAACATTCATATTTGCTTAAGATTTGAACAAATGTATTTTTCTTAAAGCATTTTTTTAAGAAAAAAAAAGAACTTTTTATACATTGTACTGTACTGCAGGTGTATGTGAAATTGTGGAATGTCTCACGACACTAATATGGAAATATATATATAAAAAAAAAAAGATGTATCAGAACAAAAGTAGAGGAAAAGTGACAAAAATAACCCGTTTAAAATTTGATTGATATACAGCATATATTTTTATAATGTAAAAGTGGTAGGCTGGTAGGCTATTAAGCTCTACCTACTGCTTTTACACTCTTACTTATTTTTGTGTGAATAGTGTATTTTAGTCTTGGTTGTATTGTTTGGAAAAACCTGATGAACTGAATAAAATCAATTAAGGTGCCCCTGAGTTCAATAAAGTTGCTGCAAAATCCAAACATCATGATACCAATAACAATATTTAATGTAGGATTATTACTGCCGCATCCCTCTTTATAGCCGTGAATATTAAATGTAATTTCAGCCCGGTTGATGAGTTACTCTCCATTTTGCCGGCCAGATATCACCTTATTGGACTCCCATGACCCATTTGGATGCAAATTCACCGGCACATTCTCTTTCCACTCTCCTGAGAATGATGGGATGGTCTCAGTCTATCAACTCGAACACATCTTGTGTCATGCTGCAATACACTGTCTGATATTGATGCTGGACATGATAGGCAAGGTCTAGCAACAAGAATGTAAATGATGCCTACTAAAAGTTTAATGTATCACAGCCTCATTTACTTTGCACTGGACACTCAACTGTGTTCAACATCAAAAACGGAAGTTCATGCAACAAAGTTACTCCCAATCAGGCAACACGTTTTGGATAAGAAACACTCACTGGCTTGCATGAGCTGACCCTGGCGCCCAAACACCTGGGAGAAGGGGCTTCGGCTGCAGGTGAGCATCTCCTCCATGCTGGGATGCGGGCAGGGAAAACGGTCCTCGGCAAAAGAGAAGGAAAGAAAGTGCAGGTTGGCAGTTGCGGGTGGATCAACTCCCTTCCTCTCACTGACTGACTAATTTGCCTCACAAAATCTCCCTTTTCGCTTTGCGCCCGGCCGACTGCAGATCAGCCTTGTGTCTGGCTGCCTCTGATGTTGGGCTGTAGCCCCGCTGACGAGAGATCAGTGCTGCCGGGTAGCTCTCGGCTTGCTCATTAGTGCGACAGTGTGTGTGCATGAGAGGGTGAGAGAGAGAGATATGGTGGGGAGAAGAAGACGACTGCAGTAGGGTAGACGCGCTCTCCCCTGACGATAAGAGCGGAGAGATGTGCCGGGTTTAACGTCATATATAACTGATGCTTGTACTTTCGGTGACTGGTGAGGGCTAAATGTTGGACCGGTGTCAAGAATCACTCAAGACGACTGCACAGATGTTTTCTCAATTTCAAATCCCTGACGGGTTTGATTCAGAAGCTCCACCAGTCTTGTGATTCACAACCACTGTGATCATCATTATTTCAGACATTTTTGTTTGGTATTGTGCAGTGAAATTTTTCTTGTCAAATATGCTCCTTGGCTCAATAAAGGCTCAAATCCAAGTCTGAAGACTGAAAATGTTTCAAATTATTCAACAGTGGCAGTAATTAAGAGACAGAATTGTTCAGATTCTTGTTCCCGCTTACATCACTTGTTGCTAGGTTAAATTAACAAGGCTCAATCAGAAAGAACTGTCCCAAATATGCAACTAGGCCAATGATACCCAACCAATACATCGTGGTACATTAATCTGTTGGTCTTGTCAACTTACCCAGAGGAGTGAAGACCTCTGCCAAGGCACAACAATCAGCACTTAAATATCCACTGGATATTCCTGAAGTCACGAATTAAAGAAAATGTTACAAACAGTGGAGAAGTCATCAATAAAACAACCTTTTTGTGGTGAGGTAGTCAAAAAATACAAAATCAAATAATACCTCTCATTCAATTATAAGAAAAAGCATGTGGCCTCTTTATAATGACTGCACCTGAATTTGAGCAAAATTGGTTTGGGTCAGATTCGGTGTGGAGATGGTGGACCCAAGTGCAGGGAGGCAAACGAGGCATGGCAGGAGTGTTCTTAAATAAGTTTTAATTTAACTCAGAACAAAGTGCAACATAAGATACAAAGTACAGAACAAAGCAGGGAATAAAATTACTAACGGTTAACACAAAAGGCAGGACTCGGAGGCACGGGAAACAGGGCAAGAACAAGGACAAAAACCGGCAGCATGACAGGTAGAAACGCAACAACAACAGCAATGAACCAACAAGAACTGAATGGAAAACAGGTGACTAAATAAACACACTAATTGACAATGACTAGACACAGCTGGGCAAGACACGAGTGGAAGGGGAAGCTGATTGGTAGATACACTGGGAAGGGAAGACACATGCAGGTGGACAAGGTTAACAATAACGAGACCTGGGGAGACAAACCAGAAAGCAGAAACAGAAAGATGACAAACTCAAAACCCAAATCATAACAGGTTTGAATTGTGATCTGATCTTAATCAACAACCTGCTGTAGTTCATCGATGCCACGCAAGCAACTATGTTTTGTTTACATATTCTGCCAAGTGTGCTAAATTTCCGTAAAGGTTGTGTTCCGAGATTAGATTGAAACAGAAGTAATTTAGCATTCACAATGCGATTCATCAAACCAGAGACGAATTGCAAAGGCTAATTTTGTGTCTTTAAATGCTGCATTTAAAAGTCAGGTACAAACTGCATAGCTGAGCATAATGCTGACATTGAAGCGCAGGCAAAACGAGAGGAAACACTGAGATCTTTTCCACACGTGTAAACATTTTTGAAATGCTAGAAACAAGAATGATCATGGCATGTTGTCTATTCAGCAACGCAACGATGAAGCTGCTGAATAGGCAAAAGGAAGACTTGGAGCCAGTCACCTGTGGCAAAACTATCGACTCTGTATTTCCCTGCACGTGGACCATTTCAGCGTGCTGTGATATTTGCCTGGTTCTGAGCTCAGATCTGAAACCATTTTGAAAGAAGGCATGGCCCAAAATGCCTCCTAACCATTTGCAGTTATAATCTGCAAGTAAATGAAGCATTTGAATGCGTTTATTATACCTAAAGAAGCTCAATTTGGTTTGTACAGTACTGTGAGTGTTTACATGTTTTTAAATTACTAAAAATAAAAGTTTTGCTTTTCTATTGTTGTGATTTCACTTGAAATGAAATACAAGCTATTCCAAAGTAGTTACATTATTATTATTTTTTGTGCAATTCAACAAGAAAGCAATAACAAAAAAAATAAATAAAATAAATACAATTGGTAACAGTAGCCCAGAACAACCTGCAAAGAAATTCAGGTGAACTCCAAGGTCAACATATCTCAGTGTAAAATTGCACCATCTATTGTTTGAGCCACAGTTGGCTTCATGGGAGGTGACTAAGGGGGACACTGTTCGTGCAAATAAGTCATAAAAAGATGGAGATTTGCCAAACTGCATGCTAACAAGCCACGAAGCTACTGGGAGATTTGACATGGACAGATGAGACAAAACTAACTTTTTGGCAAGTTACATCAGCTTAATGTTCATAAAAGAAAATTAATCATTCAAAGAAAAGAGCACCGTCTCTACTGTGAACTATGGTGGAAATTCTCCAATGTTCTGGGGCTACTTTACTAGCTGGGTACAATGAAATCGCAAGAGTATCAATGTATTGTAGAGAGTAACGTGCTGCCCAGCGTCAGAAAGTTTGGTCACAGTCGCATGTCATGGGTCTTAACAGGATAATGATGCAAACACACACAACTAAAAACAAAAAACATGGCGAAAGCTGGGTACAAGCAATCAGACTTTTTGTCCGGATTGCTCCCCTTCCCGACCAAGTACGCCGAACGCCCAAATATCTTGTCTTATTGATGTATGTCTGATGTGTGTTAAAGTGGACTTGTCCCAAATGAGTTGCATTTCTATGTAATAGAATTTTGTCAGATACAATTTATTTCTGTAACCACTGCGTAGTTTTTTTTGTTTGTTTTGTTTTAAACAAGGGTCGGCATTAATTTCATCCAAATGTTGACATGTGACAGAGAAAACTGGAAAATTAACACCACCAGGGAAAAGTAGTAGTGTAAAAAAAATAAAATAAAATGTCAGACAACTGGAGCAGCACAAATAATACTCTGGCCTCTGGCATCTGTCACCTGTTCCTCCTGCCCCTAACAACCAAGCTGTCTGCAATGGGGACCAGGTGCACGCAGGAGGCACAGCACATCCATGACAGCACCTGGGGGGGGGGGGGTAAAAACACAGACCAGGCAGTATCACAGGCTCAAGATATTGTGCACAATCTTGAATTCAATACAATATTTTTTAACTAGATAAGTATAGAATGCATTTCTAGATTAAAGGCACTTTTTTTTAAACTGATATAATTGTAAATTTTCTAATGAGAATGTATAAGGGCAAGACTCTGCAGTGTTACAAAATCATGTCTATTCAAACATTTTTAGCTCGAGTGAGTGAAGTGCACCACCTTCTGGATATTGTTGCTGAATTATCCAATAACTTGCTCAACCACATCTGACAATTAGCATTTGTTTGCAAACATATACCCACACACAAAGATTTTAGACATTTATTTTGACCCCACATTTGGAAATAAAAGTGCAACTCAAATGTCTTCCGACTCTCCAAAATCATTACATGGTTTTAAATTAATAATAAATATACATGACTTCATTTAAACTTTGAAATGCTACACAAACGTTCACAGTCAGATAGCAGTCCCCCGAAGACCCTGTAAATCCAACATAATGCAGAGTTGCAGAGGCAGATATATATATATATATATATATATATATATATATATATATATATATATATATATATATATATATATATATATATATGTTATATACATTTTAATTCCCACAAATTAGAAATGCATTTGATATCAGTATACCATAATTACATAAGTACCCTGTTTAAACTAGTAGCTTATGAATATATATATGCAAATGAGATTTAGATGCTATCTTCAACAATCATTTTCAAAACAACAGTTGAAGTTTACATGTTGGATTCACATTACAACTGAATGTACATACTTTAAACACTAAAATGTTCCACAGACAGGAAGCCTGGATGAAATGCTTGTATTCTATAGTTCATTAATGCAAAAAAAGAAAAAAAAAAGAAAACATACACTGTATTACATGATAGCAGCAGAGTACTGCTTTTCACCACTTTTGAGAATTTGTGTGCCCTATGAGCTTACCGCAGGGGAAGTAATACATGTCAATGTATTCCTTTCAAGGACAGTACTTAGCACTGCAGACCACTTAATGGACAATCAGTTGATGTCATTTGTGTAGCAGTTTTAAAAAAATAAAAAATAAAAATAAAAAAATAAAATAAAAACTCATTAGGACAACACTGAACTTTTATCTGTGATTTGTATACCATAGGCTAAGGGTAAAATAAATAAATAATATAAGGGGAAGTCAACCCAAAAACGTCCTCAATGCTCCTGTTTTCTAAAGCTGAGCCGTGATTGGTTGTTACCTGAGCCTTTAACAACTGTGCTGTCATTTTCAGTGACTAGACAGTGGCAAAATGGCCAACCCCAGATGGATAAAACGGAGTAGATTTAGCTAAATAAGTCATATTCCACAACTGCTGTGTTCATCAGAATGTATGTACACTAGTGGGTGCACATAGAACATATTACTGTAAAGAAAACATTGGGCTGACTTCCCCTTTAAAACTTCATATAAATACACAAAGGAGATCAACCAGATTTACTCCAATTCTCCCTCTTGAGTTAACTTTTGCCAAATACTACATTCTGAACAATCGCTTCTTGTTTATTACTACAGTGCTTATAACCTGAACAACTTTGATGAGAAGCTTTAATACTTTTGTGCTCTGTTGACGGATTAGAGTAACGTTTTAAGGTTAATGGCAAGTCATATTCATTAAGGCCCGATTGCCTTAATACCACCCAACTGTAGAACAAATACAACATGCAGTAAAGAATTTAAATCCAAAAGGCAACATATGAGCGATAAGGGAAAAAGTAGTGCAAATCCATGCTGACAGTGATTGCTGCCTGCCATCCTCGCCGAGTCGCTCGCCAAGCGAGAAATGAGAGAAGCCTTTCAGCTTCAATGCTTCCCCATTTCCTCACACACACGTTGCTGTCAGATTAACTTCAAAGTGCAAATCCAGGATGTTGACGGAAAGTTGACAAAATGGAGGACTGAACCAACCTCCAAACTGCGACAGCCTTCACATAGTCTCTACTCACAGAAGTAGTTCATCAGCTGCGTTCATTTTTTTCTGGCCTCGGTTCAGTCATCTTTTGTACAGTGTAATGGACATGATGTCTTTGCTGGGTAAACAGGTGTCAAGGGTGAGCATCAGCCTAAAAGTGAAAAAACACATGTTTCAATAGTTTCAAAGTAGTCCTTACTCGCCATTATAGCTTTATCATGGACTTTCCTCAGTGATGATCAATGATAAGTGATTATGCAAGTCATATCATGAATGAGTGCGCTTGACACCCTAATAATCACATTTCATTTGTCTAGTGCAGTGTTTCTAAACCCCGGTCTTCGAGTACCCCTATCCACCCTGTTTTCAAGTCTCTTTCAGCCAACACAGCTGAAAATTGTTATCAGGCTTCATGCAGAGCTTGCTGATTAGCTGATCATTTAAAACACCCGTGTTGGCTGTTGGAGACATGGGCCGTTTCTCAATACGCATTCTTGTCTGTACTTACGTCCTCGTGATGTCTTGAAACGTCATCAGTCGTGGCCTAAGTACTGTTCCAATTGCAAGTACGCAAAAAGAAAAAGCATTGAACGGACGGAATACCCGGATGTTGTTCTTACGCCGAGCTTCCTGCTTGTGACACGTTGCCGTAACGGTACCACGTGGCTAGATGTTATATAATTAGGGGTAATATTTTAAAGTATCATTTGAAATAAAATTATACATGTGATTCATCCAATTTACGATAATATGGGGGGTGGGGGGGGGGGGGGTGTTTCTGTAAAGGCACCGGTGAGAGTTGCAGGTTTTGTTCTGACTCTTCTGAAATTGTGATACATCTTATGTTCAAGTGTGCAGATCGCAAAAACATGGGAAGGAAATCAAGTTTGACGAAATTTATTCCAAAACACAGCTGCAAAAATGAAATAGTACACTTGCAAATGAAAGGAAAGAGCTTGCAAAAGGCAAGAATCAAAACCACCGGAACCGGAATAAAAAAAAACAACCCCCCAATAAACAAACAAACACAAGATTGAGGCGAGATGGGAATCAAAGGTGAGGTCGAGACTAGTTAGGCAAAGTGGATCAGCAAGAGGATTAGTCCGACAAACTGGTGTACCCAGCTACCAAAGGCAGGCTAATCAACACAAAACAGGTGTGTGGATGGTCATGGTTCCCCCAGTGGTCAGACAGCAGTTGCAACAAACAAATAATGAGAGTAGACCAGCCAACTCAAAATATAACACATCTATAAAATGTATATTTGAACGTATGTGTATAAAGTAAATCATATTTCAATATATATTAATATATTTACATATAATATTGTAAATTGCAATTGTTAAACTAAGTTGTGACAAAAAAAAAAAAGGGTGGGGGGGGGGGGGGGCAATCCAATGCAGCAAACCTGCCATGTGTAGTCTGCCTAAAATGAAAGATGGAAGAAAGAAGAAAAAACATGATGCTCTTCTGCCATTCGTTCCTTGAAGTACGAAAGGCATCTTGGGATATATTCACAGGCAAGCCTTCACCAAGCAACAACCAATGCACCCTTGGTTTAAGCTAGCAAAAAAGAACGACATCCGGGAATTCCGTGTAGTCTTGGCTTATGCGTACTTTTGATTGGAACAGTACTTGGGCCGCCATTGATGACGTCTCGCGAAATCACAAGGATGGAAGGAAAATTTTTAACTGATGTATGTTGTACAAACATTGAAATAGTAGTACAAATCCATGGAAAGCAAGTCACATGATATAACTGCGATGGATTACGGAAATACGCCAGCGAGATATACGTGCTTGGGAAGTACGTTCTTGAGACCGGGCTTACCAAGACCCTGCTCGTTGCGTCACAAGAACATACTCTGTGTTCTTAAATCTTGACATTGAGAAACAGCCATGGAAAACAGGTTGGATAGGTGTACTCGAGGACCAGGGTTGAGAACCACTGGTCTAGTGTATGTGCTCTCTCTCTCTGAACGTTTGAATGTAAATGTCCATTTGTCCAATGTTTTAGCACTTCAGCACAACTTGGTGTTCTCTAACAAGGAGCTAAATACCTTTTTTTGTATGGATTGTGCTTTTCCCTCTGAGAGCATCCTGTTTAAATACTGTTGACCAATTGTTAGGTGTCATTTTGGTCTCATGATAGAAATAGATATTATGAAAAGGGAGGCTTGAACACATACTAAAAACCTGTTGTTAGATAACAGGAACTTTTACGAAAAGTATTAACATTGAAAAATTGGACTTTCGAAAAGGTCACATTCAGCTGACATGTAAAGGTTCTCTCACATTCTAGGTTCATCATAAAATTTCAAGCACATGCTCAATATCCCCACCTTTTTGGGAGTAGTGTGTATTTTCGGGTTTCTTTAATTTGTGTTGCCCTAAACTTACGCACTCAGCCACAGTTGCCAAACATTTGCTCCAGCTAGAAAGGAGTCATATCTATAATCTTTTGCTCTGCATTTGGTGTGCCACAGCTACTTAAGACAATTTACTATGCCACCTTGACCAATAGGAATAAAAGAAAGACCACAAAAGTCAGGAAAGTTGCAGTAATGCAGTGTCTCATCATTAAATGATGGATCAAGTAAAGGCGGTGAAGCGTGGTTTGATAAAACCAGCCCGGTGAGTGCACCAACTGGTGAAGGCCATAAAAAGGTTATGACTACACGGATTATTCCATTCATACAAATGTTTAAGTTACCTGACAGGGGAGCTGAAAAGTCTTCAAGCTGTAGCGCTTTGCTCAGAGCTGCGGCCAGCAGTTGCTTCCTCTCGGCTCGGCGTGGGGAGCTCACTTTGTTGTTGTTTCGCTGGAGAGATTTTAACGGCATGATGCACTCGTGTGTACTGACGCAGAGGAGGGTTGAAAGTACGAACCATGGGGAATTCGTTTAAAGTGGAAATGTCATTTTTAGAATCCTCCTTTATGGCTTGTTTAGGCCTCTTGTTTGAAAAGCCCGTTGGTGCAGGAGGCGCGGTGGGCCTTTTAGCTGGCCCCGATGTCTGCAATCTTGTCTTAGGATGCACTGAGGCTTGTTGCTCATTAGCGTGGGAGACCCCTCTATGAAGTCGTCCGTCATTTTCTTTTGTCACAGAGATCCCTGCCTCTTTCCTTGTTCTCCCTTCTCTGGGTTTTTTGGGACAGACTGCCATGTGTTTGGTTCGGCTGCGTCGCATTGTGAACTCCCTGCTGCAGTGAGGGCAAACAAATACGTCTTCTTGCACGTGGGAAGGGGACACTTTGTTTGACAAGGACTTGCTCCTCTGGGGCATGACTCTTTGGACCAGCTTTTGCTTCCTTTTGTTCAGTAATTTCAAGTTAACTTGGATTGATGACTCTGTGGTCGATCTGTTGGACTGCCTGGTTCTGTTTGAGGTATTACATTCATTTTCTGAATTGGTAGTGGACAGGACGCCGTTCTGGCTTTTTGCAAAGTGGCGGAGTGGGATGGGATTATTCTTGGGCGTGTACCGCTTCTTATCGCTGGCATTAGCACAAGCCAAGATGTGCTTGTGCAGTTCTGGCATGTTATCAAAGCTTTTTCCGCATTTGGTACAGCGAATAGCCGTACTGAAGGTTTGTGGAATGTTGTGGGTGGTGAAATTTGTGGCTGAGGCCAGCGACCCAGCAGGTGACCTGTTATGGTAAGGAAAGGGCGGTGGCTTAAAGCTGGGGTAATGCTGGTTAATGCCAAGACGGACATCAGGCACTTTGAGTTTGCCTCCATCTGAGGCCATGATTTTAATTGTCGTAAACAATTCTTCAGCAGCCACATCAACTTCATTCTCCTCCTTTTTCACCTGTTCTTCCGACACATCAGGTAATGAGGGCTCTCTGCTGACTTTTGCGGGGTAGTTGTAATTCTGAGGTCGTATTTTTCCCTTTTCTTCTTCAGTGAATGTACATTGCTGGGAAGGATGCAATTCCTCCTGATGCTGTTTCAGGTTGCACAGGTAAACAAAATCTTTAGGGCAAGCACTACAAACATAAGTCTTGTCAACACCGTGTAGGCTTGACCGGTGCTCCAGCAAAGCAGAGGGCTTGTCAAAGAGCAGAACACAGAACTCACATTTGTAGGGCCAATCTTCAGCATGATCACTGACGTGATGACCGAGTTCTTTCATCGAGTGGAACAGCACATTGCAGACATTACAGAGGAAGTTCTTGGTGAAAGTCTGTTGCTCTTCGTCACTTCCCGTGTTGCTTGGTGGTTCTGTGGTGAAAGTCTGTTGTTCTTCATCTCTTGACGAGTTGCTTGGGGAATTCCTTGGTGGTTCTGTGGTGAAAGTCTGTTGCTCTTCATCTCTTGGCAAGTTGCTTGCCGTGTTGCTTGGTGGTTCTGTGGTGAAAGTCTGTTGCTCTTCAGCACTTGGCGAGTTGCTTGGTGTGTTTCTTGGTGGTTCTGTGGTGAAAGCCTGTTGCTCTTCATCTCTTGACAAGTTGCTTGGGGAATTGCTTGGTGGTTCTGTGGTGAAAGTCTGTTGCTCTTCATCTCTTGGCGAGTTGCTTGGTGGTTCTGTGGTGAAAGTCTGTTGCTCTTCACCACTTGGCGAGTTGCTTGCCGTATTGCTTGGTGGTTCTGTGGTGAAAGTCTTTTGCTCTTCATCTCTTGACGAATTGCTTGGGGAATTGCTTGGTGGTTCTGTGGTGAAAGTCTGTTGCTCTTCATCTCTTGGCGAGTTGCTTGGTGGTTCTGTGGTGAAAGTCTGTTGCTCTTTGTCACTTGGCGAGTTGCTTGATGGTTGTGTCTCAACCTTCTCAACAAGGTTTAAGTAATCAGGAATGACTTCCGCGCCTGAATCAATACTGTCAACACGTTTCTCTTCATCCGCATCTGGAGGCTCTTCTTCTAGACCTTGTTCTAGTTCTTCAGCCTTCACTGAGGCGCTTGACGACAATGTAACAGACTCTTCAATGGAGGACATGAGAAGGGTGGGGTCATCCACGGTTGCGGTGTTGGGTAATGACACAATCTGTTGCTGTTCTATGTGATTGACAAGCATCTGTGTGGAGACTGGGGGCTCAGTGGTGTCTTGCATGGTAACGGCAGCGGGAACATTACCTGGCGTTTCAAGGGATATTGTGCATTCTATCAGTACTGTATTGCTTGTAATGTTGTACGAGTTGACGAGGGGATCGTTTAATGTTGCAATGGGTGTGAATGGCACCTCAGACATGCTATGGTCTTCATTTAATGGAGGATTAAGAGAAATTTGATCGGTGAGAAACATGTGTCCAGGCAGATTTAGTGAGGGGTCAATTGGATGTGAGAAAGTGACAATGTTTGTAGCATTTGTAGCTGCAAATGCAGAGCTTAAATCACACTGTGTAGTATTTATGGCATTTTCTGTGCAGAGTACCAGCGGCTCCGGTGATATATTAGAAGCCAGTACTTGAATTGGTTGGCTTGAGGGGCTAGGAATAGATAGTGGTGGTGCCAGAACTGTGATTAATGATGGGGCGGTTGATAGTACTGGGTGCGTAGTTGGGGGAGCAAATGATATAGTGCATGGCGAAGCTGGTGGAAAACCAAGAGGTGTAAGGGTGGTAGGTGCAGAAGTAAGAGGACAGGAGGGGAGTGAAAGTCCATAAACAATTCCCTCTGCAACAGAGTCCACCATATTTGAACTTGTAACAATGGTGAGGTCTGACACAAGAGGTGTTTCAAGGTTTGTGAGACTTATGTTTTGTTCTCCAACACTCAAGACAGCCCGCTCCTGCATATACATATTTAAATTATCCTCTGAGGGGGATACTGAATTTGATGTCAGCTGAGATTCTTCAAGGCTCCTTTTTTGCAAACTTAAATCTAGCGCGGCATCATCTGAAGTCCCAACTTCATTTCGTTTCATTGTATTAGAGAGATCCAGTGGTTGATGACTACAGCATTTGTCGACAGTCACAGGAGGCCAGCTTTCTGTTAAAACAGGAATTATTTGAGGTTCCTCAATCTTTTGGGATGTATTTCCATTTTCATTTGCCTGGTGCATAAGAAAGCTGTACTGGGTGTCCATCGGCTTTAAAGTAGAAGCATCACCCTCCATATTTGCCAATGGCGTTTCCTCATCTGATGTAGTGTGCTGTGGAGAACTTTGTGGAGAACCAGTCCTTCTTTTAAACCTTCCTGCCGCAGAAGATTCAGATGAGCAAGATGTTTGGCAATCTGGAAGAAGAGCGTCCTGCTTCTCTTGTTGCTGATTCAACGGGGAGGACAGAAACACAGTGGTTGAATTTAGGGGTACAAGTGAAGACTCAGCATTCTGAGGAAATAGATTCTCTATTAACGAAGTTGCTACTTCCGAAGAGGATGACGACGTCACCACCTCCGACTCTAGTTCTGTTTGAATTTGGGGTAACAGAGGTGGTGTTGCTGTTCTTCTCTTGGCAAGAGCTTGACCCGGCAGCTCTTGGTTGGTCAGAATTGAATCGATACTTAATCCCAGGTTCAATTGGGTGGGATCCAGTATCAGGGCATCCAGTCCAACCAAAGTTGAGCAAGCAGCATTAACTTCAGCTGCTTCATAGCCGCTCAATGTGCTTGCTGACACTATTTTTCCGTCAAAGTAAAAGCTGATATTCTCCGAGACACTGCTGGAGACATCGAGCATGTAGTTTCCAGCACATTCCACTTCATTCTCCACTACTTCTTCAGCAAGCTCGGCTCCGTGATTTGACGTCGCAATGATTATCTGTTGAAGATTTTCCCCATGGACTGGCTCACTTTGTTCCAAATGTGCAATTTGCAGAAGCTGCTTATGAACTGTGCCCTCATGCTGCTGCTTGTTAGTATATGTCGAGAATCTCTTTTCACAGTAGCTGCAAGCATGAAGCTCGTACACCTTCTCGTCGGGAAGCACAGTGCTGTGTCCAGACATATTACTGCTTTCAAGCGAGGCATCTGCGCTTACTGAAACTGAAGGCTTCATATTGTCATGCAGCTGATCAAAATTCAAATCGGGAGCAATTTTTCCCTTCTTACTTTTATATGTATGTGGCACATTCTTCATCAAATTGTGGCTATGCATGTGTCGTTCCAAGCCTTGTTGGCTACTAAAACACCTCTTACAGTATTGACAGGGAAAAGACTCCCAGCCACAGCGAGAAGCGTGAGCCAGGTGGTCATGAACGTCAGGCGTGTCAGGGTCCATACTGGTGTTCTCTTGACAAATGTCGTCAGCTTCCTGCTGTAGATCATCACCATCACCATAGTTAGAAAAGTAAGGGGTTTGCTCCATTTTCCCAAGTTTGTATCCAGTTCTCTGAAGAAAGGACCTGTTGCTTGTTGTCACACCTGATGAATTAATAAATAGATGTCATTTCAGGAAACCAGCATTTGACAGTCAGGTGAGGACAGCACTGGGAGTAAAGCTCCCATAATTAGGGATTGGTATATTCATGATGATAAATGAATGATTAACAAGCAATTGTGTCAATTGATGCAAAAAAGAAGAAAAGTGCACTATTTGGCTGAAACCAGCAGAGGCGCTGTTAATTCAACTCCACAAAAGGGGCCCCCCAGTCTATAACATGCGTAAGACGTTTTGAACAGCGCATGATTAACAAGTATCTAGTTGTGTTGTTCCGATACCGATATTGTTATTGGCAGAGGTGCCGATACTGCATTAAAACAGTGGTATCGCAGAGTACTCACAAGTAACATGCCGATACCATTAATTCCAACACTAATATAGGATTGTGGATGCAGCATCTTGTGACTTGCTCGTGCACGACATTCGCTGATATGTGACATGTTCACTGCATGCCGATCTAAGATATCCTATTGGCCCTTGAATGCTCTGAACCAATGGCAGGGCAGCTTTTTTATGTTTAGTGAAAAACAAACCTTAAGTATTGGTATGGTATTGGCTGATACTGAAAAGTTGGGTATCGGAATCGGTAACGGAGGGCCAAAAAACAGTATCAGAACAAGACTATTATCTAGTTTGTAGTGGCCTAAAACCACGGTGTCTAAAGTCACAATACTCAGTTGAGTGCCATACTATTTCCATTTGAGTGTTTTCTATTTATTATCTTGAAGCGTATTTACTGTAATTATGACTTCACTAATGCTTTAGCATAGTTTAGTGATAGAGTCTGTTGTAAACCGAGTAAAGAAGATCATTACAAATGATTATTCTGCTGAATACTAAAACAGCAGTTCTGCACATTCAGAGATTTTGCCTATCCCATAGAAATATTAATAATAATCGTAAACGTGTTCAGTGTTATTTCATTAAAGAAAAGTCAACATTATAACTTTGTTTCAACTTACCATTTTAGCAGTTAGTGCAGAAGCATGACATGCCTTAATAATATGATGCCTGACCTTGCGTTCTGTTAAAAAAAAACAAAAAACAAAGACACAGCAATATGTCAGGATGTAACTTTGTATTTATGTAATGTACAAAAATAAGCCACTGTTGTCATCATAATTATTGTCTTTGTCTAAAATATGATGTATGTTGTCTCCATTTTGATTGTCTCCATTATTCCAGCAAAATTATTTGCTTCTATTGTAGTCAGAGGGCTTTCCTGCCCTAACATTACACTTAACATAATTTATTATCACATTCAAACATCACAGTAGTGCAACAATAACATCACACAATAACGTAATGATTTTCTTTTTCTGTTTGGGTGAGTGACGAGGAGGCACATCGAATCTCTAAACATGCATTTCAACTTATTGTTTGAAATACATATATTGTACATTGCAAGAGGACCCGAAACAAAATGTAAACAGCTTCAAAGACAACAGCTAAACACATTTGGTAAAGCCTATATTAGCAAAAACAATGCAATTAAATAAACGTTAAGATGCCCTTTCTAACTAATACGGGTGCGAGCGAGGGAGGGTTCATTAATCAGCTAATTCGAAATCATATTTGCAGTGATGATGCGTCCAAGTATCTCTCTCCGTAACTGGCTTGATGACGCTTGCGGTCCTTGCACCATTGCTAGTTGTCCACACGACACGTCGCATTTCCTGCTCTGACGACAGAGGCGTCTCGTGAGCACACGATTTACTCACCGACTCCTTTAATATATTAGCAATTATAGTTCGATTAATAAACACAACGGCAGCGACTCTGCAACATGTTTTCAACAACCAACTGTAAAAAAAAATATGCACCTGCGCAGACCTATCATGCTATAATATCAGGCTAGCTTTGAGCTTAGCCCACATATCTTAGCTACAAGATATATCACGGAAATTAGACTTACACAGGACCTTTAATAACGCTCTTGTTCGCATAATACTGTTTGTTGTTGTATATTTCTGACTGACTTACTTGTTTTTCGACATTGTCGTTCAGTAGTTTCATATATCCCTGTAGTGCAGGTTGTAAACAGCTGGGTGTTCTCCAATGCACCAGCGACAAACATGCGTTTCGATTGGATCAGGAAAGACGTTGTCAATTTTGAACCAATCGGAGAGAGGTTTGTTCAAGTACAGGAAGACAACATCGCAAAAGGCGCTTTTCAACGGATTTAAATGTGACTTATTAAAACAAACAAACAATAAATAAATAAATAAATAAATAAACTGATGATCGTACTATATATTACGTATTAACACAACATTTACGGGTATATTAAATTATACGAAAGAGAAGAGTAAAGATATTAACTTTGACCTGCAGATGGCGGAATAATACCGTATTCGTGTATGGCGTGTAATGGACTGCTGCAATGATTGCTCATTTAGATGATTATTGCCCATCACTCCTTAAATATACAATATGAATATTTATACATTTTCGGAACATTGGAAACATTTCAAATATTTGAGATAAATATATATGGGCAGCATGGCGGAAACTGGTTGTCACATCTGCCTCTAAGCTCGGAGATTCAGAATTGAAGGTCAGCTTCATCTTTCTCTGTGGAGTCGGTTTGGATGTTCTCCCTGTGCTGTTGTGTGGGTTTTCTCAGGCCTGGTACTTGAGTTTCCACATTCATAATATCCATCCATCCATCCATCCATCCATCCATTCATTTTCTTGACCGCTTATTCCTCATAAGGGTCGCGGGGGTGCTGGAGCCTATCTCAGCTGCCTTATTAAAACTTCTTTTAATAAAGTGCAGGAGTTAAGTCAGCACTAATTTTACTAGCGTCTTTGCTTACACAAGTACCTGTAGGCTATCTATCCATCCATCCATTTCCTTGACCGCTTATTCCTACTTCTACTTAACTAAGTACATAATGTGAGTGTAATAGCACTTTTGCCAATTCTGCCAAAATATGTTACTTTCGAATGCAAATACTATATTATAAGATAATATATTACCGGAATGGTGTTGAAGTTGCAAATTAAATGTAGTGAAAGACACAACTCATTCATAACTATAAATGTCATTTTGGTCCTATTTTTTATCCGGTCACATTAGCCCTGGAGCCCTCTATCATATTTTATGGGAATTGCGGCTGTGGGGTTGAGATGAAAAGGTCACCGTTGGGTCTGCTGGTTCAACAAACATGTCATCCAAGCAGCTGAAACCAACTCGGAACCTTGAAGTTTATAGACTGATGGAGAATTTGAATGCATAGCAACCGTAATATGGATTGTCAACATGTAACCGTAAGCACAGTAAATGTTCACGTGTTAACCTTTATCTGATATTTCAGATGTATGACTTCTGAGAAGTTTGCCAGGAGAGGCAGATCACTTGTCATATCATGTGTGTTACCTGTATCATTGCCAAGTTGTTGTTTTTTTGCCATGCACCCTGCCCTCATACAGACTCCAAGTGGATGATACAGACACAATCTCAATCATAAACATTGTTATACCATATGGCGTCAGTCACAACTGAGCATTATTATCTTTGTAAAGGCAGCTATTTTGATGAAGGTCTTACTGGATCTCAATGGATTGTATTTAGAGGGGACATTTAGGAAATTTACTTGACTTTTATGTATACAAATAATTGGGTCTGTGGAGTGCCTGCCCACCCGCCAAGTGGGAAATTAAACAAATAAATCTTAGTCACAATGCCGCGGTAGTCCTGGTAATGACAGCCATAGCTGATATCTGCTCCAGCGTGGGACGTGGTGAGCATGACTCAGGTTTATAAAAGGAATGTCCATGTCAGCCTAATTTCAGCAAGCAAGCCAAAAATAGGAGGTGAACAGCATGTTATAATTCTTGATCCATGTGGTATTTTTGATTTTTCTGAATGCACATGTCCAGTTCTTGAAGGTTTCAGTACTTTTTTCCACATTTTGCTGTTTTCTAACAAGTAGCTGAAATGAAACATTCAAAACAACAGTTGTTTACTTGTATGATTTAATCCCGGTTCCCAATTAGAGTTAGTATTCAAATCGGCCTCTTCATTGTGCTGTTGCCATTCCATGAGACCAAAACGACACCTAACTGAGCAACAGTATTTTGTCATTTTGTGCCAGACGGAAGTGGTCACTAAGCTTTGAGTATCACAACGTCATCAGCAGTTTGCTACAGATCTAGGAAGAAACTGGAAGAGTCACAGAAAGGCAAAGGAGTGGATGTCAGCATTTAGAGAAAATCAAGTTGTGAAAAATGGACTTAAACATTGAACCGTTGGAGAAGGTCAAACTAAATTCACCAATAAAGGCTGACGTTTCACCAGAATGACCAATATCCATAACTGTATGAGTACGAATTGTGCTGCATGTCTCAGCAGGTATTCAAAAATGGTTTAAACTAGTGTTGTTCCGATACCGTTTTTTTGGCCCCCGATATCGATTCCGATACCCAGCTTTGCAGTATCGTCCGATGCCGATACCATACCGATACCATACCGATACCTATGTTTTTTTTCCTCAATATGAAAAAGCTGTCCTGCCATTGGTTCAGAGCATTCAAGGCCAATAGGGGATCAGCATGCAGTGAACATGTCACACATCAGTGAATGTTGTGCACGAGCAAGACACAAGATGCTGCATCCAAAGTCCTATATTGGTGTCGGAAATAATGGTATCGGCATGTTACTTGTAAGTACACGCCGATACCGATAACACTGTTGCAGTATCGGGGCCTCTCCCGATACCAGTATCGGTATTGGAACAACAATATTTTAAACAGTTGTGCGTATGGAGGAAACTAAACATTGCCGAAAATAAATCAATATTTCGGATCTCAACAATAAGCAAACGGGAAACAGTAGAGTATGTGCTGTATTGTGTATCATGTGGCAGTGCTAGGGAACCAGCTGGTGCCAATGACTCTGTGCACAATGAAACAGTTAACATGCACATGAACGTATAGAAACTGTGAGACAATGAGAGACGTTTACAGCAAGTGTATGAGACCACCACACAGAATGAAACAATAAGGATGTGTCATAGACTATATGGCAAACAAAGCTTGATCTGAAAAGACAACATGCCATGACATGGCCACACGCATGCACCAGATGTGCAGAAAAACATGTTAGTGCAAATGTGAGAGCACAAAAACAAAAGTGTACATGACAGGAACAAAGGCTTCTGTATACATGTCTGAAGATGGGAAAACACGCAATACGGACTCTCACTCCTGCACGCTCCCATTTAGAGATGCCCCATAGATTAACATGCTGTAAGCACAGACACGTCATACGCACTTCCTGCATTCCAAACTGGCGACATCTTCCCTCCTCCGCTTACAGTGTCGCTACCACGTATCGCAAGCACCATTTCCTTGCGGCTTTCATACGCTCACCTCTGCAGCTTCTGCACTTTTTCTTTGTTTTTCCGCTGACCCTTTCCATTTCCACCTAGTGTGTGACCCAGCTGTCACCTGCACTCAAAACTCATAAATCACTGGGATGATATTTTCATCACGACATCACTGCGCTCATGGGGCCTGACGTGTCACTTCCTGAACATACACCAACTATAGTAGCAAGCCAACTACACTCGTGATCCAGGGTGTTTCTTTGTGAAAGAATAGATCATTCTAAAAACTTACGAGAGCTTCTTGTCTATTTACAAACTGGCCAATTTAGGAGTAATTCAGTGGTCAAAATAGAAGTGCATCAAATTTGAAGTACTTAAGGTTAAAAGTAAGGATGTATCGGTACTTTCCCATCCCTGGTTAAGACAGTTTGAAAATGCAATGTCAATTACTTCTTACCATTGTGATCATAATTAAAGGGTCTAAATACCAGCCTAAATACATCCATGCATTGTCCTTGAGCACAAATATTTGGTCACAGTTGACCTTAAATAACCGTCAATTATTACTTACACCAAACGGACGCGTGCATGTGTGTGTCTGTGCGTAATGCTATATAATGCTAACTATTATGCTCCTTTTGCTTACCTGAATCATCTAATTTATTTACAGTTTCTTGCGTTAGAGCTCTGTTAATACACAAGAAGAAATGTCGACAAACAAACCAATACTAGAATACCTAATACCAAAGTAGCTCAAAGTAGGCTCTAAAGCAGCAAACACATCATTTGTTCATGAAAACCTAAATGAAAACACATCCAAATTGGTCCACTTGATTTAAGATAAACTAATGACCTCATTAAAATGACTAGTACAGAAACCATTTATTCCCACCCTAAAATAACGGCCAATGACGTGTATGTGCAGACACACGCGCGTGCACGCACACACGCGCACTGCACTGACCACAAATATGGACCACACAAAGATGTGGTGCGTTTCTGCACATATTTTTACGGGCACACCACAAAAACACTGTTTTGTAATTAAACTGACGTGTCTACACACATAAACAAGTACTAAAAGTCTGACTAAGAAATACGCACTTACAGACATTACTATATGGGACTGTTATTTGTTTTTACATGAAATAGGCTTAGCTCTATGAGAGCATTTGTGTAAACGTTTGACATTGGGCCCACCCAGGAAGTGACTCCACCCTGTCGTGATGCAGAACCCACACCCTGACCCGTCCTTTTTTTTTTTTTTTTTTTTTTTTTTTTAAAGCTAAAGAGTTGTGTGAGTGCTTCCCCTTCAGATCTGCATCTGTGAAAAGCCTCGATTGTTCCCTGTGGTGTGAGGAGAGAGGCTGAGCTCAAGGCAGTCATGACGCCGGCCCATGGGGCAGAGGCAGAGGGCGCAGGGAGTTGGGCGGCTGCCTAAAACCACACGGGGGAGCCTGCAGACACAGAGCATCACTGTGCCACACACTGCCGACTGCTGGAGCCCCGCCTCGGCCCAACGGCAACGTATGAAAAAGTCCACAACATGACATTTCAAGAAAAAGAAAGAAAAACACCTAACTGTCAGCGCAGCCCAGTGGGTTCAACTGACTCAACGGTTACTTGCGCTGCCATATTTGGTGGCACTCTGAAATGAAGGTTGTTAGGCTTTAGGGTTATTTGCAGGGCAACAGCATCTTGAGATTGGTTTCAAAAGACACAGAAAGTTTGTCAATTTGGTGTAGAGCAGCCATTTTTGGTTGATTATATTCTGTTGTTTGAATAGCAACTGGTGGATGTACAGGTGGATTGTATCTTCTGCATATGTCACTGAGATAGATAGATAGATAGATAGATAGATAGATAGATAGATAGATAGATAGATAGATAGTAGGGGTGTGCCAAAAAAAATCGATTCATAAAAGAATCGAGATTCTCATTTATTAATCGAATCGAATCGATATTAATATCAAAAATCGATTTTATTTAAATTAGAAATGAAGAAGAAGGGGAAAAGGCAGTTGTAGCCCACATGCTGTTTTTGTGGAAAAAGGCACTTACAATACAAAACTAATAAATGTTTAAACAAAAAAACAAAACAAAACAAAAAAAGGACGTTAAAGCTACTATATAGAGGATTTCAGCGATTTGAAATTTTAAATCTTCCATATAGCTGCTTTAATGTCTCTGTCATTTTGTCTTGCAAAGCAGACTGGAGTAGATCATAACAATGTTGTGCATTTCTGTAAATTGAAGCAGAAATCATTTGTCAATAAAATAATTTCGAATCGAAAATCGTTTGAATCGAGAATCGAAAATCGATTCTGAATCGAATCGTAGACCCAAAAATCGTAATCGAATCGTGAGACAGTCAAAGATTCCCAGCCCTAATAGATAGATAGATAGATAGATAGATAGATAGATAGATAGATAGATAGATAGATAGATAGATAGATGGATGGATGAACACAGACACATATTTTGTCACAAGCAAGTAATACTTTTGGGAACAATGAAGTGAAATTCTCTAATTTCTCATAGCACTGCTGATGTTCTCTCACAGTACACTAATGTGCCATGGCACAATAAATGTGAATTACTGCCTGAAATGCTCTTGCTTTTGGGGTTGCCAGGGTAACCATCTAATCTTGAAAAGAGGATGAGGATTTGAAAAAGCCACTGACACACAAAAGGCCGTTCTTCAGACGTCACGTAATGGTGTGTTTTTATGTATTTATTTGTGTTTTTTATTGAAAAGTACGAACAAAAGAAATTAAATAAAAGGGTTCAAACCAATCAGATGGCACACATTAGAGACCTGCTGGTAAAAACATGGCACATGGCAAAGCAGGAGGAAGGAAAAACAAAACACGTCATTGCAAACATTTGCTGTCTTAAAGCCTATTCATTTATGATTACATCACTCATTCAGTGCACATTACGCAAGTTTTGTAAAGCAAGGAAAGCCAAGCGAAGACTTAATTATTTGTACACCATTTTATGCATCAAGAACAAAACAAAGCAGGCCTGTTGCACTTCAACTCAGTTTGAAGACTGCCATTCTGCTTATCAGCTATTACAACAACGGCGGAGATGTGTGAGACTTGAACAGTACGACTATTTCTTTTCAAGAAGAGGTGTCAATTGAAAAAGTTCAGTCAGTTCACATTGATAATGCCCTCTAACATGGTTCCGATCTACCAGTGTCAGTGGCGCAAAACCCTTCTGCTAAATGTCACAGATACGTATTAGGGGGTTTTAGATGTCAGTGTTAAGGACGGGAGAATGTCGCATCACCGTTGACTTTTTAAATATTTTATTTATGTTACAACACACTCTCTGGCCCACTCCAAGCCACTTTTGCACACAGTGCTTCATACAGTTGGCCAAGAAAATGTCAGTGACTCGGGCTAAATGAGGAAATGCTGGCTCACATGTCTGGATGTGCCACGTGTGTCCGAGTCATGAATGCTATAGCTCATGCAAGTGCTACCTCACTGTTGACGGCGTCCCAAGATATTGTGTCTAATTGGTAACCATCAGTACGTTTTCCTTTCCTTCTTGCTTGCATGTTTAATTATCTCATTTGAGAACCTTTTGTCGATTTGATTGTTAGCTAGGAATATTTAGCACAGAAAATGTTTCCCACAAATGCAGAACAAAAACACATTGAAATTTTGTGCAAGTCTGGCTAAGCATGTGGATATTTTTATTTTATTCCCACCGTTTGAGGCAGGATAGAAAACATTCTCCAGTATATAAATTGTTGATTCCATTTCATCTATTCAGGTCTTACATCATTCTTCTTGAACCAGGAAGTATCCTTCTTGTGAACAAAATGATGGACAAAGAAACACAAATATGAATCTTTTACCACATTTTCATTTATGCTAGAGAAATATATTTCCTCTATTTGCCATTTGAAACACAATAGCAACAATCCCATCACCCCACAATGGGTAGGCCTTGAGTCTTGCCATTCTTTTGTAAACGGGAAGTGCCCTGCTTGCTAACCTAAACAAAAACAACACCCCCCCCCAAAAAAGAAAACAAAAACAAAAACAAAAAAAACAAAAAAACAAAAAAAAGTTCCCAGTCACAGAATTTATAGTCTGTTTTGGCTAAGCCGTGTCAAAGCAGGAAGTAGCCTGCTAACTAACAAACAAAAACAAACATGGCACTCCATAATGATTTTCACTTTCGTTAAGGAAATGTACGTATTTTTCTTTCCACAGTATAATCATCACAACTGAAGTATTCCCCCTGTCCAAGAATACAAATAGGTAGGGTCTTTTTTGTCAATTCCTAAAGCCTTTTGTCGTTCTTCTCAAACCAGGAAGTAGTCTGCTGGCTAAACGATCTGACATACAAACACAAATGATACATTCCGTGTTTTTTGTTTTTGTTTTTTGTGCTTGCCATTTTAGTCATATTTTGGCTACATCGTTCAACTTGAACAGGAAGTAGCCTGTCAACAAACAAACAAACAAACAAACAAACAAACAAACAAACTCTAAAGTATGGCGCTTATTTCTACAGCGTAAACCCACTCGAAGCATTCCCACCACCCAAACAGGCAAACTGGTAGAGTCTGTTTCGTCTAAGCCTTCTTGAACCACAAAGTATCCTGCTAACTAACAAACACACAAATATGGTGCTTCTGCTCTACAACATTTTAAACTCTTTTTAAAGTCTACAGTGTAACTCACCATAGAATCGTTTCCCCTAATGCAGAATGCAAATTGGTAGGGTCCTTTTGACCTATTCCTTATTCCTAAAGTCTTATGTCAGCTTTCTTGAATCAGGACATAGCCTAACTTAAAAACTGACGAGCGTCTCAATGGAAGGTTCCCCATGCCAGAATAAAAAACAAAACAAAACCTAACCTAATCTAATCACTATCGCGCTGATGCCAGATCAGGTCTTAATGTGAAATTCCTTCTTGCATTATGTTTACATGAATCACTCCATTGGCTTTGGAGTCATGGAAGTAAATGAGCGGCATGTGACTACTTTCTTGCATACATATCATACATACTGTACACACAGACGAGCCTCCCATCCTTCTCTTTGAGCAACAGTTCCGAGTCCTGCTTAGAATCATTCAATTCTGGTGTTACCGTGTTACGAAAAAATATTTTTTGTTCGTTGTTTTAATGATTGTAATTGACGTCACAGTTCAGTAGTTCAGATTCAGAATTTCCAGAACTTTGACGGCTCCTGCTGCTTGGCCGTCTTCGTCTTGTTCTTCTTCAGGGACTGTGGAAGAAAAGGAGAGCGCCACTGTCACTCAGGAGAGAAGGTTGCAAGGGTTAATTCTTGCAATAAGAGCAGTTAGAGTGTGTGGTTGGTGGTGGGTTTTCAAGTTGACCCTGTGGGGCATTGGTGGTTAGTATGCAGTACGGTTATTGCTGTTATGAGGGCAAATTATGTGTTTGCTAAAGAAACAAAATAACTTAAATATATGTTAATAATTGACTGATGCACATGTTGGCGAAACACACGTCCTATCACTAATAACTACCAACAGATCAACTTTGAGTTGTTTACTTTTTGGTTTCAACGACCCCTAACTCTAACCCTAACCCTCATCAAATGTTTTGTTCCTTTAAATTTACCATGTTTCGGGGACTGAGGACGTAAGCTAATACTGTATTCTCCAGTTAACTAGCCTAGAGAAAACTATGTACTGTACCACTGACTGTTGTTGTAAAATGACCTCTTAACTTAATTCCTTGTTCATGCATTGCGGAACTTATCGCGTCATTATAAAATGCATTGAATGTAAATGCTACTCCAGTGGTGCTGAACTGTGCTAACCTTGCTCTGCAAGATGAATTCTTGAGCTATTTGTGACTTCACAAACACCCGAGAATACATCTTGTACCGAACCCGCTGATTTTCACTGATTGAGGGCGGGATATGCAGCTGTGACGAAACCAGGTGAAACAAACCTAATATAGACGAATGGACCCCACAATTAATTCTGTTCTCACAACATTACTCACAGTTTCCTTGTTGAATGTTGAACAACGAGACGCTTTATGCATTTTTATTTTGCATTTTATTCTTAAAATGTTTGTGCATGGTTTTTAAAAAAAAATTTTTTTTAATTATATTTTATTCCTAAAACAAGGCCGAAGACGACATTTTCGTCCGTTTCCGTGATTGTTCAAAACAAATGTGCACAAGATGCCGCATCGTCCAATCAACTCAAGGTATGGTACAGAATGTCCCGCCTTTCCTGACAAATCCATTGACGGAAAAAGACGTCAAATTATCCTTTTTTTTTTGCTGGGCTGGCAGCGAATGTGATATTGTGAAGAACTCCCTTGAGTGAATCACAATTATCAATCTGGCTATTGCCAAGTTATAATAATTTAGAAAATAAACCAGACCTAAAAAAAAATAAAAATAAAAATAAAAATAAAAAATGATAAGAAAACCCCCACAAATCTTAATTTTCATTCAGTTTCCTCCATAAATTATTTTGTAACGATGATCTGAAAATGATTTAGACGTATGTGTTGTTATATTGTAATTGATTAGATGAAGATATCAAACACAGAAAAATCACATTACACTTTTTCCTTTTTTCACTGGCTTTTTGCTGCTGGCAGACCTGTAACACACACACACGCAAACACACCCCCACACGGTTGTGACACACAAACATCATAAACTTGGTTGCTCCCTGTCATACAACGCTTCAACATACTCTCTTGACACAAATCGTAAATTAGAAGGGGCTTTTGGTGACCAGTGAACCCCAAATATGCGAGGTTCCACTGTGAGGTACTCCTATCCAGTCAACACAACCTAAGAATTTGAAATGGAGGCAAGATACTCACGAATATTTCCCCATCCTCCTCACAATGGCAATCACCACGGCGATGACGATGATGACGGCCAACAGAGCGCCAATCACGATGCCGACAACCTGTCCCGAACTCAGGCCTTCACAAAACAAACAAAGAGGACAGTGGGTCTCAACTTTTTACAAGGAAATAAAACAAAGTACCACCATCAGGACTTGCATTAAAAAATCCTAATTCAAATTACTGGTCCCTAGTATGCCAGAGTGTTCATATGTTTCATTCCTAAAGAGTATATTGACATGTTTTGGTAACCACTGTCACGTTATGCACAGTTTGAAAATTAACAATGTCAATGTAATGTACATCAGTTAATAATTGTACAAAAATAAAAGCAAAACAAGCAAACCTGGCCTAAGAAGTTAAACATAACCTAATTGTGTTTGAACTTGGGCCCTAGTACTAATTGCCCATGCCATTCATTCATTACTCACCCTCCGCATCGTCCTCGACAATGACCTCGTCTCCCGTGTCCGCCTTGACAGCTTCTGTCCACTGGGGGATGACCTCAGCCTCTTCGGAAGCCTCCGTGGGGGTGGTCTCCACAGCAGGGGCTTCAGTATTAAGGGGTTCAGCAGCCTCAGTAGCAACCGGCGTTGGGGTTTCGCTCTCGACCGTGGGCTCCTCAGTACCGGCCGTCACCTGAGGAGAGAGCGCCTCGGTCGTGACGTCCTCGGCATCTTGATGTTCGGCCGTCCCTGGGTGGGTGGTCTGAGGACCAGTGATGACGTCAAGCTCTTTGCTGGCCTCTGTGGCCTCCAGAGTGACGTCTGCTACGGAGTCAGTCGCCACAACGTCATGTTCTGTTGGGTGGACTGTGGGACCTGGACAGAAACCATTTAGACAGATGTCACGCGTTTAATGTGATCTACTGTTTGTTTTTTGTTTTTGTTTTTTTGTATGTTTATAATTAAAAGACATGACAGAAACTACCAGTACTCAGTGTGACAACATAGTGACCAACATTTGCATTTGCATTGAGGGCTAGAGATGCTTGGTGCTGTTTGTCTTTTCTTCCTATATATATATCTGTGGTTCTCTAGCAAATGTATAGTTTAGAAATAGTCATACTATCTTTCCTTACAACCATGACTGTATTGCACATTTTACTGCAAGATTTCTTTAGCCTAATAGCATAATTCCCCAAGTATTTTTTCTTATGTTTTCGGAAAAGAAGAAATAACACATTCAACAAATAAGAGTCCAATTGCCTTTATTCAACCTTTTCAAATTACATGACAAGGATGACTGACATTCGAAGCTCATGTGAAGAAAAAAAAAATGGAACACACATTGGTATTTTCCGTTGACATTCTGACAGTGAGTATGACTTTGGCAATTATGCTATTAGGCTAACAAATTACAAAATCAGTTTAGGGTTTCCTTGAAGTTAATATTTTCTTAGAATCGCTTTCAACTTTTGTGATTATTTCGAAGTCTAGGTGATTATTTCTGTATTTCCTTCCCTCAGTCACTTTAACACACCAATTTCACTCTGGGATTAGTAAAGTGGGTGATTTGGAGCAATATTCTATATGTTAACTTGTAAATGACAGACTACTACATTTTTATTCCATTTAAAATCACTGCTGAGCCTCTCTGCTTAATCAAAACTATTAAGCCTCATCTGCTTAATTGTATAACACTTAATTACCCTTTGACGTTTTCCTTCCTGTCAGACATTTTCTCTAGCTACAGTATAATTCTGCTCCCATGAAGATACATTAATTATTTCCATTTCTTGAATTAACTTTCTTTTTTCCATTGTTTCAAACGTGTCATTGACACAGACAAAAGTGTTTACATTTACCCAACATAGCATGAAAGGCCCTTACAATGTATAGCAGATGAAGAGGGACCATATGCTGACGACGTATTAGATAAACTGGTCACAAGTCAAGCACGTCTCTGTGGGCCTCACAAATCTTTGGGTAACCCGAGTGCTGCTGCTCACTTTGGAGCTTACATACCACTCTTCTCCTCTTACTGCCCTCTTGGACAACTTGTGTGTGAATGTATTCATTGTTGGACTGGAGCCGCCATGATGGCTGCTTGCCTCATGTGTTGGCCTGTGTTCCGACAAGCCCGACTCACACCAAAGTGATCCTTCTCAGTCACCACAATTATTCTGCCTCAATAAAGCTGTGACGTCAGTAAGGAGGTAGAGTACAATTTGGGCTGGAATAACTGGTGGAGAGATGGTGGGCCCTAACAGGGGGCCTAAAAAAATACATATAACAACAAAAAGGTGCTTTTTATTGTAAAATAATTCTCATGCAACACAATGATTTAGCTGACAGAAAAGCTTTCATCAACTATCATCCCCTGACTTCAACCCTATTGAGAACCTGTGGCACCATCCTTGAAATTAAGATCTATGAAAATGGATACCAGCACACCCTAAACAACATTTGCCGGAGGCATTTGGAACAAATCGTAATGCAGTGACATGCCTGCGTTTGACACACCGCCATCACCACAAGGCAGCCAGCCACCCCACCCTGTGATGTAATACGCCGCACATCTTCACGCAATCCCGCCATCCTGCCTTGCTGGCCCTGTGTGCCCTAACACGCCACATCCTCTGCCTCATTTCCTGTGGAGGGAGCCACGCTGCACAAGTTGATGAGTGAGGAGAGTGCGGGAAGCCGTATTAAGCCTCTGCAGTTGAGACATGTGGAATTGTTCAAGGGCGGGGCCCACAAATGGATAATTTGTAGTTTTGGAGAGAGCAACAATCTTAGAGAGATCAGTTCATTTTAACAATTGCCCGACATTTCTTTTCAGTGGTGACTATATGCCACACAGTAGACAGCCACCATTTATTTATTTTATATTTGATACAGAGGAGGGATTTAAGAGAGGGTATTAGGGCTATACTAAAATAACTGACAGGGTGGCGTGCCTCAGTGGTAGAGTGGTCGTCTCCCAACCCAGAGGTTGTGGGTTCGATCTCATGCCATTGTGACCACGTCGAAGTATCCTTGCGCAAGATACTGAACTCCATTGCTCCTGATCTGCGTCATCAGTCGATAAAAATGTAAAACGCTTTGAGAGCCGTAAGGTGGAAAAGAGCTACATAAATGAAGTGTCATCTACCATCAGAATAAAGTTGCCAAATCACATTTATTGACCAAGTATGTAAAAACAGATTGATTTGGTCTTCACGGGCACAACCTGTCCAAGAAACGTGAAAAAATAACAATGACTTACAAAGGGAGACAGAAAGGGAAACCTGGTGGTTCGCTAAATTAGCGTCCCAGGTTTCTTACGTGAAAACATAAGAAAGGGGGAAAAAAAAAACTCCGTGGGGAAAAGGGGTGCCTATTACATACCATACGGCTCAGCATAAATGAGTACTGTACTCCCCAACAGGTTTGTAAGAACACCTTTAGTTTCCTGTCAGAATTAAGATTTTCTACGTGATACTATACTACAAAATAATCCCACAAGTGTGGGTCATTGATTGCAAACATCCATCCATCCATCCATTTTCTTGCCCGCTTATTCCTCACAAGGGTCGTGGGGGGTGCTGGAGCCTATCTCAGCTGGCTCTGGGCAGTAGGCGGGGTACACCGTGGACTGGTTGCCAGCCAATTGCAGTGATTGCAAACAAGATTTGTTAATTAGTACCCATAAAAAAACAGTTTTTAAATTAAATATATTAAAGTACATTTTGCACAAATAAGTAGAGCCTGAAAAAAAAAAGACTGACTTGTTAATTCCAAGCCTAGCAGATATGTTGCTATCCATCACAGTCAAGGAGGTCATAGAAAATACTAGATGTCGTCGTTTTTGTTGTGGGATGTATTCATTTTTTGCATTAGTATGAATGTCAACTGTATCTAGTCACAGCTTTGATGATGGCCATGCTTTGGAAGGAAAAGGAATCTTCCGTGATGAGTTTTGCAGCTGTGTGAAGACATGCATTTATCCTACTGTCTTTCATCAAGGTCTACACTATGAAGCCGCCTGAGCTCAACCTAATCATTACCCCTCAATAAGCCGAGCTCCATCCCGCCATGTTCAACATTCTCGCGACCACAACTGAGAGCTTGGCCTGGACAGCGTCGCGTCCAAATGAAGGAGGGTACATTTCAGCTGCACCAAAATTATGGACTAGACTCAACTCAAATGACTTCTTCTCAATAGAGAGGAGGAAAAAACAACACACTTGACTCAGTTACTGCACAGACTCTGAATGAGTTGGCAAAACGTGGTCCCCCTTTTTAAGTTGGTTTAGTTCAAGACCGGGCAAACTTTTGTGCTCACTTTGCTCACATTTTATTTTTAAAAGGGACAATTGGGCGAGGTCATCCATCATTAAATAATGGAGGCGGCTGTAAGCGTTCCATACTTTCCCCATCCCAGATCTAAATCTGTACTTCAAATAACTGAACATTCTTTACATGGTTCAAAATAACTGATGATCTTGTCTGGCAAGAAGTGCCACTATTTCTGGTCATGTGCCGGCTGCAACAGGCGGGGTAACGAGAAGAAAACATTTGTTTCCATTGAGAACGAAGACGGGGGGGTTCAAACGGAGCGTCAGACTGTTTGTTTGGAATGCCTGTAAGCAATGATAAATTGGCCTTACGCTATGCGTAACCACCCAGACCACCACCAACACCAACAATCACTTCATTATGTGCTCAGTTCCCACAATTAGCTCTGAGTAGTATTTCCTCTCACAGTGCCGGCAACGGTGGGCTCTGAGATCAACGGTGCATACATCCTCTTCTGCTCTCTATGCCTTGTAATCTGCATGCTGCCACTCTTCCTCTGCCACTCCCTGATGGCAGCTCAAGCATTCATAGGATGCATTTCCCCCAATACACCCTTGCGTCACTCACGTGACATCAGACACATTCCACTCAATTGAGGAAGACCCCAACGATAATGAAAGTTAGCGGATGATTATGTTATTATTCAACATCTTTAACAATAATATGTAATAATAATCATGATACATATTTAATAAACACATCAAAGTATGATCAATAGACTTATATAGATCTATATATATATATATATATCTATATCTATATATATATATACTTATATAGATCGAGTCTATTGATCTTATATAGATCAATAGACTCCAACGCTAACCACCGGGACCACTGATATGATTCAAGCAGACATAAAAGCAGGCTGAGAAAATTGCATGGAAACACAGGCAGTTAGCGACACGGAATCTGACTGAGCAAAACATATTTTCTTGATCACCAGTCTACAAGAAGTTTTAAAATCAGAGCTTTAAATGTGGAACTGCTTGTCTCGGTCACATGATATGTTCGTAATAGCAAGCAGAAAACTCCTTCTGAAAGAGGAAAAGGCCAAATGATGAGAGAGAAGAAGAGCCTCCAACTTCCAAGAAAAAGAATTCTGCACTAAGAGACGCTACTAGCTAATCTAACAATAGCAGATTGCAAATTATGATACACTCAAGAGAATTCTCCACAATAGCAATCTGGGACTGCTTCACGCTGATTTTTTTTGGGAAAGCCGGGGCGTTTTGTACAAATACTTCAAGCTGATTGGACAATGCAGCATCTTGTTCATGTTTGTCTTGACCAATCACAGCAATGGATGAAAACATTGTCTTCGGTCTCATCTTAGGAAAAGAAATAAATAAAACCACAAACATCTTTACAAGATAAAAATGCACCAAGCGTCTCTCGCTGTTGAACATTCAACAAGAACTGTGAGTAATTCTGCAAGAACAGAATTAATTGAAGAGTACATTTGTCATGTTAGATTATTTTGTTTCCCACGGTGTCTACGCTTCCTGGTTTCATCACAGCTACATACCCAAATTTACTCTACAGAATTACTACTGTGTAGCGACAGGCTCCTAAACGAGGCAATGAAGCCTTAAAAACAGCCGAAAAAGCCTTGAATATCCTTCTTCCATTTCCAACATCCCATCTTTGAGAGGGATTTTCCGCAGCGACAGTGACCAAAGCAAAATTACAAAGTAGATTGGACATGAGTGGCATACTTAGGGTGCCATTGTGTCCCATCACCCCAAAATAGGACTTGCTTATTTATGCAAAACAAGCGCAGGAATCCCATTATTGGCAACATGACAGGTTTGAGTTTATTTTTTAAAAAGTGTTTTCAATTGTTTCTATGCTGGTCTGTCCAAATATTGCTGGGTTGGGAGCAGTATACATACTGTAATTGATGAATGGAAGGTTTCATTTGCTTGTAATCTCTTCTTGCATCCAATCATGTAGAGTTCAAAGTGAAGAAAAATTGCAATTGCTGCATAAATGTTCTGCCACTATGAAAAAAATGAATGCAACAGCTTTCGTAGGCCACATCAATCATGGCCCTTAAGTTTGATACCCGCTGGGAGGATGAGTCGAGATAATATATCGGTAGAAACATGAGAAGGGAGTATAACAGTCTGCACCCATTACAATCAGCTGTCACTGAGGCCCCCGCCTCGTTTGTATGCGTGCACTCATAAGTCACAGTGTTGTCTGGGAGGTGTGAGGGAGTGCGTCTAACCTCAGGAATGTTTTAGGGTTCTGGTGGAGATAGACACCCGGCCCATCCCGGCATACCCCGCACATACTAGTACAGTAGGTGTGAGACCGGATACCAGTTGGTACCATGCACCGCGGATCTGTTTTGAACCTACGGGTGAAATGTTCTCAGCCTTGCTGTGATCACAACACAATGACGGTCCTAAGAGATGCACTTCATCTCCAGCTGGCAGCTGATAAAGCAGACCTTTTATCTTCTGACTAACACATACAGTATAAAAACAAGTACCGGTACCCCTGGACATGACACACACAGGAAGTGTAAAAGAATACATGGAGCTTCCACCCCTCTGGAAAGGACGTCAACAATTCACATGACTACTGTATTACTTTGAAGCCTTTAAACAACACAATGCCAAAACAGCAAGATTACAAATGATAGGATTTTAATAGGCCTACTTTGCACTAAATTTGGTCCTTTTTTTTTTTCTTTTTACAAAATCAAACAGTAACTACCAGTATTTTATTTATTTGTTTTATTAGCCACAAAGCTGTAGTAAATTGCCTCATATGCTTTTCATAGTCTATAAAACTAACCAACCAAACAAAAAACAATGAATAAGAATTACAGCAGCGTTATAGAAGCATCAAGGTTCAAGTTCTGCTGTAGACAAGAACAAATTGAATCTACATGTTGGAGATGATCATCTGTAGTACTGTTGAGGTGCCCTTGAACAAGGCACCAAACTCCAAACAAGTCAGCCTATTACACGATTGCAACAAATTCAAAATCAACATTGTGATGCATCATCATGAGTATTGTGTATAAAATATCAATAATGTAGAAACAAAATTGTAAAGTACATGAATATCTCACTGTCATCATGTTTTATTAGCATTAGCTCCAGAAACAGAACGGAGAAGAACATGTTTAACAGAGATGAGACTTGAACCCCAAACCTCAGAACTGTGAAGCAATTTTGATAACCACTTTATCACTATGCCGCTAGTACACCACTACGGAAAACAACATTGCTTTGAAATTCATCAGACTTTATTTTAATGGAAAAATTTTGCAGATATTGCACGTCATATTTAAGTCACAATTTTCCTTCTGTTTAGATTGTGATACATCATAGATTTTACACTATTGTTAAAATTTCAGAATGTGTGCTCTATCATGACGTAATCTGCAATTCCCACCCCGATTTAAAATAGTTTCCTTGGTCTACATTTAATGACTTGCACCCCCACATACTGAGTCAGGTCAAATTGTGCTGCTACTGTACAATGTCTGACACGGGTCCAATGCTGCATCTCCAGTGACAGCCAGTTAGGAAGCAGGAAGGCAGAACTTAAAAAAAGGACTTTTCCCAAAACAGCCGTCACAACATTGGAAGCATACAATTGCCCAAAAAGTTTTGGTCAGATGGAAAATCAAGTTTCAAGAAAACAACAGATTTAAATCAAGCTTCTTAATCCATTTCTAATCCAAACTCCAGCCTCGCATGCGGCGTACAATGCCCACCCAATTGAGTAATGTGTTCCTGAGTCAGCGGCTCCTTTTTTTTTTTTTTTTTTCCTTGCTCCATGCCTCACCCAGCAGCACACGTACAGGACGTGCCAGACACATGAGACATACAGCTGTGGTCAGTCGTGTAAATCTATTCAACGCTCCTTCTTTGGTCTTCACTGACTTACCCACTGTTCTGAGGAGTGGTCGATAACACGCTGAAGTCAGGCTTAAGTCAGGTGGGGTACACATATACTGTTGCATTTTCTTCTGAGCTATTGTCTGAAAAGCTCTTCCTGGCGTTTTGGTGCTCTTTCTGGAAGGCCCTACGATGCTACGAAAAAGTACAGAAGCCCTGGATAATAGGAAAGTAGTAATTGGTATTTCCTCCCGCATGGAGCTTCTGTGCCAGCCTCATATTTGGAGTATGAGCGCCACATTTGAGTCATTTCTAAAAGCGGGCCGATGACCTCTCTCTTCAGCAGCCAGATGTGACGACCATGTTATTAGCCCGCAGAGGCGGACAAAACTCATTAAGAAGGAGACTGGAGGAGGGAGGCAGGCGGAGGCGGTGGGCTTTTATGTGATACACAGGCACTGGCATTTAAAACGATAAAGAGATAAAGATAAATTGTTTCCTCAATTTGGGTGTATTATTAACATCTACTCGATATGATTAGATAGATAGATAGATAGATAGATAGATAGATAGATAGATAGATAGATAGATAGATAGATAGATAGATAGATAGATAGATAGATAGATAGATAGATAGATAGATAGATAGATAGATAGATAGATAGATAGATAGATAGATAGATAGATAGATAGATAGGCCAAAAAAATGTGATTATGGATCGTATGCTCTCCCTCCATACCCATACATATGCCTAAATGTACTGTGTATGATCCTCTATCATTAGAGAGGACTCGAAAGAGGCCGCAGAAATCCTCCCATTACATCACCTCTCTCTCTCTCTCTCTCTCTCTCTCTCTCTCTCTCTCTCTCTCTCTCTCTCTCTCTCTCTCTCTCTCTCTCTCTCTCTCTCTCTCTCTCTCTCTCTCTCTCTCTCAAACATTTAGTTTTTTTTTCTTTCTTAGCAACACAGCATAATACTTTGGAGCAGTCTGTACAGGCTCACTATTTGGCAAGTAGTCATTCGCCATATAGTTAAATGACTTGATTTGAATAAATATCTAATTTATGTGACAGACCTTTAGAGGGTAAACTATAACAACTTTACAAATGAATTTTTCAGTAGCACGTCCTTATTATGACTGCAGGTGAGTTGGAGCCTATCCCATGTGTCTTAGGGTGAGAGGCGGAGTTCACCAGGGATTGGTCACCAGAAAATCACAAGTCATATGTAGACATACAAGCTCTCATACTCATCTTAACACCTATGAACAATTTTAGAGTGTCCAATTAACTCATAAGCACAGGAAGAACATGTAAACTCCAGGAAAGGTCCAAGCAGGGATTCAAACAAGAGACCTGTTGTGTGAGGCAAAGATTTAACCACTAACGCACCCTGAATTAAAAAAAAAAATGTTTGCTTGAATAGGCGAATAATAATGAGCTCTTTGTCACTAGTGAACATTTCCAGTACTGTAATAAGTACAGACTCACTATTTGGCAACTGCTGCCTTAATTATACATCTAAAAGGCAAAGTAACATATCACATATGACTTGGTTGAAAGATTTTATAAAATCTTAATCTAGCTAGTATCGGATTATAAGGCGATCAGAAGGGCCGCCCTATTGTAAAGTGTTTGCACACTAGACTGGCAAAATGAGGGATTCAAGCAGACAAAGGGGCAGCGCGGGCACATGGAGGCAGCAAGAGTGGTCACGGCGTGCTCCCGGCAGGATGGCGTCTCAACTTTTTTTTTTTTACTTTTTTTTTTTATGAGTGAGAGGAGACAAGTTTACTCACTTGCATGTGTGAAGGCACAGAAGGCCAACAGGATCAGCAGCTGGACATTCATGGCGGTCAAGTCCGGTTCCTTGGTTTAACGATGACTGCCCGACAACTGGGTGTCCTTGCAGCGTCAAACACAGAAGCCGCCTTTCCAGAGGGAGCCCCTCCCAAAAAAAAAAGAGAAAAAAAAAAGAATGAAAAGTGCTGCAATCCAGATGGAAGCCCTTGAAGTGAGGATAAGAGAGGTGCAGTGTGGATGTGAAGGAGGGCAGACAGAGAAAGAAAGAGGGAGACTGTGAGCTGAGAGTGGAGGAGGGGTGTGGGCACTGGTCGTGCGCTGGGTGGGTTTTTGTCAGGGGGCAGGTTTGGGTTGGGAGGAGGCTGACTGTTAAGAGGTGTTGCAAAATAAGCACACACAAACACACACTACTGTTTTTTTTGTTAGATGTTTCTGTAAGGACAAATAGAAGGAACATATGTTGAACCATGGGGACAGTGAAAACACACCTGTATTGGTGTCAAGGGTATTTTCACAGGTCGGAGTTGACATTAGTAGAGATGTGTGTGTGAACTGTGGTGACGACTCATAGCATTTTGGTGTCAATAAGTGACGTTTAGCTTTTGTACAGTTGCAATTGTGTTCAAAATTTTACAGGGTATGTAAACTTTCAAGCACAACTGTGTGCATATATATTAGGGGTGTCAAAATTAGTGCGTTAATTTTGAGTGAATTGAAAGTTCATTTAGCTGTAATAAATTTTATAATAATGTATATATTTGTGGGGACTAGGGTCAAGTTGTGTCTTACAATTTAAAAAATGTGCATAATTTCACAAGTTACTTCATGTTAAAGATTAGATAGCTCTTAATATGAAAAGAAAAAGGCACCGAGCTGTCACCAACGTCTTACAAATGCAATTATGCCATCTAATGGCAGAAACATGACCTCAATACAGAACAATATCGCTCGTTTTTTTTTAGTGTACAGTACATCTTTTTAATTTTGACTCAATTTTGTTATTTATTATGAAGTTAGTGTATCAATGACTAAATGAAACAGCCATATTTCTATTAGTTAAACATTTTTTTTTCCACTTTTATGTGAACAAGAGTATGAAAACTTAGAAAAAAATATTTTATTGTACATTTTGGACAGGTATAAAATTTGCAACTAATTGTGAGTTAACTATTGAAGTCATGTGATTAATTAAGATTACAAATTTTAATCACCTGACACCCCTAATATATATATTCACGTGTGTTTGCGTGTGTGTGTGGTATTTACAATTTCAGACGACCATTCAAAGATTTGTGGGTCACTTATAAATGAAATTATTAAAAGAAACAACAACAGTAGTTTTTTTTTTTTTTTTTTTAAACGACATAAACAATCTCTAACAATCTCTCAAATCATGGGCTGATTTAATTACCATGGGGCAAAAAATATATATATATATTTTTAAAAAATAACATTTCTAAAAGACCCCAAACTTTTGAAGAGTATTTACATGTATAACTAAATAGAACTCTTCTTGCTGCAGACAGAAGCAGCAGTCACGTCTTGAAGCACCCCCTCCCACCCACCTTATGAAAAGCAGCCGTAAACAGTTAGGACACGGTGTAACTTTCTCACAGTCAAAAAAAAAAAATAAAAAAAAAAAAAAAAAGCACGGGTGGTCTCCACATATTATGCTAAGGGGGGGTTGACAAACAAAAGCGTTGCTTGGCACGAGGCTGACACCTGTTGGACGACACGTTGGGCCCCAATTGGGTTTTGTCTCATACCCAACAAGAGCAGTCACATCAGCTCTTAATGTGTGCACAAGTGAGTGTAGCTTTTTATATGGAAAATAACCAAATAGCCTACATATGATAATTATTAATATATATAGTCAGACCCGTCACCAGAAAGAAATTGTAGGGGGGGCATTACCTTTTTTTGGGGGGGCACACTTTATCAACCTAAATCTAATGTTCATCAGGTTGAACAGCGGCATTGTGACAACTGCAAACGTGTTCAGAAATATTTTCTGTCACTTAAAAGCGGCAGTTCGTTCCGAAATCTAAAAGACAAACTGAAAAAAAAATGTGTAGTTCATTTTGCATTTATTCAACTCAAAAGTTCATTTGAAACAAATCCACTCTTCACTTCTATAATCAACTATGTCCGAATGAATGACTCTGTGACCCAGCCCCTTCTATCTGGAATTGGCTAGCAGTTGCCTTCATTTGCATGTTGGATTAGGGCTGTACGATATGGACAAAATGTCCTTTCATTTTTGCCAGACATCTCTATTCTTTGATCTTTGACTCAGCATGAGACTTCACATCATTTTATTTTTTTATGGTGCCTTCTGTATTTTGTTATTTTATTTCTATACTTATACAGATTTTTTTTTTTTTTTTAGTATTTTATTTGCGTGTATACTTATCTGCTTATATTTACTCTAATTAATTTTATTTTGTGTTATTTTATTTTACTTGTGTCTACTAAAAGACTAATTTCTATTTCATGCACAGCACTTTGTATGCAGCAATGGCTGTTTTAAAGTGATTTAGAAATAAGGTTGAGTTATGTCGATGATATACAGAAACAAAATATGGGTTCAGTGAAAAACTAAGCAGAATATCAATCCAAAAGGATGTGTAAAGTGCTGTTTTTTTTAATTAGAACTTAGTGACAGTCATCAACATGAACAAACTAAGCAATAAAAAAAGAGAATTCAACTCACATTGTACTGCAACTGCTTTAGTGATAAATAATTTTATGCTCCTTAGTTGTTGTGTATGTGACTGCTTGGGTCTGTTAACAGCATACTGTGTATTGCTACAATTCATCCGTGCTGTGTGGCTTGACTAATTAAAATAAAAGTTTGACACTCACTTGTAAACGTAACCAGTGGACTCAGGATTCCCATTGATGTCAACTGGGTCATCCTGGATCGAGGTTTGGCATTTGGTGGCTCCCATTAAAGCGGCACGACGTGCTCACTGCTCAGTCTTTGTCCCAGCGCCAGCCGGCAAATGCGCACTATCTACCCGGAAGTAGATTTGGCTAAGGCACGTCTGCAGAGCGCGCGTCTCCCCCCCGCCCCACCCCATCCCTCCTGATCCTGATTGTCATTGGCTCGTTTAATGGCCAATCACTGCCAAACTTGAAAGGAGGTATGTGGTTGGCTGGCACGCCATGCTTTACTTAAAACAGAAGGCGCAAGTTTACGTGACTGATAAGGACGAATAGTTGGTGAGTCATCTTGCTAGGGCGGGCACGGCTGACTGACAGGGCGGGCACGGACCCCCAAGGCCCGCCCATGGCGACGGGTCCGTATATAGTTACCAAAATGAAGTAAATAAATACATTGAAACAATGTCTACAAAGTAAACATTATGTTGGAGGACAATTTTTAAGAATTCCCAGAAAATATTTATTGTTATTGTTTTTTTTTTTATCTATGTGTATCTATAATGAATCTGTAAATGCTGTTATATATCTAGAATTTTTAAAAATTACACCCCTCAGCAATGAAAATGAAGTAACAACAGCAGAAGCAAGGTTAGGGCAGTAAAAACTGTCAATTACATTTTAATAAACACTGAAACAACCGCTGAAGCATACACAGATTATGATTTATAACACACCAAAATCACATATGTACAATATGACGTTATTTACACACAGTGTCTCCTTCAAGGACAATTAACAAAAATACTTTGTTCTTTTCACCAGTCTGCATTTTTCTTTCTTTTTCTTACGGGAAAACAGAGAAGAAACTTAGTGCTATTTACAAAAGGACAACAACGCACACACATACAAGTTATATAATGCTGGTCACTGTAATATAGCATCAATGGCAATAATGACAATATTAAAGATTCAGCTTTTTTCTTTCCCCCTCCAAAGACCACTTGGACTTTTCGAGCAATGTGGAGCTGTACACTCAAGAAAAACACTTTTTCACACTGACTAAATCACAATGGAGGAAGAAAAACAAAAGAAAAAAAACAGCTGTTTCCTCACATCTTGATCAAAATTGTCCTCAAAGTCAAAGCATCATCCTTTTTTGTTTCATTATTCTGCAAGATGCTTAACATTTGTGCAAAAAAATGCATGTCTTCATCTAAATAAGTCATGTCGGGCCTTTGTCATAAATAAGCATGAAGAATATGATCTTAAAAAAAACAAACAAATGTGAATTTAATGTTGCTGAGTGTTGCATGAGCGTATTTCACTGCATTTGTTTTGCTTTAAGATGACAAACGTCACAGTTGTCAGGGGCCATCAAGAACTGAATGCTGCAGTCACTTTACGACACATTAATGGCTTAAAATGATGAATCATTGAACTACCCTGAGAACATGACAGCATGGACTATTACAAACAAACAATATGACAAAAACGACAAAAAAAAACTAAATCCATAAGCGCTTTGGGAACGGAGAACTGATTGTGTGCATAGAATAATTCTGAGACGATGTGTTGCGATGCTCATATTGACCAGGAGGTGGCGCCCAAGCCATACACTCTTCAATGTGTCTTCATAAAGATACCAGGTAAGAGATTCATTACAGAGAAATTACAAACAAGAAAAACATTTCAAGTCGTTGATTTTGAAAGAGAGAAGATATAAATATCCTTCTGTTCAGGAAAATGTGTTCAAGAATTGCAGCTGGAAACTATGAAGATATATTTGGGCCACACCGAAAGGAAAAAACAAGTACTAACTGTATACTTATATTGAAGTAGCAATAGTACTAGGAAAAAAATGGGGAAAATATGTGAAGTCTTTAGTTTTATTCTTTACAGACAAAAACACGTCATTATGAGACTGAAATTGTATTTTTACAGGCTATATTTATGTATATTTAAAAAATGAAATCACATTATTTCATGAATTTTTTTTCAGAGAATAAAGTGGTATCTTTTTTTTTTTTCCTGCACAACACTCATATTATGAGAAGAGTTGTCGGTTTTCAAGAATAAGTTGGATTTTGTAAAATAAATAAATAAATAAATACATAAATAAACAAATTAATTAATTAATAATCCATCCATCCATCTTCTTCCGCTTATCCGAGGTCGGGTCGCGGGGGCAGCAGCTTTAGGAGGGAAACCCAGACCTCCCGCTCCCCAGCCACTTCAACCAGCTCCTCCGGCGGGATTCCAAAGTCTCTCCAGCGCCTCCCGCCGGTGGGACATGCCCGGAACACCTCTCCAGATGCCCGACCCACCTCAGCTGGCTCCTCTCAATGCGGAGGAGCAGCGGCTCGACTCCGAGTCCCTCCCGGAAGACCGAGCTTCTCACCCTATCTCTGAGGGAGAGCCCGGACATCCTGCGGAGGAAACTCATTTCGGCCGCTTGTATCCGGGATCTCGTTCTTTCGGTCACGACCCAGAGCTCGTGACCTTAGGTGAGGGTTGGAACGTAGAATGACCGGTAAATCGAGAGCTTCGCCTTTTGGCTCAGCTCTTTCTTCACCACAACGGACCGATACAGAGTCCGCATCACTGCAGACGCTGCACCGATCCGCCTGTCGATCTCCCGCTTCATTCTGCCCTCACTCGTGAACAAGACCCCAAGATACTTAAACTCCTCCACTTGGGGCAGGATCTCATCTCCGACCCGAAGAGGACACGCCACCCTTTTCCGACTGAGGACCATGGTCTCGGATTTGGAGGTGCTGATCCTCGTCCCAACCGCTTCACAACCGCATGTCATGTTTTGGTTCTGTTTGGGGTGGGTTTTGCTTTGTTTTTGTTGAATTTCTAGTTTTGAGTTTGTCATGTTTATGTTCTGCTTTCCTTGTCTTCCCTAGTCTTGTTAAGCCTTGCCATGTCCACCTGTGTTTGCCTGCCCTTCCTCATGTTTCAACCAATCAGCACCCCCTTCCACTTGTGTCTTGCCCAGCTGTGTCTAATCATGCTCAATTAGTGTGTGTACTTAGTTATCGGTTTTCACTTCAGTTCTTGTCGGTTCATTGTTCTTGTTTCCACACGTCCATGCTGCCATTGTTAAGTCTTGGCTTGTATAGTTCTTTCCTTCTGTATTTTGTTATTCTTAGTCACCAAACTCTGTTTGCCACTTTAGTTTTGTTTGATTAAATTTACTCCTTTTGAACACCTCTGCCTCCCTGACTCGTCCACCTCCTGCACTTGGGTCCTCCACCACACTTCATAGCCTTGACACCGCATAATTAATAATATAATAATAATAATAATAATAATAATAATAGTAATAATATGTATATGTATGTAATAATAATATGTTTTAAATCCCAGAAGATACATATTTTTGGGTGGTGGTGTATAATATGGATGATTTTATGAACAAGATTACATTTTTTTTTTCTAGAATCTTTTTTTTTCTTTTTCTTTTTTTTCTTTTTTACAAAAAAAGGCAAAACAAAATGACAATAAAATTAGAATTTAATGAGGGAAGTCAATGTATTATTATTATTCTTATTATTCTTATTACAAAAATTTCTCCCTATATATGGAGCATCTGTCGGGGTTTTGTTGTTGGTGTTAGTTTCAGTGTGGCCCAAATACTCCTTGATAATGAACGGATGAAAACAATAGCAAACATTTCACAGATGATATTTTGACACCTTTAAGTCTTGCCACCCATGTTAACACAAGAGAGGGGTGACTCATGATTAGACAATTTGATCAGCGTCGCTTTACAACTTGGTCCACTTGTTAACTGATTGTCTCCAGTTCCGTCCCCCCGAAAAAAAATACTCCATTCTTTTGGATTGTCTTCAGTGTTTTTGATGGGCCAGTCTCGTACCTGCGTTGCCGTCATCACTGCTTGTCTCTGACCTCCTGTTCACACGATGGAGTCCCAGTCGAAGTCATCCTGGATGTCGTCAGTAGCCAGCATGCGTCTTACCTGGAAGTGTCCTGGAGGCAACATCTGCTGCTGCTGGCTCAGTTGGCTGTGATGGCCTGGACACGAGGCAGACGCAAAGACAAAATATATTTTAATTCACCAATTTTGGGGAAAATTACAACATTACAATATTTCACATCTTTTGATCATGGTAATGCTTGGTGGACCAGATTAAAGAATAGAATGGTTTGTACTTTTCGGATAATTTACAATCATAGTCACTATTGATTTGAATTGATTTGTTATCTTAACACTAGTATCAACATACACACACACACACACACACACACACACACACACACACACACCTGGTAAGAGTGTAATGGAGGAGTCAACCGTCATGGTGGGAGCCGTGCTGCTAATGGGAGGCATGTGGGGGTATCCAGGTGGGCCCATCAGAGATGGAATGTTCTGTCTGGAGTCCATGTACATGTTCCCTGTGGGCGTACGTACAATAAGGCCCAATGACTAACACATTAGCATTCGGGTTTGCACACAACACAGACTCACATTTATTGTGCATGCTGAAAGATTCCGCTGCCATAATTTCCCAGCAGTCAACTGTGAGTAATAGCCACAACTCCCTTGTGAATGTGTAACACGGTCACAATGGCACAGCAAGACGTGATTGTAATTCAACTCCACTGAGCATAGCAAAAAAACGAGCCTGACGTCCTGCCTTCACATCCAATTGTCACATGCGGAACAGCACCAATAGACAACTTCACTTGTATTTGTACCAACCTGTTCGAATGATTTGCCCGTGCTGATTGTGCTGGCTGGCCTTGGGGTGCATGGTGCCGTGCGGCTGAGCCGGGTGCTGCGGCGCCCTGGGCGCCACAGGGTGTGCGACCTGAGGTTGGGAGAGGGCGGTGCCCTGAGGGGGGATGACGCCCGTGGCCGTGAAGAACTGGTTGACGGACGAACACAGGTCGGCGATCTGAGAGGCATCCAGGGACCAGTTGTTGAGCTCGGCTTGACGCATGCTCTCCTTCAGGCCTGCCACAGATGCACAGAGAAGGCGAGAAGGAAAAATAAACCATTATTCAAGTCTTTAACTCATTCAATCTCAAAAATGTGTAAAATTGTTTTTTTAATACTTTGTCCAAAAAGGCAACACTTTGATGCAGCTTCTGACATGAAGAGGTGGCTTAAAGCAATGACAGTTATTTTAAAAAATGGCCAGTAGGTGGCAGCGGAGTACAAGAGATCAGCCAGGGCCATGTTGCAACAGGCTCTTTTTGTCAGTGATTTCACCAGGAATGTGTATATTTATTAAACTTAGCTATATTCTGACACTAATTGCTTTAAAACGGAAACAGATACAAATAAAGTGGTACCTCTACTTAGGAACGTCCCTTCATACGAAATTTTCAAGTTACGAAACTCCTCAACAGGAAAATATTGCCTATTGTTACGAAAGAAGTTTCAGGATACGAAAGGTAAAAATACAATATGGGCTGCTACTGCTTACCTTAGCATACCGCATGTATCTATATGTGTAAAATAAATAGATAATAGAGGTAAGTTTTTAATTCACGACGAGACGGGCCTTTTTTGGAAAAAAGATGCCTCGCCGTATCTGAAGTTTCCATGAAGTTTCGGAATTCGTTGGAAAGAATCACCCAGACAAAGTGTCCACCAGTTGGGCGATCGCTCACTATGATGATATATGATATCATATATATATATATATAAAAAAAAAAAGAAAAAAAAAGAAAAAAAAAAAAAGCAAACATCCTTGGATCCTTTCTTAACAAAACACCAGGTAAAAAACACTTCTGAGAGAGAACATGAACCAAAGAGGGCAAAAAACGATGAGGACAGATTTTAACTCATTTGCTCCCAATAACGTGTAAATAACGTTTTTTTTTTTTTTTTAATGTTCTAAGTGTCCCAAAGACGTATTTATACGTTTTTTGTTTTTGTTTTTTATGCTAGAGCATACAGAAGGCTTTGATGCAGCCTCTCAACTGCAAAGAACGGTTGCAGAAATGGTAGTTATTACACAAACGGCCAGCAGGTGGCAGCAGAGCAAAGGAGATCAACCAGGGCCATGTAGAAAAAAACCCTCAATTACTTACAATTTCGAATAGATTTGTGAAAACCGATGAAACTTAGCTCTCTTCTATTGCTAATTGCTGCAAAACGGAAACAGATAGAAACATACTTTTTTTTCCTGATGAAAGAAGAGACTTTAATCTTTCTTTTGATTGGTTCCATGCTTTTATAGCAATAGAACACAATATTCTGTGAGCCTTGCAAAATCAGTCAAAATCCAGTAAAACAACTGGGAGCGAACGGGACTGCTTCTGTGAAAATGGCTGGGAGTGAATGAGTTAAATAGGTAAATGACCATCATTTTTATTCTTTACTCTATTCTTATTCTTATTCTTCTTTTTTTTTATTTTATTTTTTTACATTATGGCAACTCTCATTTATTGTGCAATAATCTAATTGTAACATATTTGTTACATGTTTTGATGCATTTTTATGCTTTATAAAACATTTGTCTGAATTTTGGGCGGCTTGGAACGGATTAGGGCATTTACATAGAAAATGGGTCTCTACTTACAAAATTTTCTACTTAAGAACTTTCTTCCAGAACCAATTAATTTCGTAAGTAGAGATACCACTGAAAATGGCTGCGAGTAAATGAGTTGAGATGAAATATAAAAGTATTAACCCAAAGTCAGATGGGATAGGCTCCAGCATGCTCACAACCCCTGACAAGGACAAGTGGCAGAGATTAGAAACTCAATTGAGCAGCCACAAGGACAGCACAAATGGCTGTTGATTTGATGACATCTTTCGGAATGAATGGCATGTGGAAATAAAGTGGATTAAAGCATAACCTTATTATACTACAAACCCCAAACATGTTGATCACTCACTGATTTCTCATTTAAATTGATGGAGCGGCTCATATTCTCCCAACACTGAGATTTTATTTGTCCACTACGCACACGCTTATTGTAAAGTGCTCATGCTTGGTCCCATCGGAGCGTCCCGCTCTTCAAGGGTTATATACAGGCTTGCCGGATGGCGTGACGGGAGTGTGAGTGGGGTCAAGCGCAGCAGGAAAGAGAGATGATGGTGTTATGGGACCAGCTGTCATCATCCAGTCGTGCGTGGATGTTGCCGGCTTTGTGCACTGACCAGGGTAAGAGGCTGTTACTGAGACGGCCTTAATTAGATTATTTACATCGCACAACTGAGAGAGCGAAAGAGAGGTGGAATTGGTGTGCGGGTGTGAAGGCGTGTGCGTGTGTATGTCTAGGTGTGTGTGGACAGGAGGTAGCAACCACTCAGATACAGGCTAATAACCTTTATTAGGCCAGCACCATTACATTGTTATAATATTGCGCCTCAAGGGCCAGGCTATATGGAAACTCCATCATAGTAAAATCACAATAGCGAATGAGATTCATAAAAAGTGAACCAATTCTAAATGCGGATGCAGTAAATGATCAGTTAGTTTGAATCATCCAAAGTAGTAGTGCTATTTGAAGTTGAACCAAAAATGTCAGGGGCACTATTCATCATAACTCACCAAAAACTTGAGCAAATCCTGTCAGAGATCACCTCAGTGAGCATCGAGTGCATCTACAAAGTACTCACATCACTTCACTTTTTCTACATTTCATACATATTAATAATTAGGTACATGTGATTTCTTTTTTTTGTAACTATTTGTAACAAATTCACAATTTTTTTAAAACTTTTTTCACATTGTCATGATGGGGTTTAGCACGTCCGCATCCCAGTACTGAGGACTCGGGTTCGAGTCCAGGCTCGGACCTTCCTGGGTGGAGTTTGCATGTTCTCCCAGTGTCTGCGTGGGTCTTCTCTGGGCACTCCGGCCTCCTCCCACATTCCAAAGACATGCATGGCAGGTTAATTGGGTGCTCCGAATTGTCCCTAGGTGTGCTTGTGAGTGTGGATGGTTGTTTGTCTCCGTGTGCCCTGCGATTGGCTGGCAACCAGTTCAGGGTGTCCCCCGCCTACAGCCCATAGCCAGCTGAGATAGGCTCCAGCACCCCCCGCGATCCTTGTGAGGAATAAGCGGTTCAGAAAATGGATGGATAGATGGATGATGGTTTTTGTGCGTAGAGCTCTGAGGGGCTAAAAATCATTTATTCCATTTTGTAATGAGGCTGAATGTAAAATAGTAAAATGTGGAAACATGTGAAGCACTGTGAATAATTTCTGGATGCACTGTATACAGTGAAGGAAGCTGAAGGAGATTTGAATGCCCCCACCTAAATTTGAAACCCAGCAACCCCCACCCCCCACAAACGTCAAAATTTCCCCAAAATTCACAAATAGTATACTTCTCTCACTCATATTTTTTTAAAACAATTGCCTATATTAGTAGTTTAAGCTCTAAATCCTTTTTTAAAGCTACTCCCAACTAAGATGCCAAAACATGATAATATTTCACAACATTAAGTGTAAAGTAAATGGCTTCCAGCTAAGCATGTAGTACATAAGTAGTCCAACAATTCTCAAGCTATACTGTACATACGGTGGCCATTAGGTGTCAGTATTGCTTAAGAAACACCTCTCTGCTTCCTCTGGTACTTAAATCACTTCCAATAGTGATTTTTTTTTCACTGATTGAGCCATAATTCACATTATTTACATAGAAGATATAAAGTGAAGTGACATCAGTTTCAGTGTTTTTTTGTTGTTGTTGTGTGTCCTTGTACTTGCTTTTCAGCACCTGTGGATGGCCATATTCCCAGATTTTAAAAAACAAACAAACAAACAAACAAACAAACAAACACAAACAAACATTTTTTATCCACCCATGGCGTTCAAGGCGAACATATATCGAAAGTTTTTTGAAGATCTAACTTGAAAAACATTTCTTAAAAAATATCTCTGACTGAAGGACTGCATTCTCCAAGCAGACCAAGAGAAGCTTATCCATGCTTTTATTTCCAGCAGACTCGATTACTGTAATGTTTTTCTGACTGGACTCTCTCAAAAGAACATCAGACAATTGCAGCTCATTCAGAATGCTGCAGCTCGAGTTCTGACCAAAACAAAGAGATCAGAACGTATGACTCCAGCCCTTAAAGATTCACACTGGCTCCCAGTCAGCTGTAGAATATCCATCCATCCATCCATCCATCCATCTTCTTCCACTTATCCGAGGTCGGGTCGCAGGGGCAGCAGCTTTAGGAGGGAAACCCAGACTTCCCTCTCCCCAGCCACTTCAACCAGCTCCTCCGGCGGGATCCCAAGGCGTTCCAAGGCCAGCCAAGAGACAGTCTCTCCAGCGTGTCCTGGGTCGTCCACGGGGCCTCCCGCCGGTGGGACATGCCCGGAACACCTCCACAGGGAGGCGTCCAGGAGGCATCCGAACCAGATGCCCGAGCCACCTCAGCTGGCTCCTCTCTTTGCTTTTTTCACATACCTTTGATTAAGGTATTTTATACATTTCTCATGTTTCATTCATCGTTTTTTTTTATTACTTTACGTATTTATTTATTTATTTATTTTTATTTTTTTACAACTTCCTTATGCTAAATATTTTTAAAATGTGCTGCCTATCTTTTAACATTGTCAATGTTTGTTCTTTTAGTACATTTTGTAACCTACTTTCGTTTTCTCTTCTTTGTTTCTGAATGCTGTTAACTGTGTTTGTTGATGCTTTTTAGTGTTGTCTTTAAAGCATATGGAGTTGTCTTTTATATGACAGACATGTGCTATACAATAAAACTTGCCTTGCCTTTTTTTAGGGCTGATTTTTTATGTATTTATTTATTTTTCTCCCCAATCTATTTCAATTGCCGTCAATTATACAAAGATTTTTGCTATTCACAGACCCTATTCCCCGATTTTCGACCAACAATTTATGAAGTGACTAAGGAAAAAATATGAACAATTCTGATGATGAAATCTGAAGAAAGGCACATAGTTTTGCTGGTATGCTATTACCATATTGAATATTCTTATACTGTATATTCTAATCCTGTCAGTGTGAACGTGTTTACCTTGAAATGGAGAGAGGTCTACATCAGCCCAATTGTAGCTGGTTGCGATGCGGCAGCTTTCCTTCAGCCAGTCCAGATTTGGGTACCAATCTGAAGTCATGCCTGGAAGAAAGGCCAAGGTAAAGACGTGTGAATAATATGATCAACATATTTGCGGTTCAGCACCTGGGGATTCACCTCTTCGTTGACACCCCCCTGCCCCCATTTTTTTCAATATATTTTCAATTACAAAAAATATTTTATGTATATTTGTTTTTTTCTCCCATTTTCCCCACTTTGTAGAAACATTGTATATATGTTTATTATCGCTATCTTTTTGCGGTCCTGTTCTGACATCAGTTCCAGAGTAAACCACAAGGAGGCGCAGCTCCACACAGACATATTCCAGTCACAGCTCTGTGCCTTTGTGCAAAATGAAAAGGTGAAGCTGCTTCCCACCACCACAAACAGAACAATAGATGCTCAGGCCTCAGAGCAAAGACGGGCGGATAGCTCACATTCATCCTCAGCTTAGAGGAGAAAACTGCAAACTGAGATTTATATATAATGTGGCAATAGTTGCCAATGTGCCCGTCAAAAGGCTTTCTTGAAAACACACATGCATGCAGACACACACGCACAGAATGAGGTGATGCAGAAGAGCAGGAATATTATGAGAAGGAACCGTGTTGGTGAAAGCCTCACACGTATGTATCCCGGTTATATGAACCTCTGTGAGACGTGACAGAGGGAGGAGAGCAATCTAAAAGCAATGAACGCGTTCAGAAAGACACACTGAGAGATAACACGAACCCCACCGTGGCATTGGAATAAGGGTAGAATTACTGCTTGGCACTGAGTGGCATCAATATTTATTAAATATGAAACAGTCAATAACGTGCACTGCCAGGCAGTGTTGCTTTTACAAGGATCAGTAAAAAGATATGGAGAGAAACAAGCTCCACAGAGCGGTTCCAGTTTATTTTTATTTTCGCTGTGAAAGATGTGAAACTGACTTCGGAAACAATAGTGGGAAAAAAGTGATGTGCAGAGTTGCATTTTACCCAGCCAGGTTGGACGACAGTTGACATGCATGTCAGCCTCTCTAAATAGACTTGTTTGTATTCCTTATTATAAATTATACTATTCGAGTACAGTTTTTTCATGAGCATTAAATATATACTCATACAGAGTACATGGAGAGGAGCTGAATTTTATTCAAGGTGAGAAAATGAAAAGGCACTGGTGAAGAAAAATGTATAATACTACAACATCCACAACTGAGCACAGCAACTGCACTAAGCTAATATCATCATGTTTGTTTACGTGTCTACTTTCCGGCTGGCGACCCTCAAATGTAACAATAAAGCAGTGATGACAGACAGACAGACAGACATACAACTAGACCTTGTCGGCCTCACCTGTCGTGGGGCAGCTCTGTCCACTGTGACTGTGGTGGGAGAGAGATGGGTGCTGGCCATGGGTGGACAGATGATGCTGAGGGTGGTGGGCGTGGTGATGGTTGTGTTGATGATGGTGGTTGCCACTCCCGCCGCTGCCGCTGCCATTCCCTGCACCAGGTGAGTGTTGATAAGAGCAGGCCGTCCGAGTCGAATGGTTCGAGTCCCCGGGCATAACCATCAAAGCTGTCAGGAACACCAAACAACATATTCAGGTTTGACATCACCAACAAAGACATGAAAAATACTGTGTCCTAATCATGATGAATTATAAATTGACACCTAAATAGAGTTTCGATTGAGACGTTCACCCACGTTCTAAAGACAATCCTATAGCTACTTTGAGGCAAATTAAAACAGGGCTGGAAATAACTGTCAAAATATGTTGACTGAACTGCAATGACCGCATGTGTGTTTCCGCTGCGCAATACGGGCTTGACCTGTTCTTCAAAATGGTTCTGTGAGAAACACAGATAACAGCAATGCATTGTATGCATCAGTCGGAAGCAGACAACAACGGATGAGAACGAGGTTCTCCAGTACTCTCAGCACAGCTAGAAGATGAATTTTGCAATTTGGTTTGGATCCAAATTGGACGGAGGTACGTGCTCTCCTTTGGACCATTAAAGGTTATTTGTTAGACTGAATTCTTTCTTTCTTCCCTTTAATTTCTCTGTGTATATTGCACAAATATGTGCACAAAAGGTAAACTACGTCAAGCTAAGCCAACCTTTTAAACAATAGTATCATATTTAATCTGCTATTTCTTATACTGTGTAGCCAAGAGTGTTCAATTTTACTTGTGATGTCTCCTAAGGAGGTTCTCATCAATTTTTTAAGTGGACGAGTACCGATACCAGGCCTTATTTCAAGGTATCGGTACCCGCAACGGCAACCGATACCGCTTGTGGTGGTTTTACGATCACAAACTAGAAATTAAAAATTGCCATTCATGTCACACTTTTTTAAGGGAAGATGCTATACTGGCATATGTAGGTCTTTCTTTAAAATTATCTGTCGTTGCTTTTTTGGGGGGAGGGGGATTTTATGTATCAAAATTGATACTATTGGTGACTACACAAGAGTTGAGTGCAAATCTGAAAAAAAAAAGGTGTATTGAACAATCCCTACTTATAAGTAGTGTTGTTCCAATACAGATACTGGCATCGACAGAGGCGCCGATACTACATTAAAACAGGGGTATCGGTATCAGTGACTACTCACAAGTAACATGCCGATAACATTAATTCCAAAGCTAATAGAGGATTTTGGATACAGCATCTTGTGTCTTGCTCGTGCACGATATTCACTGATATGTGACATGTTCACTGCATGCCGATCTAAGATATACTATTGGCCCTTGAATACTCTGAACCAATGGCAGGACAGCTTTTTCATGTTGAGGAAAAAAAACCTTAGGTATCGGTATGGTATCGGTATCGGCCGATACTGCGAAGCTGGGTATTGGAATCGGTATCGGGGGCCAAAAAACGATATTGGAACAACACTACTTATAAGTGTATAATATTTTCCAAATTAGGTATGTTTTTGTTTATTATCCTAAATTAAAGTAAATATTTTGTTTATATATTTATTGAACAAAAGTTCTTTTTTCCCCAAAATTACACTACAATTACACAAAATACAAGGGTCCCAGTCATTATGGACAACAATTTTCAAAACAAAAAACAAATAGGTTATATAAAAAAAAAAATTGCATTGCATGCAAATTATGTTACTGCAGATGGCATGGTTCTTCTTTTTATACCATGGCTTGACATGGTCTGGACTTCGTAATTGTGGTACCTTCAGTCCTCCTAAAGGTGCCAACCAACTCACTTGGCATTATTCCAGCCCAAAACATCACTCTGCCACCTCTTTACTGTTGTCGCAGCCTTGCGTGAAGTACTTTTCCTTGATGTAGGCTCATATGGAAAACTAATCAGCAAACTTGCCTAAGATTGATATCAGTGATCAAAACAGATTTAGATTCCAGAGAAACAAGGTAGAAAATAACCCCATAAAAAAGAAAAACTCAAAAGTTTATCTTACTTAAATCCTTACTGCAAAATTAATTAATTTACATTTTTGTTTTTAAGCAAAAAAGTATGTATGGTATGAAGGGTCAGAAGCTGACTTTTTCAGATTGTGACATACCTTGTTATATTAGCATAAATGTAAACTGTAAAATAAATACATAGCTTCTCCCTTAGCACGTATAGCAGTGACGTCCAAACTACGGCCCGGGGGCCATTTGCGGCCCGCCGTGCATTTTTCAGCGGCCCGCGACATAAGCTAAAAATGGCATTTGACTCAGTTCAAATAAAATAAACATAACAAAAATATAATATAATATAATACTAATACTGAAACTAGCAAACTAAACTAGAATTAAGCATTTTTTAACGAGCTAAACTAATAAAAACTAACAGAACCACCCTGAAAACTAATAAAAACTAACTCAAATGAAAAATTCCAAAACTATAATAACCCTACTGCCATATTACAAATAAATTGGTTTATATACCGTAATGTTTTTCTAAATATGCAAAAGCACAAATAAATTATTGGTGCAATTTTTAGGACTAAACACAATTTCTCTTCATAAGATGATGTGGCCCTTGTGTCCTTTCTGATTTTCTGTATGTGGCCCTCAAATGAAAAAGTTTGGACACCCTTGACGTATAGGCTCCGATAAAACCGCTCGTGGAATGTCTCGCACACATTTCATGATGTCTTGTGTGATTCTGCCCCAAATATGATCAAATCTTTGTCGACGTGGCTCACTTGACACATGAACATCAGCTTGCTGACCTGTTGGCGACTGGCGTCCTCGCCCATCGCAGTGCTGACGACAGTTTGTCTGAACTGCACGCCTCAGACCTCGTCAAAGATCACTGAAGTGAAACAAGAGGACGGCGGCTCCTTTTTCAGTTCATGAGGAGTGTGACGAGTCCTCGAGTGGGAACGTGAGAGTCGTTTCGCTTTACCTGCCTATAAAAGTGTTTTTGTTTTATTCACTCTTTTATCCCCTTTGCTCTCTGCCAACTTGCTCGTCGTTTCAATGTCCTTTCATCCATTTTTTTTTTTTTTTTACTACCAAACTTTTTGTGGTGTATATTCTGACTGCTCCGTTTTATGTCTTCATCTTACGGCTTTCAAGATTAAATAAATACCTTTTTTAATTTAACAGTGGATTTGATAGATGCAATTACTGTCTTTGATGATACATTGGATTTATAGTCGACAGTCACTGCTTTCCTCGAGCTATTTTGTCCACATTTGGATTAGTTATTTGAAATTTCATATTTTTATGTCCTTAGATGTGGAAGAATTCCATTGCATCTTTCCTGTATGTGCATTTCAAACCACAAATGGGAGGAAACCTCTTCGTGAGTCCAGCAGAGCACATTACGCTCCTTGCAACAAGAGGATTCATGCCTCTGGAGAAATGTAGAGAGCGGAAGGGGAGGTTGATCAGAGGGTGGTGGGATGCAGGGAAGGCCCAAGTGGGAGGAGGCCGAGTGACCTGAAAGCTTCAGGAAGCAATTAGCGAGATGCTTCACAAACTTTAGAAGCTATCTAATTAGCTTCTATCAAAGCTGCAGATGTGTTTGTCTTTTTCTCGCCTTCCGATGAATTCTTCGCTCTTAATTGCCTTTGTTCGTTTGACTGAGCGGGCCGTAAAATGCAGATATGCGGAACAGCAGATTGTTTGTTTATTAAAATACAATAGAGGCAGGGGCAGTGTGTGCTGGGAGGTTAATGCAGCAACACTTCCCGTGCTGTGAAAGCAATATTAAAGTTGCACATCAATTTCAAGAGCTTAAGCTTGACAGTTAATTATGTGCAGGGAGCCTGACATGCAGCGTTTTTGCCCCCTTCTTCGCCTTCTTCTTCTGTGAACGAGTTGAAGTGCAGACGTCCAACAGGCAAACACAAGCAGATAAAATGTAAACCGGCGGACAAGACGAGCGTTGACACCCACCTTGCTGCGAGAACGGCTGCTCAAAGACGCACTTGTACAGGCTTCGGAAGGAGGCGCTGAGGTCCTCGAAGTCCGAGAAGCAGACGTGCTTGTCCCGTGACTCCGGCACGGGCAGAGCGTACTGGGGTTGTGGAGGAGGAGGGGGAGGCCGCGTGGGCTGGGTAGCCTGCTGAAGACTCAAGGACTGGGACGAAGGCTCAGAGTGACTACTGACCTGTGGGAGGTACAGGAAGAAATGACGTATTACTGTTAGTTAATAGGTGGAGAGATTTTTGTAAAATTACAGTAAATCACCACTAATGGGGGATCGCCCTGCCACAAACAGCAACAATGAGAGTAACTGAGCCCTGCTAAAAATGATTGTCATAATTGCCTATCTTTATTTATTTGATCGCCAAACACTTAAATGACTACACAGTAAATTCTGTAGTGTATATTTTACTCTATTTAGAGAGGGACCAAATAGACTCAGGTATAGAGTAGGCTAAGATTTACACTAGGAAGAGAGTAAAATAAAAAATTAAAAGAAAAAAAACATAAAATTCACGGGTCAAGGGTTGAAGAACAAACTCACGACCTTCAGCTTAGGAGACTGCCACACTACCACCCAAGCTATGCCCCCCCTACTGTTTGCTTTTCTCCAAGGGACCAATGACATCGATTTTGGTCTCTTGGAGGAAGCTTCCATAGAATCAGCTGTAGCTGGTACAAGCGATATACTAACAGAAAGCAGGAGCTACCTAGCTCAGGGAGTAGATCGGCTGTCTCCCAAGCTGAAGGTCGTGAGTTCATTCCTTCACCCTTGAGTCACTTTTATTTATTTGTTTTTTTTTAATGCTGTCAAAAAATTAACATTTTTAATCAGATTAATCACACTTTTTAATTTGATCAATCACGATTACTCAGCTAAATTACTTGCGTATTCACTAGGGGTGTTTAAAAAATCGATTTGCCAATATATCACGATATTACATCGCACAATTCTCGAATCGATTCAATAGGCGGCCGAATCGATTTTTAAACATCCATTTTTGATGGAAAAATATTCAACAAAACGTCTTACTTAGGGTTAGGATTCACACTAAGCATGGAAGATTGTTACATTAATGGAACATTAAGCCGTAATATTTTATTTCAATGCTGTTCAAACATGAAACAGATTACAACCTGTATAAGACTGACGTTTCAGATAAATAAATATTTTCATACAAATCTTACACTGTACAAGTTTACTGATTAGTATTTTCTAAATTTGAATGTAAAAAAATATCGCAAAAATCGACTCGGAAATTTGTATCGGGATTAATCGGTATCGAATCGAATCGTGACCTATGAATCGTGATACGAATCGAATCGTCAGGTACTAGGCAATTCACACCCCGAGTATTCACGTAATTGTAAAATAAATACAAAATACCGTAATATTTAGACATTAACGCATTTTATTATCTGAATGTCATTTGCAAACATTGATTAAATGCATGTATACAAATGCATGCATGCATGCATGCGTGTATTGCTCAAAACGTAAGAGCGTCATATCAATGGGTGCAATTCAGCAATTATTAATTAATTAAACGTAAATTACTTTTGTTTTATCTAAAGTCCCGTCAGGGTGTTTTTTTATAAAGCGAAATTTACCACCGAGCATACCAACTGGAGTCACCCGCTCATTTTGGAACAACAGGCGTAGGAAATGCCGTGCATTGACCTTATCACTGACCTGCGCAGCCTTCAATGTAACCATCCGCGGTTACGTTCAAGGCTCAAGTACGGTAAAAAAAATAAATAAATAGTGTGATTATGCGACATTTTTCTGTGATTAATTAATCTATTAATGCTTTAACTTTGACAGCCCTAATTTTTTCCAATTCTTTATTTTACTCTCTACCAAGTGTAAATATTACTCTAAAACTATTTGTGGTATGCTAGTATGCTCGTTACTACTGATGAGCCTCATGTGAAGGTGCTTTGTTTGATTTGAATAACTGAACAACTGAATACAGTTGTTTATGTAAAATGGGGTCCTGGCTGTGTGCATGCTACATGCACGGTGTTTATACTTGCTGATTATTCTTTGTGTCATTACAGACCACGGTAAATAATTCACAATCTAAATGGAAAACCAGTCTTTATTTGAAGTGCTTTGCCGCCGTCTTACGGCATCCACAGGAAATGACCAGCTCTTTTTGTGGGGTGTCAATTATTCACAGATTTTCACTATCCAAGGACGAGCCTGGTCCCTATCCCCTGTGAGAGCTGTATTTCAGTGGTGACTGACAAAAAAAAGGCCATTTGTTCTTCAATCGAATGCAGACTGTCTTTCTGCTGACTTACTCCCCTCATCCAAGCTGTCATCTTCCTCAACATCAACCCTTCGACAAAAGCACTTTGCTTTTATCCCTTTTCAATTTGAAACCCACTTATCGTGACGCATCCTGCTCGCATTCCACCTCCAGCCAATAATAGCGGACTTTCCTTCAAGCACATCGTTGCCTGCACGCTCTCTGCCATCAGTAATCACAGTCAGCCAGAAGGGGATCACCTACGACAGGTAATGAGGCCCAACTAACCCCTGAGCCCGTCCGGCCAGACCACAGATGAGGTGTGAAATGATGGCGTTGGACGGCAACAGGGTGGCGGGGTTGTGGAAAACAAAATATGGCCTTGTGGAATGAGAGGTTAATGCCATAGATGAGATTGCACTGACCTTTACTCCATGCAGGGGGGAGGTGAGCGGGGATAGATGGTAAAAAAAAAAGTGAGTGACTGTTACAAGGCAAATGCGGTGAACAGATATTCTTCTTGAGTGCTACATCTACTTTGCGATAAAAGTGTTTTTGGACTTAAAGTTAATGTTATTTATTTAGAAGGGGCAGCCACCACAAAAATATAGTACTGTAATATCATGCCAGCACAGCATCATGAGTGAGAAATGATGCATGCGTTGACTCTTTCCATGCATCTAAATGTGAATGCTTGAACTGAATCAACAGGAAATACAGTGAAAATGCTATTTTGCGGTAATCCTGTAACAAAGAATAATGTCCTACCGGTGTGTAGCTGTGCATACTGCTGCCACTGCTCACAGTAGAATTCATGTTGTTCAGGTTGATGGATGTCATGCTCTTCTCAGACAGACTGTTGCTCAGGCTGCTGGGACTCTCGCAGTCGTCTGCTTCTGGGCTGTACAGTGCTACCTGCACGCACATGCACACAAACAGACACACAAATATTATTTTATTTAAACAGACAATCAATGACCTCCAGTGTAAAAACTGTCAAATATATCATGCAAGTGACTCGAAGTTGCAACTCCTGACATGGAAAAGCCGAAAGCTTCTTTTTCTGATAATAATCATCCTTATTCTCCAATTCTAAAGTCTTGATAAAGTTTGGCTACTGGTCTATAAATCACTGAGTACATTAAAAAAAAGTTGATGGAATATAAACCCAGTAGGGCTCTGAGGTCTGAATACTCAGCTCAATTAGTGCAAGTAAGCCCTGGATGCGCTGAGTGGTTAGTTAGCACATCCGCCTCCCAGTACTGAGGATGCAAGATCGGGTCCGGGCTCTAACTTTCCTGGGTGGAGTTTGCATGTTCCCCCCATGCCTGCGTGGGTCTTCTCCGGGTACTCCGGTCTCCTCCCACATTCCAAAGACATGCATGGCAGGTTGATTGGGCGCTCTGAATTGTCCCTAGGTGTGCTTGTGTGTGTGGATGGTTGTTCATCTCTGTGTGCCCTGCGATTGGCTGGCAACCAGTTAAGTACCCCGCCTACTGCCCGAAGCCGGCTGGGATAGACTCCAGCACCCGCCGCCCTTGTGAGGAGCAAGCGGTTTAGGAAATGGATGGATGGAAGCCCTGGATGCAGAGTGCAGTTCGGGGCGTGGCTCATTGTCATCATTTGACTCCACCCACATGGATTCTCAACCTCAAAGCGCCTTCTTCTTTCTTTCTTTCTTTCTTTCTTTCTTTCTTTCTTTCTTTCTTTCTTTCTTTCTTTCTTTCTTGTTAAATTATTTCCCTGGAGGCTGTGTGCCATCTTATGACATCACACTTACACTATTGTTTGAAAACTTTATTAAACAACGACAATTAAAAACTTTATGAAACCTAAATACTAACCTCAACCGTCCAGGTAAACTCTCTAGCTGGGGACATGTAGTACTGCACTTCCTCTTCCGTCAAACCGTTTAGTTAGCTCCGCCTCGACTTACAGAGTTGAGTGTTTGTAATTTTCGATGCTCCATAATGTTTTTAAAAAAAATAACTTCATGTCATGAGACGGTGCCTCATTCAATCTGCGATTTTGTATTTATTTAATTTTGTAATTGTTCAAACCATTTTGTGAAATCCGTGTGCGTGGCACCATGCCTCGTACTGCGGCTCTGCATTACTACGGCTCTGCATTCAGGGCTACTCGATTAGTGTAGCCCAGAGTTGAAAACAAACATGGTGAAGGAGCATTTAGCTGTGATGCTGCACACAAAAGGAAGGAATGAATGAATGAATGAATGATTTTAAGTCCTGCTTTCTTGCATTTTTCATTCTTTTAATAATTTTACTACGTAAACTTTTATGTCTGTACTTTGTCAAATGGCTTTTAAATGTACTTTTAATGAAATGCACGAAATAAAGCTGCCTTGCCCTGACTTGTCTTGCGGCGCAGAATATCTTTTTCTATTGTAATTTTATTGTGTCTATTGCATTCTAACATGTTTAACCACAGTTACCTCTACAGTTTCTGTTTTATCTGGTGGGGACCGATTGGAAAGCTTTTAAAAAGCAATGCCTCAGGATTGCATTGAATCCCAAATCTTGTTTGGTTGCGTTGTCAGAGTTGTGTAACACAGCGTCAGCAGAGCCTTCGGGCTACATTTAATTGTTCAGACAAATGAGAGACAAAGCCTCTGAGTGAGACAACAAGTACATCAAAGTCTCTTGCAGTGCGCCACTCAGTCAAGTATTTTGAAGTATGGGCCTTGTCACAACAGGAATGTACAGTCAAGTGATTTATGAGGGCATTTTCAGGTTTGCATATAAACAGAATGCCATCAATCTGTTCACTGTCTATTTTGCTGATGATTTTCAAGGTCATGGAATGGGCTGGAGACTATACAGCTGACTTATGGCGTGAGTTGGGGTACACCCAAGACTGTGCTAAGGGCTACTGTGCAGGAGTCAGTGACTGATATTTATTTGCTGCAACTGTGGTAAGAGATTTGTCTTTCGATGTGCTTAGATGCAAATGCCACTTGACGAATGTGTGACACATTCGTGGCCACCTGTCTGTCAGGATGAAGGAGAGGACCAGTGACGTGGGCATCATCCTTCCAATCACTGGATCACTGTCACGGCAAAGTGCGTCAGCGTCTACGACAAGCTGTCCTTGAAGATCATTGTGAATTGGCAGCTGTGTGACATACTGAACTGCGCAAGGGAAGCAATAATCTCTTAATGCTTACATCTTTGTCTGGTTCTCACCATGAGCTTTTTATTGTCAGGTTTCATCACCGACTTGGCCGTGTATGAACTAAACTGGAGAAAGTTCATTCAGTTAGGCCACTCAATTCCATGATGTGTAACCATTTGGATTCGGTCGCAACTCAAGTCAATCACATAATGATAATTGGAGGTGTAAAAGAATTGAAGATTCAGTTTTCCAAAGTAGTCATCAAGCCATAAATCTTATTATTTGCACTTGGTGCATTACATTAATTAAGAAGTGCACCACTTTTTTGTCAGACACCAGCAAGTAAGTAGTCGCTACACATCTGTCTCGGCGTGTATTAAATTTCCTTCCCTTCGTCCATTTCCTATACGTCCTATCCCATAGTGGGTCGTGGCAAGTTGACTTGACAACTTCCCTGGACTGGTTGCCAGTCAATTACAGGGAACAAATAAAGACAAGAAAACTTTTGGCATATCACCACCACTGCTGTTTACAAGCACGCCTTTTAACCTTTCCCAATGCGTGTTTTGATTAGGAGAATAGTTTTGTATCATAACATCGTGTCGAAACACTTGAGAAAAATAAAACTCAGATTTGAACCCTAAGAGTTGAGAAATTATGTGTTTCCTAAGTGAAAAAGTCTGGAAAGTGTCAAGGGTCAAGACCCGTGTGGATGAAGATGGAAAACGTCAAGACCCTCACAACAGGTCCAAACACACGACGTGTTGTGAAAGCTGCTGCTGCTACGGCACAAATTCTCTCTTTGATCGAGGTCAGGTGTCAGTTACCACACACCGTCACTGCATGCGTGTTTCTGCATGGGGGTGCGTATTCTTGAGTGTCCTCTGACCCTGACACACACGCGCACACGCACACACAACAGGGCCTCACCCAGGTCAGCTTCTCTGACTCTGTGTGTGCTTCATTGTATTAGGTAGAGGGCAAAAGTGAAAATCTATGAAACAGACCGGTTGTTGCTGCTCATAATCAAAGCAGTAAGACTTCGGCAGTTCCCTGATATTTTTCTCCAGTATGACCATTTGGATCATCACTTGTTGCCACAGTGGTGTGCACTTTTGAAAATGGTTGGCTTGTTTTTCACACATTTTAACCCTATAAAGCCAAACGTATCATAAATACAATACATTTTGAGCCCTCTGTTTTATGAGTATGATTTTGTTTTCCCCATTAAATCCCTGACGTATTTGATCTGACACATGCATTACATGGATAATCCATTAGTGGGCATTATCACCCAGCTGATGGCTTTTCCAGCGACCTTGCAAGGTCCCCAATTGAGAAGGGAGTAGGGATGGGTACCTTTCACATTTGAACCGATACTGTTCCGATACTCGGTACCTGGGATCGATACCGGTACTCAACGGTACCAATTTTCGTGACTTTTGTGTTCTTGTTTTCATTTTTTTTAATTTTTTTTATTGTATTTATTTATTTGGATGTAATAAATGTTCATCTTTATTTAACAGTATTTTTTCTAATCAATTTAACAATTACTTTTCAATATATAAAATTTGACAAATAAAATGTAAAACAAATGAGCCAGAGAGGAATAGTAAAAAAATAAATGTATAACATTTTACAATTACTTAAGTATAACTTGTACAGATAAATTATTACAAAAAAGTGTAAAGCAAAGTTCTATGGAATGAATAACACAAGAACGAAGTTAAACAGTAAATATATAAAATAATAATTGATGTTATCTTTGTTTTTTGTGCAGTTGTTTTTTCTAGAACACAAAGGCTGCCACACGCAGCGCAATGAGTTCGAAGTTCCAACCCACTTTGCACTCAATACAGTAAAAAAAATAACAGTTGGAAGGGAACATTACGTGAACAAAGAGAGTAATTGGGTTTAAATTAATCATTTGATTGCACCCGAGGTGGTCTGTAATGCTCGCTACATTTTGGCCACAAGCTTTCGCGATAGTAATTATGTAGTACTGTACATCCAAATTACAATGTCTATATACTAGAGATCGACCGATAATCGGTCGGGCCGATAATCGGGGCCGATATTTGACATATTGGTACATATCGGTATCGGTCTGTTTTATTAATCTGACGGCCGATATGAGCGATCCATTTAAAACTCCGTCTTTTCGCTTCGAATGCAGCCCAGAGCGTCTCTGTCTGTTATGGAGTCCAACTCCAGCAATGTAACGCCCATAGCAGCATTTGATTGGTTAGCCGTGCAAGAGCCAGAACCAATCAGTAAGTGTATGCCGTGTATCACAGTAGCCGGTCACACACGCACCCACGGACACAACGGGACAGACACATGCTTCGAAGGTAAGTTCAAAGAGAAGAGACTCCGCCGATCGTTTCACCATGATAAGCTAAACACATTGAATTATGTTGTGTATTAAATGCACTATATGAATGGAGCTGCATTGCCTTGCATTGAATCCCCGCTAGCTAACAGTGGTGTGTTCAGCTTAGCATGTAGGCTAACACCCAGTAGCTAATTCGCTACTTGAACTACTCGGGGAGGGAATCACACACATTTGCACTTAATTAAGTAAATAATGTTTGTTAGAAAGGTTCCAAATATTAACAGTTGTCATTATTATATTGTCTAGTTCCATGTTAAGAGTAGAGTAACGTCATTATATTTACCTCTCGTGACGCACACATTGCATTCTGGGTCAAGTCCACTACTTGTTGCATAGCGGTTATTATGCAGTGAGATGCCACAATGACACTAAATAGCGTTTAGTTACTTTATATTGTGTTTATTTGTCGCACTGGTTTGCCATTGTGTGCCTTAAGCTTCGACGTCGATTTGATTGACAGCTCGTTGTGCACCTCGTTAAAGTCCGCTCCGTAACAAATTAAGTGTCTCAAACACCGTTTAACTACACGAACGTGTCCTCTTCCGTATGTTTGGCATTAGTAGAGAAGTGCACTAAAGTATAGTGTGCTTATTTGCTCGTTTTGTCTCTCTTTTCACGTCATGTCTGCCGTCATTTGGGACATTATCCTCTCAATGGATGCCACTAATATGTAACATCTACGGCCGTACACGGCTGCAATTAATGTTCAGTGATGTAATTTCGTTACGTGCATCATACTTTGAATAATGAGCTCATGTTTGGTGTGTTGTATAACTTTCTCGTGTGTTAGTAACTATTCATGTGGACAGCTAAGATAGTGCTTGTTAATGTGAATTAGCAATGTTGCAGCCCAGTTATTACTTAGACAAGTACATCTGTGCCATTAAGTGATACAGTACAGTACAGTAGTGAGAGAATAGTGGGCCCATATACACACACGTGTCTATAAGTGTAAAACACATTAAACAGCAGAAACTGGCAGCGGTCCACCGCAACAATGTCTGTTTAACCAAGTTATTCTTACTATTATTATAACCAAGTTATTTTACTCAACCCTTTTTCTGCGTTGATTGGGGCATCCTAAGTGGCAGTAAACTACATGATGAAGTGTCTTTTGACAGTTCTCTTGTAGAGAGGAGTAGCATGATATTGCTGTTCTCGATTTAAGATCCTCAGCTTATCAAAACTGTCTATATGGTAACAATAACAATAATCATAATAAGGTCTACAAGAACTGTATGGTGTTCAGGGATGAATAGTTTTTCTCATGGAATTTTTTTATTTATTTTTGCTGTAGTAATAAGTAATGCCACAGCTGATGCACATTTTGAATGACAGGGTTCCTCCTATTACTTCAAAATATAAAAATATAACATTTATAGAATAAAACTACAAGTATCCCAAATGCTATAAAAGGTAATGTCACATTGGCCCCCACATTTAACTCCCCCCGCCACCAACGTCTTATTGCAGATAGAAGGATGTAAAATGAAAAGTGTAGTGTGAGAATCCATTGTAAAGAACGGTTAGGGTTTGCATTATTCAAAAATTTGGTGCCAACATTTTAACTTTTACTGCAAATGAATATCGGCTTCAAATATCGGTTATCTGCCTCCTTGACTACCGATAATCGGAATCGGTATCGGCCCTGAAAAAAGCATATCGGTCGATCTCTACTATATACCTTAACGATGGTGAAGACGTTTACCTTCTGTCATGATTCTATTCGGTGCGGTTGGGCGGTCGGCTCTCAGCCGAGCTGCCACCGGGGCTTCCGCTCGCTGCCAGTCGCTTCCGCCGACCCCGCGGCTCCAGACCGGCTAGGCTCCCGCGAGTGGGTAGTGTCAGTATGCCGAGTACGTAATTTGCATATAATGTTGCGTTGAAGTGCACCATGGAAAATAGTCAACTCATACTCCCGCACAGTCACAACTTAAAACGACGTGTTTCAGTACCGAAACATGGCACCATTTAATTTTACGTGAGTCGGTGCGCGGAAGTACCGATCCCAATCGGTCCATACCACAAAAGTATCGTCTTCGGTACCCATCCCTAGAAGCGAGAGACACCTATACTTATTAATAGTAGGAAATGTTCTTTCTGATTTTTGGAAATACTAATGTTTGTTGTGTCTGTTTATTATTATATTTTTGACAGTTATAAATGTACAAATTTAAAGCATTGTGACCGGATGTATCAAATATGAAAATCAAAAGTCATATGTGGAAGTTAATTTTACCCCCAAAATTGTGTTTGTTTCTTCAAAAGGATCACTTTTACAAAGAACCAAAATGTTCTCTCATATGGTTCAGGCTTTCTAGGGTTAAAAGCACACCTACCTTGTTTGTCACCGCATTGATGGCCAAAGTGGGCGATGTTCCACCTGACATAATACAGTCCATCCGCAGCGACTCCGACTCCAAGCTGTAAGGGGTTGACGCCTGTAATGAGAGAAGGAAAAATGTCAAATTTTTTAATTATCATTAGATCCGTGTATTTTTTTTTTTTTTTTTTTACAAGTTTACTGCTCTACTAATTTAAAGGAAAGACAAAACGTTTAGTACTTTGCAAGGAGAGAGGTAGAGAATAAGCCCATTCAAAATTAGCAAAATGTAGCATCCTACCGCACAACGTATGTTTAATTAATTACAATACTATGTGGTGGTTTCTTTCATAAGTTATGCTACAACCTTCATCAAGTTGGATATCAGAGAGTCGTCCTTGACAGCTCACTATCATTCCATTCGCATATCAATAACAACCCAGGCAGCTTAATTCCACCTACGCGGCATCAACCGACTCCGCCCCTCCTTCACCACCCTGAACGCCTCTATCCTCATCCACAGCTTTGTCACCTCCCATCTTTACTTTTGCAACTCTCTCCTCTTCGGTCTCCCTCGCAAGTCCCTCCCCAAGCTTCAACTGGTCCAAGAGAAGCTGCATGTTCCATCACATAAAGCTCCTCCTTCCATCACATTACCCCCATCCTTTTGCAACTTCGCTGGCTAATGGTTAAATTTTGAACTGGTCTATTTTCTGCCAACAAATTGTCATGGGGGGGTGTAATAGAAAACGCCATTAGTCCGCCGGTACACAGCATGGTCTGACAAATTCACAGGCATTATAAAACTAGACTTGCCGCAGTACGAAAATCAAGATGCACCAGTTTTTAAGCCTGAACTGTCTGTGAAAATAGTGTCCCAAGTGACCATATTTAAAAAAAACAATTAAACGTATTATAAACATGTCTTAATTAAAAAAAACTTTTAAAAAAATTGCAATCATAAAATACTGTACTACGAATACTAATACTGTACCCCAATATTGTATGACTATACCTAATGTAGTACAGTATCTGTGAACAATGATGTTCATTTAAGAGGCGGGGCCTGTTAGGTTGGCATGTGATAGTGGGAAAGCTGTGCCAGCAGCAGCTTCTGTGTAAATGCTCTTACTCTTTCTTTTTTTTTTTACTGTTCATTCGGTGTTCAAAAAAAATAAAATAAAATAAAATAAAAAAAAGCCAAAGAGTGCATCGGCAACTGTGGTTCATTTCCCAGATAGCAAAAGATGTTTATTCAACGTTGAATTAGGGTTAAAATGGATGATTTTTGGTTACGGTTGAAGATTGATTGGTCAATCAACATTGATTCAACAGCATTATGTTAACATTGAAGTTTGTGTTTAAAAGATAACATTGAATCAACGTTGTATTTTGGTTGAATTAAAACGTTTGAAAGGTCAATGTTTAATTAACGTTGAATCTATGTTTGCCCTTCTTGTTTTTTTTTTCCCTTCAGCTGAGAAATTGACTAGGAGAGGGGGAGGGGAAGTATTTTGGGGACAGGTTGGTGGGTGGGGGGTGTTAGAGTCTTTAAACATTTATAATAAATATAAAACATAAAGCTAACTACTTTGCGGATTTCATTTATTGCGGGTATTTTTTGGTACCTAACCCCAGCGGAAAACGAGGGAACACTGTATTTGCAAAACTTGTAAATTATTTGAATGTACTCGAAACACCTGGCATTTCCACCAAATAAACTGTACACGTTAGAGTTTCTAGTTTGTGCATTTCAGCCCAGTCATCAAAAATATGTGCCCACATCCGGCATAAGTCCGGCACAGGTGGCATTCAGTCGACACTGGCATAAGGCATGTGGGCCGAACATGGCCCAGGAGCAGCAAAGGTGGCACTGGCTTGACTCTGGCAAACAGGATGTGGGCCAGTTGCTGTGTGACGCATCTGGCCCAGCTATCAATTTACAACTCTGGGCCACATATTTATTGCCAGTCTTGTCCCACTCTTAAATGCAGTTTCAGATTTATTTATTTTTTCTACACACATTTTTTTACACATACTTATTTGCATAACAGATGTTAAGAAGAATTTTAATACATCATCACACAGACATTTCAATATGTTTCTGGTCAAACAATCAAAGTTTGTGTGTGAATTCTGTGAACGAACTTTCATGAAGCTTCCAGAGAGAAGTTCTTCGAACGTGCGTTCACCATTTCTTTGTAGCGATTCAAGGGTAAGTATTTAATTTTCCTATGTTTTACATTTGATATTTTATGGCTTCATATTGACACAACTACTGAATTGACTTCACAGACATTGGTGTGTGCGTGCGTGCGTGTGTGGTTATCTAAATTTTCCCGTTAATAGTTTCAATGCCATAATATTTAGTTAGGTGCACTCACTGGCTGATCAGAGAAAATCTCATTTTATCTGACCAGTTTTGTTTCAACCTGCAACGCATAAACTTTAAGTCTAACAATTCTAAAATAAAAACAACTATGAATATTCATATGAAAGAGATATTTATTTACATTTAGTGGAAATCTGATTCAGAGGTAAAGCTTTTAGGGGGCAATATTGTAATGAAGCTATTTTATTGAGACGCAACTCTGCGAGTATAAATCATATAAAAAGGTACCAAATTATCACTAGCACCAAATATTACATTGTTCTGGGATAATATTCAGCTTGTATTGTAAAATATGCAGAGCTTGAATTATGTATTTTTTATAGTGCTGTGTGATATGTACATTGTGTGCATAATATTATATTAAAAAAATACAAAAGAGGAATGACTTATGCGTTACACACATTTCCCAGGTTATGTTTTAAAAATCTATTATATATCTCATACAATTTTAATTTCATCGAGTTGATTTAAATATCTACTGTACTTTCTAACGTTATTGGATCGCTGTTCCACAGTACGCCACTAGATGGCGGGACATGCTACTAACCAGACTGACACACACAGTCATACACAGCGTAGAAGAAGAAGAATTTCAAATTGCCGACAGCCGTGCTAAGAGCGGGAATCCAAACGTCGACGTTCTGTGTTTCAGGTCGGTAAAAGTTACATTAAATAAAACAAATATGTATCACCATGTCCATTGTCAGTTGGGTCGCTAAGCATATTGGTCTTTAGAGGTGGTTTTAGTGAAGAAATTGTTTCGAATGATCCTAAACGTTGAAGCTAAGTTGCTAATTCCGACGGCCTCTTAACAATGAGAGTTACTACAAGCCTATCTGTGTGCTATGTTGCTGATATGCTAGTAAGCTAACGAACTACACTGAAGCGCTACAGGAGCGTTTACATGAAGAATGTATCTTTTTTCAGTCGTTTTCAACAGGCTGGTTTAACAGTTGAAGATAGAACATTGAATAGCGTTTTCTTTTAGGTTTAGTTTTTAAAGTAAATTAAGTCCACTTGTATAGTAATGTAAGGTTTATCTGTAATTTGTTTAACTTCTGTATATAACTTAATTCATCACGAAATCTAGTCGAATCATGCTTCAGGATATTTATTTGTTGAGGGAAGTAAAAGTATTTTTTTAGTAATTACTAATTATTGAGCCTATAATGAACACATTTTTTTCACACTGTAATAAAACAAAGGTGTAAATGTTGTACTTTGTTGCTTTTAATATCATTTGTTGTCTGTTGATGTACAGGTTACTTGTGCTGTTTTGACGAGTCACATGGCGTACAGGTGGTGCCAGCGTCTTCGAAACCAGATGGCTAATTAGTAATTTACTACTTATTCAAACTAAGAAGGCATGTTGTACCTTGGCCAGAGCTTGGTGAACCTCTTTGGTAAGTAAACAAGTGAACAAACACTCAAAATATTCATTTCTAAGAATCTGAAGAAAGCTTAGGTGAACTACCTTTCACCACATCCAAATGTTGAAATTAGTGACAGAGAATATAACTTGGCACAGGTTTAATGGGGAAGGAGAACATGCAGAGGTCTGTCTTACCTATAAGGAGGAAGAGGGCAAAGTGCAAATTTTTTTAAGGTAATGTTGGTATGTTTTCAGAATTCATAATATAAGATAACATAATAATTAATAGAATATCGGTTGTGCTCAGGTTTCAGGCTCTGAGTGTTTCTTCAAAATGTTCTGTCCACAAAATCCATTCTGAGGAGTAGCGCAAGACAGGTAAATGATTCTGCGCACTGTACTACATGATTGTGATGATATTATTGCGGTAACACATTGCTGACTTGTACAGTAAGTTTGAAACTTACATGCTGTGTTGTTGATATTGTTTAGGTGCACAACTCACTTTTTCAAGACTACAAACACAATTACAGCTCTACAACAGGTACCTAGACCCATTGTTAATTTAAGTTGTGAGTAATAATAACTACTATGATTATGAAAGAACACAATCACATTGTGAAAAAAAATGTTGAACAGGGTCTTCTGTTTGTTTCAGGCAACCCTTTTTGCGGTGCTTGGGGACCAACCGGAAGAAAGGGAAATACTGTATTCGTAGTTGGTAAGTTTTTCAAAGGTCACTGTTGTAGAACCAAATCATCATAAATCTTAGCACACTTTTTTTATTTTATTTTAATTTTTTTTACCAATTTGTAAGGCATAATTATGGAGGACCAAAACTGCCAAAATTCAAAATAAATAAATGACTAAATAAATAAATAAATAAATTACTAAAAGTGAAAGTAAAAACGGATGAAAAATATACAATTCAAAAATGAAATATAAATGTATTATTTTTATTTTCAGTTTTAGTCATTTAGTTATTTAGTTAGTCATCTGGGGGGTGGAGAGGGGGTGATGTATATGAATATTGCAAAATTTAGTAAAGGTTATGTAATTTACTTAAAAGTAAAATCTTCAGGCATCGGGAGAATTCTATCAACAAAAGTTGAGTGCAAAAATTAAATTAATAATAATAATAATGTCGTCTCTCATAGATTAATCACCTGGCTGTCGTTGAAGGCACCAATTCGGACAACCTAATCAGACGGATGATGGCAACTGTGATGACAAATGCCCTGGGCTGTTAAATGAATACAACTGGGCAGGGAAGCAAGACAAGTGTTGCATTGGCAAGAAGGCATTCAAGGAGACAGTGATGCAAGACTGTATGTTTGGTGAGTTATCGCCTATGTAAACTACTTATTACAAGACAGAGTTGTTTTTGAGCAGAATGTTCTGAGCTGCTTTCTTTTGTTGTGTAAAATCACTCCACCTGGGGTATGGAGTCAGAATCCTTCCAATACCCGAAACCTCGTAATAAGGGTTTGACTCTCCGAAAACATTTTTGTATAACTGAAAAATTGTTTTGAATTGTCCAAAAATATTTTTGAATGACTGAAAATTCCCAGAAAAAGCTTTAAAAAAAAAAAACACTAAGAAAAGACACATTTTAAAAGTGCGGCTCCACATAGACATTATTTATCTATTAATTAGAGAATGGTCAATTCCGAAATCAATGGAAAAAAAAAAAAACATCATTGATACTTCACAAAAACAGCAATTAGTATATGTATCTTTGTCTTTTCATTAATATATTGCAGTCAAGATGGACTCCATCAGGCCAGGGCTCTACACTAACTTTTCCACTACTAGCACTGGTGCGAGTCACATTTTTGGTTGCTCGCACAGCACAGGATTTAGTCGCACCATTATTTGTGGAGGTGCAGCATGACCTGGCTTAGGCATACGCAACTCGATATATTTGCAAAATATTTTATTGGAACACGAGGTTTGCCTGCAACAGCAGTGGCTATCAAAACAAGTCAATCATTTCTAATAAATTATGTCAACATTATTTTCTTTAGCTCAGTAAAAATCAGTATTTTTTTTTTCTTCACCGCTACTCCCCTTACCTTTTCATCTTTATGCTGTCCTCGCTCCGAAGCTTCTAAATTTCACCAGCTAGACAGCGAGTTAACGACGTTCCAAATAACCAGACTTCATTTTCCTTTTGTGCTATTAATTTGAACAATGGCCTCTGACCATTACCCTCTTTAAGTCGTAGTAAAACTAGAAAATAAAATAAACAATGTACCTAACTATACACGACACACTTTCATGCTAGTAGCTAGTTACATTGCACATTCAACATTCTGTAATTGTCCTAATTAACTCATTCACTCCCTTGTAATAACTACCATCGCTTTAAGCTTCCACTTCAGGTCAGAAACTGCATCAAAGCCTTCATACAAAAACTCTAGCAAACAAAAACCTAAAAAACGTATAAATACGTCTTTGGGAGTGAATGAGTTAACTAAAATAAATCTACAGTGGTTTTTATATTGACATCGCATGTATTTACCAACATTGTCAAATTCAACAAAAAAGTGTTACTTAATACTTACTGATAGTTACTGTAACAACAGAACAGCTTTTTTTCTAAAACAATAAATTGTATTGGATACTAACTCTCTTCTCTTTTGTAATCTTGTCTTTCAGTTGCTGCTCGACAGCTTGACCGTACACTGACTCAGCAGGACTTTGGTGTTACTGTCAAGCATTGGCTGCGTTTTGCTCATGAGCGTAACGGTGGCATCCCAAGCAATGCTAGTGCCTTGGACGCAACTGCGAACGCAAGTCAAAATTTAGTGTGTCTTTTTATGGACTGACGTACAGTCAAAGTGAAATGGTTACCGCTTTATACACTGATGTTCCTACAGTTCATTTCATGTTTATTTCATTCCTTTGTCAAGAAAAAGAATAATACAATAAAAACAAACATTATTTGAGGCAGAAGCCAAACGGGTGTTATTTTCTTTGCCTCCATTCTCCCCAGAATTCAGTTACAAAGTACTGTGTTTTGATTTCTAATAAATGTTTGAATATTAAACATATTTTCTGTCCTAAGATTTTCATACATATGGGGAAGTATGGTTAAGGAAATCAACAAGCTAATAATACATCCAAGTAAGTTGTAAGACATCTGCAGAAACACTAGGTGAAAAACATACGGTAACTTTTTTTTTTCTAGTGGACTAACCCAATATTTTTTGTTAGTTTAAAAAAGTAGTTCTATATTAATGTGCATGATAATAGTAATAATAATAATGTACATTTAGATGTAAATTCCAATGTAAATGATGATTAACTTAAAACATTTATTCCTCACATTAATTCACTATAAAAATGCATGTAGGTTCTGATTTAGATGATAGTTGAAACGACATTGATATTGTGTGATATATGGTTACAAAGCAAACGTTGACTCAACATTTTATCAACCTTGCACTTTCTGTATAATTTAAATGTTAGAATTCAATGTAAAATCAACCAAAGATACATGTAGATTCTGATTTAGATGATGGTTGAAACGACATTGATATTGTGTGATTTATGGTTGAAAAGCAAACGTTGACTCAACATTTTATCAACCCTGCGCTTTCTGTTTAATTTAAACGTTAGAATTCAATGTAAAATCAACCAAAGATGCATGTAGATTCTCATTTAGATTATGGTTGAAACGACATTGATATTGAGTGATATATGGTTGGAAAGCAAACGTTGACTCAACATTTTATCAACCTTGCGCTTTCTGTATAATTTAAACTTTAGATCTCAACGTAGATTCAACACTTAAGCCGAACTATATTTCAACGTTGATTCAACCACATTTTGCTATCTGGGTTCCCACATCCAAGGGCATTACAGTAAGTTTTAGTTTTCTATAAAACCCCATAAAAAAACAATAGTTGGGGGGGAAATGGACAATATGTGGTGTTAACAAGGAACCAAAATATGATTTGGAAACAATGTATAGTAAAGCATTCAAATACAACACACATAAAACAATCTACAATTTGTTAGCTAGCTGATAGTGTGAGAAGCTAACAAAGCATACATTAACATGTCAAACAGTACAATAGACTCAAATGCATGAGACCAGTCACAAAACATCAACAAGACCTTAGTTGACAAAAAGTTAGAGTTGCAGTCCTCTCAACAAATGGCAATGGAGCAAAACCATCTTAAACTATTGTGACTCGAAAACTCTTGCTAAGACTGGACAAAATTATTTAGCTTCAAATGTGAGTCTGCATATTTTACGAAATATTCAAGTGGGTATTTCTATCCTCTAATCAAGTTTGTCTTCTCAGACCTCAGGCATTCATTTTGAATAAGCGCCACAAAAAGCCAAAAGAAAAAGCTCAACACAGCCAGAGTTAATCCTTTGATGCTCGTTGGAATTAGGTTTTGTAAGTTTGCGCTGGCAGCTTGCATGATACGCGGTCCAGGTGCGTATTTAGTCATTTGGGGGCCCAAGGCAAACCCAGTCATGAGGCCCTCCACAGCCACGCACTGCAAAGATTTTGATTCATATTTATCAACACATAAAAATTGTGAATTATTTCACTGCAATTATCTGTAAGAAATTAAACAGATCTTTTTATTCTCCACAGAGATCCATTATTATTTTAGCTGTAGATGTGTCCTTGCATATCTAGAAAATATTTAGTAGTAGTAGTGTTGTGATTGAGTTTTGGATTGGATCCATAGTTTGGGTCCTTGTGATGTTGTCAGTTACTATGCAGTCGCTATGGTCCTGTATATCTCACCCTTATTTTGTCACATATAGGTCTTTATTCTGTCATATGAACTGTGCATTGCCCTAACTGGAGTTGTTCAATGACACGTTTGCCAGGACTCGGAGGTCACGGTGTCTCAGTGTAGCTGTAAATGATAGATGGACTACTTTTTATATAGTGCTTTAACTACACCATATGGTGCCCAAAGCACATTACAATGCATCACATTCACCCATTCACACACATTCACACACCAGTGGTCAGCTGTTGCCATGCAAGGTGCTGCCAGGTCTGTCTTCCAAGTCTTCTGCAACCCGCCCAAAGGTTTCTTAGTAAAGTTTTCTTCGTCAAGGTTTCTTGGTCAAGTGTTTTTTTTTTTCGAGGCGATCTGCATCCAGCCCTGCTCTTTGTCATTACTTGGTATTTTTGTATATAAAGGCAAAGTAAGGCCAGGCAGATTTATTTCTATAGCACATTCCATACTGTACACAAGTAAAGAGACAACATCTACAAGCGTCAACAAGCACAACAGTTAACGACATTCAGAAGCAAAGCAGAGAAAACAAAAGTAGCTTACAAAAATTACTAACGTTTAAACACGATAACAGAACACTTAGTTTAAAACATTTACAAGTAAAGAAATAAGAGTCGGTTTCTACAATAACTAAAAGGGAAAAAAACTCAGATTTTCAACTCCAATATCCTGTCTGTTTTTGGGTCCAAATTCTGCACCTCACGTGACAGTTAGTATGCATCAAGCACATCCCCCATTTTTTTTTTTGACAGTGACACTTTTAAACCACCCCCTTTTTATTTTTTTATTTTATTTTTTTTATTTATTTTTTATTATTATTATTTTTTTAAATAGCATTATGAGCCATGTGAAACATTTTTTGTGTAAGCCGTGGCCACCAAAAAACAGTGGGCGGGCTGCACATGGCCCCCGGGCCGCAGCTTGGACACCATTGAGGTAATCTGATGGTTCACCAAATTTTTTACCAACTTTTGGGTGTTGGAACTTGATGGTACCCCCTGTACATATTTCCTATGCGACCGTGATCTTTTGTATGTGTCCGGTCCTTGAATTGTGTGTTTCTTCCGTTTACTCATACATTAAAGCATAGGTCAAATATTATCTCTGTTAATGAGAAATATGCAGAGGAGGGTGAGAGTAAAAATGAGGGAGGAAATGAAATGTGACATTGCTTATGAGAAATGTCCGAATGTTGCAAATTTATGATTACGTCGGGAGCCTCCTGAATCACCAGAGCGCCAGCGGCTTCAACTGTGTGAACTATTTGAGGCGCGCTTCATTTAAATTGCCGGACACTTAAGCGACCCACAAAGTGGACACATCACACGCACTGAGATGCATCAAGGCATCCTCATGCATTATTCAAGCGTGGCGAATGTATTCGGCAGAGTTCATTGCTTTGTGTCCTCGGAGAGCTGCGGAAGGGTTAAAGGAATTTGAGGCTACAAGGAACTAGCCAAAGATCAATGAGGGGAAAATTTGACACTCAAAAAAAAGAGAAAAAGGTGGATTATATTTTTTCGAGCCTGACTCCTTTTAGGGTTCAACGCTGCTTTCTGTGCTGCCTTCCCAAACTGCTTACAGTAAGAGGATTGGTTGGTAACAATGCAATCTTTAATTTATGATAAACTCCCAAAGAAACAGGATGCTGTCTCCCTGGTGGAGGCAGTTACAAAGCAGACGGCGACGGGATGCGGAGGGGAGTGGAAGAAGGGAAGAGAGATAATTGAGTGGTGGCAGACAGGCCCAGAGAGAAGCAAATAAAGAGCGTGATTAAGCTGAGAGATGCAGGTAGGCTGCCTGTCTACACATTTAGACAATGCATGCATGCAGCCGCTGTTTAGCCTTGCATCCTGATGACTTAAAGCGAAGAAACAGCCAGACATATTTAGCAGACCTTCCCCCCCCCCCCTTTCCTGATGATAACGCTTTGCACTTAAAACCCTCCTGCCTCGCCTCAGCCCATGTGACAGCCCGCGGTGTGTCTGCCAGCGGTGTAAGCGAGGCGTAAGAAAAGGGGTCGAAGGGCCCATCCATATAAGACGAGATGACAAGCCTCGGAATTAATTAATGTTTGTAATTTAAAAGAAAAAAAAATCCCCGGTGAAGAAAATATGTCTAAAGGCAGCCTGAGGCCTTGTGTGGTAATTAACTGGAACATAAGACTGGAATACTCTCCCTCCGCTCCCTCATCTCCTTGTTATCTAGTTCCCCTTGCAGTGTGACTTTTTCCTCTCCGTCTCATCGTCTAATTTCTCTCTGGATGCTCTCCTTTCGCCCCTTCCCGTCATTTCTCCTGCCTCCTCTGTCTTTTACCTTCAAAAAGTCTGATTGCATATTTTGTCACTGCAATCCCGCCTGAAGCCTGAATGCCTCCCGCCGGAGATGCGAGCAGGCAGGTATGCAGGCCCCCCCCCACACACACACAGACACACACAGGCAGACAGACAGCGAGAGATAATGATCAAGACTCAGCAACACAGACAGAGACAAACGATGAAAAGAGTGCACGAGACGAGCTATGATTAAAGAGTTGCATGGTTTTCTTTAATGAAATGGCAGTGTGTGTGTGTGTGTGTGTGTGTGTGTGTGTGTGTGTTTGTGTATGGGTGTGTTAGGTAGGCAGACATTGATAGTACAAAACTAAAACCACTGTGAGGTAATGAAATTTAGCCTGCCTTGTGATTTTTTTTCAATGCTGAAGGTACACGAGCCCAGTTCTTTCAAGGTGACTACATGTCCTCTTTTACTAGGACTTATCCAATTTTTACATTTAAGCATCTAGTCGGCAAATAATTTCCTGCTTTCTTCTGTCGCCCTGTGATTTGTCCCACCTTCTTGTCCGTCTGCCCCTAACATCGTTGGACAAAATGTCAGTCATGCTTACTGCACCACTAATTGGTTGTGATGTCACTCTGTCCTTGCCTCCCAATTCAAGTGCTACAGCCAGCCTGTCCCAAATAAAGTGGGTTTAATGGGGCGGTGCACCCCCAAATATCTTCCCTTCACATTGCCCTGGCACATCTACTCAGGCAAACTATGAAAAAATGTTTCATAGACAGTGTGTAAATTCAACATTGTCATTAATAATGTACTTTATTTTTTGCACTTACTGTAAAAATATTGCTGCAGCATAATTAGACTTTACCAAATATGAACATACAACGTCAACATTTTTTCTTCTTTACTTTAGACTGAATCCTTCCTTAATGCAGATCTTCATTTTTTGTTGTATTTTATTGGTTGTACTACATGCGAGTGTTTGTGTAATATAGTTGTGACAATTAAAAGCCCCTCATTGGATGAATAAAGTATCAGACATTTGACATTTCATTGTTACAGACATCGATTTTTAAGAGTACATTCTGTATTTGCAGTTGTCATGGCCATCAACAGTTTCTTAATAAGGTGCTCTGAAGGGCACTTTGAACATACATAGTTAAATTATGATACACATCGCTTTTGAAAGGTTAGTCTTGAACAGTACTTTTTCTTAATTGTACTTAATTAAAGTGGAGACTTAGCTACAACAAGAAAATGGGGTCCATTTGAGAACCAATGGTCTAACTACGCAATTGTTTCAGGCAGCATGTTGACAAGGGTAGTAGAATTTAAACTCGACACTGTGGGCGCACTCAAAAGGCAACGAAACGGAAAATTCACTCGAGACACCGTTTCAACTGGCGCCATATCACTGAAGACAATTATACAATGAAGACTCGCAGTTACTTTCTTCAGGCCGATTAAAGTTTAATTTCTGGATCGCTCTTTACCACAGACGCCTTGCACAGAGAAGAGTTCGTGAGGATTTGTGTCATGTGCTTTACTAGCAGTGCAACCATTTATGTCTAGCGTCGACCCGTGTTGAAAACGCTCCATTCATCCACAGCGTCTTCTAACCCGCAACCACTCATCCACTTCAACCAACCGGGCCAATTAATGCAGTCACTTGGTAGCTGTACACATATAGGCCAATGTTATGCCGACCCAAAATGTCTCATTATCTTGGGATATGGGAGGAAGTGAACTGTAGCAGCAATGTAGTCTACAAAAATGTGTGTGGGTAAAACAGGCGTCAAATGACATTATTGGGCTTTAAAAGCAGCTGCGAAAGTTGATTTTGGAAAAAAAAGTGTTTGCACAGGTCACTCATGACCGTCACCACCTGATTGTAGCCCTATCTGATAATGCAACAGAAGTGGTATATGGAAACATTTTTGGGGGGTTATCTCATGTTTTTATTTGTTAGAGTGGACGCCAGGATAGTATGGCTTAAACGTGTTGTAAACTTACCAAGCTTATAAAGTATGTAACATTTTTAACATGAACAAAATGCAAATCAACTTGCGATTGTAATTAGTTAGCCAGGATCCAATCATGAACCAAAAGTGTTGACATCATCCAAATTATGCATTTTTATTGGTTTAAACACGAAAATATGTCATGTCCACTGCAATCATCCATGAGTCCGAAGTGGTTAAGGTAGTACGGTAACTGGGGGAAAAACAAAAACTTTTCAACAGTTTCTGCGCCAAAAACCTTGATATAGTAAAGACAATATTAAAAAAACAAATAAACATCCGTCTATCACAATCACAATGCATTCTAGTTTAAGACAATATAACAGGACCAACATCCAGTTGTGCTCATAAGTATACATATCCATTAGGTATAGTTAAGCACAGCTACATGCACAAAAGCTAAACGTCACCTAATGACACAAAAATGCTATGAATCGTCACCAAAATTCACATGCACATCTCTACTCATGTCCACTTCAACCTCTGAAAATATCACAATTGCCACAGTATTTTGGATTTTATGGGCATTTTTCTCACCATACAGTTGTGCTCTTAAGTTATACCCTGAATGTATGTGAACTTACAAGAACAACTGTACATGTTAAAGCAGAATTTAGCTAGAAATCCATGGAAGACAACATCACAAATATATAATACTTGTGTCTATAGTAACAACATGACACACACATATAGCACTAAAGGTACAGTAATGGACTTTTTCAGAGAGGGAATTGACTGATTGTGACACTTCATACTCAGCTCATCGATCACAGTTCTGTGAAGGTGGTCGAAAAGGAATACCAATTTGACATGTAGTTGACTGCACTACATCAAATCGAGGCTTTTGGTGCGCTGAGGAGCGTGCTAATTATCTTTACAAGATACAATAATCAGAGCATACCCAGAGAACGAGTTGACGTCTGGAATGGAGAGCTCGCTCTGCTTGCTTTGTATTCACATTCACGAGTTCACGACTCAACCAGCCGCAGTCTGCTGGGTTGATGCAGGGTTACATATATTTATAGCCGCAGCTGCTGTCAATCACTTTCCCCAAAACCCATTTTCATTCCCCCTTGCATCTACTCAGACGCTTGTACCTGCTGTTTTCTGTGGCGTCTTGAGCACGGAACAAGTCTACCAGCCTGCAATTAGCGCACACTTACATCTGGGTCAACCCTGCTTGATCTGAAAGAAAATAGCGTGCCACTCAAGTAAGGTGTGCATATGAGATGCCACACTTGCTAAGTTGCTAGATGACGTGCAATATAGTCATGAACAGCGTTCTGACTACATACACAGTCTAAGGGGATTCCAGAAAATAGTTGCTGCCAAAAATCTGCTTTCACAGCAGACAGAGGGGTAGTCATTTAAAATTTTACTTCTGTATATGTTTATTATTTGGGTTGTTGCACAGGTATACAGATGCACTATGTTGTACCAAGAGCTGTTTCTAATATTGTGATTTTCTTGGTTTTCTACCTAAGATATACCAGTGGAAACCACAACCACACAAATTAACATAATGTTCAATGAAAGTCTGTTGGAATGTGTCAATCAAAAAGGAGTATTAATACCTTTTATCAAGATAGAGTTGTTTTTAAAGCTCTTCCATTTTACAGTAAATGTGTGGCTGAACCGTGTAGGTGGGGATGTCAATGTCACTCAAACAAAGCAAAGCAACTGTTTTGTCAATATTATATTACAGTGCATCCAGACATCAAACACTTTGTCTGTAAAATTCCATTTTATGTTTTTATTTTTTCCGAGACGATAAGGTTTGTATTACTGAACTGCGTGAGTGTAGCACGTTCATGTTTAAGCAAAACATCGACAGAACTGAATATCCCCTCTCTGGGATTAATAAAGGTATTCCTTCATTTTAAAAAAAAAATGCAGCCTCTTGCTTGTTTAACATAAGCTGGAAAAAAAGAAGAAGCATCCAGAAACAAAATTACTTTGAGGTGAAAGCTGCTTCCAAATGTAATGGAATTAGAACGCCTTCATGAGAAATGTATTGCATGTGAGGTCACAGTGACCTTAACCGTCAAGTGCATCGTTGTAGCAAGTTTGCCAAGGGCAATGTACACTACAGTTAATATGACTTTTGCTTATGTGGCGTGAATGATGATTATTGTGCGATGTTGTATTCTGTACAATACCAATCCCAGCGCTTGCATTTCATAATAGACAAGTGAAAACACAACTTACCCTTTCTCCAGAGCGCGGCCTCTTCTTTGGCCTGCTGGGTGCAGCGTCATCTTTAGGGTTGGTGTCTATGGCCCAGTAAGAACCCTGCAGGAGGATGCCAGGAGAGGAAAGTTATGTTTAATGTAGGAATACTTGTAAATAATAAGTTATCGTACATTTGCTGCAATGAAGAACTGCTTCTGCTTGCAATGAAGAATGCTTTGCTTTGCACTCATATTCACATAGCCTAGCCATAAATGTTATTTTATCATATATTTGCTGCCATGAAGGACTGCTCCTGCTTGCAATGAAGACTGCTTTGCTCGCAAAGAAGAATTGCTTCTGCTTGCAATGAAGAATGCTTTGCTCTGCTCCCACTCACATTCACGTAGCCTAGCTATTTGAAGATGACTCAAAAGCTGAAGAACCACAGCATCTAATGCAGCAGACTGGTTCGAGCCAGTCTGCTGAGGTCACCTGTTTTCTGTTAAGAAATGATTCCAAACTTGACCACAAATGTACTCAGCAATCTTCCACTCACATGCACAACACATAGACAAACAAGAACACTGTGTTCCAACTACGCCTTTCATTTGCATTTTTACGGTTGGAACACCCATGTAACTAGGGGCGTGGAAAGGGCGTAGAAAACCAAATAAATAGAGAGGGTGAGGAGAGGAATCTTCAGAGAGTGCAGAAGTGAATTGTATCAGTCAGTTCCTCTCCTCTCTCCTCGCGAGCCCTGAACTGAGTGTCTTCTCTCCTTTTTGTGTCGTGTTTAATAGATGTCAAACAGGTTACCCTGACATTTAATTACTGGTACAATAATATTTTTCAATTTTTATACTATGAGAATGAATTGGACGCTTGTGTCAGCAAAATATGACACAAAGTTAAATAATAATTAAGAAAAAAACAGGCCAATATGATTACATCTTTTGGTTCTTTATGATTTTGTCTATGATTGAAGTTTAGATTTGACAAAAATGTAGCATTTTTCATGAAGGAATCAGAGCCATTTTATGTCAAATTCGTGTTCAGGGGCTCAATCCCTGATCCCTGAGCTCGTGTGCCCACCAGGGATGGCGTGAGATTAAAGGAAAGTCAACCCAAAAAATGTATTTACAATATGTTGTATGTGTTTTTAGCCATCTCAGGGGGCGGCCATTTTGACACTTGCTGTCGACTGAAAATGACATCACAGTTGCTTAGGGCTCAGGTAACAACCAATCACGGCTCACCTGTTTTCTGCATTTGGATGTAACAGAACATAATAACAACAGCTTTTAATCATCCAGAAGACAAAATTCGATTTCATGATTTAGCAAATTTTCAACGATTCGATTTTTTAAAATGACGATGTATCGAATTAATTTGATTTATTGCCCAGCCCTACTTCCTTCCTTCCTTCCTTTCCCCACTTTTGCATACATTTTTAGCAATATATAGGTATGTGTTGTTTTAATTCAATTTACATGCAAAAGTGAAGAGTTTTTGGGGGAAAAAAGTGTTTAACAGGTTTGTGTGATGCTTTCATTGGAAAAAACACGTTCATAAATTGTATTATTTTTGGGTGAATATGCTGGGGAAAGAGGGTGTGCCATGTTCTTCCACGTCTGCAACCAAGTTCCTCAGATTTCCATCCTTCATAAACAACGCTCAAGCCGCATGGCAACATCTCCCAAGTAAACAATGAGAGCGAGGAGTAAATCAATTTGCTCCTTGATTTCCTCCCGGAATCTCCCTTTCATTTTCTCTCCTTGACTCCCAAAGAGGTCCAGAGCAGCAGACACGGAATTTCAGGAGGTTGATCCAGGCCGCATACGCGCACACATACATGTACACGCACACACATCTCCCTCCACTCCCTCATCTTTTTTCTCCCCCTGTCTCTCAGTCCCACATCACTGAACAGTACACAGCCAATTAACGTAAGCACATGCATGATTTAGCTTCTCGCCTCCCTCAATGGCTTCAAACAGCCCATGTTACATTCAAGTTCTCTCCCACCGTGTTGAGCTATCGACCACTTCGATCCGCGGTGTGAATTAAGGTGCCGGTCAGGTCCGAGCCGGGCTAATCAAGGAGGAGCCGCTCGCTTTGTGTCTTTGCAGACCTCCACTCAAGCTCAAGGATTCACTCTGAATTATTTACACATTCTTCCTTCTTAATTCATTTTTCAATGGCCCCAAAATCCCAGCAGCATGGCACACCCCCGACAAGTGCACAAATGTGGCACGAGGGTGGCCAAACACCTAAAAAGTAACGACGGCCATGGTGAAAACTGACTTACTTTGCCGGGATCATCTTTGGAGCGAGGCACTTTCAGAAAACACTTGTTCAAGGACAGGTTATGTCGTATTGAATTCTGCAGAGAGAGAGAGAGAGAGAGGGAAAGGAATGTTTTGAATAGAAGTGACCCGGCAGCAGCGGAAAAAAAAAAATTCTTATCATTAACACAGTACATATTACATTTGCACTTGCTCAATAAGTAGGCTACATTCGCGAAATATTGCACGGCCTCAAATGGGTAAGAGAATTCTAAGCATCACTGTGAGGTTGTAGATGTGATTTTCCTTGTTACTCCGGAGGCTGGTCAATATCGTCAATCTCAACGGATGATTACATTTTGGGATGAGGCCACTTGACCAAAATTGACGCAAGATGTCTCCAACATTGAGTCATCATTGGCTTTTGTGTAGTCCACCCACACAGCCACACAGGCATCAGTGAGGTTAGAAGATGGAAAGTATCGCAATTTTGAAAACACATTTAATGTGCCTGTAGCATATTTTGGGATGCGAGAAAAAGGCTTATCCTGTTCAGGGTCACAAGTGAAGCAGGCTACACCAGACACATGAGACTGAGCAATGAGCATGTGACGGTTATTGCACTACATACATACATACATACATACATAATTAGCAAATTAATCAAAACATTATTCAAAAATTTACTTATCACTGACTTTCCAATGAACAATGCACACACACACACGAACACGCGCATACATTTATATTTTTTAAAGGCTTGTTCCTAGCTGCTTATTGTGAATCCGTCAAGGCTAGCGACAATTAGGGTTAGCCTTGAGCCGCTAGCTAAAGACTTAATTGCTAGCGGTCACTGTGCATGCATGAGTGCTATTTTACTGGAGACTACCAGCAGAACAATTGGCATGTTCTATACATACATCACAATTATCTGCTAACTAACCCTTTTTGTCCATTTTCAAACTATTTCAGCAATGTGACCCTTGATTTTTGTAAATATCTGTAACAATCAGTGTTATGGGTGGAATGAGTTATCGTTCAGTGATTTCCGTGACAAAATACGGACAATCCATAACAGTCGGCATCTCTGCTACACCATAGATTGGTCGCCAATCACCATAGAAACAGACAAACATTTACAATCACATCCAAAATAGATGCCATACTAGCTGAATGGAAGTCATCCATGTATCATCACAATACCAGTGACTTTTGGTCAATTACTGTACAATAAAGACAATGCTGAGAAAGCTAGACATGACTTCACCGGTTCCATCATTTCTGTGGCAAAGCATTGATAAATTTCATAATCTGTGATTTAAAAAAAAAAAGAAAGCGAGAAAGTGATAGCGCAAAAGAAAACTCATATCATTGCAGGCTAACCTGGCATGAACCTGTTCTCCCTTCAGGCTCCTTTTCTCCACTCATCTAGTGTTGCTAATTAATACCACTGGGGAGGAGGAGGAGGAATTTCTCCACTACATATCCCCACTTCTTCCACACAGCCTTTGTTTGAGTCTCTGTATTAAGTAGAAGAGAACAGCCTGGTCCACCTGTGTCATAAAATGCTCCTCCAGGAGGACAAAAAAATGGCAGGTTGAGATTCTCAGCATTAGCACTGAGTAGAGCACAGTCCTGTGGCCGAACAATCCTAAATGACAAACACGTTTGACCTGTTAGATTGAGAAATTGTGCAAAAAACAATACTATTCCACTCCAGCCCGGTAGTTGGAGCACAATCTGACAGATTTGGTCGGTCTGTGTCCCTTTTAGTGCAATGCAAGTGGATAGAAACAGTAATGGTTTTATAACGGAAATAAATTATGATTATTTCTTTTGTGAATAAATTAAACCAGGTTCCCGGACAGCTTGTGTTTGGAACTAGAGGAGCTTCCCCCCACTATTAATGATGACTGTGTGCATAGCAAGTCGCGGGTGCTGGTGCTGCTTAATGCGGCTTGCTGAGGGGTGCGGGCTCCTGGACTTGAGGAGGTTGGTTACATAAGGCACGTTTGACAAGCATGGCTGACTTTTTGACAAAATGCAATGTGATATAATGTGATGTGTGACAAAAAGTCAGGTTTTGGGGACACTCTTTGGGGTGGAGGTTGTGTATGCGTGTGCGTGATTGTGAGCTTTGCATGTGATCAGCTAAAGAAAACGATCAATTCAAGTACTGTTTGCAGGCTCATGTGTGTGCATATACAGCAAGCATGCAGACAGGGAGAATTCTGGTTTAGAAAACCAGAGGGATATTTTGCCATAGGCACAACGCTTGCAGTGTGAGTACGTAGCTGCTGCAAGATAGCAGGTCACTTGAGCAAGACTCAAGTTAAACCGGTTGAGTATCAGAGGGGCAACACGACATACTGTACTGCATATGTTTAGGTAAATATGTTAGGAGCATGATAATCTCCATGTTCAGTGAAGTATTGTGTACATATTTATTGTCATTGTTGGAATATTTTTTTCGCCTTCACTAGTTGCCTCAATAATAAAAGAAAATTACTGCTATTAATTTTCAAGCAAAAAAGAAAAGTTGACGTAATTACTGGCATGCTTTCAATTGTATTAAATTAATATTGTGCTTGACATTTTCTAAATGTTTATTTTCTGTTTCAACCTTTTCTTTTGGGTTGTGATAGAAACATGTTTTTTAATTATTCTCCCTGAGAATATTGACATTGCTAATTCATTTTACTATTGACAATAACATAGTGTTGACAATGTTTAGATTACAATTAATCATTTCTGTGGCAGTATTACCTGATATGATAAGTGAACACAAAGAACTAGTTTTCACATGATATTGCACAATACTTAAAAATAAAAAATAAAAAACTTGTAAAAACACAGTCTCTTGGGTTCTCAGCATCACCCAGGCACCTTATTATATCCTAATAATGATGGAGTGACGCACGCTTGAATAATACATATTCAGATTATTGAAATAGGCCCTTCTATCCCCTTCACAGAAGTCCCCTTATAAGATACATTTGTGTTTAAAATCTGAATATTTGTTGTATCACAAATGTGTTCATAATCAGGTGTGTGAAACAATTAGTCATATGCACATAACTAAAAATACCTTACAAGGTTATAGATAAACGTGATGTTTCTCAGTAGACATTTTCAAGATTTTGTCAGGTACAGGTACAGGAAAAAAAAAAAAATGAAGCATTGACTGAACTAGTGATTTCATGTGGTTTAGTGATTTCATTGCATTTTGTACGCAAAGCACAAAACATAATATGCAGGGGTTTAACAAAGTGTGTGGAGCCAGACAACAAGCAAATATTACTATTCACTAGAGTATTTTTAGTGCATAAAAATCCCCCGAGAGCAGACGGAATAGCCTCGCTAGCATCAAGCAATGATCATGAGCAGCTGGGACTGTCGGACTTTTTCAAGTTGATACTAATCATTGACTAGTCGCTAAAGACGTCATTCATAATTTTTCAGTATTTTTATTTTTTTTTAAACACAGAAGAAGGAAATTGAAAAATCAATGTTCACAGACAATACTGCCCATAAGTGTAACATCCATGATAGTTTGAACACAAGAGCATGGACTTCAGTCAGGGTCGAATGATGGTATGTCCAGCCAGGGGGAAAAAAAAAATCCTCTTGCTTGGTGTAGTAATCCTGTATCATATCATCATCAGCAGGTGTGCAAGCTACTGAAGGACGCCGATACGATCTTGCTGGCCGATCACGTGGTACCCACACCAGGCCATTTTCTGGCCAGCCGCCACCAATTTTGTTCCCAGTCCGTCCCTCCGATGGGACTTTGCACTGTTTCCAGATATCAAGGACCTCTTTGTGTATGTTGGAATGATTACTCACTTTCCTTCCACTTTGATAGTACAAGCCGAAAATCCTGCTGTAGCCTGAATATTTTTTCCTTTTTACTGGTTCTCCTCACTGACCAAAGCTACACATTCACAATCTATTTAAGTGACAGACTCGTTTTTATTCTAGTCTAGTCTGCGTCAAGCTCTCGACCTCATTGTGGAATGGACTAATCTGTACAGTGCCCAGTTCATTGTAAAAATCATAACATTTAACAGTATTTTATCTATGATTTCATTTCTTAAAGGAGCATTGTGCAGTTGGTAACTTTTTTACTTGCGACTGGCCCCTTTGGCCTAAAGCGTAACTGCAGCCTCTGTGTTAAGCTCGTGCATGGCACCACTCCACCCCTCCCCCACCCAAGAAACGGTGGTGTGTTTGCCCCGAACACTCTACACTGAAGGGAAGATACAAGCTGATAGGCAAAGTTGGAGTAAAAAACAGGGCTCTTGAACAGAATATGCCGTTAATGGCATTACAGTACTTTATGCATCTTTTTTCCTTCTCAACTTTGCTCAATTTAGAAGCGCAGCAATACCCCACATTTGCGAAATCGTATATTATAATAGTGTATAATAAATAAAAATTCAATTACAAATTTCATTGAGGATCCCTACAGTACAGGGAGAGGCAGCATTACATAATATATACAAGCTATACACGGTTGCTGCCTTCTCAGCATCATAAGAAAGTTTGTTTTTTTGTTTGTTTTTTTTCGCCAAAACCTGAGAGATTATTTCCAAAGACAAAGAAAGTCCAAGCACAGAGGAGAAAATACTTCTTTCTAACTAAAAATAAATAAATAAAATAAAGCCCCCACCGCTCCAACATTCATAAGCCCATGTATGGGTGTGTGTGTGGGGGGGGGGGGGGGGGGGGGGGGGGGCATGCGTGTGGGGGTGTGTTTGTAGTGTGTGCGTTGATTTGATAAATTTCATAAACTTCATTCCTCCACACATTCCTCAGAAATGGACTAATTGTAGTGAATATTCCCATGGAAACACTGTCCAAGGCCGCAAAATGTCCATCACAAATGAAAGAGTTCAAATCAAAGTCAAGGTCAGCAGCAGGGTCTTTGTGCCTGTCAATTAAGAAATCAACCTTTTATTTATTTACTTATTTATTTATTTAGTTATTCTATAAGCCACGTGGCTTCATGTGGCCATTATTATAACCACCACTGCTCCACTCTTCCAGTCACCCACTCCCACCTCATTCGTCACTCTGCTCACCTTGCTGGGTGTCACATTGTGCTTTTATTTAAGACTTTCCATCAGTTTTTATCGGATTGATCTCCCGTTGTCAACCCTTCCGCTGACTTCCCTGCCTTAGCCTTCTCATCTTAACCATGTAAGCCTTCTGTACCTGACCACATGTTGTACAGGGGTCTAGAAAAGTTATTACCAACTATTTGGTCCGGTCTGAAAGTGGACACTAATACTGAGAAATCACCAGTGTCTTTTCTGTTTTCAATTCAGATTTGCTTATTTCAAGCTAATGCCAGTGGATATTCATCTTGACAGCGTCTCAGGTTCTTCTTCTACTTCTACACTAACAATGACAAGAAACCTCAAAAAGCCAAAGGAAAAAGAAAAACACACACAAGCTGTTCATCCATACATGCTGGCTGGAATGAGTCCTGAGGTAGCCTGATATCTTGTTTTATCATGCCCTACCCAAAAGAATTGTACAGTATAAACTATAAGGATGTTAAAAAAAAAACGATTCAGCAATATATCGTGATACTACAGCACGCAATTCTCGAATCGATTCAATAGGCAGCCGAATCGTTTTTTTCACATCCATTTTTGATGGAAAAATATTCAACAAAACGTCTAAATTTCACACCTTAAGCATGGAAGAATGTTATATTAATGGAACATTAAGCCTTAATATTTTATTTCAACGCTGTTCAAACATGACAAATGTTACAACCTGTTTGTTAAATAGAGTGGCTCACAGTTGTAAGACTGAAGTTTCAGATCAATAAATAATACATTTTCATACAAATCTTACAGTGTACATGTATAGGTTTACTGAATGGTATTTTCTAAATTTGAGTAAAAAAAATAAAAAATAAATCGCAACAATCGACTTGTAAATTCATATCGGGATTAATCGGTATCGGATCGAATCGTGACCTATGAATCGTGATACGGATCGAATCGTCAGGTACTAGGCAATTCACACCCCTATTGGGGAATATCACTAAAATTGTTGTCAAATCCGAATTGTTCAACTTTTGAGGCGTTCGAACTTCAAGACTACCCTGTTACCTAAACTTGTGGTTAAACCGTTTTAGCTCAAGAATTCACACCCCCACGGCAGAACGTGTACAAATTTGTAATCCAAAACGAGACAATCCCATGTCTGACTGTTTCATATTAAAAAAATATATATATTAATAATAACCCTTCAAGGGCCGAGGAAAAATGTCCAATTAAAAAGTTTGTAAATGAACACATAATTCCTTTTGAACTATTTTACAAGCCTTCACTTCTTTTGCAACTCTTTCATGGCTGCAGCCTTCCTACTTGGAAACTCGTGTCTTGTGCTGCCAAAAATTGGAAAGAAGTTCACAGGCTAGCAACCATCCTGCTTGTGTCACATCAGCTTAGCCGATTTAAAAAGACAAATGCTCTCAGCCTTTATACCAACGCAGTCTTTCCAAAATAACAGCGGGACCAATCTGGGTTGCAGGGCAGCGAGAGGTCACGGTGGCGCGCTTCCTGCTGATAGTTGTGTCGAGCAAAAACACGCTGGTGAAGTGACAGTTTCTGTCAGCAACGTTCCGTAAGAGGAGGCGAGAGAGCGAGGAGGAGGAAGGATGAGAACCGGAGATGTGTGATTGTACTCTGCATCCCCAAAACTTTGCCTGACAGGTTTGGCTTTCATTCATATTGAATAAAAGTATGAAGACAATGCAACAGTGAGTTTGTGAACTTGTGATAAGACAAGCTGTTTCTAGATTTGGCAAAAATAAACAAAATCAACCAGGTAAGTAGGAGTATAAAAACCTGCCTAAGTGCCTGTCAGATGGAGGAACTTTTTAGGAAGCCTGAAATCCAAAAAGAATTTAATTTGACAATGCCGATCATATCCATGACTTCAGGGCTCAAATGGCGGCACAAAATAATTACTTTATGATGGCTAAGTTTGAAAAAATGCATTGGTGAATTATATGCCATAAAGAACAGTGTGTAGAATTTAGTGCCATCTAGAGGTGACGTGATAATTAATTCACATAAGAAATCAAAAAAATAATAATAATAATAATAAAAAAAAATATATAAAGAAATCCACTGTAAATTTCAATAATATGTGGGAAAAACATGTTCAATCACAACAAAATACCTTCTTTTTTTTTTTTTTATAATCCTAAATCTAGCAATGGTTAATTATATTGCATGCATAGGTCACGTGGCACCTTACAGGAGGCTGACACGTTTTGGCACAATCTTTCTGCTATTGATACCCGAAGGAGAACTACTTCGCAAACATATTTTTTATCAGTCACAGTGGGCGGCCATTTTCTCATTTTTAGTCGACAGCAAGTGACTAAATGGCCTCAGTCTGAGATGGATAAAAACAGGTGTTTAGACTAGTGAGTGTACAAACATCGTAAAGAAAATGTTTGTGTTGACATCCACTTTAAAAGGTGCACGATGCAAGATTAGACTCAAATTTGTGTGGTAAAATAACCATATTTTTCACCCGCACGTTTTAAGAATTGTATAATGGACAGGAGGCAAGACTGTGGCACAATGACTGTTGCCCCTATTTTTCTGTAAAAGGAAAAAATGTTGGAGCGTTCGGGCGGGAAACTTTAACTGTGGCTCTGAGCATGACGTCATGCGCGTACACGCTATTGTCCGTGTTAGCTCTCGCGATTGTTCACGCTTCACGGACAGAACAGCTAATTCAAGATGGACTTGAAGAGACCTGCACCCGATACGTCTCAATCCCTTGTGGAGACGCCACGGAAGACAAAGAGAAGTAAAAAACTTTCAGACCAGCGTCACGGGAGGACGCGGATAAATACAGGAGCAGCGTTCGTCAGGTGGAGAGAGCTAAGAGCTATCCTGGGGATGAAACGGGACCCACAGCTTGCTGACTTTTTGCTAAAAAGGTAAGACTTCGTAACGGAAATATGATAGGGTCTATTTATGATTAGCAGTGCAGAATAAAACTGCCACACGGTCGCTAACTAATGTCTCCGCACTTGGGCATATATGATATTAGCAACGCACTGCTATCCTCAATGTCATCGGATTCACGGGAATGCACTATTTACGTTTGGACGGAATCTTTTGTCACTCAAAATGACTTTCACATACAAAGTAACTTGAAGATGAATATGTTTCTTACCTCTAGACATTATTAAGCCTATGAAAAAGGCGTTGTGCTCCGTGTTTACGTTTGTTCGATTAACTTGGAGGTTTGCTGGTGCCCGAAAAGTCGCGCACGCTCCTGGCCGTGTGCACGTCGCTGGGGTCCATTCCACGTTTCGCCAGAGGGGTCGCAAATGTGCAAAAACTCTGAATCTTTATTCATGCCCCTTTAAGGCAAATATTACCTTGAATAACATTACTACCTAAAGCACAAAAGCCAAATGGTTAATCCAAGTGTAAACAGCTGTATTTGTGATTGTTTATGCACTAAAAAGAAGATATTTTAATCTCATTAGTGCCTAAAAGTAGAATAAGAAGTTAACCAGTCACCCTTCAAGAGAAATAAAAGCAACAATGGCAAATAAGCTGCAGTATAATTGTTGCATTCCAGCGGGTTGGCAAATATCAGGCTTAGACTATTATTAGCCATATGGATGGAGCTAGACGCCTGGCTCCTTTAAGATGGAGATGCTTGGTTGGATGGGTGCCAAATCCTTGAAGAGATAAGTTTAAAAAATCCTCTGTTTTAATTAAGAACTAAAGTCTGAGACTGCTAATAGTGATTAGTATGTAATTAAAAACTCTAACAGTGTTTTCACGTCGAAATATAATTGCTATATGTTGCGTGCGACTCTATATGGAGATATCTGCCAGTTTGTCCATCAAAGGGAATTTACCGTTATATATTTAAAAGGTGCCTGGTGGTGGAGGGATCTTATTGCCTCATTACGAATGATGTCACCACATGTAGAAGATGGGAATCTTTCAGTTGTAGTATCCTAGAAAAGAATTTGAAATTTTTTGAAATGGAAATTCAAAGACAGAATGACACAAAATATGGACAAATACTTTTTATAAGGCTATAGCTACTTCAAGCATGTTGCCAAAGCACCCGTTCATGCCTTAACACTGTCATATATGACTGTTACACAGCATATCTAAAATTGTTCAAAAAACTGTCTGGCAATCAATGGCTGGCTCATCTGGGTTGCCATGGCTACTTTAAGGAGCAGTTTATCAACAAAAGACAGCTACCCATTTGCCTTAAATGATACTGGCCTACACGCTGCATTGCTCTCACTGTTTTAAAAGGTAACTCACATTGCATGGTTGCAAACACACACATACGCACACGCACACACATTCAAACATCTGGCCAGCAGACACTACCAACATGGCATAAAGACTGGGAATGTTGGCATATAAAGCAGTGCGGTATGTGTTGCTTTTTTTTTTATAGAATTCTGGACAATTCTGATTGGGATTTGGAGCAAAAGACACCACACGCAGGTCAACATTTAGGTTGGTTAGAGAGCGTAAGTGCATGGACTATACTGTGATGTGTCACATAACGTTATCGTTCGCAGTGGTTTGGATGGAATTTTTATTAAGTAAGCAGTAAACTTGATAAATGCTTGATGATGAAGAATGACAACAACAACAACAACAACAAAAACACCAAAAGACAAAATCTATGCAAATTCAGTTTACAGTGAATACACAGTTTTAGTCAGTACCCAGATGAACATTATGACTGACCATTTATTATTATTATTATTATTATTATTATTATTATTATCATCATCATCATCATCCTGCTCACCATTATTATTATCATCATCATTATGATCATAATCATCATCATTCTTCTTATTATTATTATCATTATGATTATTATACTCTTCTTTATGCTGGCCAATCACATTCAGCCATAAACCTGTACCCTGGCTACATTGCAGGAAACAATAGTGCATCAGCAGCTGCACATTTACAGCAAGCAATCCATGTTAAGGACAACTGCCATTGTGCACTCTGAGCTCCAAACGTGCACAATCATGCACTCTACATAATACTGTACTGTTGTCTGTGTGTCGTCGAAACACAGAATAACAACATTGCAATGATATTTAAGTTGCGCTCAAGAGACCTGAGGAGGCTTTGTGCGGCTAAAGAGCCACAATGACTCCCAGCAACCTTCCTCCAAATGCGAGTACACTTGACAGTGTGCGCCGACCTCCGCTGTGCTCCGCTGCAGATCTCCCGCAGAGACGCGAGGAGAGGATGGCAGGCAGAATAATGCCTTGCTGCTGATTCATATCAGGTGATGATGCAGTGACGTAGGCTGCGCGCACCGCCAAAGGCCAAAGGCCATTGTAGCGCTGCCCTTTACTACAGCACATTAACTCATGTTAATTTGCAGGCAATTAGACTCGGTTGCATGCAAGCTAGTTTGAGGCGATGGAGGATGTGGGTCGAGAGCAGGTTAGTCAGCAGACTGCAAATAAGGCTAATGCTGTAGCTCAAGAGTGCCATCTATCTATGCATTTATACTTTACTGTAGGACCCGACCGAGTAATCGGTCAGCCAATTATGGCCCTTCAAATATCAGCCGAATTATTAGTTTGACCTTTATATACTCAAATCATTTAAAGCAGTTGTTCACGAGTGCCACTGTATCCCTAAATTTATCCATCCATCCATTTTCTGTACCGCTTACTCCTCACAAGGGTCACGGGGGTGCTGGAGCCTATCCCATCTGGCTTCGGGCAGAAGGCGGGGTACACCCTGAACTGGTTGCCAACCAATCGCAGGGCACACAGAGACGATCACACACAAGCACACCTAGGGACAATTCGAAGCGCCATGCGTGTCTTTGGAATGTGGGAGGAGACTGGAGTACCCAGAAAAGACCCACGCAGGCACGAGGAGAACATGCAAACTCCACCCAGGAAGGCCAAAGCCTGGACTTGATCTTGCGTCCTCAGTACTGGGAGGCGGACGTGCTAACCAGTCAACCACCGCGCCGCCCCCCTAAATTTATAATGAAATTTATTGTTAAGGTCATTCTACGAACCTGTCATTCAAAAATAAAATACAAATTTTCACAATGCTTAGGTTAGCAATGCATGTTGTGCAAGGAAGTGGCCTGGATGTCACTATTTCACACAATCCATCCATCCATCCATTTTCTTGACAGCTTATTCTTCACAAGGTTCGCGGGGGGGTGGAGCCCATCTCAGCTGGCTTTGGGCAGTAGGCGGGGGACACCCTGAACTGGTTGCCAGCCAATCGCAGTATTTCACACAACTTAAAGTATTTACATTTGAGGCCCGCTATTCACAAGTAATAGGTACCAGACTTGCCCGTGAATAGCGAAGATTGCCATATAATTGACACCCATTGAAATACATTGTAGGAAAAATTTCTATTTTATGTATTATATATCTGCGGTTGGCTGGCAACCAGTCCAGGGTGTACTGCCCAGAGCCAGCTGAGATAGGCTCCAGCACCCCCCGCGACCCTTGTGAGGAATAAGCGGTCAAGAAAATGGATGGATTGATATATATTATTTAAATTAATCTGCCAATTAATCTGTATTCAGAAATTGTATTAAAAAAAAAAAAAAAAAAAAAGGCATCAACCTCAAAAACCTAAATCGGTCGGACCCTAATTAAGTGTCCAGTTGCCTACTGTTATTGCACTGTGCTAAAATAAGAAATAGGCGGGAGGGAGACCAGTGAGGCCATGGGAAAATTGTGCAGTGTAAAATTTACCAAGGATTACTAGCTCACTAGTATGGCTAACATAAGTTTGTTTCCAATCTCACATTATTTTACAAAGCAGAGAAGAGCAGAAAAGTAGGTACTTACTTTCTGAAAAATTAGTACTTCTACTGTTTGATTATTTTCTTTTCACATATACTTACAGTGTATACGGAGTGCATTCAATGGGAAAAATTTTATGTACACAATACACAAACATATTGTGATACCATTAAACCACATTATTTCTGTTCAAGGTTATCATACCGTCAGAATCTGATACCATGTTTACCTTGAAGCAGACAAAAGGTGTGCCTCTAGATTTCTGAGGGATGCTCATAACTAGTATGTGGGTCCGAAAAGCTGTATCTGGAGCTTGCATGTATACAGTATGGGCTACTGTTTATTTCTGGAAACAGAACTACAAAAAAAAAGTACATTTTCTTCTTATCAATCTAGATAATGTGTATGTCACTGGTACAAGTGTTTCTAGCACATCACATGAACAAAAACAAGAACATAAAAAGATACTGAAAAACAAAAAAGTTTGACTAAATTGAAAAGAGAGCTGACAAGCATCTGTTTGACCCTGTGACTGACCAATCTGTGTTTTCAGGGTGTTGTTTAGCAAAGACGCTGTTTTTAGGGTGCTTACACACACAGTTGGCTTTCTCTGGTCCCAAACTGTTGTTGGCTTCATACATTAGTTTGCCTTCAGTTTGTTGAAGGGACTGAAACAGCATTACTAAAAAAACATAATTGGTCTCTTCGTTGATCATTTTTTAACTATTATCTGAACAATCTACCGGACGTGCGCTCGGCTCTTTGCCAGCGCACGTCAAGAGGACCTTTTGTGCAGTCCTGACAAAATGCTGCTATCAAACAGCATGCTAAATCAAAGATGGTTAAGTCAGCAGTTACATCTGTTTACTACCTGTGGTTAAGGCACTGTCATGTAATTGAGGGTTAAACATGATTGGTTCATTTGACAGTTGGAATTGGTTGCTGTGTTCATACCTGACCAAAGGAGCAAGACTGTTGGGGGGGACTAGTGTGAACACAGCCTAAAAAGAACATTTCCCATTCATTCGACACCTATAAGTCAAATATCATGGCCTTATAAAGCGTCATGGTAATAACAGCTAACACAAGTGGCCATTACATGAATTTGTATGTGGCGAGAGTGTGTCGTCCTGGTTTCAACTCTGTCTCTCCTGCACCCTCGCATTATCATACAGAGCAGACGGAGCGCGTGTGCTGGGTAGTAAAAGTCTCCTCTACTCACTGACAGTCTCCGCTCCTCCCGCCCCAATTTTCTCTCTCCTGCTGAGCTCCCCATGTGTAATCTGCAGACTACACACGTATACTCTGCTTACCTGGGAGGGTGCACAATCGTGTGTGTGGAAGAGGATGACTTAATGGGTGAAAATATACAAAGCATGTGGTGGTATGGGGGGAAAAACAGCATGCGTGCCTTGAGTTGGCACATTTAGAACATGTCTTTCTACATGTGTGCACGTGTGAGTTCAAGATGTCTGGGCAACATGCCACCCATGTGTGTGTATGTGTTTGTGTGTATACAGCTGACAGCAATCACCTGAACTGGAATGACCCAAACTTACATAACCTTCCCAATGACAGTTAGAGTTGCTCGTATGAAACAAGGCTGCCTGACAACACATTCCCTCTTCCTTACGTACACTCCTCTTCTGGCCTTCAATTGTTGAGCTTTGTTTTTTTGTTTTTTTTTGCATGCATTCAATCACAGTTCTAGCATGCCACTTTGATACAGTACGTATGTGTATATAGTAGCAATGACGGCAAACTGCTGCCTGTGTGAACATCTGCTATCAACAGAGGTGAGTCACTTACACTTACTAGCACGGGCGTATTTTAGACTGTATCAGGCACACCAAAATGTCATCACACAACTTGTGATAGAAATACATTGAAGCCACTTTTAACGCGTAGATGTGTTACAGGTCCACAAGTGAGAAGTCTGTGATGAACAGTAGAGACAGCATGTAATTTGTTGTATAGTATGACCTCTTTCACAGGCTTTAAACACATTTAGACTTATTAAAACAGACCTAAATGTATCAAAACACATTTTTAATACCTGTAGTAGTCCTTAACACCTGGTCACACACTCTCCTAACTTACATATTGCAGTGGTTATGAATTAACATCGAGGCAGGGATGGTGTACACTAGGGGTGTTTAAAAAAAAAAAATCGATTCGGCGATATATCGCGATACTACATCGCGCGATTCTCGAATCGATTCAATAATCGGCAGAATTTTTTTTTTTTTTTTTTTTTTTTTTTTTAGGATTCACACCTTGAGCATGGAAGAATGTTATATGAACGGAACATTAAGCCTTAATATTTTATTTTAATGCTGTTCAAACATGAAACATATTACAACCTCTATAAGACTGAAATTTCAGATAAATAAATAATACATTTTCATATAAATCTTACACTCTACAAGCTTACTGATTAGTATTTTCTAAATTTGAATGAAAAAAATCACAACAATCGACTTATAAATTCGTATCGGGATTAATCGGTATCGAATCGAATCGTGACCTGTGAATCGTGATACGAATCGAATCGTCAGGTACTAGGCAATTCACACCTCTAGTGTACACTGTACACTCTCTTGCATCAGGATGTTTAGCTGTTACTCCCAAATGAAGTTAATGTAAAACTGACACATAAAATTAAAGATAATTTAACATTGTCGACTAGATCACGGGAAATTTCAACTAAACCATTTAATGTTTAAATAAAACTGCGAGCTAAATGCCAACATATGATGTGAAACACATACCTGTAGATGTTACAATAAGTAGAAACCTTGAAAAACTGCTACTTTAACACCCATGGAGCAGTAACACATACAAACAGAACATACAACAATAATCACAGGCATGCATTCTCGCTGCATCAATGTGAGAATAACAACAAATATGAGAGTCAGAAGGAGTAAATTGGAAACTGTCATGTTGCTGGGCTCTCAGTGTGTTTTCCTTGTCTCACAGTGCCTGATTAATGAGAGGGGCGTGTCCCCTGCACCACACCTGCAGTGCATCACCTATTAGGCCTTCATAAGGACTGGGACTCCTTGCAGCCACTGTCGGGTCGTTGCTCCGTCTGCTCGCAGCCATCGTCTAGTGTTTCTACTGTTTTTCGCCTTCGCTAATTATTATAGTCCAAGATTCTCGATTTTCATCTACGTAAGTTTAGCTACGTCTCTTTTTGTTCCCACTTTTATGTGGCGTGTTTCATAGCTATAGTAAGTTGTTGCTTTCTTTAGTGATGGCAAAATGAAGCCCCGTAAAGCAGTGAAGCCCTGTAGTGAAATGCTTCACACACACGTAGGGGCTTCAAGATGATTCATTTCCTCGACTACGCCATCATGTGGACAGAAAAATGTATAACATGCTTGGTGCATGCAATAAAATGGTGGGGTGTAAATCATGCTCTAAATACAAAAGAATATATATTTGAAGAGTGTTTTAACATGAATTGTTCTGTGTTACTTTGTCTATGTTTGTGCTTATGCAACAAGTGAAAATGTGAAATAAGGAGGTAAAATAAAGTGCTTATTCATTTTTATTTAAAAACGATTTTTTTCCGAAGTTTTTGGACTCAGGCGGTTTCTTTTTTTTGCAGAGAATTTCACCTGCTTTGGAAAAAAACTCTTTCACATGGTACTGATGAAGCAGGGGTGCATCGATATGAGATAGCAAGTTTGTATAGAATTGGACGCGTATATTTCTGTGATTCCCAGTACTGAAGGGGACTTTCAACTGTGAACAGAAAAATGTGAATTTTATGTGTTGTCACATTTTATTTTATTTTATTATTGGAATCTGTTAAAATAGTACCGTAATTACAGTGCATTACCTTCTGAGGTGAGATCTGCTCAAAGTGCTCCTAAACAAGGGAAAATCTCTTTCTTGCTGGTTCCATCGCAAAAAGAAGCTCGTCAAATCGAATGCCAAAAGCAAAAAAAGTAGCGCAATAAGGGACCCGAAAACACAAAAAGTGAAGGGGAATCCATAGCGTTTCTTTGCCGCTTTTATTTCGAACTACACTCAAACCTAGCGAATCATTTCCTGAATCAGTCACGTGGTACACCTGCTTCGTGGGGCTTCAAACGTCACCACGTACGTCATCAACACACGCATTGACACGCCGTTCATGAACCACTCATCTGCATTACTCGGCACACGCTTCAGGGATTCGACCCGAGAAGCACATCACTAGCTTTCTTGTGTTTGTGGTTTGTAGCCTTCGGGTCTTTTTGTGTTGTGTTAATTTCCCTCCTTGCAATTTGCAAGCACCTTTTGTTAACCTTTTTCCTGGCTGTGTCCAGCGCTTTATGTTCATATTCACGTGTTTTGGTGAATAAAACCTCTCGCTTACTCCTCTGTGTTCTGTGATTCTGGGATCCACTCTCCGGTCGCACCGGAATCTTAACAGAACGACCCGACCATGGATCCTACAGAACACAAGGAGGTCCGTCACGCATTGGCCAGCCAAAATCGCCGAGTGAGTCAGCAGGAGTCCACCATCTCTGAGCTCTGGGAGATGGTCACCTTGCTGGCCCACCGGCTGGAGGAAGTCGGTGCCCAGGTTGGACAGTTGGGGGCTGGCGGCAGAACAGACGCCTCCGCTGCTGTCGGTCCCGCCAACCCACCGGTAACACAGGGAGCCAAATCTCGCACATCCGTCACGCTATGGGGGGGAGCCTGGGGATTGCGGCACCTTTCTTCATCACTGCTCCCTAATTTTCGAACAACAGCCACTCACCTATCATAGCGACAACTCGCGAGTGGCTTTCGTGATGAGTCTTTTGACTGGCCGAGCGGCAACCTGGGCCATGGCCGTGAGCAACACTCGTCCGGACCTAAAAGCATCTTTTGCTCTGTTTTCTGCCGAGTTACGCCGCGTGTTTGACCATCCTATTCGAGGTAGGGAGGCCGGTAATCAGCTCGTGGACTGTACTCAGGGCCACCATTCCGTAGCTGACTATGCTATTACGTTCCGCTCGCTGGCCGCTGAGAGCTGCTTTAATGAGCCCTCCATGTGTGTTATTTTCCGTCGTGGACTCAATTCTCGCGTTAAAGATTAACTGGCCTTACGGGACGAAACTGGAAGCTTGGAGGAGCTCATTGCTCTATCCATTCACTTTGATAACAGGATCCGGGAGAGACAGCGGGAGAAGGACTTGGAACGCTCGTCTGAATCAGCCAACCCTGCCAGGCATGGACATGTTGGTGACGTCGGCTCTCAGGTTGTTGCTGCAGCCCCAGTGTGGGCACTCCCCGAGGCGGGGCAGGAACCCATGCAACTGGGAGCTGGCCGACTTCGGGCTGAGGAGAGGAGACGCCGGGCCCGATCTGGAGCATGCTACTACTGCGGATTGCGGGGCCATCTGGTGGCACAGTGTCCTCAGCTGTCGGCTCGTCACTCCACACGACTGGTCAGGATGGGCAGTCAGCAGGCTACAGACGGACCCAAGTCAACCATAGTGTCACACACCAAAACACCGTGTGAGTACAACCGTGCTGCCTCAATCACGCATTCCCCTGAGACTAAGAGACTTGAGCTCCCGGGAGAGGTCGCTTTTAATTGTAAAAGAATTAAGGTGGTGGCCCCGGTCGATTCCGGGGCAGACGATAATTTTGTTGATCCAAGTGTAATAGCGGCCCTGGGTTACGAGCCTACAGCCTTACCGAAGGAACGTAGGGTTTACGACCTCAACGGGCGCCTTGTGGGGGTCACTTCAGGAATGGCGTCACCTTTTGGAAGGAGCTAAGGAACCATTCACAGTGTTCACAAACCACCGTAACCTGGAATATCTGCGAACTGCCAAGCGGATGAATCCCGGACAGGCCAGGTGGGCGCTTCTTTTCACACGCTTTGACTTTGTTATCACTTATAGACAGGGCACTAAAAACAAGAAGCCAGACGCCCTCTCTAGGATGTTTGACTCTAGCCGTGGAGAGGCTACTGAGGATGAGACTATCCTTCCGGTCCACTGCGTGGTGGGGGCGCTGCACTGGAGGATTGAGGAAAAGGTGGTGGAGGCTCTACGAGACTTACCTGTGCCTGTGGAATGCCCAGCAGGTCTATTCTTTGTTCCTGACGTACTACGACGAGAGGTCCTGCAGTGGGGGCACGAGTCGAGGGTGGCCTGTCATCCTGGAGCGACTCGTACGCGAGAGGTTATTTCCCAAAGATTCTGGTGGCCCTCTCTCAGGCAGGATGTTCTGGACTACGTTAAGGCATGCGCCGCCTGCGCATGTGGAAAGGCTTCTCACCAGCCTCCATCGGGCTTGCTCCATCCCCTGCCAGTGCCGTCTCGACCATGGTCACACATTGCTCTGGATTTTGTGACTGGCCTCCCGGTCTCCCGGGGATCTTCCGTGGTCCTGACTATTGTGGACAGATTCTCTAAGTCTGCTCATTTCGTCGCATTATCCCGGCTGCCATCCGCTTTGGAGACCTCGCGTTTACTGGTGAAGCATGTTTTCCGTCTGCATGGCATACCACAGGATATTGTGTCAGATCGTGGACCACAGTTTGTTTCTCAAGTTTGGAAAAGGTTCTGCAAGTCCCTGGGGGCCACCTACAGCCTGTCATCTGGATACCACCCGCAATCCAATGGACAAACTGAGAGAACCAACCAAGACCTCGAAGCGATGTTGCGGTGCGTATGCCAGTATAATCCCACTACTTGGACAATTCATTTGCCTTGGGTTGAATACGCCCACAACACTCAGGTTTCCTCTGCCACTGGTCAATCACCCTTCTATGTTGCCCATGGCTATCAGCCTCCGCTGTACCCTTCCCAAGAAGGGCAGGTGGTCCTCCCCTCAATTCAATTGCACCTGAAGCGAGCCCATCGGGTCTGGCGGGAGGCCCGTGCGGCTCTCTCTCGCACTGCTCAGCGCAACCGCCAGGTGGCGGATCGTCGCCGTCGACCGGCCCCTGTCTACAGGCCGGGTGACATGGTCTGGCTGTCGTCACGGGATCTCAGGCTGGCCGGTGGGGCCAAGAAGTTAGGACCGAGGTTCGTGGGTCCGTTCGAGGTGGAGGCCGTCATGAACCCAGTCTCTGTGAAGCTGCGACTTCCACCGACCCTAAAGGTACATCCTGTCTTTCACGTGTCTCTGCTCAAACCGGTATCCTCCAGTGCCTTGAACCCCCCGGCGGCTCCACCTCCCGCTCCACGTACTCTGGATGGTGACCCGATCTACACGGTGAAGGAGATTTTGGACTCTAGAGCTCGGGGCAGGGGGTTCCAGTACCTGGTCGACTGGGAAGGCTACGGTCCTGAGGAGCGGCAGTGGATTCCCCGCTCCTGGATCCTGGATCTGTCCCTCCTGCGTGTGTTCCATGCGGCACATCTGGAAAAACCAGGTGGTCCGCCAAGAGGCGTCCGTTGAGGGGGGGGTACTGTCATGTTGCTGGGTTCTCTGTGTGTTTTCCTTGTCTCACAGTGCCTGATTAATGAGAGGGGCGTGTCCCCTGCACCACACCTGCAGTGCATCACCTATTAGGCCTTCATAAGGACTGGGACTCCTTGCAGCCACTGTCGGGTCGTTGCTCCGTCTGCTCACAGCCATCGTCTAGTGTTTCTACTGTTTTTCGCCTTCGCTAATTATTATAGTCCAAGATTCTCGATTTTCATCTACGTAAGTTTTGCTATGTCTCTTTTTGTCCCCACTTTTATGTGGCGTGTTTCATAGCTATAGTAAGTTGTTTCTTGTGTTTGCGGTTTGTAGCCTTCGGGTCTTTTTGTGTTGTGTTAATTTCCCTCCTTGCAATTTGCAAGCACCTTTTGTTAACCTTTTTCTGGCTAACCGTTTCCTGGCTGTGTCCAGCGCTTTATGTTCATATTCACGTGTTTTGGTGAATAAAACCTCTCGCTTACTCCTCTGTATTCTGGGATCCACTCTCCGGTCGCACCGGAATCTTAACAGAAACCTTCCCTCTACCTCTACTTCGTGCTCTTAATTATGTTGCATCACTCCCAGTATACCCCAGTGTTACCCTGGATGTTGTAGCATAACGTGGTACTACACTGAAGACATGCCAACTTCAAATTTGGACTTGTGGATTTTTCTTTGTAATTTAAACTAAAACAGAAGTGTTCATATGGCTGAAATGTATGTAAAAAGAATATCCGCATGTAGTATCGAATATAATCAGCGTGAATAATAGTGTGGGCGTGACAGACAACTACAAAATACTGTAGCGGGGAAGCATTGTACTGTTAACTTAAATATGCTATTATTTTCTTACACAGTTTTCTAATACTGAGAAGTAGATTTAGATTTACCACAAAATATCATTTAACATCTGCATTATCTAGCTAGTTATCGTACCTTACAAAACGGCGCTCATATGACAAGTTCCAGAATGCACTGCATTGGCTAGTGTACGGTCAAACGGCTGTCCATGTGCTTTTCTGTTGGCAATTTGTGACAAAGTTTGTAAAAGTATTGCACGACATTGATACAAGCATATTAAAAGCGTGTATAATATACATTGTATGGTTACATCATGTTATCTGTGAAACATATCATTTGACCAGTGTTTTTTTAACCACCAAAAATAAATGATGTAACACTTAGAATTATGAAATAAAACAAAAGGCCCTGATCAAAAATAGATGAATAAGCTTTATTTTATAAACCTTTTACTGTTGTATGTGCAAAAGGAAAAAAAATAAAAAAATCATGCATCTGCCAAAATTATAACACCTTCCCTATAACTTTCTCTCAGACCGTTTCTAGTCACAGCAATCGACCCAAAGTTAAAATTTAAAAAAAAAATAAAAAATTGCACACTGGCTCGCCCACCATAAACCAACAGCAAAGAGAGTGTGAGTATAGCGGGAGCTCTTTACAAATATCTAAATCTACTCTAAGCAGCATATTCTATTAATTCTATGCTAACATAAAAACGTAATGTGCATTATTTATATGGCAATGACCTCAATGGAAAGCATCCCTCTCTCGATGGGTTATGTTCCTTGCCTTAAATTTGTTGCAGCAATCTCACGGGCGAATGCGAGAGCGTGTGAAAGTAAATCCGCCGCCACGAGTGTGCGGCTGTAATGATGCTACTAGAATGCAGCCTCGCACGCAAATCAGTGAGGTGTAATTATGGGATCCCAAAACATTCTGGCACGCAAATACAATTGGAGAAAGGGGGAAGTCATAAGCTGCACTGACAGAAAGCCTAAAAGGTCTCAATAAGCTCTATCCTCACTTGCTTAATAGGAAACAAATTGAGTGAATTCTGCATTGGAGGTAAGAAGATGTGCCAAGTCAAGCTGGCTTGTGTCACCGCTACTGGCATGCATCTTCACACAGGCGGGAAACAGCGCATTGAAGATTACAGACTGGGAACAATCGGTGAAAGCATACGAAAAGGAGAGATATGTCAGAGGAAGACAGGTGGAATAATGAGGAGAAAAGGTTCCATCTAAACATATAAATTAGTTGGTAGTTCCTAGAAAGCTTAGTCAACATCACTCAGTGGAAAGACTACAGTGAAGGTTAGTTTAGTTAAACATTCTACATTACAGTATTTCATGCAAATAATTGTTCGAATTTACCTGCTTTCATTGAATGACAAAAAAAATAATGTTATTTTTCAGTGCATTAATAAAGTCTATTTTTCCTGCTGCAGGTACAGGCAACATCACATATGCAGAGTGCTATACACCCCTACCTTTTTGTACTTGTATTTACCTATATTTTGGAATTGAAATGGTATTTTTCCTCTGGAGGAGGGTGCTTCAACGGTTGGTGTGAGACGTCAGGTTAGTGAGTCTGCATGTGAGTGTTTAAGTTCTGGGTGCTAGCTGTGGTCGATAGCGGCAATCTGTCAATTCAGTGTCACCTGAGGTCCACACCGTGCCTCAAGTGAAGAAAAAAATAATTCTATATTAGGATGGAAGCAAAGAAAAAAAAAATTGTCATGTGATCTGAGTCCATAGGATGATTGCTTGGCTGCTATTACTTCAGTAAAAGGCTAAAACGTCTGTCAGTCACCGTGGTTCTCCTTTCCCACATGAGAAAGCTTTACAGTAGCTAAAGTACATTGCTTAAAAAATGTGGCTGCGATAAAAATGCCCTAATTTAATCAGAGTCGAGCTCTTAACATAAGTTATTGCAGCAAATAACTAACTAAATAGCTGAAATGTAATTTCAAGTAACTACTACCACGAAAAAACAAACAAACTTGAGTATCAGCAATGTTAAATTTAAGCATTAAAATAATTGGTGTCATCTTCCTTTTGTTCACCTTCTCAAGAGCTAATTGCTCCAAAAGTGAAGATCCTACATCACAATGTCGATAAGAAACCGTGGCGGCACAGACTGCGACTTCTTAACTTCTCATCAGCCTTAATGACCTCCAAAGTTTTCAGTGTGAGGGTTGTTTCTTTGTCTTATGACAAGAAGGTTGCAGAATTGATGTTAATTAGCTACCTAATTAGCCTGCTATCTTGTATAATTGGGATTCAAGAATGTTAGTCACTGTGATAGTGAAAGAGCAACAAGAGCACTCAGGGACTGCCAACGTCCGCTAACATCTACCAAATCTTTGTAAACAGCTATGAGGTTAATAGTTTCTAAATGAAGATAAGAGTTTTGTCTGGAATTATCCAGCCATCCAATTTCTATAGCACTTGTTCTATTCAGCACAGCAAGAACAGGAGTCTATCCCAGAGGATAACTTGACTGCTTGCCAGGGTGAGAAGAGATCCCACATTAACTGCATAAAATTCTGCTATGTGAACCACTAAATTATCACCAGTGGCCTCTTCTGGATTCAAAGGAACAACATGAAATACAATACAGCTTAAGCACAACAAATTCTCATGTGACCTGACAGAAATATAATTGTCTGTGAAAGTGACAGTGTGCATGATTTAATGCCCATATTTCGAAAACATGCCATCCATCCATTTCCTGTCCCGCTTTTCTTCTTTAGGGATTAGGCTAGCGAGTGAGCCTATCCCACCTGATTTTGGGCGAGGGGCAGTGCGCACCATGCACTGGTTCCTAGTCAATAGGGCTCCATTCATTGAAAAAGTGTGACTGCTTGTTTGCTTACATGGGCCCAGCATTTGATTGGCGAGTCCAGGGTCCTGCCTGTCGCCCAAAGTCATCTGAGATCCACACCCTCACCCACAACCTTAATGAGGACAAGCGAGCTCACCCATGACCCTGATGAGGACAAGTGAACACTATGGAAAATTGATGGAATCAAAGCCACATGAAACTTGGTGTGGCATCGCAGATTCTGATCCTGGCTGCAGAGACATTTCATCTTTCATTTGAATATGACAGCTATGATAACATTTATATTTTTGATCAAATATATAGCTTCTCGATGAAGTGCAATAAGTTAATCCTCTACCTAGCATGAAATATATCTAGTGGATAAATGAAAAACAGCAGCACAAATTAATAATCACAAGGACAAAGCCATGCAATGAAAATATCCCTTCCTTGGTGACTGTAACATTACCACATTTTCTCCCCAGTTTCATAACAAAATTGTGTTCCACTTCCTTCTTACCTTCCAGCCACTGCCTGCCTCTCTGTAGTAGGGGAAGTTGTCACAGATCCACTGGTAGATCTCACTGAGGGTCATGCGTTTGCGAGGCGAGCCATTGATGGCAAAGGTGATGAGGCTTGCGTAGCTGTATGGCGGTTTACCGTCTCTTTGTTGACTACTTTCTTCCTGGTCCAAAGTTGTTCCTGGGTCCAGCTGGGTGATTTTCTTTCCCAGCCCATGATGTCCATGATGGAGACCAAGATGGTGGTGGTGGTGGTGATGACCATGATAGTGACCGTGGTGAAGTACCCCCACATCTGTGTCAGTTTTTTGGATGGCCGCCCTCATGCCAAGCTGTGGAAGCCAGTCCATTGAGGTCAGGCTACTTTCCAGTTCAGAGGTCATGGTGATGGGGGGGTCGAAAGGGCAAAGTGCAAGGTAGACAGCTTAGCAACGTTGCTTTATGGACACTCTCCTGATGGGCTCTGTGATTAGGTGAGGTGCTGCAACCTTGGATCACATCTGTATGATAAGAATAGAAAACAGTGCTGTGTGTTATACAGACCATGTTTAAGGCAGCCATGGACACTTAGTCTTTGATCATAAATAATACCCTTCAACTCGGAGTGGGTGATATTCTTGAGATCAGTGGTGTCCAAATTACAGCCCATGGACCATTTGAGGCCCATCGTCAATTTTATAGCATCCCTCAGCATATATATATATATATATATATATATATATATATATATATATATATATATATATATATATATATATATATATATATATATATATATATATATATATATATATATATATATATATATATATATATATATATATATATATATATATATATATATATATATTAGGGGTGTTAAAAAAATCGATTCGGCGATATATCGCGATACTACATCGCGCGATTCTCGAATCGATTCAATAATCGGCAGAATCGATTTTTTTTTTTTTTTAGGATTCACACCTTGAGCATGGAAGAATGTTATATGAACGGCACATTAAGCCTTAATATTTTATTTTAATGCTGTTCAAACATGAAACAGATTACAACCTCTATAAGACTGAAATTTCAGATAAATAAATAATACATTTTCATATAAATCTTACACTCTACAAGCTTACTGATTAGTATTTTCTAAATATGAATGGAAAAAAATCGCAACAATCGACTTATAAATTCGTATCGGGATTAATCGGTATCGAATCGTGACCATTCGTATCGGGATTAATCGGTATCGAATCAAATCGTGACCTGTGAATCGTGATACGAATCGAATCGTCAGGTACTAGGCAATTCACACCCCTAATATATATATATACATATATATATGTATATATATATATTAGTGCTGTCGAACTATTAAAATTGATTAATCACACTTTTTAATTTTGATTAATCACGATTAATCAGCTAAATTACTTGCGTATTTGCGTAATATAAAATAAATACAAAATACCGTAATATTTTGACATTACCGCATTTTATTATCTGAATGTCATTTGCAAACATTGATAAAATGCATGTACGCAATTGCATGCATGCGTGTATTGCTCAAAACGTAACAGCATCATATCAATTGGGTGCAATTCAGCAATTATTAATTCATTAAACGCAAATTACTTTTGTTTTATCTAAAGTCCCCGTCAGGGTGTTTTTTTAAAGCGAAATTTACCACCGAGCACACCAACTGGAGTCACCCCGCTCATTTTGGAACAACAGGCGTAGGAAATGCCGTGCATTGACCTTATCACTGACCTGCGCAGCCTTCAATGTAACCATCCGCGGTTACGTTCAAGGCTCAAGTGCGGTAAAAAAAAAAAGCGATTTATATGCGTTAATACGTGATTAATGCGACATTTTTCTGTGATTAATTAATCTATTAACGCTTTAACTTTGACAGCCCTAATATATATATATATATATATATATATATATATATATATATATATATATATATATATATATATATATATATATATATATATAAAACTTCTTGCAACCCTAGGCTTACTGTACTACTAATAATAAATTCAATTTATAGATATGTTCTAGATATCCAAAGAAACTACAACTAAAATAGTAACAATATGCAGTATTTCTCTTTATGCTGCCTCATGAATTAAGATATTTCCGTTTCAGAAACAGAAGAAGTTTCCTCCACTTTATTTTTTTCTATGTGAACTTATCACATTAATGATTAACTAAAATCCTCAAGTAAACATTGCTTTAAAAACTGTCATCTAATTACCAATTACTCTTGCTTTGGTTTTGAATGTGGAGATCTGTTCAGGGCAGGGACGGAGCTACTCTCGTGGGATTCAGGGCTGTGGGCCACCCCAAATCATGAAAAATCCAAAACTGTTTACCTTATCACCTTAAACTTAGATTTAGACTTGACATTATTGATCCCTTTGGGATGGCTCCCCCTGGGAAATTTACAGGTATGAAAATAACAACAAATGCCAAAATAATTGTAATACATAATTGCTTGACTTATTGGTGGTTTAAGAGTGTTTAATAAATTCGGACAATGTCAAAGTTGCCCTTGCATCCTTCTATTTTTCAGTGCACGGTCCTTAATTACTGAAAACTACCGAAATGTACTTTGTCTAGTCTATTTTAGTTTGTTCATTACGCCGTGAATCAGATTACCATACAGGAACGGGGACATGCCTGGAATGGCAGACTGCCAAAATGTGTTTGTGATGTTTACTTTATCGAGTTCATTAACAATACAATTAACAATTTGTTGCACTACTACTGTGATGAACAAAGATGCATGGATTTTACGCACTAAATTGACAGAGGGAAATGGATAGAGGCTTCTGAACAAGACCTGGGAGAAAAAGCTGCCTAGTCTGTCTAAATTCATGCATGTATTATTCACTGAGAAAATCTGCCTGGAATCTTGACATGTCAACAAAAGTGACAAAACATTACTGGGTTTGAACCCAAATGTAATGAGTTGTTCCCAGACACGTGCCCCCCACTTCTGAAAAGTATCCTGGGACTAAAGGAACTACTAAAATCAGCTTAACTGAAAAACAAAACGGCAATGAATACATAACTTGTGGTGGTGGTTGTTTCAGTCGTAAGAAGTTTAGCAGTTAGCTCCGTATTTAAAAGGGCTGTCTGCCGGTTTCACTCAGGAAAATGCACTTTTTAAATACAGGACAAACAAACAAACTACTTCTCAATTTATAGATATGGGCTTTTCATCACATGTGGGGGTGATTTTGTCCTAAACCCCCACACCCCCAGCCTGTATTTTGCCATTTTGTGTTTGTTTTGTAAACAGCGGGCCGTTTCTGTGGAAAGACAGTGTTTACACCACTCCAGCCAATCGCAGAGCAGGGGGTGGCGTGTCGGAAACGGGGCTGGGCGAACGTGTTGGCTGCGTGACGTCACTCCCGCGGCAATTTGAAAGCTCACTCACTCACTCACTCACTCACTCACTCACAGAAGCTTACATGTGTGAATGAGTGAGTGAAAAAAATAATAATAATCCGTGCGTGCTTTTATTTAAAAAGTGCATTTTCCTGAGTGAAACCGGCAGACAGCCCCTTTAACGCATAACTAGGGGTGTTCCAAAAAATATCATCTGCGATATTACCGGTGTATTTTTTTAGGTGATAAAAATTTGACATATCGCGAAATTGACGTGATGACGTAATGCGTAACATTTATGGGTGTCAAAATTATCGCATTATTATCTCGTTAACTTAAAGTACCTTTAACGGCACTAATTTTTTTAACACTCGATTAACGACTAGGGCTGTGTATCGATTCAGATTTCCAGGATCGATTTGATTCAATTCACAAGGGCCCGATTCCATTCGATTCACGATTCACAAGGATTTTCGATTCATTTGAGAATTCATGCAGCACCTATTTTAGACAGACAAAAGTACCAGTGCTGCAAATAGTGGGGATGTGTTGTATTTTACAGTTTTAAAAAATGTGCATAATTTCACAAGTTACTTCATGTTAAAATTAGGCAACTCCTAAATGAAAAGAAAAATGCACTGAGCTGTCACCATTGTCTTACACATGCAATTATGCCATGTTGTAGTGACAGAAAAATGACCAACACAAATCGGTCACATTTTGCTTTGTTTTTACAGTACAGTACATATTTTATTTTTTAACTTTTTTTATATTGAATTGCTATGAAATTACTGTATCAATGACTAAAAAATAAAATCATATTTAAATTGGGGGGAGAAATTGTACATTTCATTGTAAATTTAGATATAAATTGAGATATAAAATGTGCGATTAATCATCAGTTAATTATTGAAGACATGCGATTAATTACAATTAAAAAATGTAAATCGACTGACACCTCTAGTAATATTATACGTCTTGAACTTCGACGTACACGCGTCGTTCGCTGCTGTACAAAAAACAATGTAGGAGCGTGTTGCAAAAGCTGCAACCAGTTCTGTCGCGTCTTCGACAAAGTGAGAGTGAGCTGAGCTTCGTTGTTTTGCTACAACAGGTCAGATATAATGCTAAAAAAAAAACAACAACGAAAAAACAATTGTTTGCAAATCGTGCAGGAAAACTGTTGCCATAAAGTTAAGAGTATGTATAAGTAAATGTCCTTTAAGCAGTTATGTTACAATTCGCAGGGTAAACACTATCTGGCCTGTTTTTATTTCCATTTTATTCCATTACAGTTGGTATATTTGCACTTTGTTTACATTTCAATTATAGAAAAAAATGGTGGCTTAAATATTGTTGCTGCAATAAAAGTGCTATTATTCTGAAGTGTCAATCACAAATCTCTTGTTCAGTAATTATTCCCAATATCGTCAAAAATATCGTCACCGCAAATTTCTTTGAAATATCGTGATATAATTCGTTGGCCATATCACCCACCCCTACGCATAACAAAATGCTAGCTACAGTATTTACCAAATCAGGATTTTCAGGATGCAATGAGATGCTGTGTTATTTCTTGGTACCAATAACAAAGAGAACAGGACCTCACAAGTTGATCTAGCGGACAACGTGGACCGTCACTGTTAAATGGCTCCTCCGAACAACTTGTTCCCACCATGGCGTTCTTTTAAACACCCCATAGACTAAGGCAGAAATGAATAATGGTGCAGAAGAATAAAGACAGCAATATAATAGTATATTATATTTAAACGTGAAACATACAGTTTCCCTGCTTCTTTTCTTCAGTCAAATGTTTTGAACTCATTCATGTCTGTAGAAAACATCCCATGCAGATTTAGAGCAAATCTCTTCAATTCTACACAATGTTACTTTTATTTATTCATCTGCCAACCCTTGTACTATGACACATAACAAACCGTACCCTATGTTGTAGTTATGACAGTCAGCAGACAAGCAGAATTATTGTCGACAGTTAAGTCTCTGGGTTGTGTAGTGATTGGTCAGTGACAGACTGTGGTCAGGTTGCCAAAAGGTAAACAGGGAACCTTACTACCAGCTAATCAATGACTCAAGCATTTGTTTCCAATGGTGACTTCATATATGCCTGGATTTTTAACTTGTAAGAGCAACCCTCATGAGAATAAGTGGTTTGGATATTGTATAGATGGATGGATGGATGGAATAACTATTCCATTGACCAAAAAAATGTAAGGCAAGAGATAACTGGGACTGTCTACCAAAAGGTCTTACTCTTCCCATGGATTTGCATCTTCCTCAGGACCAAAACATCTGGGGAAGTCACCAAAGTGAACAGTAGACTCCTTCAGTTAGCCTCTGCAATACCCGGTGCGGCTACAACGCACAAAGAGAGAACCACACAAGACGGTGAGCTCGCTCCGCCAGCCAGCCAGCCAGCCTTCATGAGATATTAATATTGTGCAAGCGCTCAACTAGCCTCGGCATCTGTCCAACCTGATTTCAACTCTTCTCTCGGTCTCGCTGTGTGTTCTGTCAATCTGGATTGCCTCTCACTCTCGGTGCCTCCAGAGTGGAAATGGCAATTGGATCTGCAGAATGACTAAAAGCTGGGGAATTGTTTTCACAAGTGCCTGCCAAATGAGAAAGGGGGGACAGCCTGGGAGGAATTCCAAGCCTCCGGAGGAATGGAGACACTCGTCTCCTTTGCCATACATAAACGCCACCAACGTCCCCAACTTGTTTAACGTGCCTCATTCGCATATCAAGTATACGCCGACCACCACTAGTATGAACCCCTCCTCCCAAAAAATACAAAAAAATAAAACATGTTCTTGCAGGCACAAACAATTACTTGCTATTGACTTTCGTACTTTCTCGATCAGGACATACGGATCAGAACCGTACTATGGCATATTGACCAGAATTGCAACGTTTTGTGGCAAATTGCCTTTTAAAAATTGACACCTGACATTCACAACACTTTTGAAATATCAATACTTTCTGCTTCAATTTTGATGGATGCATACAGGTAAAGCTAAATTTTGGTGCCAAATGAGTGTGTCAACAGACACAGTAAATAGCAGTTCGCCTCTGAAGGATATCAATGCGTACTCTGAACCTTCATTTTGCATCCCACACACTAACCTTCATGTGTCCTTGCACACAACAAAAAGCCGATTGGTCCACACGTTTCCCATTCATACTCACTGACTATGATCAAGGTTGGATAATTTAGATACCGTAAGCCTGCCTCGGGAGAGAAATACCACCCCTGCATCTCTTTCAATCAATACCCCTTGAAAGGCAATATACTGGGAGCAGGAAAAAGGGAAATACTTCCAGCAAGAATCTTGTTAATTGCAAATTTAATAAATACATAAATAAATAAATACTTTTTTTTTAACACAAATATTTGGCAGCCATCTCAGAGAACACGTAAGAAACATCCGATAAGGCCCAAGCTCATCCTCAAGGTCCAGATAGGGATATCAACCCAGGAAGTTATCTTAATTGATGAATGATGAACACTGCTGGAGGAAAGGTATAATTGCTAGCAGCTGTGATGAAATGTACTGTAGGTGGGGTTGAGAGGAGGTAGTGACGCAACAACAAGTACTTAATTTCTCCTCATTAAAAGGAGACTCGAGCTGCAAACCTGCTGCGCTGCAGTGTCTGTTATCAGGAAGTTAGTCTGGATGGCGGCACGGTGTTGCTTCACACAGCATGGCTGACCAGTCGTCGAGTTGATGAGTAATGAGTGGAGGGGGATACGCTTGACTTGTAGGCAGAGGGACCCCTGCTGGATGAGCGAAACGTAACCAATTACCTAGTCGACTCGGTCAACTGGACCCACGGTGACTGGGCTGACCTCAACATGGTGCCTTTTTTTCTCTAATTCCAACTGCGTCTCACAACAGCCTCAGAAGCTCTGAATGTCATTTGTAAACAATTAAATGCATGTACGCAATTGCATGCATGCGTGTATTGCTCAAAACATAACAGCATCATATCAATTGGGTGCAATTCCGCAATTACTGTATATTGCAAAGAACATGCTGAATGCGGACGTAAACTTGGTAACAGCATCATATCAACTGGGTGCAATTCAACAATTATTAATTAATTAAATGCAAATTACTTTTGTTTTATCTAAAGTCCCGTCGGGGTGTTTTTTTAAAGCAAAATTTACCACCGAGCACACCAACTGGAGTCACCCCGCTCATTTTGGAACAACAGGTGTAGAAAATGGCGTGCATTTAATAATCACTGACCTGCGCAGCCTTCAATGTAACCATTCACGGGTACGTTCAAGGCTCAAATGCGGTCAAAAAAATAATAATAGTGCGATTATTATGCGTTAATACGTGAATAATGCAACATTTTTCTGTGATTAATTAATCTATTAACGCTTTAACTTTCTCAGCCCTAGTAAAGATGCAAAAGGTTTTGTATCTTCTCTTGGCATCGTCTACATGCACTATATCATTAACTCCTTTTGTCCTCCATCCCTGGACTCGCCAAACATTGACACGAATTGATACAGTAGAATAGATATAAAAATACACACTCCAGTTCAAATGTCGGGTTTTTGTGATATTCAAAAAAATTAGAACTGAGAATTTATCAAAAAGAAAGTCACATGGAATTTCATATTTTCTATTCAGAAGTTAGCTTTAGCAACTTGTCAGTTGTGAGTCATTAGCTGTTAATTCTTCTGACTAATTACAAGCATAACTCAGCAGACGGGAGCAAGGATTTGGGCTTTGATTCGCAGGAAAAGGTAGTAATTTTACGCTTACTTTTCGAAACAGATTGGCCTCCATACTGTAGCTGGAGCTCTCCCAACTCTAAACATTGTCTCTTTATAAAGAGTTGAGGGTGTGTGAGTGATTGAAGGTATTCACCCATTAGACTTTGTAGTTGTGATGTACTCACTCAGCCGCATGCATCACTAACAGCTAACAGTCCCCTGCTGCTTGCAGGCTTTTAGACTGAGAGGTTTTACAGTTCTGCATTTTAATAGAGAGAACTTTGAATGGAGTGACGGCGGGTGAGAGGGGGAGAGGTGGGTGGGGGCAAAAGGAAGGAGCATCAAAATATTTTCAGAGGAAAATGAAGTAATGACAAAATACCCACCCGGAGCGTGTCTAGCAAAAAGGGGTTTCTGGGAAGGGAGCACTTTGTGAGGGGTTGGGCTAATGTGTCAAAAGAAGTAGTCCAAAAAGCAGTATTGAACATCTTAATTACTTTCTGCTTCAGCGCCAAAACACGCAAGCGTGAAAAGGTTCCCTGCTTGTACATGAAAGCGAATCAAGCTGCCCTTATGGTGGCGGCGCAGTCATCTCTCACTGATGCTGTGTGGAGTAATTATCAGCCGCTCCTGTCTGCATTCTTCTCAAAGAAGACCATTGATGTGATGTTTCACATATAGTCCTTCAAGAAAATGGTCAGACCTATCAATACTCCAAATAAATGAGTAGAGGGAGCAGATCATTTATCCACATTTAAACGTCTGGCAGCTCTTTCATTGGCTATTTCGGAAGACCGCAAGCTGTCAGCTGGGAAAAGCCAACCGCATCTCAAATGAAATTCGAAAAGCACTCAGTAGCGCGCAGACCTCCGCCAAGGTGAGGTCTGCATATCAACACACAGGAAAAATCTGTTCAGTGACTTAATACATGATGTTGTTGTTAATTGATATTGGTATATAATACTATGAAGGTATTTCCCAATTGTAATTCAAATACTGGAAAGGTTTGCTGTCTCTATACTGTCAGAATTTTCTAGGGTAAATGATGAAATGAAAACACAAAGCCAAGTCTAAGACTGACCAGGCAAGAACTGCCTTATAATGAAATCGTAATCAGCACCAATAAAATGTGTTTTGCAATAACATACGACAAGAAGCTCCATTAAAAGTTATGCAAAGTCACAGTTGATGTTGAGAGCAAACAGCGGTGAATATGTTTTGTTCTAAAGTACAGCAAAATGTAACCTACTAAATAACTTACACAAGCCAACCAACAAGGGGTGGGAAACAAACCACTTTTGCACTTAGCCGAGGTATCAAACAATCTCAGCCATTTTTCTCAGGATCATTGCTGGAAGACAAGCTGATTGAGGGAGCAGAAAAGTAAAGCTCTGAAGCCCTGGAATAAATCATTTAACTCACTAAAAGCTCACCAAGAGCTGAGCATAACACCTGAAAACATCTGCCGAGGTAGAGAAGGGCTAGCGACCCCGAAGATTTACTACAGCAGACTTGGGGCTGTGGGGGAAGCTATCGTGATTTGAGATTTTGATAAAAATGAAAAAGTTAACAAGGCATATTTTGTCATAAATAAAACATAGGAATGCAGCATTTCAGTAAACTCCCCCAACGGAAGGTCCCAGGAGAGAGATGTTTGTGAAATGGTGCAGCGCAGTAAAGGGGGCTATTGCACTGCGTCACCACAGCTCTAACTACAAGCCCTCCATCCAGCCTTATTCAACAAGGACTAGTCCTCTTTAAAAATTCATTAATTTACAGCAAAAATAGATTAAAGCGCTCATCTGCAACAACCTAAAAAGTTTGGCTTGTGAATAGCATTAATAATGGAAGCAAGCATCCAAAACCTCGAGGCCCCTGGCTCGAAGGCATAGCTTGGCTTTTGTTGCGCTTTATAATAGAGTCATTTCCATTTTTTTTTTTAGAAGTACAACAGCTTTCTTGTGGTTGTTTATAATTACATTGTTTTACATGCAAAATGTCGAACAATTGCAACTTATTAAAACATATCCAGCGGAGTGCAACGACTCTCAAAGTTTACGATGCTCCACACAGGCTTTACATGATGATGAAATCTTTGCACTGCCATGCCTTGTTTAGTCTAAATGAGGCCTTTAAAATGGATCATACCTTGTCTTGTCTTTGACACACCATAAAAAAGTGGAAAACTGGAAATGCTTTGCAAAAAGAATCAAAGAGGATTCTTGACCATGTAAAAGGTTTTGCTCCTTTGGAATTAAAATGTTGTGTAATTTCCTCAGCAGTCAGCACAAGACAAAATGACAGACATTGAACATTGACATGGTGTTGTAATGTTCAGTGATGTGTAGCATCAGATAGCAAAGGGCCTTGTAACAGCTCCTTTGAAAAGGTATGGAAGGCATGAAGAAAATAACTTATTTTGTGGCAAGCACACAATCATTTTGTACAGATAAGCTGGTTGAAACTTGAAAGAAAGAATAATTCTGTCCTGAAACAATATGTGTGTCATCTATAAAGTGGAACATTTAAATTCAATCAAGACAAACAAAAAAAAAGAAAAAGGGAATGTGATTACACTAGCTTTTAAATTTGGCGTAACCAGATAACTAGAACGGTCTTTACACTCAAAATAATAATAGATCAAATTGAATAAAACTACTCATCTTTTGTGATGCAAACTGGAAGGAAAAGGAGGGGATTACTGCTGGGGCGTGAACGTCATAAATTGTGCTGTAACAAATACGTTAACTGCTAGTTATTAAAAACTAAAGGGTGAAAATCTGAAGGACAATTTCCAATTTCAATTTGTTGGCCCAGAGATGATTATTTATTTACTATAATATAATATATATATATATATATATATATATATATATATATATATATATATATATATATATATATATAAGTTCATCTATTTATTCCAGTGACATGTAGTCAGAGGCAGAACACTTGAATAATCGTCTAGTAGATAGCAGAAAGTATTGTACAATACGCCAATTCTAGTGTTGGTGATAGTGTGCTGGGAGATTTTCGAATGTTAAACTTGTGCCTTGGCTCCTCAAAGGTTGGGAAACACTGGCAGAGATGATTATTGCCTGCACGTGAGCCTCTTCACATCAACAGAGCTGACTTTGTGGTGCATTTAGAGCTGACAAAATTAATCGATTAATAAACAGTAATCGGGGGGAATGTTTTTGTAATACATTTTAATGCAAAATTAAAATAAATCCGATTAGTTGATTAATCGATTGAATAATCGATAGATTAATCGATTCTAAAAATAGTGGCAGCACTAATTCCATTCATTTTCTTTTATATCAAATTTATGTCCCTTTACAGCAGATGCCACTGCATTTGTTCATTTGTTATTAATTTTGATGAATCTGAAGTGTGACCGGCAGAGTATCAGGCTAAAGACTTAACAATTTGTTTGAAAAATGATTGCATATGAAATCTATCCATCCATTTTCTAATGCTGTTTATAATGTTCAGTATACCGGAGATACCAGCTGACTTTGGACAAAAGGTGGACTACACCTTAGTCAGGCAAAATTATACACTACTCTACATTTGAAACAAACAATACAAATTTAAATTTCACTTAATTGTCCTGTAAAGCCATAAAACCACAAGTCACTTTTTCCGGCAGCTGGTGTTGTGTTCAAGAACAGTGTAGAAAACAGCACCAGGCAACACAACTGAGAGTGTGGGTGTATGCTAAAAGGATATTCTTCCTAAGTATGTTATCCAGCTGACATATTCCTTACTAATAGGTGATACGCACATTAAGGAAAATGGTAGAAACATGAAAAGGTCTTTAAAAGAGAACATACAGCGGACAGTATACATGCGGTACGATATATGGGTCAGCACAGTGGTTAAGGCAGCTACCCACATCAAACACATGTCTATTTTGGGCTTTTAATTAGGAGATGATACACACCAAGCAGAAGCTTCAAGATGCAGCGGAAAGAGGAAAAAAAATTGTACTACACGGCGTTCAAATGTCTACATGTCTAAAGATAACATTTGGAAATCACATGCATATATCAGCAAAAGATCAGAGTTGTAAATAAATAGATCAAATATATGTTTGCCCAGAAATAGGTTCTCTCCAAAAGACATTTATGGGTAGTTTGTTGTCTTAACGCAAACATGTTTCCGTTTCCTTAGAAGCAAAGTCACCTAAAATGAATGTGTAAGTCATAATGAATAAGTCAAGAGAAAGAAATATCTTGACAGGCGTGACAGATTAAGAGTTTCATGCCGAGTTCATCTTTAGCGAAGAAAACGAGACGCATGTAGCGGATCCACAAATAGCCCTTAATTCAACTTTCAAAAAGTCATTAGCACACTGCATTTACTGACATCCATGATAATTACAACGACCTTTCCGATGATAAAACACAAATCAGTCAAACATTATGAGGGTTCCTTCTCTTCACGTTTCACGCGATTCTGCATAATGTTTTAATGAGGCATTTAGGGGGTCTAAGAGTGATCTACTGAGAAAGCCTACAATGGCAATCAGCAGAGAGTGTGGCAGCTGTTGAGCAATTAAAAAGCCAAATTACCCTCAATCAACACCATTTACGAGCGCAAGTAAATCTCAGAGCAAATAATGATGAGAGAGATCTGTTCAGACAGCTCTCATCTTGATAGGAATTAGAGACGCATCCAAACCCAGAACGTGGCGCGCTCTTAAACGCCGCCACACACAAAAATCGCACACACAGGCACACACACTTCACCTTGTCTGTGTTTTTTTTTTCTTCCAGATATGAAAGCGTGATGCATTAGCTCGATCTCCATGCTGCAGCAAGATTAACGGCAGTGACTCTTTTGCAGTGTTTGTCATTGTCTACAGTGAGGTTGTCGACCCCTTTTTGTAACCATATTACATCAACACATACGTGGGGAGCAACATATCAGCGCCATGAACAACACATAAGTATCGTCATAATACAACTCTGAAAAAAGGATACAACAAATCTCTTCTTTCACCAGAAAAAAAAAAAAGTTTGTTTCTAGCGTTTTTGGTTCTGTAGTAATCAATAGTAGAACACTGGCTTGTTTTAGGGGCCAACCGATTAATCGACCACCGATTATAATCGACCAATTATTGCCTTTCAAACATCAGCCAAAACAATCAGCCAATTGGTCGATTATTTTCCCCTTAAAACCTGATCATCGAAGAAAACCGAAGTTTCTGCTGTGAAAGTACCCTCAATGCACCATTTTGCTTGCGTAACATTAGCAACTAGCAAGTGCGTAGTAGCATGTTATTCTGGTTATTCTGTTGTCCCTAAGCATCCTTTAGCTGTTTATTGACACATCACTTGGAGTTAACTGTAAAAATAAACACATGACGGTAAGAATTACATCCACTGTATATTTGAATCCAAAACATGCTTCTTTTTTAAAACATTGCTAGCCTAGCGGTAATGCTAACAGCGAAGGGAGGATCCCATTCAAATGCTAACAGGAAGTTAGCATCAACTTCGAGTGTTTTTCCTTCAACTAATGAATATTCACTCCAAGAACTTCACCCCCATTTTTTCTCACAATTGCAGCAGCGAAACACTTTCTTCTACATACCGCGACACATGCTTATGCTGTGTTTGAGTGCGAGGTGCCTAAACTTGTTCGACTTCCAACGTGTTGCCATTTCACTCCCTCATAATTGACACAACAAGCCACAATTCACCACCTAATAGGGGTGTTAAAAAAAATCAATTCGGCAATATATCGCGATACTACAGCACACAATTCTCGAATCGATTCAATAGGCAGCCGAATCGATTTTTTAACATCCATTTTTGATGGAAAAATATTCAACAAAACGTCTAAATTTCACACCTTAAGCATGGAAGAATGTTATATTAATGGAACATTAAGCCTTAATATTTTATTTCAACGCTGTTCAAACATGAAAAATGTTACAACCTGTTTGTTAAATACAGTGGCTTAGTTATAAGACTGAAGTTTCCGATCAATAAATAATATATTTTCATACAAATCTTACAGTGTACATGTACAGGTTTACTGAATGGTATTTTCTAAATTTGAGTTAAAAAAAATCGCAACAATCGACTTGTAAATTCATATCGGGATTAATCGGCATTGAATCGAATCGTGACCTATGAATCGTGATCAAAACGTCAGGTACTAGGCAATTCACACCCCTACCGCCTAATATTTATCTTCTCCTCAAAAGATGTGCTGATCTCAAATCCGAAGTGATGCAACGTCGCCATCTACAGGGATCTATTAGTCATTACAGTGGTTTAGATCAGAGGATAAGCCTAATATTTATCAACTGTGGGCTTGCGAAATCCTTTGAGACTCTTTGATGATGAAGCCCCATACAAATAAACTTGACTTGGTTTACCAGCATGAATTTTACAGACAGGAGTGACCCTCTTCCACACTTTTCAATTGACAATTGTACTAGACAAATATATTATGCCTGTGGCAGCAAACAGTTACATTCTAGTTGACGAATATAAACGTACACAACACTGAATAGTTTCAATTGTAAATGCACTACAAAATATGAACCTAAAGCTTCTTTTTTATTAAATATAAATGACTTAGAGATTCTTTGATTTCAAAACCTCTGACTTTTACAAACAATCCGAGATCCTCATGAGTTTTTACACATTACTAGATGAGCACTAAGCAGTACTTACTCTGTTACTACCACAAGTAGTCCAGCATTACACATTAGATGGTTACTGACGTTACATACATTTTACACAAGTACTGTATTCAGTAGTCTTTACTATATAGCACAAGTACTCAACAGTTATCAGACACCTCTCAACCCAAGTATTCAGTTGTCATGAACATAATAGACAAGTTGAAAGTAGTCATTACTACGTTACTGCATAAGTGTTAATGAGTTGTTATTAGTACACATTTAATAACTTAGTAGTTTACTACACTTTATTGCCCGATTACTCCATTACCATTTATTTTCGCAAGCAGTTGGTTGCTGTCATGGTACTAACATTTAATTAACACACTATTGCACTACTATCCAGAAATCATCACAACACCTGCATGAGTATATACAGTAGTAGTCATTACCACACTATCGAGCAAGTAATAAGCCAGTCACTACTACAATGATATTACAAGCGTAAGCATAAGATCATTATCGTATTAGTCACCAAGCACAAATACTCTTTAATCATTGACAGACTATTGGACTAGTGTTCCATATACGGAGTAATCTATAGTTTATTACACTCTATTGCACAATTGCCCACTACTCAGTCATCTCATCACTATGACAGGTACTTGCTTGTCTTTGGAGTGGTACTCATTTGTCGTTGTTACACTAGTACCCATTTATAATCTAATGCTATTAACTATTTGCGCCCTTGAATGAGAGTAGTCAATATGTGGTCATGTGTTATTACTAGTATTGCACAAAAACTGGTCATTACAGCAACCAGTTAGTTTGGATTACAGTGTTCCCTCGTTTTCCGCTGGGGTTATGGGGTTAGGTTCCAAAAAATACCCGCAATAAATGAAATCCGCGAAGTAGTTTGCTTTATGTTTTACAACTCTTATAAATGTTTTAAGGCTCTAAAATCCCCGACCGTGTCACGCCGCCACCAGAGTGGCGGTTCATGCTCTTATTTTCACAGTCAGGTTCCCGGTTTATTTTGAAAGTACTAACTCTCATCTCACCCCAGGTCACTTACCCTTCCTGCAGCCTCACTGATTACCGGTCCACGCCCATGATCACGACCACCTGTTCCCAATCAACCCGGACATAAAAGCCACCTGAATTCTCTCCTCGTTGCCGAAGTGTCACATATCTCAGTGCATGGAAGCGTCCTCTCAGTCCTCGTACCACAGTCCTTGTTTGATGTCTAGCCTTGCCTTGTCTTGCGCCTTTAGTTTGCCCTGGTTTTCCTCCCTTGTGGAGCGCCTTTTGTTGTCCCTGTTTTTGAGTGCCCTTTTTTGTATCTCCCGTGTGGAGCTCTTTTTGTTCAGCCTTTTTTCCCTCTTTAAGAGGCGTTTTGGTTTTCGTGTTATTAAAGCTGCAGCCTTGTTGGCCAACTTTACATCTGCGTCTGAGTCCTACCTCCTCACGTCGTGTTAGACCGCACAATTTATACACTTTTCTCATTGAGGCATTTACATGTTCTCACATTTCTCTCTTGTTCAAACTTTGACAATGTTCAAACCTTCATAAATTTTATAAAATGGGTATATTACTGTAAAAAAATATGCAAAATTGCACTTAAAAAATAATCCGCGATACAGCGAGACTGCGAAAAGTGAACCGCATTATAGCGAGGGAAGACTGTACTACAAAAGTACTCGTGCTATTGCACAAGCATACTGTAATCACTATAGAATGGGTATATCATTAGTCATTACATTGTTACTTCATGAGTACTATGCAGTTATTACAAAGTTACTACACAAGTATTACTATACTATTAGAAAATAGCCATGACTGTATACTGAGCTACATAAGCAATATAAAAACTTGATAGTCATATTCACCCAGAAACCCTGCATACTGTAACTATCAAGGCGTTCATTTTACTAGACCTGCCAAAACGTACAAAGCAAACGTACAATTGTTTTACGAAGCAGACCCGCAAAGGCGTCAGTCACACAGTTGGAATGCAGCAAGGTTGCTACAGCAAGATTGTAGAAGTTTACTTTAGCAGACAAACATATTTTGTTCAAACGATGATTTACATGCATTCATGCATGTTGTGACATGCAATTTGCTAAATCCTCGCCGTATTCCTGACCCGCTACAATCGAATCATTACTTTCACCTGCCGTTTCAAATTGGCAACGCAGACTACTCACCGTGATAAGTAAACAAGAACCGGGTTTTAATTTAAGCACACCGGCTCCGAAGCTCCAGACTGTGGCGGTACTGCACTTCCCAACGTGACTCGATGACAAAAGCTCCCGGTTGGCGTCTGCTCTGCTCTCTGCTGTCACCACCGGGGCTGCATGCTCGGTGCTCGGCAGGCGTGTCACTAGCCGCTACTGTGGTCATCCGACTGTCATGACCGACGCCTCGGCCCAAGGTCCGTGTCTGACTCGAGTCGGCTGGTAAGACCCGAGAAGACCCGCTCTCCTGACTTCACTCCGCCGCTAATTCACCGGAACTACTTGCAACGCCAGCCGCAGCACGGACTGGATGAATTCATACACCTCCATGGGAAAGATGATGGCACATCAAAATATCTAGTCCCTAATATTCATGAAGTCACACGTTTGTGATGAGGGAAATATAATTAGAATAACAATAGCAATAATACGAACTATTATTATTATTATTATTATTATTATTATTATTATTATTATTATTATTATTCATCCATCCATCCATTTTCTTAATCGCTTTCTCCTCATAAGGGCCGCGGGGGGTGCTGGAGCCTATCCCAGCTGGCTTCGGGCAGTAGGCGGGAACACCCTGAACTGGTTGCAAACCAATTGCAGTATTATTATTATTATTATTATTATTATTATTATTTTTTTTTTTTATTTTTTTTTTTTTATCATTATCACCATCATCATCATCATCATCATTATTATTATTATTATTATTATTATTATTATTATTATTATTATTGCCATTATTATTATTATTATTATGGCGCGAAGACGGCTGGGATAGGCGACCCTTGTGAGGATTGAGTAGTTAAGAACATGGATTATTATTATTATTATTATTATTATTATTATAAATAATCATCAGCATCATCTCAATGTTCCACTACGTTAACAGTAAATGTGCTAACGTGGCTGCTAGCTTACTCTTACAACATAGCCTCAATCTCCAGTCACTCATTTAATATTGTATATTATCAAAATGTTAGTAATGTATGTATGTAGTCTATGTATTAAGTCGTGTGCTATTTTCTGTTTTTTGGTCATTGATTCTTCGATACATCTACTGTTCTGTCTGTCTTTCACTGGGATGAGTTGGAGCCTATACCAGCTCACTTCCAATCCAGGATATACCCAACATCTTAACCATAAGTCAGCTAGGGTAAGATGCATCTTTCCCATGATCCTACTAGAAAACGGATGGATGGATGGATGGATGGATGGATGGATGGATGGATGGATGGATGGATGGATGGATGGACAGACGGACGGACGGATGGATGGATGGATGGATGGATGGATGGATGGATGGATGGATGGATGGATGGATGGATGGATGGATGGATGGATGGACGGACGGACGGATGGGGGGTTCTGACTAGCTAGAAAGCTAACTGTTTTTAATATGTATTGTACATTCTGCAATCACTCAAATCAATAACAATCAATATCACTCTTTGTTAGTGTCATACAAGTCTAATGACAAGACTCACACTTACAGAGCAATATAAAGATATGATTCATGAAATAGGTGCAATTACAAAGTGTTAGTGCATGTTACAGTTCCTTCCACAGATGTTCAATAGGCTCTATATCAGGACAAAGAAAATAGCCTGATGTTTAGCCAAGTCACCAGTCAGAAGCAGCAGGCCACTTGTGGACAGGTCACGCTAACCAGTCAGCTCCAAGATGGTTAAGAAAGTGTCGATTTTAAAATGTGATGAAATGTCATTTGACTACTATAACACTGCCTGGTTTGTATGATAGCCAAAGGTAAAAGCAATACAATATAAAGGAAGCATTTTCTTTGCCCAGATGTTCAGAATTGTCAATTGGCACATTTTGCCACCAGCTAGCGGTGTGATCCTCTCCTATACATATCCAATCCTAGCATCCAAATAATAAAAAGAAAATAAACAACACTTATAGCAAGTAGCGCTATCACCAAAGGAGGATGAAGAATAAGCATGCAACACACTGAGCAAGTCGAGAGAACATGAGATGGAGAAGCTAATGCCTTTTTTTTCTTTTTTTCAGAAAAAAAAAAAAAAGGAGAAGCTAATGCCAATGTGAAATGCAAGGTCAAAATACCAAAATGAGACCAAAATAAGTGCTGCTGTTATCACGAAATCCTTTCAAAACTTTTTTTCACTTTGTCTCAGGCTCAAATGTGACTGTATGTAGCCTTCAAGGTTGCATCTGTTTCACTATGATATACTGTGATGATGCAGTTATACTGTTTAGTCAACCTGAAGTAGGCTATATCTGAAACTGCTCTATTATGATACGCAAAACATGTCCCTGCTTTCCATCTTTCGCCTATTGTGGATTGGCGTTTTGAACAAAGTATTTGGTTTAGGATTTACAGACTGTGGCCTTTCCTGAGTCCAACCCGCTGTATTTGGGACTCACACTCAGTGTGGCTGCCTGTCATTTACTTTAAGAGATCAACTAAAATATGCAACAATATTTTGTATGTGAGTGCGTTGTGTGTGTACGTGTGTTTAAGACAACTCGGTATTGCCCTCTACTGGATTATAAGGACATTTGAAAATGCTATAGCATCAATGTAAAATCATGAAATAGAAAGTATCTTTACATTCAGAGACTCTTTGAATAATAAACTTTTAATTTTAAAATAAATTTAGCATTGAAAACATTTTTCTAGTAAAATACAACTGTTGAACAAAACAATCAAAAACTTTACAAGCATTTTATATTATTTTCATAGAAACTATTCTAAAAAATTCTCCTTTACGGGTTTAGTTCTGCCACACCACACTCTAGAAGCACTGGCGGTAACTTCAGCAGGGTATTTTGCTCTGCAATGATACGCCAGAGAAGTACAACTAATATGCTATTTGAATTTGGTTTTCCAAAGGAGGCAATTACTTAAGAATTCTTCAACAAGCGGCAAGCAAGTCAAACAAATATGTGTTTTATCCATCTTCCTGCCAGTAATTCTTCCAAGTTTGGGTGCACATGTACGTTATAGGCCACGACAGGAAAAATCGAGTTTATCCATCTATCTACCCATTTTAACTAAGTTAATTATTTTTCCACACTTGAAAGAATTCAAATTAATCTCCAGAGTTAACGCCTTAAATTTGACTGCAAGATTTAATTAATGGGCGGCACGGTGATCGAGTGGTTAGCACGTCCGCCTCCCAGTTCCGAGGACTCCGGTTCGAGTCCAGGCTCTGGCCTTCCTGGGTGGAGTTTGCATGTTCTCCCCGTGCCCGCGTGGGTTTTTTCCGGGTACTCTGGTCTCCTCCCACATTCCAAAGACATGCATGGCAGGTTAATTGGGCGCTCCGAATTGTCCCTAGGTGTGCTTGTGAGTGTGGATGGTTGTTCGTCTCTGTGTGCCCTGCGATTGGCTGGCAACCAGTCCAGGGTGTCCCCCGCCTACTGCCCAAAGCCAGCTGAGATAGGCGCCAGCACCCCCTGCCACCCTTGTGAGGAATGAGCGGTCATGAAAATGGATGGATGGATGGATTTAATTAATGCTGTCAAAGTTAAAGCTTTAAGTTAAAGCTTTAATTGCAGAGTTAATGCGTTAAATCTTTAACTTTGACAGCACGAACATATATTCCATTCTTGAACCTTCTTTTTAAATGGTAATGGTCAGCATTTAATTTCTTCAACAACCACTGATGATTTTCACTCCATAAACTGATATGCAGCTGCTTTTCAATGTGGTATGGAAAACTGCCTTTTTAAAGTTTCATTCCATCATAATATTAGAAAACATTTTTAGGATATTTCCTGGATGCAAGTTGAAAATACTGAGGTTTGGCAGTCAGGTTGTGACATTAAAGTGAAGCACATTTGGTTTCTGCTGTGGGTCAACGATCCAAAAGACACCAAGTCAGCTTCTGAATGGGTTGAAAATAAATAAATCAATAAATAAATAACAATTACGATATTGGTAAAGTCTCGACATGAATCTGATCCAAATGCTGATATCCCACCCCCCAGAGATGTGAATGGCTCTTGCCAATTATCGAAAACACTTGATTTCATTTGTTGCTGCTGAGGGTGGCACAAACAGTTACAGTATTATGTTTAAGAGGCAAGTACTTTTTCACACAGGGCCAGGTAGCTTTGAACATTTTTCTCCTAGGAAAAATAAAATAAAATAATAATAATAATAATAATAATAATAATAATAATAATAATAATAATAATAATGATAATAATGACAAAACATTTATATGTTTACTTCTGTTTATTTATCTGTGTCTGATATTTACATTTATTTGTGATCTAAACAAAAAAAAACAAAAAAAAGTAAGCATGTCAGAAGAAAGGAAATACTTTCACACTGCTGCATGCACCTACTGTAAATTGTAAAATGACCACCAGAGGACGCTGTAGTCTGAAACAAAACCGTTACAACGTCTAGGGTTGCGACGCACACAAAGGAAGCTGTTTGAAATGTTGATGTGCTTCATCAGAAAACGACGTATGATGAGCGTTTTTTACATTGGTGTTGTGCAATGCGCAGACCACTTAGTAGTCCCTCAATAGAACCAAAACATGTTTCATTAAGAACTTGACAGAAGCATAAGCTATATACTTGGTCGTTATTTCGATGACACAACAAAGATGAAGCGATGTTGCACCTGCAGCAAAATTTCTGTGGAAAGAAGGAACGATGTGCAAGGCTTGGTCCATCCCCCGCCTCCTCCGCAGCGGTTTTATACCAGCATGATCCCCTTTTGGCCCTTACGATTCTCCGTAGCTACTGTTTTTGGGGCGTTAACAGTCAAATAAATAAATAAATAAATATAAAGTCGAGCCCGTTTGCCTTCTCCGCATGCTTGCATGCAAACGCCTTTACGTAATAAAATATCATTTGAAGTTCTTGGCTTCAAAAGGCAACGACCTGGGCAAATGTGCATTACGTCGACTGCATTTTGATTTCCTGCCTGTGGCGGCGGAGGCAACGTCGATTCTTTGGCCAAATCCTCGTCTGACCGCGATGTCTGGTCTGAACCGGTTCTGGAGGTGGAGCGCGCGCCGGAGCCTTCACGCACTGATTGACGCCTTAACGTTGCGCGCCCTCAACTAGGCTCGGCCTCCTTGTGACGCAAACGCATCTCATTGGTCTGAATAGCATTACCACGCCCACACTTCCCTTGGACCGTTGGCCAAGGACGCTAGATGCGGCTTGTGATTGGATGACGGCCTCTCCATCATATTTATTTTGGGACCAGCCCTGGCTGTGCACGAGGAGGAGCGGAGTTGTATACACTTCGCGTTCGGGTTGTCTCCACGACAATAAAGCGGCGTGCACTTTCAGCACTAGTACTGTGTGGATAGCAGCCCACGGAGCACCGCGGAGGCCAGCCCTGGAGGGGTATCCGACGAATGTGCGAGTCGCGGCGTCCTAGGCTACGTTTTCGGGGAAAGTTCATCACTCGGCTGAGGCTCCGGAAACGCCGTGTGGCGAGCTTGTTCCGTGCCACAAGGCCGTAGCTCGGTTAAAAGGACAAGTTCACGCGGGCGGCATTTGCGGTCTTGGCGTTGCTGAATGGCGGCAAATGAGGGGAAACAAAGGTGATAAAGAGTCTTCGTCCTAGCTGGTTGGTCGTGATTCGACCCGCGCCAGGTCTCCATTGTGTGAGCATCTCAGTGCTATTTTCCACTGCTGCCCAACCCCCGGCGTCCCCCGCCTCCCTCCTCCCCACCAGCGCAGCAGCTACAACTCTTTTGGACTTACTTTTATTTGGGGAGGGGGGCGGGAGACCACGAGCCTTCCGTAATGTGCTCCCGCCTTTGGTTCGTGACCGACCGACGTATCAGCCAGGAGTACCCCCAAGTTCAGATCCTCCGGGCATTGAAGGAACGCTGCGCGGAGGAGGATGTGGAATTCCGTTCTCTTCTCATGGATCAGATCGTCCTCACCATCAGCGAGGGACAATTAGGTAAATGCATTTAAAACATTGTTGTAATATTCAGTTGTGATTCTTTGTTTCAAGCGGTTACTTCAGGTCGATGCTAATTGCTAACAGTTGTTTAGTGACCGAGGGGGCTTCGCGGGCAAGCATTGTACGCCTGCTAGAAAGGAGGCGGAATGAAAGCAAATGTGTGACCGCCTAACCTACTTTTCCCAGCGCCTCGTCACCGAGGGGATGCTGGCTGTAGCTAATGAGATTTCTTGTGGCCGCGACTCGGAACAAAGGCCTTTATGAATCAAATCAGAAATATCATTTTGCTTGTACGTCGCGTTGTGGAAATTCGCTGTGGTTTACGTACGGTATTTATTGTGCTGTGGGAAATCGGGGAGGAGAAGGGGTCACACTATATTGTTTTCCCTCCACGTCCACGACGACAGGCAGCTGATTCAAACTCCATCCATCCATTTCTTTTTAGATAGTGGTTCTCAAACTGGGGTCCAGTCATTTGAAAGCAATAATTGGCCTGTTAAAAGCTCTGAGGTAATCTGAACGGATTTTGGACTCAATTATTGAAAATATCTTGTTCGATTCAAAACCAAATTTGATTCTGAAATCAGATTAGATATGGTTCAAACCCCCAGTTTGTGATGTTCACAAGTTTTTAAGTAGGATTGGAGTATCTTCTTTGATCCTGAAAATCTGGATTATTCTGATCGCAGTAGTTAGGTGGATTTAGGGTCTGGTTCAGATAATTGATGGATGGATTTCAGTCATAATGGTTGTTTTAAATTAAATTATATTTGGTCTAATAAATAAATTTATACACAATTGTGTTGATATTTTTCAACTGGTTTTCAAACCATACAGTTGAAATTATAAAGGTGTTAACTAGGGTGTGAATTGCCTAGTACCCGACGATACGATACGATCACGATTCATAGGTCACGATTCGATTCAATACCGATTAATCCTGATATGAATTTAGAAGTCGACTATTGCGATTTTTTTTTTTACTCAAATTTAGAAAATACCATTCAGTAAACTTGTACATGTACACTGTAAAATCTGTATGAAAATGTATTATTTATTGATCTCAAACTTCAGTTTTATAACTGTGAGCCACTGTATTTAACAAACAGGTTGTAACCTTTTTTCATAGTAGAACAGCATTGAACTAAAATATTAAGGCTTAATGCTCCATTAATATAACATTCTTACATGCTTAAGGTGTGAAAGTCAGACGTTTTCATCAAAAATAGATGTTAAAAAATCAATTTGGCTGCCTATTGAATCGATTCGAGAATTGCGTGCTTTAGTATTGCGATATATTGCCGAATCGATTTTTTTTTCCCAACACCCCTAGTGTTAACTCCAAAGACCATTGAAGTATAAATAAAATAATTGACTTCGTGTTGAGGAATGCAAAGTACCTCAACTACTACTTTTTTTTTTTTTTTTATCTTATCTTTCAAGGTTGTAAATTAAAGTTAATATTTAAAGGACATGGAATGTATATTTGTTTTGTGTTATTGTTTTTGGGGCAAATGCCAGAAATGGGGTATTTCCTGTGCTTTTTATGTCATCAAATCATCTTTGAGTGATGGCTAGTCTCCCATAAAATAAATAAATAAAATAAACTCCTGACCGTAAGTACCCTCCAATGTGATATTAAGTGTAATTTATAGCAATCTTTTTTTTTTTTTCCCGGATGTTGTAATTTAAAAAAATTTGGATCCGGAGCAGACTGACCCCATTAAAATTGATTTAATCAAGTGGGACATATTTAAGATGGCTAGGCCAAAGGGAATTTCATTTTGAACAAGTGGGCCCCGATGATAATGACATATAACATAAAGCTGACATCCATGAATATGCACAACATGTCTTTCTCGCGCTCATTTTACTGTATGAGTTGTACAAGTGTCTGCAAAATATTTGTGAATTTGAAGCACATGCTTCAGGTCCAAAGACATGTCATAAATCACTGCTTTTGCAACTCGACTGTGTTTGGAATATGTTTTGCACAATTGAGTCTGTGATTGTCTTCCAACGGGATCTTTTCTCATCATACAGAAAAGAATGTGAATGATTTTCCATTCCATTTGTCTGTTTTTAGCATAATTTAAACTCACTAATCGACTTTTAAAAATGTCACTAGAGTGGTCAGAAAAGGATAGTGACCAAATTGCTAAGTTGTCAGCTGATTACTTTTGAAAAGTAGCTGTTCACTTCAGCCATGTTGTTAGTGGAATCGGTGCATATCAACGAGTGGCTATGGATAAGTAATTAATTTAATGACTTTGACTTCAGGTATTCCACAAACAAGTCCTGAATATTTAGGTTGAGAAAATATACACGGCATTTTGGGATGAAAATGGTAATCATGTTTAATTGGTATTAGCATTATGAAGGGGTGCTTACAAGAATTTTGAGAATCCCTGTTCTTGATATGTGAGTCTCTAATTTTTGTCACCCTAGGACATACAATTTCTTGTTGTGTCCAGGTCGCCATCAAAAAACAATAAAGCAAATGTATTGTTTTTAATGTACAGGGGATCCTTAGTTAACAGCAGTTAGAGCCACTCCTATGGAAATGGCGTTCATGAATTTGTATGTAAGTCTGAACGTGTTGTATTATATTGCTAACAACCTTGTGCCTTACGCTGCAGAAGTTTGGCTGAACGAACAACTACCGGTAGTTTGATTTTCTTTTTCTTTTCTTTTTTTTGTGGTGAGGGGCGTGGCTGTTTACGGCTGACAGTAAGGTTGATGTGTTTTTCTTTTTAATCCCCAATTAATGAGATGGTTCAATACAATAAATGCCATACATAAATCACAGTATTTTGCCTTGATAATAAACATTCTCAAACTTAATGTGCCACGTTAGAGAAAATCGATAGGTGAGGTTTTTTTTGTGAATAACTGAGGATAGGTTAAAAAAAATAAATAAATAAAAAAAAGCGAAAATCGCCGAAGCCCAAACTATGCGGGTGTCCGCTGTATTATAAAACCATATTTCAGAGCCTTGACGTGCTCTATCATAGGGGTGTGCTCAAAAAATCAATATGGCAATATATCATTGCGGGCCTCATTACAATACACGTATCGATACACAGGTGTCAGAATCGATATTGCTCGTTAACTTTAAGGCAGTTAACGTTTGCCTTTGCAGCTTGCGTTGTACCTAAAAAATAAAAACCAGCAGCGTCTTTGAAGTTAATTGCCTTCAATTAATGCAAAAATAGCTCACCAGTGATTGGACACTGTGTATTGCGGTATGTATCGTATCGTGACCCCTGTATCGTGATACGTATCGTATCGTGAGGTTTGCGGCAATACCCAGCCCTACTTTATCATGTGATGGTGGCAGTAGGATCCCACCCAACAGACACGCATGGAATTCGTCAGCACAGTGCAAAGTGGACGAGTGTCACCGGATGATAGATGTGAATGTGTCTCAATTAGCACTTGAAGGATGTCTCCAACCATTGGCACAGCTTGACACTTGGGAGAAGATGTTGAACAGAACATACATAGTCAAATGGGGTGTCCGAAGAGGATTACAAAAATGTGTGCTCCCTCGTTAGCCGCTGCGCTACGATACAAAAATGCTACTGTATAGTACTTGCCGTCAGTTGTTAACAGTGTGTGAGAAAGTGTTTAGATGTTTTACAGTATGTTATCGTTTAATATTTACTATCTACTTGCTTGCTTACTCACTGACTTACTTACTTATGTACTTACTTACTTACTTAATCTTGTATGACAGTTAATGTTTGAAAATGAGAGGTTTCCTTGGCCACTGCCTTAACTCGTAAGACAACAGAGAATTGATTCAAATATCAACATCTAAAATTGTTTTGAAAGCTGAACAAATCCTAGATTGACACCATCCTGAACGTGTTGGTGTTCCACCTTTCGTATAACTTCTGACAATAGCACATTTTTGTGTCTGATGTGAAAGTGTTTGGATAAATCCAACCAATCGGTGATTGAGTGTAAAATTCCACTTTTGTATCTAACTGATTCAAGCAGGTCAAAACCAGATGGATAAATTAGCCTTTTTAAGATCGGGTACATTGTGATCGAATGAAAACCATTCAGTATTACTTTTTCTTGGTATAATCAATTTTGTGTGTCTTTCCAAAAATTACAGGAGATAGATCTCCTTTGAAGATTACCTTCCGCCTAACATAATAGAAACTTGAAAGACTGTAAGTAGAACACAAACAAACAACATAATCTGTTTGGCAAAGCTACTTGTGGTACAGTTTAGCTTGGTTATTCACAGCCAAATGGAGCACCGTCTAGACCTGTATGCATACAACTGGAGCAGGTTACCTGTAATCCTTACAGGCGCACACAGCAAATGTCTCATTAGCTCTGACACCACAGATTACCAGCCCATGAATGGATTGGGTGTGCTTGGAGTAATCTTACTTTGTCACTGGGGTCTTCAGTTTTGCATTGCATTACATGATGTAGCTTTGGGTAATATCCTCTCTTACCTATATCATGGACATGCATTAAGGGTGGGTTTTATTTTAATAATAAAACTAATTATCATTTTAATTTAATTATATCCTGAGTATTTTTTTAATTATTTAATATATTGAATAAAAAATCATAAATGTAAGATGTAAAATTGTTCATTTTACATCTGTATTTACAATAAATCAATTAATGAATTATGTAATGTGTAACGAGTAAAATACAAATTATTAATAAATTAATCTCAGGAATAATCAGCTAAATTAGTCCAACAATTACAACACTTTTGACGTAAATGCTCTGTGAGCCGGATTAAAGAACTGAGCAGGCAGCACAGCTGATGCAGATGATGCAACGTTCCAGGAATTCAAATAGGCCGCAGCAATTGGCATCGAGATGTTACTTGGTGTGACTAATATGTACACAACACACGACATTATTAGGAATCCTTTTTTTTTTTTTTTTTGCCTGACAGAAAACAAATTTGTTCCACATGTAACTTCCTATGCATAACTATATTTTCATGTCTGTATAATGTCAGTTAATCACGCAACACATGTCAGCCGATGTACTGGTTTCCACAAGTTAGCCATCCTAATCTACTAAAAGTTGATATCTGTTTTAGGTTTGGTCACAATGCTGTCACTGATAACACATTAACTTGCAAGCTCATGATTTATCTTTCACTGGCCACATTTTTGAGTTTCACTTTGCTGTTAATTGTTTCAATTTGATGCCAGGAGAACTCATGAAAATACACATGTACCTATCCTTAGCTTTTGGCTACTAATAATGATCTTCCTGAAGCCATGCGCAGACATATCCAGCATTCAGCAGGGCGAGAGGCATTTCACATCTCGTGATTTGTTTAGACGGCCATCCGAGGAGAAGTGCAGCTCAGAATTGATGACAAATGCATCACCCTTATGTCGTCAGATGACAGACGGGAATGATTATTAACAGCAACCAACACACAACATTTATATTACATAATATCCTTAATAAATATACTTTTGTTACTCAAAGCAGTCCCTTCCGATGAGAAATCCCCAATGCCAAAATGTGCCGTCAATGTCATTCTGCAACATACAGTACAATGTACTGAGTACATAATCTCACACAATAGGCCTGAAGCAGACTCGAGATTATGTTTTTGTCACCATGTATTTATTAATGAACACAGGGATCTTCCAGTACAATTTTGTACCAATTTAAAGACTTACAATGTTGTAAAATGTCCTTCACACGATTAGCAGTATAATATATTTCCATAATTTGTTGGCTGCTATGCTTGTTGTCACTTATCAATGTCATTGTCAGGTATTTGAGTTGAGCTGAGTTGAGTTAATTTTAGGGTTAGGGTTTGGGGTTATGCCGATTAAGCCATCTGTTTGGAGGCTGACATTTTATGTAGCAGTGCCCCCTGCTGTCGACTGAAATTAACATCAAATTTCCTCCAGATTTGCACGTCACATGACCAAACCCAGAAAAAAAGGTGAGCTGTGACATTCGCAATGCGAACCCGAATGTAAATGTTTTAAAGGGATACCTGACTCATTGAGCCATTTTCAGCAGTAAAAAGTTAATATTTTGTCGATAATTAATGTGGTAACTTCATTATTTTTCATGTACAATTAATACCTTTAAAAAGTAATTTTCCTGCTTGCTGTCGACTGATGATGACATCACCTGTGCCGAGGATGTAGGTAATGACCAATTACAGGTCAGAAAACATGTTAGCCATGATTGGCCGTTACCTACTTCCTCAGCAGAGGTGATGTCATCATCAGTCAACAGCAAGGAGAAAAAATACTTTTTAATGGTATTAATTGTACATGAAAAATAATGAAGTTATCAAATTCATTCTGGACAAAATATTAACTTTTCATTGCTGAAAATTGTTCAATGAGTCAAGTATCGCTTCAAGGCTCTAAAACCGCTCACCACACAGTTCATACACTTTTATCATCAAGGCATTTACCTTTTTTACATTTTTCCCCTGTTTAAATATTCTCAATGTTCAAAACATCATAAATTTTATAAAATAGGTACATTACTGTAAAAAAAAAATAAAAAATCATGCGAAATTGCACACAAAAAAAAATCAACGATACTGCGAAAAGTGAACCACATTATAGCGAGGGAACACTGTACACAATGAGCAAATGACGTCATATCCACAAACTCAAACCCGAATCCAGTCTGAAAATTATTGGCCAGAGTCTTGCAGGAGTACCCATTGTGAACAGCTAAAATGCTTAAAATGTTTGCTTTGTTCTTGTTTTCTCATCTTATTCTTTACTGCATGACAGATTTCTGTTTCATGTACAGCACTTTGTATACAGCAATGCTTGTTTTAAAGTGCTTTATAACTAAAGTTGAGTTGAGTTGAGTTGAGAAGATGCTTCCGTCATAAATGGTCACATAAAAAGGCTATTTTGTGAAGATATTTTTGGCCAAATTGCTACAGAGAGCAGCTTTAATGTAGGCACAGACCGATTGTCAATTTCCATTTTCTAAGGGACAATTTTTAAATCAAACCAGATGGCGCGGTCATTTGGTCAACCATGATGCCTCTGCCAGTAATCATTTGTATGATTTGACTAAGAAAGTATACGTTGTTGATTGGTGGTGCTTTGATGCCCTCATGCACAATTCGACTTACTTTACACCACCACATTATTTTTCATGAGGAAATACCCAACATTGATGGAGATGAAGTACAACCCAGGAGCATACAGCAAATGACACGCAACAACATGAAAACAAGACCTTGTAGCTGTCTGTGACTCATATTGTTGAGAGCTGCATCCTGAGTTGTTGGCTCTTTGAAAAGCTAGCCCCTCTGCATCATAGCAACCTCTTCCCCGAGATGTTCTCATCCTCATAAGATCTGGCAAGTTGGAAGTTCTGCAGTCCCTAAATATTTGCATGCAAATATCTAGTTTGTGTATTCAATTAATATCAAGGAAACAAAAATACTTATTTGTCTCCGTGTGTGTGGTTAGGGTTAGCATTCAAGATGAAGAATTCAAGCATTTGAACCCAGGTATGTATTTTTATGACTTTTATGTGTTTTTCTTTTTCCATGTGGGAGGGTAAAGTAAGGTCTGGAAATGGCTGGTATTGAATGAGTTCATACAAGAAAATAAGCCACAGACGAATCATGAGATGAAATTGGTTACACAATACACAGCCATAACCACACAAACTGTATTAAAAGACATAAAAAAATATGTCCCTGGGATTTAAATTGTATCTGTTTTCTACTTAATTATTCAAAAGTGTTTTGCAATTTTACAGAAATACACATGATTATGTTTCTCCTTATTTTTCATTCTATTCATACAGACTTAATAAATTAATGAGTGTACTTGTACTGCATTATTCCAAGGGTGAAATTGTGATTGTGACAGTTGGTCTGCGAAGTGCACATCTTGAAAGGGGGCAATATTACAGATCTGCTTGTCAGAATTTGGTATGTGTTGTTTCTTGGCAAAACAGTGTCCACTTTTGTCTCCCACGATTCAGCTAAAATGAAAGGGAAAGATATTGAGATGGCTTTGTGGATTGTTGGTGTATTGCAATGGAATGCGCAGAGTGCTTGTTGCAAGGGTTATGTTGCAACTGGAGCAACATCTGTGGACCATATCAACATAACAATAAAAAAATAAAAAATAAAAAAAATCACCCCGTCACTAAAGCACAACTGGAATTTTGATGTGGTAACTCAAAATTGGTGGACCATTATATGTGTACTTTAAATGTTTTCCACTAGTCCATTCAAATGATCCCTCGCATGAATTAAAAAAAAGGATTAATCAATGGCCAGCCTCATTGGTCTCGACACAGCTCCTTTGTAAATAGAAAAAAAGCACAGTAAACACAGAACAGTGTCTGTCCGACACTATGATGCCACCTCTCTACACTTCCCACTGTAGCAGCACTCGCATTGCTCTGTGTGCCAGTACAATCAGAGCAGTGTGTGAGAGTATTGAATAGAGTCGACCATGAATCCTTTTGCTTGTGTACAGAGATTTTGAGAAGAAGGGGGGCGGCTGTTTTTATGGCTTCCACACACTTTCACATGCAACACTAGTCCCCTCCTGTGTTGTTAAGACCACAAGAGATCATTGACCTTTCCTGCCTGCTGCCTTCTTATTACAGTACTGTGAATGTGCACACAATTGCCCTCAATAATATAAAGAATATCAGCCAGTATTCCCCACCAGCTACTTGTACTGTTGCCCCAGCAGAGCACTCTTCAAAAAATGTATGTTGCCAACTTGCCACATTGGAATCTTAAGTCCTCATAAAGCCCGCCTGCAAGTTTCATCCGAAGGATATCAGTTTCCCTTTTTGTACATTAAACAGGTACAATTATGAAAGCTTTATTAACCATATAGAAAACATTTCTAAAACATCGTTACATAAGTGCAAAAATTTACTAACCTGTCATAACACTAATATACAATAAAACTACTCAACCTTTGATATTACATAACAGACATGTTTCATTTTCAGAAATATTGCGAAGAAAGTTCTTAAAATGATATTGTAAAAGGGAGTTATCCGCTGTATGATGAATTGTAAAAGCAATAAAATGTTGTACTCCCCCATAACCACACCCCTTTTTACTGGTTCTGTACAGGAAGACAATAAGGGCCTTCAAAAGTGACATTAGAAAAGGATAGATTGCGTTATCAGTATACCACATAGGAAATATCTGTTCAAGAATGTGCTTCTTCCCTTCAGAGGAGTTCAGGAACTCTGTGTGGAATTTAATCCAAGTCATACAAGAAGTATATTGGTTGCCAGTGGCACTTATACAGGGTTTCTGCGGGTCATTAAAAAGCATTGAAAGTCATTAAATGGCTTTTGCTTGAAATTAAGGCCTTGGCTTAAATGGCATTGAAAAGCATTAAATATGTCCAGAGACATTAAAAAATTAACACAATTGATGTAAAAATATTGTTGTTCATGATTTATTTTACATACAATGTTTGTTGTGCAAAGGGACCACGATAAAACATTGAGCAATAATAAATGTGGTTAAAAAAACAAATGCAGTATACGCATTTTTGGGGACTGGTAGAGAGATAAATGTACTGTTTCTGTCACCAATGTCCAACATGAAACACTAATGCCATCTAGTGGCAGGAATTTACCTCAACACAAATCTATCACTCTATCACTCCTTTTAACCGTTTAGTATATCGTTTTATACTTCAAATAACTTTGTGAATGATTTCCTATGAAATAACAATGAAGTGAAAGATACATCCACATTTGTATTTGGTAGCCATATTTGTCCACTTCTATGTCAATTAATTGGATTAATTAGAATTAATTCGTTTTAAGTAGCATTAAAAACACGATTAAAAAGCATTAAATTAGATTTGCTGATACCTGCAGAAACCCGTGCGTATACAGAATCACCCCATCTGTTGCGTCACATCATATTCGGTAACATCTGTCTGAAAGCGGTTCCTTCTATTACACTAAATTCATTCACTAAGGTTGTTGGAAAGGTCCCATTATGTGGGATTTGTTTATTGGCACTCACCCAAACAGTCGCCCCTAGTGCATGCCTCCATTTTTTTCATAGTCAGACGTGTGATGTGTAACACAAAAGAGTCTGCGTCCAGTGTGTTGCTCACAGTAAAGCAGCTCTCTTGTCAGGCCAGACAATCAATTTGAATCTGTTAATGCTTTGACTGACCTGAACAAACGGATGAAAACCATACAAAAACATTTGCCATGAGGATTTCAGTCAAAAAGTTTCTCTCCAACGTTCAGAGAGGATCTGGCAGCACAACAGGGTAGAAGACGGAGAAGGACAGCCTGTAGCTAATCATATCATCAGCCACGGCTGGCTCCAAACAGCTTAACACTGCCAGCCTTGTAACTGAGTGCCGTTTCCTTGTCCTTAACCCTGCCAACTGGCAGCTCGAGCTGTGTGGCACGGATGACTGTGGCGTGTTCACATACTCCTTCTGCCAGGAAAGGTCACATTTTCCACCAGGAGCTGATGGCTTCCTCAATACTTCACCCCAGCCAGCCCCTTACACAACTCACTCTCTCTCTTCCTTAAACGTGGCAAGTTTACAGAGGCCAAAACAGATGTTGAATGATGTCTGTGCTTCCATGCTTGCCAGAAAGAAAATTCTTTTAATAAGCTCGAACCACACTGGAAGTGTTAAGTGTTGAGCTTCACTTGTAAAAAAATGCATGCTGACTTTTTCTCATCGAATGAATATACCTCATCTGTTCCTCTGCAGGCCTCCAAGTGGACCAAGAAACGGTGACATCTTATCCACAGGTGGTGGTGGTGCGGGTGCCCACGCCATGGGTGCAGTCAGACAGCGACATCACCGTTCTGCGCCACCTAGAGAAGATGGGCTGTCGGCTGATCAACCGTCCTCAGGCCATACTCAACTGTGTCAACAAGTTCTGGACCTTTCAAGAGCTCGCTGGCCACGGCATACCTCTGCCTGACACCTTTTCCTATGGTAAGCTATGCGTCATTGTGATTTCCTCACGTGTAGCAAATTACGTATTTAGTCCACAAAAAAAAAGTAAAATAACAAATGTACAACTTTTCCAGGATGGAAAGGCTATTGTATTTTTTTTAGCCAAGACATTTGTCTGTTACAAGACATTTCAACAGGACTCCAAGTTAGATTGATTTGATTTCCTTCCACCTTTGTTCTGATGTTTATGGTGCAGAATAGAAGTCTGTCAAAGCAATTATTGACTCCCACAGATTGTATTAAGATCAGTGGTGAGACCCTGGACAGACGCCATCGCACTTATTGATCATCTAATCAGTGCAGTGACAGCATACCTCAGTATTCCATTACAATTTATGAGAAATTGTCATTCCTGCTTAAATCGATGAAATGTATTTGTTAGGGATGTTCAATACAACTTTCAGACCGATACCACCACGAGTATTCACCTTTTGAGTACTCACTGATACCGAGTACCAATACTGCTAGGCTTGAGATTTAGCCAGCCGGGCTCCTAACATAGGAAATTGAGGTGGCCCAAAAATGTTCCAGGTAGTCCGACCCTTTGATAAGAAATATGGCCCTTTTCAAGTCGTATCAACATAAAACTGAAAATAATGTAACACACAAGTAGAGAGAAATTACTTTACTTACTCGCACTTTCACTTGAAGTCCAAGTACGGCCTGCCTCTTTTTGCCAATGCATGTGCCATACGAAAATTAAAAAGCTCCACATTGACCGTGTCAAAACGAAAACTCGCCGTAGGAATGGGAAAAGCGAAAGTACGGAAGAGGTCTTGCGATACTCGTCGAAAAATTATGGTATTTGAGCAGTGATAACTGTGCCGTCTTCTTTCGATTCAGTCACCAAATGAATGTGTTTTTAGAAAGCGTGCTTTCACGAGTCTCTGTGCACTCTTCCACTTACGATAATTGTCAGGTCTCCCAAAATACCCCAAGATTTACAAGAATTAAGATTAAATACGATAATTGAACATCGAGTAAGACTAAAGAAGTAATACAATACAACAAGAAATATCAAAGAAGTTAAATAGCAATAAAGACGATATGGAAAACATCTGTCATAAGTATGCCTAAGTAATAAATATGCGCAAGTAATAATTTAATTAAAATGTATTGCACATAAAAGGTCAATGAAAATTAAATATTTAAATTATTAATTGCTAATGTTTCCCATAGCCAATTAAGGACATTCAGTCAAATCAAATGTGATTTTTGTTAAATATTGCAGAGTCAAACAGAACCATGAGAAACACAATCAAAAAGATGTTCCCATGTGTCTTCAACTAATTAGTAAGGTTTTTAAAATGATGAAAGAATTGTGCCTTTGGGAATGCTCACTCATATGGAGAGAATCCTGCTTTATTTAACATAATTTTTCTTATTTCAGGCAACAGCACAAGTCTCACCATTCCTTGTACAAAATAAAATGAAAACCAAACATTTTACGAGAGCAAAACACTGATTCGGGCCGGAAGAGACAGAGAGAAAGAGGGTGTTGTTCGGCCTACATTCCATTGGTCTCTCTTCAATGTAGTCCAGGCAATCCATGCAGAGTGGATACAGATCTTATGTAACAGTCCTGCTGCCTGACCCTGTGCCCCCGCATGACTTTTCAAAATAAAATAAGCTGTCCCCCTGCTCCCCCTCCTCCTCTTGTTCTCCCTGCTTTCTCTCCCTCTTTCTCTCACTCTCTCTCTCTCTCTCTCTCTTTCTCTCTGGTGGAAAACATGTGAATCAGAGTGTCTGGAAAAAGCCATGTGACCAAGTGGATCACATCTGTTCCATGGAATGGATGCCAGATTTGAGCAGTGAGCCATGTGAAAACAAGGAGAGAATTAAACACTAGGTCGACAGAATGTTTATTAATATTAGCAATTTATTTGTATATTTTTTAGATTTTATCTGGGCACATTTTCGCCTTACACCATGCGAAATTGCACTGAAAGTAGTTTTAGCCTGTTCCAGCAGCCGCTCTCTTCCAATCTCATCCATCTAGTAGCAGCACAACACTACTGTTTTGAGTCACTTCTGTTGCCATGGCGACAGGTTTCACCACCGCCCCCCACCCTACTGGCACAGTCAGTTGCAATTTGTGAACGTTGTTATCAAAGGATGCTCATTTTAACACGTTGCATGCCTGTGTGATCTTGTTCTTGTGTGTGCCTGCGTGTGCGCGTGGGTCTTTCTCAGGCGGACACGACAACTTCCGGAAGATGATTGATGAAGCAGAGCCGCTGGGTTACCCAGTGGTGGTGAAGAACGCACGTGGCCACAGAGGTAAGACATATGCATGATGCCTCGCTGTAATGGGCTTGCAAATGTGTGTTTAATGGAAGCCGCAGGCAGCTCACTTCAGCTTTCTATCAACTTTATTGGCAGAATGTTCAGTACTGCAACAAAAATGGAACAGAAGTGTACCTCTTATTGCTGCTTGGTTCACCATTATTGGTCCCAGTGAACACAGTTTTCCTTCATTTTCTTGGTGGGGGTGTCAAAGTGAGCTATGTATGTTTTGGCGCCATCTAAAACGGCCACAATGTCTGCTGACCCCTTTGCCCTTTGGCATAGTTATCAACACTTGACTGGCTCTGACATTGTGTGCAACAACAATGGGCAGTAGCTGGACCAGCCGCCATCATGGTGTATTGTTGGACAAAGCAACCGTTAGTCAGAGCCTAACATTTTCTGTTTGTTGCGTTTCTTGTTCTTCCCCTCTTCAACGTGAAGGCAGTAGGAGACAGAAGAGCGAGGGAGAGTTCTATGAAGAACTCGTTTGGTCAAACGTCCCATACATTTCTAACGGATATTTTCTCCTCGTTCTCCACTCTCCAGTCTCCCACTGGCCTATAATGTCATCTTATCATAACACTATATTTTTTTTAAAGGCCTATGTTGATGTACTTTGCTTCATTTTTACGAACGAGTTTCAGGCCCAACATGAATTCCAAAAATGTAATGAATGAAGGAAGTAGATGTCAAAATTGTTCGTGCTTGTGTACAGAACAAATTGCCAGACATGAGTTCACCCTCAACTATGGCAGTGATTTCTTGCTTGCCTTGTTTTCTACACGTGAAGTGCAGCGTCATGCCTTTCTCTCTGAGATGTGCTAGCCAAGTACTGCCTTGTCATCGTATTTGGATTGTCACTTCGGCACCATGTACACGTGCACACACACGGGCATACACTCACATGATTTGCCCCTGCTTTTGGACCGGGGGGGTCAGAGGCCTTGGTAAGAAGTGCTAATTAAAACTGACTTTTTCTTGCCTCTGTGAGAAACATTTGTTAGTCCACTAAGCAAAGCACCCTAACCCATGTTTAGAGAAGGGGAACTGACAAAAGACTTAGTCATCAGATTTAACAAAGAAGCTTTGAGGAAGACATCAAACCACTTTAAAGTTCCTCAAAAGTCTAATCTTTTGTATGTCAAAAACAAAAGTCTGGTTAATGGTTATGCCTAATAAAAATGTCATGGCACCTTGTCCACTTTTTTTTTTTTTTTTTTTTTTTTCCCATCCAGGCAAGGCTGTGTTCTTGGCACGGGACAAACACCACCTGACTGACCTGTGCCACTTGATCCGTCATGACACCCCCTACTTGTTTCAGGAGTATGTAAAAGAGTCTCATGGGCGTGATGTACGCGTGGTCTTGGTGGGCGGCCGGGTCATTGGCTCCATGCTACGCTGCTCCACCGACGGACGTATGCAGAGCAACTGCTCCCTAGGTAGGCTTTCAACCAACAGTTTCCAAATGTTCTTGTACCAGCAGCAATGCGATGATAGAGCACTAGACCAGTTCTAAAAGGTATCCTCCACTGTTCTTATGTTATCTGTGGAAAAGAATTGAGGATCCCCACAATCCAAGGGGACATGAGATTTAGTCAGAGTACCGGTACTTCAAGTTTCGTTTGGGACTGGCCACTCCTCCACTACCTGGTAAAGTCTATTCCCAAGTGTTAAGAAAGCTGTGGGTTTTTGGAATGAGAAAAATGGACAGTGGGAAACTTCTTTTTGATTTTGGGGCATTCAAGGGTCATTTCTTGTTCAATTTGGGGCACTTCTTTGTGATTCTGTGGTACTTTCGGATCACTTCCTGTTGATTTTGGGGCACTTAAGGGTTATTTTCTGTTCAAATTGGGGCACTTCCTGTTAATTTTGGGGCACTTACGGGTCACTTCCTACTGATTTTGGCGCACTTCTGTGTCACTTCCTGTTCAATTTTGGGGCACTTCCTGTTGATTTTGGGGCAACCATTGTGGGTGCTAGAGGATAGATGGATGTATCCCAGAATCAGAGGCACTCAGACCCTGTTACAGTCAGAGCTGGAGGTTGGTCTGCATCTAAATTTAAAGTCATTCTTCCCAGTTCATGGTGAATTCAGCTAGGTTTGTGTCTTATCGTTGTTTGTGCTCATTAATAACAAGGACAAAAATTCAAGATACATATACAAAGGGTGTCTTGAGGACCACATCTGCATCGTTGCCAAATGAAATGCTGTTGACTTAATGGACTTATGACTGGGACAGCTGCTGCAAAGAGAATCAGCGTATCCAAGAATGAGGCATTGGTTCTCTGACACAAAACAATGCATGGCACGAAGTGGTTTTAGAGTGGAGTTCTGCCACAAGTGTAGGAGTTTTAAGTATCACGGCTTGCTGGTGCGCAGTGCATTCTGTGCAAATGACTTATCCACATGCCTCAACTTCTCTCTTATCAGCCGGAATTGCAGTACTCCTGAAACTCTGATAGAGGCTGAAGTCAAGGAGAGACTGAAGGCAATTCCTGTGCTGGTGATTCAACTTTGCGCCTTTGCCCGAGATGCTCTGCTACGCTGAATGTTCTCCACAAAAGCAATCCGACATGCATGGTCCTCTTATATTAAATGCACCAACACCAAAAATTAGCAATGCATTGTTTTTGATAGCATATGATCATCTTCATTCTGTTATTTTCTCAACCGCTTTGGGAGCAACAGCAACAAAATGTTCCCAGCAGTGTCATGTGGACACAGTCACTCGCTACTCTGACATGTCTCAGTGCCTTTGTCAGTGGTACAGCTGAAGTCGAGTTAGATTTCTGAACACAGATCAATTAAAAAGAATATCCCATTTGTTCTCATTTTGTTCAGTTGCCACGATGATGGATTTTTATTTACGCTTCTCCTCCGGCTCCAATATGGGAACCTTTTCTGTGTTTTCAAGAAGGCAAGCCCATAAGACTTGGCACTTTTTTCCATTTCAGATCTTCTCTGTATGTTGCCTCAAGCAAAGCGTGGCTACTTTATATAATGCACTGGGTTCTATTTGGAGTTGTGAATTGTGACATAGTTCTGGGAGAGGTAGGCAATATTATACAGTATGTCCTTCAATTGTTATCTCTGTGTATAGCAAACTATCAAAATGTTTTGGCTCATGTTGTTTGTTTCTTAGCGTGAATTCAAACTCACTTGTTTGTAGTTTTTTTTCCAAAATAGTCGCCCGAGGGGTCGGAAAAGTCAACAACCAACAAATTAATTGTTAGAATCGATTATTCACACAGTCAAATATTTGTTTAAAAAAATGTACTTGGAGAAAACTCTCCCGTTCTGATTATTGTTCAGGCTTGGTGAATATTGATCTGATTTTGTTCAGTGACTGCATCAGTGCCAAATCGAATTATTTACCAGCTGCCTCTCAGCATTCCTATGAAGACAATAAGAAACAGTCATACCATCCTTCCAATTGTTGTATCAAGCATGATGATCCATCTGTTTGATTGTATGTTTTTTGGAGGCAAGGCCAGATCAACAAGACGGAATCTACCCACAAGATGCTGCCTCTTAGCTATGCAAGTGATTTACACTGTCAGAGCGAGGAGAGTTTGGAGTCCAGTCGGAGTCGTAATGTGCTGTGACATATTTGGGCCATTTGTCATCAGTTTATTAGTGTTTACATGAGACATTTTGTTGACTGCATGAGGATCTGGTGACATTCGATATAAGTTCTAAATGACCCTACATTTATTTTACATCAATCCTCTTGTCTCATAGTTTTGAGTACACAGCAGAATCTTACATTTTAAACACAATCCATTCTGGGCAACTTTCAATTTGATCGGAAATTGTTAATCTGTTCAAGTTTACTTTTGCTAAGTTATACAGGTGATTTTTCTCAGTGATATTTTTAAGATTATTATTATTATTTTTTTTTTTAAGATGTCATTTGTGATGTTTTTAAGATTCTTAACTCATTTGCTCCCAATAACGTGAAAATACGTTTTTTTAAATGTTCTAAGTGTCCCAAAGACGTATTTATACGTTGTTGTTGTTGTTTTTTTTTTGTTTTTTTATGCTACAGCATACAGAAGGCTTTGATGCAGCCTCTCAACTGCAAAGAACGTTTGCAGAAATGGTAGTTATTACACAAACGGCTAGCAGGTGGCAGCAGAGCAAAGAAGATCAACCAGGGTCATGTAGAAAAAAAAGCTCAATTACTTACAATTTTGAATAGATTTGTGAAAACTGATGAAACATCTATCTTCTAATGCTAATTGCTGCAAAACGGTAACAGATAGAAACATACTTTTTTTCCTGATGAAAGAAGAGACTTTAATCTTTCTTTTGATTGGTTCCATGCTTTTATAGCAATAGAACACAATATTCTATGGGCCTTGCAAAATCAGTCAAAATCCAGTAAAACAGCCGGAAGCGAACGGGACTGCTTCTGTGAAAATGGCTGGGAGGGAATGAGTTAACAAACAAGTCATGTAGTCAGTCATACAAGTGTAGAAATACTTAGTTGGTATATGAAAACTTAAATATGGTAAATAATTGTTGAAAGTGGGCACAATTTTTAACCTTCCTCACTCAACAATAAGAATGGGGAACACATTTTCTGTTGAGTTACATTTGGCAGCTAAAGGGATACTTGACTCTGAGGAATTTTCAACAGTAAGAACATAATATTTTGTCTATTTGTCTAATATTTTGTTAATGTAATAACTTCATTATTTTTCATTAACAATTAATACCTTTAAAAACATTTTTTTCTCCTTACTGTCGACTGAAGATGACATAACCTGTGCTGAAGAAACAGGCAACGACTAACGACCATTCATGGCTCAGTTTGTTGACCAAACCCATAAAACAGGTGAGCCGTGATTGGTTGTTACCTATTTCCTCAGCACAGGTGATGACATCAAGTGGAAAAAAAATGTTTTAAAGGTATTATGCACATGAAAAATAATGAAGAAATGAGAAAATGAGAAAAAAACTTGGCGTGATAGAAAAATAAACTAACTGCAATTTTGGAATCAGAATGCCACATTTAGTTTTAATCAGCACAAAAATTTCAGTCAACAGATTTTTTTTCCCCCAAAATTGTTCCCCAGTCTAACAGCTAATATTTAAACAATTGTCATGATAGAGACACATGTACTCACTCATTTCCAGTTTTGTTTGTCATCATTCATTTCCTCTTGACCATCACAACAACAACAACAACAAAACAAAAAACAAAATCAAAACACAGTTGTTAAATTAATCAGAGACATTAGTAGCATATAATTTAAAACTTCCACAGGCTATTAGATCATCCATCCATCCATCCATTTTCTTGACCGCTTATTCCTCACAAGGGTCACGGGGGGTGCTGGCGCCTATCTCAGCTGGCTCTGGGCAGTAGGCGGGGGACACCCTGGACTGGTTGCCAACCAATCGCAGGACACACAGACGAACAACCATCCACACTCACACGCACACCTAGGGACAATTCGGAGCGCCCAATTAACCTGCCATGCATGTCTTTGGAATGTGGGAGGAGACCGGAGTACCCGGAGAAGACCCACGCGGGCACGGGGAGAACATGCAAACTCCACCCAGGAAGGTCCGAGCCTGGACTCGAACCGGAGACCTCAGAACTGGGAAGCGGACGTGCTAACCACTCGACTACCGTGCCGCCCTGGCTATTAGATCAGGGTTATTAAAATAAAATAGTGAGCTGTTGTTTCGGCGTCTTGACTTAAAAATGGCCGCACCACCATGTTGCAACACAGATAGAGACTATAAGATGAACAGAAAGGCATAAAAGTGGGCATCCTTGGAGGTAAAAAAATCATGTATTATCATGTATTTCTTTATTGCTGACATCCAGGTGGCGTGGGTATGATGTGCCCATTGAGCGAGCAGGGCAAGCAGCTGGCCACAGAGGTGTCAAACATCCTGGGCATGGACGTGTGCGGCATCGATCTCCTGCAGCTCAACAACGGCTCCTTTGTGGTGTGCGAGGCCAACGCCAACGTGGGCTTCATCGCCTTCGACCAGGCGTGCGGCATGGACGTGGCGGGCATCGTCGCCGACTACGCCCTGTCCATGCTCCCCAACCGCCTCACCCGCAAGATGTCCTTGCTGTCGGTGGTGTCGAGCACCAGCGAGACCAGCAGCGAGCCCGAGGTGTGCCCTGTGCCCGCCGTCGGGGGCTCCTTGCCCGAGGCCGTGTGCAACATGAGCGTGGGCTCCACTTCCAGCGAGAGCGACCCCGAGCTGGCCGAGCCCTCCCAGTCGCCCCCATGCCAAGCCTCCGGCTCGGACCTCCCCGACCCGGCCTACAACTTCAATACGCTGCTCGCCAACGAGATCAAGCTATTGACTGAGTGAGATGCAAGCCGCCTGTGCGCACCAGCAAACACACACTCACACACGCACACACATTCCTTTTCCAAATACATGTGGATGAATGCAAAAACAGAAATTCTTTCTCATACTAGCTCACTCCAAAAGATCTGAGGCTGCTCCCCTGACTCCCTTTCAGTCCTAAGGGCTAATTCGAGTATTTTCTCTGCTTCTGCTTGGTTCTAACATACTAATGGGCTTCGAGTGTGCGTTAACCCAAGCCTTGCATTTTTTTGGGGGGGTTATTTGGGGGGGGGGGGGGGGGGGGGACATGAGTCACATATGGTGGAATAAAGTAGTTTGTAGTTTTCCCAAGTGTTTTGGAGAGAAATACAGTGTTGCATCACTTTTCGCCCACCCGCAATATTGGTCAATTTCATCGAGGTCACCATTTTTTGGGGGGGAGGGTTACTAATCTACAAAGCCATTATGAACTCACCACGCAGTACCCATCATTCTAAACAGACAAAAACAAATTAAAATACTGTACTGGAAATAAAGCATTTTGTGGGGTACTCACCAAAATATTGTACAGTACTGCATCAACTCTTGAATTAAAGATGATGATGATGATGATGATCATGCAAACACATTGCGAATTTGTTTCAAGAAACATTCCCAATGCTAGTACAATTCGAGCTACATCACCCAGCAGTACAGATTGTGAAGGCAGATAAGGTTGCCATAGCAACTGAAATCTGATTGGACACAAAAGGGGAAGTAAAAAAAAAAAAAAAAAAAACCTTGACAATAATATGTTCTGTGCAACCCCTCTGGTATTGTGGTTAATATTGCTTTAGTGGAATATGAGTTAAGCAGCAAAATCCAGCAGTTGTTATCGATATCAGAAAGCGGCCATTTTGCCACTTACTGTCGCGTGAAAATGACATCACAGTTGCTCAGGTAACAGCCAATCACAGCTCAGCTTCAAAAAGCAGGTGAGCTGTGATTGGTTGTTGCCTGAGTCCTGAGCAACTGTCACCATCTTCAGTACACAGCAAATGGCAAAATGGCCGCCCCCTGAGAAGGATAAAAAAGGCTGGATTTTACTTCATAACTCATATTCCACAAATAATATTAATCAGAATGAATTTGACTAGTGAGGTCACATATAACATATTATTGTCAGGAAATGTTTAAGGTTGACTTCTCCTTTAAAAAAAAAAAAAGTATCTGTAGGTCAGTGTCTCAGATAGTGTTTGGACTAGCAGAGAATGCCTTGCTCGCCCTAAAATAAAATTCCACAAATTAGAATTTTATGAGCTTGTTATATGTATAATGTGTCTAAAAGGGAAGTTTACCCCCTCCCACCCCCACCAGCCCTTACAGCTGCATTTTCTACTTGCGTTCAATTTAGCACAACATGCGCAACAAAGTGTAAGTGAAGAAACAAGAACTATTTACACATGGTATGTAAAGCCCAAGACACAAAAAGCATTTAACTCTCACGTTGAAGTCGCTTCAAGTAGTACATAAAGTATGCTTGTCTGTTTGTAATTTTGAAAATATTTGCAGAGCTTTTTGTTTTTGTATGTAGTGTCTTTAATTAGCTGTACCAGCAGCAGCCGTCTGCCAAGTTTGAAAAATTCCCTCGTGTTTAGCACTTTATGATGAACAGATGCATTTGTTTCCTTTTTTTTTTGTCCTTACAAGAGAAAATATACCTCAAGAACAAGTGACCTGTCACTGCCACAGAATGACACACAATTGTTGGAGAAAAACGAATATATACAACACATATCAGGCAGGATGCTGCACCTCACACACCTGCTGTGCTTCCCGCTAGTTCCCTGTTGTGCTTTTAAATGTAACTTTGGTGATAATTGCTATTATGGTGTTCATTTCACTATCTATTATTTTTGTTAAAAAAAAAAATTAAAAAAAACTTCATATACAACAAACACAAAATAGAATATACTTTCAATTCTTGTTTGTTTTCCCCCCCATGAATTTTTCAGGGATTTAGATCAGCGGCGATCAAATTGCGACTTTGTTCCACTAAAGTAGCCCTTGGTGTTGACATTGTTGTGCGTTTTGTCGATAACTCAGGGAAGCAGCCTGGATCTAACCTTCAAATACCAGACATATCTAAAAAGACAAGACAAAAACATGACTCAAGCAACAATGAGGAAAAAGTATCGCAAGATGTGGTGGATATCATGGCTAACATGCACTTTTCCCCCTTGCTTCTTCTGTATTGTTCCTGGTTTTATTCCTAATTTATGCTTTTTTTTTTTTAAGACAAAACAAGTGGTTTGTGTGAACTAATTATGTGTTAAAAAAACAAAACAAAAAAAACGCAAAGCTGATGTGAAGCCTGATATATATATTTTTTTTTCATGGTTAGGGGGTGGGAGCAAGTTTGTGGAGTGTAGCCAAAGCTAACAACTCATGAGACACCAGGAAACCCAGCATACCCCCAAGCCCTCCATCACAACACACACACACACTACTGTGATGTCGTCCACGAACGACTCACATCATCGCACATGTACGAGTCTACTCTCTCCACTTGTTGTTGTCCTCTTGATTTGGATTTGTGATGTCGCCCATATCATTCCACATTGTTTACATCAAATGGTAGCGCATATCCTTCATTGACAAGTAAGCTAATCATATCTTGATGCAATTAATGGCAAAATGATTCATGGACTGGCCAAAGTTCTTTTTTATTCGTCGAATGCTGGGAATGAGCAAAAGGTAGTGTTGAAAGATTTTAATAGCACCACCTTTTTCCTGTCACAATTAAGGCACATGCCTGTCAAAATTATTTCTGAAATAAAGGCCTACACTGACTTGGGATGCACACTGATTGTGTCACGTAATTAGGGATGTTCGGTACCACTTTTTTTTCAGACCGATACCGATACTCAGATCCTCAGTACTCAACGAAACCGATACCAACTGCTGATACCAGTAGCACATTTTAGAAAGGAAAAAAGAAAACCAGTAGTACATTTTGACAAATAAAAAAAATCACTAAAAGATATTTTTAAACAAATATATTTCCTTTAATTTTTACAAAAAAGAACCCACCACAGTCACTCTTAAATAGTCTTAACACTCAAAATAAAACACAAAAATGCTCTTTTAGTTTAAGATTCACAATTTTGAAGTATTTCCAAACCGGTGAAGTTTTGGTGAAAAAAACGCTGCAAGCTAGCGCCAGTTACAAGCAAGGAGGACTCACTTAACGTCTTCCCCCTCTGCCATCGGTCGCTTGTACTCGTCTGCGTCACGAGTACTCGAGTACTTGAAAAAAGGCTGGTATCGCCCCGATACCAATACCTGGTATCGGTACTCGCCCATCCCTACACATAATTCTTACAGTATGTGCCACGTATAATTTCAAAACATTTGTCGGTACCGTGACCCGACCATAATGGTTCCGTGGCCCACTTTTGGGTCCCCATGCATCCACCAGTTGAGAATCACTGGTTACAGTAGGATGATTATGATTTGTTTCAATTGATGGTATATTTTAGATAAGCTAGATTTGTTTTTATAGATTGTGAGCATTTGTGATGTTTTATTTTTATAATAATTTGGCCCACCGGCTGTATTTTCACCACCACTGCTTTAAATAACACTACAAGTTATCAGGATCCTTCATAATGGTACAAACCATTGCCTCCTCACAATCATCAAGGCCATGAATGTTTACTGGTGTGAAAAACATTGAAATTAGAAAACATTTTCAAGCATAACATTGTTTAGATGTCTTTTCCACTTTCTTTTGCCAGTTCCAGCAGACAGAATATATGTGAACTGAAATTGTGGCTAGTTTATCAATCATTTAGGGCTCAAGAGTGTGTGTCAGGACACGGTGTACTGCAGAGCACAAGGTTAACTATTCCATTCCAACAGATGAATATGTGTATTTGGCACAAACAAACAAAAAGAGAGAGAAAAAGGGAATATGAGGAAATCCACGTTTGCATTGTTTTACTGCCTCCTCAAAATGAATCCGAATGCCAAAAAAACATGCTGTATAAATTTAGTACTAATATGAGTACATAGTGGCAGGATGATGATTACATGTAAATAATTGGGAGGAATTAATAGCTGTCTGGAGTTGAACTGTTTGGTTTACAACAATGCAATGTTTATGCTTGGGTGACACGCTTGTGTTGGTGTGTAGCGTCTACAAATACTGACTTATTGCTGCATTTGAGGACGGTCGAAAGTCGGATATATCCGAGTTGTTGTTTTTTTTCCCAGTTCCAACCTGAAAGCGTTCGAGGCAAATGTAAACAACCAAAATGGCGGATAGTGATAAATTGTTTTTATTTTGGTCCTCAAATCTCATTTTTACCTCTAGAGAACTTACCTTTTTGCAATTTAGCTTTATTTATTGTTTGATCTTATTTCATGAGCATTCCATACAGTTAAGAAGTTGACCGTATAATTTCATACAGCAAGATAGCGGCATACTGCCACGTACGTTGTGTTACGTGGAGTTATGTAAAATATTTATGAATGAAGAAAGCTATCTAGTTTTATACTCGAGTAAATTGTGTTTTGCCATTCAGTGTGACGTCACATTGTAGTCCGCCGGTGAAGTCGGGGTCCTTTTTTTCTTCTTCCGACATCTCAAATGGAGTTTCCGAGTTCAAGGGGGCGTTCCCGTACACACTTCCTGGTTTGAACTCGGAAAAGTCCGACTTCCGACCATCCTCGAATGCAGCATAAGATGAGCTAAAGGTCGTTTGATGTTGGGAAGTGCTACACTGGTACGTGATGTAAAGCGAACGCCCTCACCGTGACTTACTGTTTATCATACTCAAAGTGTTCAACAAAAGGCTCTCAAAAGTTGTTAACTAATGTTCCAAATGGTGTAAATAATTCCCTCTTTCTTTTTCTTTTGTTTTTTTTTTTAGATGAAAATAAAGACAAGTCATTATTCAGAACCAAAAAAAATGTCCCTCCTGTTTTCACTTCGCTTTCACTTTTTTTCACTACATACTATCAAAACAATTGTTTGCAAATATGAAAACGCCTGCTAGAAAAAAAATATCCAGTGATGTGGATTTACATCTTTTAAATAAATATTCACATGATATTTGGTACTATAGTCAAACGTGTATGACTCAATACTATAACAAGGTGCCATGAGACTTGGCAATATCATGCGAGATTTTTTTTTTTTATTGAACTTCATTATCTTTGTAGTAAGTGGATATTTTGCTTTTAGACATGCATATTTTTCAAGCCCCTTTTTATTTAAAGAGGAAGTCAACACAAAAAAAAATATTGGCAATATTATGCTCTATGCAGCCCCATTAGTCTAAATATGGTATTCTGGTTAATATTGTTAGCAGAATTAGAGTTAATAGAGTTAAGCAGGAAAATTCAGCAGTTTTCTATCAGAAGGCGGCCATTTTGCCATCACCTGCTGAGCTGTGATTGGTTGTTACCTGAGACCAAGCAACTGTGATGTCATCTTCAGTCGACCGCAAGTGGCAAAATGGCCGCCTTCTGATAGAAAAACTGCTGGATTTTGCTGCTTAGCTCATATTCTACTAACACAATATTAACCACAATACCATATTTAGACCAGTGGGGCTTCATATACAACATATTGTCAAGAAATGTTTATGGTAGACTTCCCCTTTAATAAATTAACTACAGGCACAGGCAGATAATGTATATGCAAACAGCAAAATATTTTTTCTTTAAAAAATTTTGATTTCACAAAAGGGAACATAAGTTTGACAACATCCAACTACAACTACACATAATGCTAAAAAGTGGGTGGTACGCCATATTGACAGGATGAAAACAATTTCAGAGACACATGCAAAATGCTCGGTAAAATACAATACACATCACCAATGAATGAAATGTTACGTTTTAATTACCATAAATCATGTACTGAATAAGATACATGAATACAAAATCAAGGGGAAAAAATGACCAGTTTTGCAAGGAAAAACAAGTGAATACAATATATCACAGAACTCTTGACAATGTGGGTAAATGAATTGAGTGGGTCAGCTGTAGGGGCTAGGCGGAAGTCAGCTGCGGGTCTTTACTCAGCAGCTGCAGCAGAGCCCGGATGGGCTCTGTCAGGTCATGGTTTGGTATCAGCTGGCTCGCTTCCAGCGCCATGCGTCCAAATCCCAGTGCCTGACACACGCACACACACAAAGACAAGCAGCAGCAACAGCAGCTGTCACACTCGGGAAAGAGAAAGCTGATTTATGTAATATCAGCTGCAATCCGACCCGGCCTGCTTTGCTCAGCCCACTTTTTACCCTTCAGATGACACGACCTGCTCAGCTAGTTATGTATGTTTGGTTGTTTGTTATACTAATGTACACCACTGGGATGGATGGATGGATGGATGGATGGATGGATGGATGGATGGATGGAGACAGACACACAAACAGAATTCAGGATTCAAACGTCTGTGGGGCATTCAGTGTACAGTAAAATTCGGAGCTTAATCCTCAATCTGATTGCATCACTTTTCGCTACACTATACTTTTCAAATGACAGATCCTGCACCGCAGTCCACAAATGGAGGAAAACTGTGACCGTGGCGTCTGAAGTCCCACTCGGACCAACATTGTCATCACACATTATGACTTGGAAAGGAGGAAAGTGGTCATTATAGCACAGTAGCATGTCCTCTTTTTTTTTTTTTTTTTCCCTCGGAGCAATAAGAGATGTGGAAAGAAGACTGAGACCTGTGGCACAATTGTATTCAAATACAGGGTGTCCTCGAGTTAAGGCACACTCGACCTAAGGCGTTTCGACTTTACAACGATACGCCCCGTCCACCATTTTGGCTCATCGTCCAGCATATAGCCTGCAGTGCTTTCCCCTTGTCCGCTATTTAGCCCTTAGCTAGTGCTAGCGCTTGTGCACTTGTGGGAGTATCTTTGGCTTTTTCTCCTTCTTTTTTCCCACATCATAACCCCAAAGAAGAAAGCTACGTTTTCCATCAATGTTGGTCCAGACAAAAAAAAAAAAAGCAATTACCATGAAAATGAAGCTGGACATCATAAAAAGATCGCAGAAAGGAGGCACCAACGAACATCGGAAAATACTTGGGTTTCAATCGGACAGTTGGACAGCATCTTATTTTTTTATTTTAATGTATTTTTGATTTTTTTATGCAAATTATTTTGGATGTAAATATTGACTTTAATGGGGAAATTCGACTCGTAGGCACGAACTCTGATGTAACTCAAGGACTCCCTGTAACTATTTCTTCAATCGTGTGTGTGGGTGTGTTTTAATAACATTTATTTAAAAAAAATAAAAATTTATAAAAAAAAAAATTAAAAAAACTTTCCCAACCCTTTTGGTCACATACATGCCAGCATTTTGTTGGAGTGGGTGCACCCCTTCATCCCTATACACGCCTTTGAAACAAAGTAGCTTGTAGGGTTGCAAAATTCTGGGGATTTTCAATGTTGGAAAAGTTGTGACTTTATGCAAATTAATGGGAATTTATGGAAATAAACAAGACATTTGCAAAATTGAAGGTTGGCTGTAGGGATCTTAAATATTGTTCACAAAATTCAATTTAAGCATCATCAGTTAAACTTTTTATATATGCTGATGATATAGTCAGCACAATAAATATACTATAATTTCTTAGGTCTCAAATTTAATTATTGCCTAAGCTTGAAGCCCGGAAGAAAAACAGAATAGTCCTGAAAATGTCACACACGTGACGGGAGAATGACTCAGCAAGCTTTGCATATGCCACCACTTGAGTGAAGAGCAAAATAAAATGGAGCAATTAATAAAAGTAGTGTAGTGCCCTCGCTTTTGGGTTGAAGAGATCAATCGATTTCACATGGATGTTGACTAATAACAAAACAATATGTTTTACCTTACTCTTAAATTACCCTAAATTCCCAGTAAATCACACTAAAGCAAAGTGTGTAATAGCCAACAAACACATAAGTGTAGGTGTTCTATTTGTGTGGCTGGCATCTATCCTTACGTGCAAGATGTACCAGACACTACTTAAGCTTAATGGCAAATTAGAAATGCAGACAAGGTTTTCTAAGGTGTAAACGTCAGCTGACCGGTCAAGACACTTCTAACGTGTGCTGAGCTCTGTGGACGTCCTCATTTAGCAGACAAACAATTTCCTTCCTACGTCACTGGACACTTAAATCGGTACAACTACAATCTAATGAAAGCCAATTCAAAAGCGAATTCATCCATCCATCCATTTTCTTGACCGCTTATTCCTCACAAGGGTCGCGGGGGCTGCTGGCGCCTATCTCAGCTGGCTCTGGGCAGTAGGCGGGGGACACCCTGGACTGGTTGCCAACCAATCGCAGGGCACACAGAGACGAACAACCATCCACACTCACACGCACACCTAGGGACAATTCGGAGCGCCCAATTAACCTGCCATGCATGTCTTTGGAATGTGGGAGGAGACCGGAGTACCCGGAGAAGACCCACGCGGTCACGGGGAGAACATGCAAACTCCACCCAGGAAGGTCCGAGCCTGGACTCGAACCGGAGACCTCAGAACTGGGAAGCGGACGTGCTAAAAAGCGAATTCAATCTCAATAAATTTGAATATTTTGGATACAATTTATTTCAGCAACTGAATTCAAGAAATGCAACTCACATGATTTATGTTTGCATTTGCATGACTCATTTTGTTAGGATTCTAGCTTGCAGTTACAAAAACATTCAACAACTTCATGGAATGTTCCATGTCAATAAACAACTAAATCAAAACTAAAATATTCAAATAAACTCTCTGTACCACAACAATAATAATAATAATAATAATAATAATAATAATAATAATAATAATAATAATAATAATAATAATAAAAGAGTGTACCCAACGTGCACATCACAGTGCAGCTTCGACTAAATCCCCACTTCATCTTAAAGCTTTAACAATCACAGATAATCTCACATGGAGACGGCCGAGTAAGGAAGTACGCCACGGGGTAAATAGGACACTGTGTCACTGTGTTAGTAGTATGTTGACTCCCGCTAACCTTGGCAGGCGACTCACCTTGGTGGCATCCCCACCCAGGAAGGAGAGCATGGCCAAGGAGTGGGCAACCAGAGCCACGTGAGCGGGTTCATTTCGGCTTTCGTGCTGCTCAAACACTAAAATGGTCCTCAGAATTTTGTCCACTTCCACTTGCTGACCTTTATCTGGTTATAAAGGAAGGATGATAGAGATTCACTTTAGCATTGTACACCATATATATATATATATATATATATATGTATGTATCTTTAAAAAAATCATATATGTTTCATATTGGTGGGGGGGTTCCCCTTTGGGCCTTGAGCTGTGCTCTTGTGTGAAGCATCCACTGGTATGGCAGCTAATAAGCTTAGCGTCATACAGTATGTAGGACAGCAACTGTGACAGAGGCTAGTAGCACGGATGCCGCACAGCCGAAGATGTGTCAGCGGCGGTCTCGTAGCATGCGTGCCGTGAAGCTGCTAAGCTTTAGCCTTCCGGTTGCACAGCAAGTCGGCTCAGCTAAATTTAGTCCTGTTGACCTTCTTTTTCAGTGATACGTCAATGAAGTTGGTTAGCAAGAGGAGTGTCGTTATTGTGATGTCGTATGCCGAATTTCATTGGCCGTGTATGGATCCAATTTGTGTGTTATTCACAACTTAAGTATCTGTTTTTCTCTAGTTTGCATCACGTAGCATTATTTCAAGCTATTTTTATTTCTTAATTATGTGAATTCTATATTTAATACAGAGCAGTTTAATTACTTTTTTTTTTTTTTTGCCACATATCCTCTATGGCTCCCAGCTGACTTTTGGGCGTAATGGTAGTCAGTCCACATACAGACAAACAAAACAACCACTCACATGTACGAACAATTTTCCCACTTCAATGAGCCATCTACAGAACCTATTTGACAAAACATGAGTAAATAAATGTTGTCTTAACTCATATGAGCATCGTTGACGCACCAAATGAAGGCTCCAGCATGTCGGGGTTCTTCTGTAAAATTTGGATGTGGCTCTGCAGGAGTTTGGCCAGGTGAGAGTGCCAAGTCTCTGCCACCTAAGGAGAAACATTCGGATTTACTTGTAAGGTAAATGAACAGAATTTGATCATATTTGGCTTATATATCACCTCTGTGTACAAGGAATGAACAATAGAAGGCTCCCCCTTTTTGACAAACACATCAGCCATGAGGAAGTAACCGCCACACAACACGGTGCTGTCCAGGCCGTACTCCTCACTAGCAAAATAGATCTTAAAAACATGTCAGACATAAAGCTTCACATGAAAAGGATGGAACATGTGCATCGACTGAGTTTACACGACACGCACATCGTTTGCAAAGTGAAAAAGAGCTGCCTCAAAGTGACCCGTAGCCGTGTGGAGGCAGCCCATGCTCCTGTGCAGCCGGTGGTGGACAGAATAGCCACATTCCGGACTCTTCAACACCGCCCACTCCGCTTGGGACAGGAGCTCCGCCACCAGGGCCACATTACCCATGCCTGAGTGGCACAATCACACAAATACAAACGTGGCGTATAAGACGAGAGACGAGCAGGGGTGGCACTCCTCACCCATGTTGGCATCAGCTAGCAGCAGGTAAGCAGGCACCAGCTGGACGGTGTTGGGGCCGTACACGTCGACGGAACAGCGCAGGCAGGCCTGGGCGGCAGGCACAGCCTCTTCGTGCTTCCCCTCAGACAGCTTGCTCTCCGCCACCAACCTACAAATCTCAATCAGCTCTTTCTGCACAGGAGATACAATTCAATTTATCATCCATCAAGTTATTTTATAGTACTCATTCGGGTGCCGGGTGAGCAAGGGCCTGTTCCAGCTGACTTTTGGACGAGAGGCATGTACCTCTTTGGTTGGTCGGCAGCCTATCGCACACGCTAAGGACAAACAAGAATTTGACGGTACTCTAATTCATTTGAGACACTGAGAACTCGATTGGGCTCAATCAATTTTTGTCATTTTGCAAGATAGCGAAGTAAAGTTTTATATGTGGCAATGATTGCTTCTTTTGGGTACTTACTTTTGCAGGAATTGTGTTTCTTTTTGTTGGAGTTAATATCATTAATACATTTTTTTTTCGTTACTTTTGAGTGTATCAATATGAGTTTTAAATGTAAGTATTTGGTCTAACTAGATGCCCAAATACTTGGATTTTGTGACTCGTGTAGGTGACTTTTTCAAACAATTCCTCTAACATATTTATCTACCTTAAGAAGTAGTTTCAGGTTAAGAAGTGACTGCTGGAGTCACTACAGTAGTAATCACTACACTATAATGTCGTGTGTCAAAATATTGTTGTGATAGCAGAGTTTGTGGTAGTACATAACTGTATCTTCTGCATCGAAATGAGCTTTAAAGTCTTTCATGGAGAATGTTATGGTCGTAAACAGGTCTGGTACAGCTCGTGGGAGACAGAGCGATACAAGTCAACCTCACTTCAGCTCAAGTTATGAAAGGAGGCAGCCACCATAAACCTTTTGTCAGTGTTTATCACATCCATTCATTATCTCTCATTTAATTTAATTTGCAGAGTAAGCAGTACGACCGCAGAAAATGGATAGATGGATTTTAGCATAAGGTTGAGACCGAGAAAAAAAAAAAAAAAAAAAGTGAAAGCAATAGAAGGTGGCCTGAATACATTTTGATTGCATTGAGAACAGGTTTTCTATTTAAAGAAAAAAAAAACTGTTGATAGTACAGCATGATTACTTCAACAGTCTGAGATTGGCTGGCGACTAGTTCAGGGTGTATCCTGACTCTTACTGGTTGGTGGGATAGGCTCCAGCACACCAGCGACCCTAGTGAGGATAACTGGTTCAGAGAATAGAAGGATATTTAAGTTCAACAGTACATACGGACAAGACAACGCGCACAAAGTGTGTTTTAATTCATTTGCTCCCAAAAATATATAAATATGTTCTATTTTAAATGTTTTATGTGTCCCAAAGACATATTTATTTATTTATTTATTTATTTATTTATTTATATGTTTATGGGGTTTTTATGCTAGAGCATAGAGAAAAAAGGCTTTGATGCAGCCTTTCTCCTGCAGAGAACAGTTGAAGCAATGGTAGTTATTACAAAAACTGCCAGCAGGTGGCAGCAGATTATACGCGATCAACCAGGGCCATGTTAAAACAAGCTGATTTCACCACAGTTCTAAGCAGATTTGGGAATAATGATGAAACTTGCTATATTCTAATGCTAATTGCTGCAAGATGGAAAATGATAGAAATACACATTTTTTTTCCTGATGAAAGAATCTTTCTTATGGTATATAATCTTTATTTTGGTAGGTTCCATGTTTTTATAACAACACAATATTTTGTGCCCCTTGCAAAATCAGACAAAATCCAGTAAAACAGCCAGGAGCAAAGGGAGTTGCTACAGTAAAAATGGCTGGGAGTGAAATTAATGTTGGCTGCTGCAGGAGTGCTAAATAAATAAATAAATAAATAAATAAATAAAATCTTACAGACAAGCTGTCACAAAAATGTTCAACTTTTCAAGCTGATTTCATTTCTTTCTCAACACAAATTTGAGCTGGCTCACAAATCAACCAAAACAAAAGAAAATCTTCAGGATTGCAAATATAATAAAACCAATGTATAATAATATACTTTACCAATTGTTCTATTTTTGAGGGTAATTAAAACAAATATTACGAACAATGGAAATCACATTATAGTATTAAAATGTATGATTTGTGTTATAAAGTGTCTACCTACAGGTGTATGAACCATCAAAGAAATATCAACAATGATTTGTGCAATGACCTTACAACTTTCACTAATTGGTAAACAGAAAATTCAAGAGAAAGTAGTGAGGAGACATTTACTGGTTCCACAGTACTGGACAGAGGTGAAGAAAAGCGTGTGTGCATGATTTTTAAACTCTACAGTGATCTTACTGTAGCCTGTAGGGAAAAACAGAAAACTAATTTCTGGCAGGAGATACCACATTTTTCATGGCCGAGGGATGTAATACTTTTACTTGGCATCAGATCACATTCCAAGGTGCATGTTATGGCCTCACCGTTTTGAGTAGATTTTCAATGCGGCGGGCACGCTGCATACTAAAAAGCGATGGGGTGCGAATGGGAACGAGCAACTGGCATATCCTCTTGTGGATTCCAATCCAGTCAGATTGCTGGTGCTCCTCATCACTGTCGAGTGAAAGAAAACCAGGAGAGGAGACCTGCAGGTTAGGGTTGTACAACATGACTCAAGGTTCATTTTAAAGAGGGAGATTGCGGTTTTTAGCTTTGCCTCAATAATCGCTCTCCCCCAACCTCCTCAAATGACTCGAGCTGCAAACCTCACTATGTCTATTCATATGGGCATGCATTTATGAAGGTGCAGGTGGATTTTTCAAAATAGTCAGAAAATCTCCTGAAGCCCAACTAATACGTTAGCGAGAGGCTGCAGGTGCATGCCGGTGACCGAAGTGTGCTCGAGTGCGAGGCAAATGATTAAGACTTTATAGGCCATGCCTTCGATTTCTTCATCGGACATGGTGCACACAAACTGCAAACTCCCCTTTTAACTCTCCTCAAATGACTTGAAACCAGGGCTCTATTTTCATACACAGCACATGTGCCCTCTGGCGTAAAAATGGGATTTTCCTGCGGATTCAAGCCCTATTGAGCATTTTGGGGAATTCAGCAGGCTGGTATGCGCCATGCTGGGCAACCAGATTCGGGTAGTTTGTAGTGGTGTAACAGGATATTTGGTGAATTATAGGACACTTTACAAACCCTATTTTTAATTAAATTAGCCAATATTTAGGCCCTGTGTCAAGCAAGTGATATATCCATCCATCCATCTTCTTGACCGCTTATTCCTCACAAGGGTCGCGAGGGGTGCTGGCGCCTATCTCAGCTGGCTCTGGGCAGTAGGCGGGGGACACCCTGGAATATATATATATATATATATATATATATATATATATATATATATATATATATATATATATATATATATATATATATATATATATATATATACATATATATATATATACTGTATATATATATACACTGTATATATATATATACTGTGCTCCGGCCTTCCTGGGTGGAGTTTGCATGTTCTCCCCGTGCCCGCGTGGGTCTTCTCCGGGTTCTCCGGTCTCCTCCCACATTCCAAAGACATGCATGGCAGGTTAATTGGGCGCTCTGAATTGTCCCTAGGTGTGCGTGTGAGTGTGGATGGTTGTTCGTCTCTGTGTGCCCTGCGATTGGTTGGCAACCAGTCCAGGGTGTCCCCCGCCTACTGCCCAGAGCCAGCTGAGATAGGCGCCAGCAGCCCCCGCGACCCTTGTGAGGAGTAAGCGGTCAAGAAAATGGATGGATGGATGGACAACCAGGATATGGAACAGGAAAGCAGGTGGCAGAACTGACTGAAATGAGATGATAACAAAAGATTAACTTGGTTGTTAAAATGACATTTGCTGGGACACCTGACTTCATACAAAAAAAACAAAAAAAAACGCTATTAAAGATTTTGCATAAAATGTCCCCTTCAAGAGTCCCGAAGTATGAGTCACCGAGTCATTTTTAGATGTATCATCATAGTAAATTGCATGCTTTTGCCGAACGGCTGCTGTAATTTTCTTCAGACTGCTGCAACTAGCCTTGGCATCTCGTGTTTCTTTCCACTGGCGGAGCACATGGGCTGCGGTCTTTGTGCCGGAGACAGAAGAAGAAGCCAGCAGGCAAAATACTTTAGCCACGTCACATCCAAAAGTAACTCCTAATCTGCCCTAACAAGGGCAATGCAGTTTAACTTAAACAATGTCAAATGGGATAGAACTGTGAATCACTGAAAAGTCTCAAGAGTTCATCCTTCAAGGTAAACTTGAAAAACATCGAGATGCGGCATGCAGCATACTTATTCAACACTGCATTCACAACAGGAAACACTGATAATTCATAACAGGCCCAGTCAAAACTGAATACTATCTTTGCAATAGCAACGTTTGCTGACAGCACTCAAGACTGTGCAGGTGTCCTCCATCTGTGGTACTGGCAGACTTGATGTAAACTCAGCATACAATAGAATATTTATTTGGGTCATAGTTGTAAAAATAAGGACAGAAAGTTTGTGCTACTGACAAGCCTGAGGCACACATAAAGTGGAAAAGTAATTACAGCTCTGTCATTTCCAAGCTAAATATAAAAACAATGCGTAGCTATAAAGCATTTCATCACTGTCCACAGCGTGTGTTTGAGTTTGGTGTGGTGTGATGCGTTCACTGCATATTAGTAGCAAGTAATTTTTTTAGGTATCTCTGTACTATATTTGAAAGCAATACTTTCTACTCATGTGTTCTCAAATAGGCTTGTTTTTAACCTCCTTTTGTGAAATTTGACCTCTGTGTTTGGTCCATCACAGCAGTGGATACAGGAAACACTCCAGGGCATCATAACAACTGGCTACAACTCAAGCAGGGGTGGGGCACGAAGGTCCCACTTAAGTTTTTATATCCTCCAAAGGGCAACAGTAAATCTTTGAAAAAATATGACGCAATGATCCAACAAATTACTATTATGACTGAGTTATAGGGTTAAATGTTTGTGCTTTTCATAACACTTTTATTTGTAGAATTGCCAACGTTGTACAAGTCCGAACAAATACACAAAGCTCTGACCTCACACATGTATTTACATGTTCGCATTTAATTTGTTTATGGTCAGACTTTTACATTCGGGTGTGGTGTTGGCCAGCATAAAACTCAGCGAGGCAAGCAGTCACATGAATAACAAAAAAATGTGCTAATTTCATTTCCAGTTGTTTTCTGGCAACGACAGTCACATGACGCGAAGGTCTCCACGTGGACAACACTGCCACCTAGTGTCACAAACCCTAGGGTGCCTGTGGCGTCAGTCTTGCAATGTAACGAAGTAGATCATTTTATTTTTATTTATTTTGTATTTATTTTTTTATTGTTTATTTTTACTGTCCAGTGCATGTCCCCTAATCGTCTTCGTTACGTTACTTACACAATCAGCCTGAGCTGGAAGCACAGAGCAGAATAATTCATTGTGTCTTTAACTGCGTCACATAAGTAAACTAACTAAATAAAAATACGATCAAAACATTAGAAAAATTCCAACCACTCTCTAAAGATATTTTCTGAATTTGTACTCGTGTCGCTTTCAGGCACTATATGTCGTGATGATGTTCGGATAGTTGCTGGTCTTACCAGTAGAAGGTGACTCGACACCTGGCGCATTGCAAGTATGCTCGTTTCTGACATAGTTCACACAACTTTTCGGTTCTTTTGGGCAAGGCGAGGGGGATGATCTCGGTCGAAGGTAGGACGTCTTGCGTTTTGGACTCCATGATTCGTTCAGGACCCCAAAACACGTCCGCACATCAACAATTTAGAGATCCCCGAGTTCAACCTAAATTTCCGAAATGAACTAGGGAAATGGTTAATGCGATGTCGAATTATATTCCTTTTGTTTATGATGCCGGTTTGTGTTAGCGGCTTTATCTGCTTCAGTGAATCCACAATGCTGTCGTGTTTGACGTCATCACAATATGCGTGTTCTTTGTTGTGTATTTGAACAGGCCACCAATGCGCGCGTTGTCTGAGGTCGTCGTGGTAACGATCAACACTCCTCAACACTTTATTGTGTCACTGTCTGATTCTGGTTTCCTGCTCCAACTGATGCTTTCTCCCTCTGTTGTCCTACTCCATTTTCCTTCTTCTTCTTCTTAATAATATCCATCCATCCATCCATCCATCCATCCATCCATCCATTTTCTTGACCGCTTATTCCTCACAACAAGGGGGGGTGGGGGGGGGGGTGCTGGAGCCTATCTCAGCTGGCTCTGGGCAGGAGGCAGGGGACACCCTGGACTGGTTGCCAGCCAATCGCAGGGCACACAGAGACGAACAACCACTCATACTCACAATCACACCTAGGGACAATTCGGAGCGCCCAAATCAACCTGCCGTGCATGTCTTTGGAATGTGGGAGGAGACCGGAGTACCCGGAGAAGACCCACACAGGCAGAACATGCAAACTCCACCCAGGAACTCAAGTCCTCAGTACTGAGAGGCGGACGTGCTAACCACTCATCCACCGTGCCCTTCATAATAATAATAATAATAATAATAATAATAATAATAATAATAATAATAATAATAATAATAATAATGATGATGATGATGATGATGATGATGATGATGATGATGATGATGATGATAATAATAATAATAATAATAATAATAATAATAACTTACAGTATAAATTTCATAGATTTGCATGGAATCTGAGAATGACTACGATGTTTTATGTACCACTCTGCTAGCATCGTTACATTTTTTCCCCTATCCATTATGTCTAGAAATTGTATTATTCCTTCTTGTGATTATATCAAAATGAGCTTATTCTATATTTACTTTGGGCCTTAACTGTGGTGATGCATCGTCAAAAGGAAACACTAACGACATTATGTTTCTTTGAACGATATTTATTATCCATCCATTTTCTTGACCGCTTATTCCTCACAAGGGTCGCGGGGGCTGCTGGCGCCTATCTCAGCTGGCTCTGGGCAGTAGGCGGGGGACACCCTGAACTGGTTGCCAACCAATTGCAGGGCACACAGAGACGAACAACCATCCACACTCACACGCACACCTAGGGGCAATTCAGAGCGCCCAATTAACCTGCCATGCATGTCTTTGGAATGTGGGAGGAGACCGGAGTACCCGGAGAAGACCCACGCAGGCACGGGGAGAACATGCAAACTCCACCCAGGAAGGTCCGAGCCTGGACTCGAACCGGAGACCTCAGAACTGGGAAGCGGACGTGCTAACCACTCGACTACCGTGCCGCCCGATATTTATTACTACAGTTAAAAAAAATATATATATCCAGGTATAAAAATAGATATTTGCATGCATCTTTCTAAAGTGTGTACTACTACATATGAGTTATTTTCACATTGGTATCTGCATCAATGGAAAACCTATCATAAAAGAAAATACAGCATTTCAAACTTCTTCTTTGTCTTCTGCTCTCCTGTAGAGTACATTTTGAGGAATACAATCCTCTGCTAACAAAATAGACTCTTAATTTATCATTTACATCACAGAAATAAAATTCCATTGACCAAAGCACAGAAAGCAAAAAATACAGATTTGTGACCAGTCAGTACTTTCCATTATTGCTGACTTTGCGTGTTCACTCTTTCTTGCGCAAGTGGACGTAAATGATGCCGCTGCACAACAGGAGAGGCACACACACCCAGGCTAGGATGAAGCAGTAGCCAAAGTGTCCTGAAGTCACTTCTCTGTTGTCCTGGAGGATTTCTTTGTTGTGTAATGTGTAGATGAGTACTGCAGACAAAGCTGTCAGGCCTGAAAAAAGATATCGATATGAGTAAAGTATATTTTTACTCCTGTTGAGCAGTTTGGTCAGTAGCTGCTGTTTTCAACCAAATACTAATCAACTGTCCACTTTGTGGAAGTGAAAAATGCCAGCATTCTTGATTTGTACAAGAAATACACAATCTCTCCACGTTTACCTGCAAACACTTGACACAGCCCAGTGAAGTAAAAGAGTCCACCCTTGGACATGGTGAAAAGTTGACCGAGGAAGACCAGAAAGGAAACCGAGGAGAAGACCACCGAGAGGACCATCAAGACCTGAACTGCGTGAAGCCACTCTAAGAGACCCAAAGAGATTTTTTGTTTTTGTTTTGTGTAAACCATTTATTTATTTATTTTTAATGAACAAGGTCAACAAAATATTGTTACCAGTTTCTTTGGAAGACGCGCACAACCAAGTTCCTGAGATGTTGTCGTATCGACAATTGTACCACAGATCTGAGTTCTCCATCTCATCCCACACCCACCAGGACTTAAAAAAAAAAAAAAAAAAAGATTGGATGGGTTTTACAAAACTTGGTTCATCAACACTCATTGACATTGTGGCATTGTGACATTGACCTTCTCCATGGTAGCGATGAACAGCATGGCCAGGGTGACGAGATGCAGCAAAGTCACAAACATGAGAAGGAGGGCCATTTTGTTTTTGTCTGCAAACAGCATAGTATCAATGACAACAAGCAGAGAAATGCATTCGGCATGCACAAGTGTGACCAAGTTAGCGGGTCTGTTGGTTCTGCAGTAAATAGCAGTTTAGGGACATTCCTGTTTTGCAAAAAACATTAACTGGAAAGTGTGAAGAAATGAACATAGTGAGTGGTTGTACAGATCTACGCAGGAAATAGTGCAATATAATCACTCATTGCTGTAACTTCAATGTGGGTGGAGTGTGAGTTGGCCAACCTGTGGCAGGGCCATAGAACTCTACGCGAGGCCAAAATATTTACCCAGTTCACCCTCCACCCCTCTGAGTGGACTTATATTTGGGTTTGATTAAACCTGGACATAGATGTCTTTGGTTTTCTTTGCACAAAACAAAATAAAAAGTAGGAGAAAATATAAAGAGAAAAAAGAATTTCTGACTGGATGAAATTGTTTGTGCAGATTTTTATCGTAGGAGAGGCCACTCTGAGTGGGTGGTGGGTGAAATTATGTCATTACACTAATTTCATCCATCAAAGGAACAGGAATGGAAGGTGATAATATGGCTGAAACGGACAGAAAAATAGTAATGGGATGAAAAAGTTCACTGTAAGAAATAAACATGCAGGAAAACTAAATGATTATTAAACGTTAATTTAATGGGGAATACAATTTGGGATTTTAATGACATAGATTAAAGTAACAAAAGTAGTGCCCCTTGATTCAATAAATCAATCAATCAATGTGGCAAGTTGTACAAACAACATTCCATAAAAGATTTTAAAAACAAAACCATGCGTTCTTACCCTGATTATTGCTCTTGCTCTAAATCAGACCGCTAGAGCAGCTTCTCTGTTGTGATCTTGTGTCTAGTAGGTGGTCCTCTAATTTCTGGGCTTGCCACGCCCATTTTCTTTTCCCACTCACTCCATCCAAATTTTCCAAGGCAAACGCCCATTTCCTCTGCGCACAACAGAGCTCCCTTTTTCTCCGCCTCGGTCTACACCACAGGACAACGCAACCTCCCTCTAAAAAAAGACTCTTGCTCAACACACCCGTTGGCAGCATGTAGAAATGACACAAAAACACAAGAGTCAATTTAGAATAGTGTCCAGTGGGTATCATGCTCAATCTACTGTATACAGTACATTCTGCTACAACTGGTTGATAAATAATTTACCTCATGTTGTGTACCCACATTTTCCCATGCCCATGACCCACAATCAAAGGTAATCTTTTTTTTTTTCCATCAATGTAAATATTTATATTGCAAAGTACATTCAAGGGGGAGGTTACAGTGTTAAATTACCGTAATTCACTTCATTTAGTGTGCAACTATGAACGTGTGTAGTTGTAACCACAGAATGCTAATTCTGCATTGATTCTGAATCATCTGAGTTACCTGAGGTTTCTTGGCTGTACTTCTGCCCAGCTTTTGGCAAATGAGGGATGGGTATTTGTTTTGTTTTCCAGAAGTAGATATCACAAAATAGTCAGCAAAGCTCCTGAAACCCAAGCTAAAGCCTAATTTCTGCCTCCACGTTTGCTCTCACGTTGATGATCATGAATTTTAAGTGCCGCGTCGCTCGTGGCTGGCTGCGGTGCACACGTCGCCAATCCTTGAACGCCGTAGATGGCGGGGCGTAGCTCGCTTCTGATTGGTCCGTTCGATGGCGTTTTTTCTTTTTTTTCTCTCTCTCTCTCTCCCCGCCCCCCGCCCAATTAGTTTCCGTGAAGGCTAATGGCGGCGCAAATCGACTTCCTGCTCGGAGACCACGGTTGTGCATGTGGATATGTGCCTGGGACGAGAGGCGGAAAACAACAATAACTTAAAAAAACAAAACAAAACTGTGTTCGCTAAGCGCATGGCTGTTGTGTTTTGGCGAGTTTACGGCCGACACCGGTGCAAATTGGCAATAATTAATTGCCACGGTGATGAACTTACTCTCCCCCCGGCTTTGTTTCGTGTTTCTGAATTAAATTGAACTTCCTGAATCCGTCATAAAATGCACAGGAATCGCCACTCTGTGGCGTCCCAGCCATAGCGACAGCGGGACTTGGTGTGAAACTCCAGCAGACACAGATGTGTACAAGTCGGAAGGCAAACGCACGAGCGGAGCTCCGACGTGACGCCTCCACGCGAGCCTCTCGCAGAAGCATACTGAGGCCTTAAGTCAGTGTGCGGCTGTCGGAGTGTGTCGGCGATCAGCATGTGCCTGAGAAGGCACGGCAAATCAATGACATCTCGCCGGTCCCACATTATGTCTGATAGGTTGTTCTTCCTCTGTTGCGGTGGTTTCTTAAAAAAATAAAACAAAACCAAAAAAATCCCTGCCAACTCCCCCTTTAATTTTAGAGCACTTTATTATTAATAAACTGGGGAGCAACATAAGTACATAAAATAATTAAAATAATATCTAACACTATATTTTTACATTATATAATTGACTTAAATAAGTTGAATAAAATCCAAATGCAATCAATAAAATATATCAAATAATTACAAATATTGAAATACTGTATACTCAGCTCAACCGTATGCTGTATGCTGAACACGCTGTGGTCACAGTGGTCACATGATGTAGGACATTTAGGAGGGACGAACCATGCACAGCATATGTTTAAACTGTACTCCAGTATCTACCACATAGCAGCAGGGTCACTTGAGGTACAGCAGCTCATAAAACTCATGAAACATTATGTCCAAATCAACCCATAAGCTTGTGTCTAATGACTACAAAATGAAAAGGAAAATGATACAACAGTCAAACTACAGACACAGCAATGCACACTCACCTGATTGAAACGACATAGGTCCCTTTCAGCAGCGACGTAACCTGATCATATCTGTATAGTACAATAGTAAAGTCATAATTAGTACAAATATTTGTGTGAAAAACACTTTGAGGCCACAAATACAAAACAATCAAATAAAAAAAAAAATTTGAAAAAAAAAAGAGAAATCAACGGTAATAAGCAGCCCCACTGTGCAGTATTTCCAAAACTTATATCATCGAACACAACACAAAAAAGTAAGAATAAAGATCTTCAAATTACTCGCAAATGTACTTACTCGGTGTGGAAGCTGGGCCTATTTATTTGAACACAAAATTATTACCAGTAATCTGTTAGGTGGCTTAATTGTTCCTTGTACAAGCCATCTGCCATCTAAAATCATTTAATTATTCTGCCTGTCACTAGAACAGATGGGTGAAGATGTAATTTCCAAACACGGGAAAATTCACAATTTCCCACGGTACTCTATGATGAAATTAGTGCAGTTTAATGGAGCAAATATTATAATTTAGGTTATAAATGCAGGTGAGTCTCTGATAGTGTTTAGGCTGGCTGGCTGGCAAATTAGGCTGATGGCTCATCACTGGGTCAAAATTTAATTAGGTAGGCTACTACTGTAGGCGACAGTGGGGATCGAAAGTTTGGGCACCCCAAGTAGAAATGTGTATTATTGTGCATAAATAAGCTAAGGAAAGATGGAAAAATCTAAAAAATGCATCAAATTACAAATGAGACATTCTTCTAACATGTTTTTAAAAAGTTAGATTTTATTTCCATCATTACACTTTTAAAATAACAGAAAATAAAAAATAAATAAATAAATTTAAAAAATAAAATAATAATAATAATAATAATAATAATAATAATAATAATAATAATAATAATAATAATAATAATAATAATGGCGTTTCCAAAGGTTTGGGCACTCTGCAGAGTTTTTAGCATGTATTTCCCCTTTGGAAATCTGAGACCTGAAAATGTCAAATTTGTTCACAATCATTGCTTGGAAAAAAAAAAAAGGGTGATGTCAATCTCAAAGGCTTTAAACGCTCAGACTCATCTGACTTTGCCCTAACAATCAGTGAAGATTAAAGGGGGGGAAATGTCAGGAAAAGCCTACATGAACAACTGAACATTGAAACTGAAAATAATTGACTCTCACAAAGCAGGAGAAGGCTATAAGACGATAACAAAGAAGCATTTTCAGATGCCAATATCCTTTGTTCGGAATGTAATAAAGAAATGGCAGTCATCAGGAACGATGGAAGTTAATGCAAGAACTGGAAGGCCAAAAAAATATCAGACAGAAAAACTCACAGGATTGTGAGAAGAGCAAGTCAAAACATGCTTGACTACACGATCCTTCCAGAAATATCTGGCAGACAGAGGAGTTGTGCTACACAACTGTATTCCACTATAAAGAGATACTTGTACAAATATGGTCTTCATGGAAGAGTAATCAGAAGATACTACCTCACCACAAAAATCAGTGTTTTAATTCGCAGATGAACATACAGACAAACCTGAAGCATTTTGGAAACAAGATCTATGTGGACCAATAAGGTTAAAATACAACTTTTTATTCCCTTGGCTTTTTTATGCAAAATAGGTGGTGCCCAAACTTTCAATTCCCCATGTATACACTTTAATAAAGCATTTTATTTCATTTATATTTATTTATTTATTTATTTATTTATTTATTACAATGCGAATGTGTTGTGTTGGCGACCCTAAAACTGGCGTTGTGCCCCTTTCATCCTACAAATTCATTCATTGGACCTTCTTCCCTTCCTTAACTAAATCAGTTCATAAAGTCCCACTTTTGGCCCACCTTGTATATCCCGTTTTGATTTATTTTATTTTTGCCATGCTACGCCGTACTCATTTTGTTGTTGTTTTTAACAAAACAAACAAACAAACAAACAAACAAACAAACAAACAAACAAACAAACAAAGTGTTCTATGACAAAAGGGGTACCCCTCCGGCAAGTTCATAATGGTACGCTCCGTTGCCAAGGTGCTCGTGGAAGCCAGTTGACTTCGCTTCACGTTAGCACGCGTGTCGTCAACCGTTTGCGCTTCTAAGTTGTCGCTGAAGGGTGAGTAAAACGTTTCACATCAGCGAGCAAAACACGGCTCCCAAGTGTTGTGTTTATTTTACAAGTGTTCTGTTACCACGGCGGTCGCCAGCCCGACTCCAGAGAGGAGAGTCTGACTACTGTGACTAGCGTTAGCTGGGTTAGCTTTAGCTCAGCATTCAAACTTTGGAACTCACTTTACAGTCTTGCTAGCACTTAACCAGACACCGAATGCGTGTACAGTACTACATTAAACCAAACTTACGTTTTAAAATATGATTTTAGGATATGAAGCTCTTGGCTGAGCTTCCGTGGGCAAAAGGAATGCAGTGGTGTTAGTTTGCTGGGAAGAAAAAAAAAAAACCCAAATTGTTCCTCCTCGTCAGACATTCTGAAAATTTAAGTAAATCAAGCTATTTAAACCCATATTAGTTGCAAAAATTGCATAATAATAAATGAGGACTTTCAATACATGTTGCCTTTATCACATCATTTGGGTATTAATCCTACTTCAGCATTTCAGTCGATCTGTCAGGACTAATCTCAATCTTTTTAAGCATTGCATTGGATCAAGTCCTCTTTAACAAGGATCACAGATTTTTGGACTGCATAGTCCTACATTAATGTTTCATATACTCTAGTCTGCAGCAACGATGGGACAGAAGAGGAATTTTGAAAAGAACTTTGGAACATGACACTATAACTTGCAAGGAAACATCGCCATCTTGTTCCCCGACCCGCACTCCCTCCTACCACAGAAGCCACGCTCCATCCCTGTCAGATGCTGCTCCATACAACTTAATGTATCACCATGGACCACAAAGAGGTAAACATTTCAACTGTGCCTGCCTTTCACAGCCTGCTCTGGTTTGTTTCTGTCCTTATGACATGCACTCTGTTGTAATGCCCATAACTGATTCAGCTTTTGTGACACTCATTGCATCTGCTTACGATTGTTAAGAATATCACCACCCGCTAGGACCTTATGGTTAACTCCTGTATTCTTGGTCACTACTATAGTTATCTTTTGGCTGCTCTTGAAAATATTATTTTGTCATTTGGTTCCTTCCTCCGGTAATATAGAATCATTTGTGTAGTGTTTAAGTACAACAAGCCCCTGAGATCTGATACACAGCTTGTGACAATATGCTACATGTCACTGGCCATTCCTGGGACCTCATGAGGGGCCAGCTCGAGTTACGCGGCCTGTGAAGTACAGTATTGAGTTCAACAACAGGTGTTTAGTGTTGGCACGCCATTCTGAAGTTGTAGTCATCACCTATGTACTCCCTGGAGCCAGCTCCCCACAAGACTGACAGCCTTGTTGTTGGACACTTTTTTTTTTTTTTTTCCCCCTCCAGGATGTACGTAATATACAGTACAGTAACCCCCCACTATTTGTGAAGATTAGGACCAAGCCCTAGCGTGAATAGCAAAAAGGCATCAGTAAATGACAAAGGCATCCTCCTAAAACTGTTTATAGCTGCTTAATAGGTTAAAATGTATACATACAACAAAACACTTGCATTTTAATTAGTGCTGTCAAACGTAAAGTGTTGATGAATTTATTAATCACAAAAAAAATTATCACAATCATGTATGAATTAATGCAGATTAATGACACTATTAATTTTGACAACAGATGATCCTTCAGCTGACAGTGGATGGTTACGTTAAAGGTAGCAGGTAGTATTTGAGCAATAAATACACTGTAACGACATGTGTTAAAGTAACGCATTTAATAAATGTTTATGTCTGACATTCAGAATATATGTTAATGTCAAAATATTGGGGTCATTTTCTTTTCCGTTTTAAATTACGCAATTAACTGTTTCGAAAAAGAGAAGGATCATGAGAGCGTGCAGTGGATCAAAAAATGTTGAAGACGTCCTCATAACATTAAATGTTGAAAGAATTCACACATAACAGGTACTGGTCAAATTTGGTGGGCAAAAAAATGTTGATAAACAAGCCTTTTTAATTAATTAATAAATTTTTAATTGTAAGGTGATTAATCTTATTGAAATATATATATATATATATATATATATATATATATATACATATATATACATATATATATATATATATATATACATATATATATATATATATATATATATATATATATATATATATATATATATATATATATATATATATATATATATATATATATATATATATATATATATATATATATATATATATATGTACATTACCCTTGAAAATGAATGGCTTTAAGGGTTATTTAATGTGTGGCTCAGTGGTAGAGTGGTTGTCTCCCAACCCCGTTGTGGGTTCAATCCATCCCATTGTGGCCACGTTGAAGTATCTTTAGCAAGATACTGACCCCCCAGTTGCTCCTGATACTGATTCATCATCAGTAGGCGAATGAGTAGTCAAATGTAAAGGTTCAGCCCTGTGTACAGTATGTCTCTGATTAACAACCCATAAAATAGCAATTGTCAAGCAATAACGAGACCTCTGTCAGTTGCATGCTTTTTGCTTGCTCGAGGTTTTTTTATTTTTTTTTTATTTTTTTTATAGCCATTTGGCAGAGGAAAAACAAGCAGACATTGCAAAAATACAAGTAACTTCTTCCACTAACAACTTGGGTTAAACTTAGCTCCTACCCAATATACAGAGGTTTTAGAATTCTGAGTCAACTTTATCACTAACCCCAGTTACTATTTTTCAATTACACAGAACTTTGGGTGGCATCATTTGCTGTCTTAGGGTGTAATCAAAAGTGCAAAGAAAATGCAATAAGCTGAGTTTGTCAGTGGTTAGCTGAAGATAAATTCCACAGAAAAAAAGGGTGAATTTGTAAATCGTGATTCACTATTTAAATCATGCACATACAAAACTAGACAATTCCAAGTTATTGCATTAGCTTTTATCCAGCATTATGTACTTTTTTTTTTTTAAAGTTAGGTGAAAGAATCCTGAAATCAGCTTTGTCCTTCGTCCTCAGGTACATACGGAGCTGGACCTGATATCTGCACGGCTCCAGAAGGATGGTTTGCCACCAGGGGCCAGTCCGGAGGAGCGCCAGCACCACCTTTGGCGGCGGCTCCTCGACACTGAAGCCGAGCTGCAGCTGTCTGCCCAGGAGCTGCGTACTTTGCGCTCCCAGCAGGCCAACGAGATGAAGGAGGTGAGACTCTTCTTACATTGTTACTGTTAGGTTCATTCTCAGTCTAGTTGTTCAGGCTTTGAAGTGCAAACCCAGTGGAAGAAGTAGATACTGGTATGAGAGATCAGACTCATCGCTGACTGGACCACAAGAGGGACAGTCCTCTGTTCCATTTCAGCAAGAGGGAGGACTGACACGCTTGTCCCAACAGTGATGAGTCTGATCTCCCCGACCAGTACCTACCTCTTCCTGTGGGTACATGTTTTGTTTATTTATTTGCTGCTACAGATTTACTAAATGATCTCAATTGGTAAGCTGTCTGCTTTTAGTGACTGCTTTTGATACTTTTGAAATTTGTCTTTTTGTTTGTGAGGTGGACAACTATGTTGCGCATATCCGTGGTCTGCTGCAGCAGCGTGAGTGCATAACTGCTGGCTATGAAAGAGACAATGAACAACTGCAACAAGAGCTCCATCATATCAGACAGCAACAAGGTGCGACCATTCATTTGGTGAACATGCACTATTTACAAAAAAATGTTAGGGATAGTCAGCTTCCAGGTGAATTGTCTGGATGGGCTTGAAAATACGCTTAAAACCTTCACAGTTTAACTACATTTGTCCTTGACTGAATTTTTGAATGCATGTGTCCAAATGTTTAGTGTTTCATTAATATTTGCAGAACTTGCTGTTCTCTAGCTATGAGCTGAATAAATATGCAACAAATTAATTACATATTTCATTCAAACATTTAGTGAGCAGTTTACAAAAAACTATACCCAAGAGTCTTAGTTCTCAGTCCCGTTCGACAAAACCTTCTAGAGATTCAGAGCAAAGAGCTGGCAGAGATGTTGGCACAGGAAGACCTTGGCGAGATAGGCTTGAGCAGCCCCAGTGAACAAGTGGCTTACCTACTGGTGGAGAGGGCAACACTCCTGGAGAGGCTCGAGGCTGCCGAGAGAAGGCTGGAAAGGCAGAGTTTGTCTAGCAACGTAAAGGATGTCCCAATACAGGTGAAGAACACACACTACTTACTAGTTTTGCTTATGGCCTTTATATTTAGTGAGTCTCTTACACACACGCACACACAGTTGTCAGGCACGAAGACATTATTGTTGTCATCAGCTTATTTTTATGGTGCATAATAGAAGTACCATTTAGAAGAAATCAGTTTTGAAGTAATGGAGCCTTGACAACCAAAGATAAGAACTCAACTCATGCAACCAGATGTCACCATTTCACTGTAATTCTCTTAAGGGTCTCATCAGATTGGAGCATTTTTGCATTAAATCTTAAAATGTCTGCGATGTGTGATTATGTATTTACCATCATTTCTATTCCTAAACTTTTTTTTTGTTTTTTGCATTTCAACATCTCTCAGCGATCACACACTCAATTTCAATTCACAATTACTTGTTAATCTCTGTAAGTGGGTAGAAGTGTATGTCAAGTTTATGGTTAAAGTAAACATCTTTGACCAATGAGTGGATGTGTAGCCACCACACAAATGTAGCAGTCTTCTGGGGCCTATTCTAGTCTTGAGTAAAAAAAGACATTTAAATATAGTCACACCTTTTGCTTGGAACAAATTTCAAAAAAAATTTTTTTTATTTATTTTTTATTTTTTATTAATCTTCATACCAGGGGTGTTAAAAAAAAATCGATTCGGCAATATATCGCGATATTGCAATTCTTGAATCGATTCAATAGGCGGCTGAATCGATTTTTAAACTTCCATTTTTAATGGAAAAATATTCAACAAAACGTCTTACTTTGGGTTAGGGTTCACACCTTAAGCATGGAAGAATATTATATTAATGAACATTAAGCCTTAATATTTTATTTCAATGCTGTTCTAACATGAAACAGATTACCATCTGTATAAGACTGAAGTTTCAGATAAATAAATAATACATTGTCATCCAAATCTTATACTGTACAAGTTTACCGATTAGTTTTTTCTAAATTTGAATTTAAAATATTGCAACAATCGACATAAATTTGTATCGGGATTAATCGGTATCGAATCGAATCTTGACCTGTGAATCGTGATACGAATCGAATCGTTAGGTACTAGGCAATTCACACCCCTACTTCATACAATATTCTGTTGTCTTGAGGCTCTCCAACATAATTTCTCAGCATTCGAACATAATTTGGATTCTTTAAGTGGGTATGTTGAGAATCAGGTTAAAGCACATGTTTTTGATCAATGTGGTCAGGCGCAGATACCTCGTGAATTTAGCGAACGTCTTCTGCTGGACAAAGAAACCAGTGTGGAACCTCCCTCGGGTTTCTTTTGTAATCTTTTAATTGTATTTATTGTTTGGCGTGCAGCTGTACATGTTGGTCTTTGGTCTTAGCAGGGTTCATCCCAGACTCCATGGAAGAAGCTGTTTGGGTTGCGCAGGTCTGCTCAGAACAAAAACAATATTACCCCTGTAGGTTCCCCCTCAAGACTAACTAACTCAACTAACATACGTATGATTTAAAACACCCATGTGACCAGTAGCTTCTGTGGCTTACTTCACTGTGGCATTGCTTGTTACTACTGGCACCTGCATGACCACAGTAATGGTTTTCTCACTAACACGTAATTGTGGGGTATTTTGTAAGTGATGGAAACTGATGGGCTGCAGGGGCACGTCTGAATCGCCAGCATGAGAACTGTTTGTTGTTGCACTTGTGCAGTTGAATTCTAACATGTTATGTGATGGCCTTCACTACTTTACAGGCGTGCAGTGAAGATGAACTCAACTCAATCTTCAAAATGCATGTCTCTGACAACAACACACACTTAATCTCCTCCCAAGCCTAATGTCTAATCCACCTGTTGTCAATGCCTGTCTCGTCCAACAACAGGCACACAGTGAGGAGCTGTGCTATGAGCAAAATGAACGCCGGCGGCTGGAGCGTGACTTGGAGGAGGCATCGAGCAGGCTGGAGATGGCTCATCAGGAAATCCGAAGGCTCAACAATGAGCTGGATGTGGCTAAAAGCAACAGCCTAGACCCCTGTGGTGTGTTGCAAATACTCAATCTATATTAATTGCAGGTCACCATGTGTGGTCGTGCGGATTGTACAGCCACTGAGCAAATTTACCTTTCTCCAGGCTGCTTCTATTTATAACTGTTTTGTGTCTATAGTCATCAGCAAGCAAAAGAAGTGTATTTGTACCTTACAAACTAAAATGTTTTAATCTCAGGGTCTGAGCTTCAGGAGACACTCCAAGAACTAGACATTCTGAAGAAAGAAGTGGACAAACTGAAACAGTGCGGTGAGATTGTAAACATTTTGTGACTGACGTTCAGCTACCGCGGCAAGATAAATATGTATTTATGCTAAAGTATTTGTCATTGATCTGGTGCTTAATTGTTTTATACTGTACAGTTTGTGTTCATGAAAGTTTAATATTTAATCTGAATGTTACTAGAAGGCGAACCATTTTTTTGGGGGGTTATTCTTTGATTTTGTAAATAATTAATATTATCAAAGTAATACTGTATGTCTACAGTCTAATATGTACTATTCAAGGTATGTCAGAAAAATTCCAGGAGTGGTATTACAAAAGTTATACTGGTATTCCCAATCCAAACTACAAACTTAGAGTAAAGCTGGTGCATCACCGCATCAAGAAGAGCCATATGAGAGCCATATGAGCCATATAGATATAGGGCATCTACAGTATTTAGGATTCCTCCTGAACGCCTCCCTGGTGAAGTGTTCTGAGCACGTCCCATGGGGAGCATGAGGCCCAGGGGGACAAGTTACAACCCAGGACATGCTTGTAAGACTATGTCTGTATCCCTCAACCCCACTCCAGATAAGTGGAATAAAATGGATGGATGATACCAGTCCTGGAACTAAATTTTTGGGCGGGGGGAACAAACATTGGTTCATTTGAATTACCCTTGCTATGTTCATAGTGATGTAATTTTTTTTCCAGATATGATGAAGCTGCAACGGGCCAAAGAGCAAAGTGACAGACTAGATGCTGACAACCGAAGTCTGAGGGAGATGGTGTGCTCTTTAGAGTCTGAGAAGAAAAGTCTTCTTGAGCAGGTTAGCATTATTTTATACTGTATTTTAAGTCCATTTAACCCATTAAGGCCTAAAGCGCCTGGCAAACTGACTTTGGAATCACCCCTGAAAACCTGGTTTTCCTGGAAATTCAACAATATTGTCAATACCAACTAAATAATTGATATATCAGCTCCTGAAGCAGACAGAAATTAAAAGAGTTTACACCTGTGGCATTCACACAAACGTAAGTTTATTATTATAAATCTTCAATATATATATATATATATATATATATATATATATATATATATATATATATATATATATATATATATATATATATATATATATATATATATATATATATATATATATATATATATATATATATATATATATATATATATATATATATATAAAATAATAATCAACAAACACCTGTGTTGCATTTGCGGGTATATTTATCTTCAACACTAGAGCGCAGTTGTAATAACCTCGGGGGATCGAAGGGTAATTATTCGTCGTCCATTCCGTTACAAAGCGTCAAAATTTTCAACATCCTCATTGTGTACAAACATATATCTTAACAATATGCCACTGTCGGCTAGTTACACTGGTTCGAAGTCCTCCTGCACCGTTGTCAATCCCCAGTTAAATTGAGATTATACAGCATCTTGTGATTGTGTTTGCCCAGCTGGAAGCAAGAGTCACAGACCAAGATGCTTTCCTGAAAGAGGATGTCAGGCAAAACAACAGTTGCATTGAACTGTACATGTCTGGTTTTTCAACTAAAGAATCTGATTCAACTCACAAACGGTAAAAAATGAACTCTTTAACAACAGTCTATCTGTCAATAGTATTATACTGACTCATCCTATCATCATTCTGTGTCAGCTGTCATGCAGTGATCGAGGACAGACTAGTTCAGGTGAGAGAGCTGGAGCGTCAACTCCAAAGACTACGCAAGGAGCAGGAGGAGCTGGAGGAAAGGAACGAGGAGCTGGAGGCTTTGCTTGGCGAGGCCCAGAATGCCAGCAAGGAGGAGAGGCTTCGACATGACGGAGAACTGGAGGGACTACATCGACGGGTAATAATGTCCTTTAAATCCTCCCTGCAAAATACTGTGTATTGTTATAATTATGGTTAATATTTTGATGGAATTAATGGAAGTCAGGTTTCCAGACATCAAGTAATGCAAGTCCTTTAGTCACTGTGAGGGAGTTTAGGTTGGAGTTTAGGGCCTTTTCCTTGCAGGGTCAGTAATAGATGTGAACTGATCATGCAGATCAAAAACCTCGAGGCAGAGCTGAAGAAGCAGGAAACTCAAGAAAAGCTGTTAAAGAATGGCGAAGAGGTCAAAACCACAGAGTCCTTCTTACAGATGGTAAGAAACACCAAATGTCTGTGTGATAACAGGTACAAAAGAGGTAGAATGAGTCCCATTGAGGCTTTTAAATATACTTTCCTTTCTGATTAGAACATAGTGCAAAAACATATGAAACCTTAACATTTAAAGCAAGACATGACTAAGGGCTTATTTTAATTGATCAGTTTCCAATTTCATTTTGAGTACCTGTAACAACTATCATTTTTATGCTGATATTTTACACTTGCATGCTTTGAGTGTATGTACAGTGTATTTGGTTGTTTTTCTGTACAGGACACTTCTGCAAAAATAAATAAATAAATAAAATAAAATAAAAATTTTTAAAAATATATAATTTACTGAAAAATTGTGGACAATGTAAAAAAAAAAAAAAATGTTACATAAAAATGAATCCTGGATCCAAGTCCAAAATACAACAGGGTCATCTTCTGCCCCATCCCACCACAAAGTTTAATGGAGGGACAACAGGTAAACATCAGAGGTGGGTAATCCAGGTCCAGAAAGTAAAAACCCTGCCACAGTTTGGCTTTAGCCACAGGTGCATCTAATCAACCAGCAGGTAAACAAGTTACTTACCAATCATTCAAGTAGAACCTCCTGTGACTAAAGCCAAACTGGGTTTTTACTTTCTGGATCTGGCTTACCCACCTCTGGTAAACATTTGTGTAAAAAGTGATGAACTGACTTGTAATTAAAGGTTAAAAGTCGAACCAATAATTGTCAATTACCCACTCACATAAAGTTATGGAAACTAAGGTTTGAATCAAGACAAGACTCTGAATTACCCTGCATGTGGCAGTTTAGTGCAGAAAAGTTAACATTGTAAAAAAACGAAAGCATATATGAGTCATGCTCCTTTGTTGCTGTATGTCAAGCACCTACGGGACAGTGGCTCAGAAAGAATGGCTTTGCTGGAAGCTCGGCTGACAGAGGAGAAGGACTGGAGGAAACAACTAGAGCTCGACCTCAGTGCAGCTCAGGCTGCCTTAAAAAAAGACAAGGAGGTATCACACGTTACATCGCTTAATTGTATGTGTTTGATTTTTTTCCCTACCTTGTAAAAATTGAAACAAGAACTACACATCTTCTTATTCTAAACAAGGCTTTGCAGATCGGTGAGAGAGAGCTGAAGAAGTTAAGACTTGAGGTTAACAGTCTCACGACTGAATGCCAACAAGGGAAAACTCTTATCAAGGGTCTCAACCAAGTCAAAGGGGAAAAGGCTGTTCTCGAGGAGAAGGTTTGCCAGCTGTTGTCTTCGTACAGTAGACTAGAGTGGGCTTTTCTATTTTTGCAAGGAACTGCAGTAGAACATAGCCTACCACATAAACTTATAATCAACCCATTTTTCATCAGAGGGTTGCATGAGCACAGCATAACCTGTTTCCTGGCGCTTCCTCCAATTTAATTTTTTTTTATAAACTAATAAATGGACACTAGGATTGCCATATCATTCTGTGCTAAGATTCACATCCTAATTTATGATTGAGTACAGACAAGGTTCTTTTAAAACAATCAACTCAGCATTTGCATTCAATAATTAACATAATATATATTTAATTACCACGCTTTAATATATCTTTCAGATAGCCCAGATGGAGCGAGCTCACCGTCGACTCCAGAGTGAGGTGGAACATCACAAAAACAGTAATAATACCCAAAGGGACCTGCACGATAACAGAATACAGGTGGAGCAGCTACAGGAGCAGGCTGACCGGCTGACCAAAGAACTAAGTAGCCTTCAGACACAACACAACACACTCAGGTTGGTGGAATTTGAGGTATGGCTCGGAAATGCTGAAAGGAGAGAAATTACTGGTACATGACAGGATGTCCCACCAAAGCTTTTTTGTTTGGCTTTATATATATTGGCTTTCCCAGAGATGAGATGGCCTCTGAGCAGCGGCAGACTGCTGAGCTGCAGGCCAAGCTGAGCGACAGCATCCAGAAGAAGCTGGAGGTTGAAGGGGAAAGAGAGAAACTGGAGCTTGAGATACAACAACTGCAGCAGCATCAGGGACCTGTCCATTTGGCTAATGAAGCACTTAGCAGCAACTTGAAGTCACCCCAGTTAGACCCAGGTTTTGGTTCAGTGGAGAAGACCAAAGACAAATGCTTGGATCAGGTAATTGTATTGATTTTCCTCCGCCAAAGCTGATAGTTATTTTGATACAATATTGAACGATTCATATCAGATGATAAACAGATCCACATTGATATTCCAGCATGTTTTATACAGTACTTGATGAACTGAATACTACACTAAACTGTTTTTCTGACATTTTTTTTTTGGGGGGGGCTTAGTTTTTTTGAGTAATTTTTTTTCTGTTTTCTGAATTTTTTTTTTCTGTTATACTGAATATTTTTTTCCTGTTTTACAGAATGTTTTTTTCTGTCATAAAAAAAAAAATCCAAAAAACGGGGGAAAAAATTATTCTGAAAAATGGGGGAAAAAAAACTCAGAAAAACAGGGGGGGGATATTATTCAGAAAAACAGAAAAAATTATTCAAAAAAAACCAAAGAAAAATTATTCCAAAAAACAGAGCACCAACTTCTGTTTTTCAGAGTAATTTTTTTGGACCTCTGAACTCCAAGTGACCTGTTGCAGACCACTGACCTGTATGTATGACTGGATAGCCGATAGACCATACATACATGCCAGTGCAAGCCATTGAAGTCACAGGGCGGCCAAATTGTTACTCCCACCTCGCAAGCAGACTACTGTATAAACTATATGCTATACGTACAGATGAAACATATGTAGCTCGTAGGCAGTTAGTGTAAGGCCGGAGGCGGGGTGGGTGTTTTGTTCCATTTTGTTAAAAAAAAAATAGTGATCACCACGGCACAAACCCCCCATCCCGCATCCGGCCTTATACTAACTGCCTACGAGCTGTATACTGTATGTCTCATCTGTACGTATACCATATAGTTCAGTAGTCTGCTCGCGACGTGGGAGTAACAAGATCGCCGCCCTGTGTCTTCAACGGCTTGCACTGCCGTGTATGGGCTATCGGCTATCCAGTTGTATATACTAGGTCAGTGGTCTGCAACAAGTCATTTGGAGTTCAGAGGGCCAAAAAAATTACTCTGAAAACCAGAAGTTGGTGCTCTGTTTTTTGGAATATATTTTTTTTCTGTTTTTTGGAATAATTTTTTCCCCCTGTTTTTCGGAGTAATTATTTATTTATTTATTTTTGAATATTTTTTTTTTTTTATGACAGAAAAAAGTATTCAGTAAAACAGAAAAAAAAGATACAGTATTCAGAAAAACAGGAAAAAAAATACTCAAAAAAAACAAAGCTCCCCAAAAAAAATTGTCAGAAAAAGTTTTTTTTTTCTCAAGTGAATGCAATACGCTTCCGTAGAATACAATAAAAGTTTTTTTTTTTTTTTTTTTTTTAATAATCTGGGCTCCCATTTTATCTTTACTAAATCTCGCTAATAATGCATTTGTATGATTTTCATCTCAAGCATCAATGTCTCCTCATTCTCTCATTAGTCCCTGAGCATAGTCCTGAGTCAGAGGTCAGAGGAGGCTAAGCATTTGAAGCAAGACCTGCAAAGAGTACAGAACCTTTTCACCTCAGCAGAACGAGAGCTGCGCTATGAAAAGGAGAAGAACGTGGACCTGAAGAGGCACAACACCCTGCTGGACAATGAAAAACTTAAGGTTGTTTTTGTATTCTTTGGGCAGCCATTTCTTACCTAAGGCCTGGAATTTTTCAAATTTTAAAAATTTTTTAGCTGTGAGAGGCCCCACACACACAGAAAAAAAAAATCAGGCAATGAACAGTTTTGGTCGTTTTGTGTGTAGTCTGCTACGTTTATCTCAACACAGAGCACCACATACGCATAAATACTGTTTAAGCAACCTCCGGAGCTGGTCTCACAAACACAAAGACAAGCAGACACTTCCGAAGTTCCTGGTAGGCACCAATGGTTGTTTAGTGCTTCTGAAGGAGCGAAGGCAGGAGCATTGTAAAATGGCGATGATGAATGATGGCTACATTCCGTTCATGTCACAATCCACGCAGTCAAACAACTTGAGAGGAGTTAGCGTACCACACCAATGTAAAGATTTTTGGTCGTAAATATCATACACGTTTAATATTTAAGCTTGTGGGACTGACTCATTTTTAGCCCCATTATTGGGACAAATCCACTTTTAACATACCTCAGACATAAGCATAATCTTAAGGACCATCTTATGAGACATAAGATTGTCGGTTGTTGAACATCTTTTATTGGAAAGGGGCAAAATCAGGACAAAAATAACACGATTGTCTGTGCGTACCCACACTTAAGCTGTAAAATGGTGGAGTGACACATTCAAGGAAATGTTGCTAAGAATAAAATTGCCTCCTTTAGCTTTCTGCAGAGCTGAACCAGGCGCAAACCAAGCTGGCCCAGGTGGAGCAGAGTCTTCAGACTCAGATGGCCAGTTCAGAACGTCAGCAACAAAGAATCAGAGAGCTGGAGCTGGAACTGGCACACAATTCAGCCACCCGCAGCGTCGCCAATAGTCTCCAAGAGGAGTTGCAGGCCGAGAGGGCACGGGTCATAACTGCTGACAAAAAGGTCAGTATGTGTCCCATTTTTGCATCACTATGTTTTGCTTTAAGGCAAATGAAGGTGATAGTCCTGATGCTTGTTCTTACCTTCTATGGTTAAATCCAGTGTTGGGTTGTTCTTTTTGTTTGTTGATTCAAATTTCTGTCCGCAATTTTTAATTTAGATTTGATTTTATGATGCTAGTAATTTTATTCTTCAAAGAATATTCTCATCTACTTTACATGGCACATTATCATAAAAAAAGTAAGAAAGATCAGTACAGTATATTTTTTTAACTTAATATCTTTAATAATGGGCAAAAAGTTTTCTGTTAAATCTTTACCAATTTGAAAGAGTTGGACAATGCAAGATCAGAAACTGTAATGAAGGGGTGTCAAATATATGGCCCGAGGGTCGGATCAGGCCAGCAAAAGTGTTTAATCTGGCCCGCGAGATGATTTGTAAAGTGTAAAAAATAATAATAATAATAATAAATAAATAATAATAAAAATGTCGGACTAATTAATCAGCCGGCCACAATCAAAACATATAAATTTGTAATTTCACAAGCAGTCCTCAGATGAGCAATGCAACTTGTACGGGGAATCGTCATCCTGGATGTCGTTATCTGACACACAACTTAAACTATGGTTTGTTTAATTATTATTTTTTTTTGTAATCATACACAAACATAAATGTGTTAAATACGACATAAATCAATTACTGGTAACACAAATAGATATGACAAGGATTAACGTCCTTATAACATCATTAACTGCGCCACGCAATGCATTCTGGGAACAATATATATGCAAAAAAGGTCGATTTAACACATCCGGAACGTATATCGGCAAAGTGTTGCCACGTTCCATTTGCATTCGTGTTATTTTTCAGAACAATATGATTACAGTTGAGCTCCGAAATTTAGGGCTGGTGTCAACTTCCGCTTACCCGCAGGACTTTAAATCGGGAATCCAATCAAAGGGTTAGAAATTCCCCTTTTCCCTCACCGGCTCTAAGGCGTCAGCGCGAGGGGACGGGAATTAGTTAAGCCGATATATCAAAGTGGATTCACCTAGGTTTGTTCACTGTCTTCTTATCATGAGGCCAATCCGTTTTCATCCACCTATCAATCCTGAGTGAATAACCACACAGAGCCCAGGAATGATAATCTGGACACCTCACTTAAATTGGCAGCTCCACTTTTCTGAGTTGTTTGCATTTGTTATTGACCTAGTCATTTAATAATCCTTGTGAGGATCATACGGATTTGTTTCTAATCAAGCAGGAGTATTTGACTTTATTAATACAAATACAGACACTGTTTGATGTTATTCGAGTGCACTTACCTTTTTCCGGACGTCCATTGCTGTTGTGTCCGTCTCGAAGGAAAATAATACGGACTTATAAAATGTCCAAAAGAAATAGAACAAAAATAAAATAAACAAATAAAATAATTAATTCACACTTGGTCTTTCAATTATTTTATTTCCAATGATGATATAGCAAATATAAATCATGAAAATCACATTTAAAAATAAAACATGAAATCAATAAGAAATAAAATGAAATAGGAAACAGGAAATCAAAGATAATATTTAAACCTTTTATAAGATCTTTCTAAGATTGATCATTTCTCAAAAGAGCTCAAGACCAGATTTAGAATAAGACGTTTTTGGCTAAAAATAATTCGAAGGTATGGGAGTGGTTAAATGGCTCTTACCCTACATGCGATTAATCTTTCATACCTTCCTCTTAACCGTCTTATTGATAAAAGTTTTGTACTTTACCCAATCTGTGAAGAATGTTCCGTTCGTAACTAAGAGTCAAAGACCCGTCGTGATAAACCTAAGTCCCACGTAGCTGCGAAACCGTCTTCAGTAACACACTCCATCCAGATCACATCGCAGGGTGACGAAGAGAGAGCGTAGATCCTCGTTGGGGAAGATATTTTATAACCTTTGGTCCGTGTCACTGTTTTCCTCAGTGTGAGTGTATCCTTCCGCGTCTTGGGGGATTTCCAGTCTTTTCACATATCAATGCGCAAAGGGAACTTGCTCTCAGTAATTTTCCACACAGATGAGTCATAAGCGCACAACGTTGGGCTTAACACTCACAGGAAACTGGTCGCGCTCTGTGGTATCCGTAGCTTAGCAATCAAAAGTGTCAAAGGTCTCGGCTCTATTCAGCAATCATGAACATTAAAATCAGTAACATTATATATATATTAATGTTCTAAACATAATTATGCTAGCATGAATAACATGTATATACATGACATGTTAATCCCAAATTCTCTCAGGGAAACTTAACAGGTTAATTCTAGTTCTTGTTTCACATCATGCATGTCATTGTTGAGAGGACAATACATACAGGTAATCTTTTCACTTAATGCAGTTACAGCAATATCATCAGCAATTAAGACAGTATCGCTTGTAAAGAAAATAAAAGAAAAGACAGCAAACTTCATAGTTGGCATCAATGTGCTGTAATCATTGATCCATAAATCAGGTTAACAATTGTCGAATATAGAATGTGTATATGTGTATTATTACTTAGTTCAGGATCCCATTTATTTACACTTAAATTGTATTTATTCACTTCCTTATATGGGATGTCCGGGCTGTGCTGAGTAGGCGGCTTGGTTGTACAGGTTTGGCGGCATCTGGTGGTTGCTTTAGGGAGCTACACACAGAGGCCATTTGGTTTTGGTTTTCAGTCCTATAGACACCAATTGGTCTCGAACTAAGAATTGAGTCTAGTCCATTAATTCGTTATCTCATTTTACATGATATGGCGTTACATCTGACCCACTCAATTCGACACTGGTCCACGAAAATCTGCGTATAAATTACGGCAATTGTTTTTAAGTTATATACCGTTATTTTCCCCATGCGGCCCACTTGATAATATATTTTGCTTCATGCGGCCCCTGAGCTAACATGAGTTTGACACCCCTGCTGTAATGTATCTAGATATGATCCAGCATAAAGTTTTCAACGAACCTAATGTGAATGTTTTTTTAAATGTGGGGGTATGTGGGGCGAAAAAAACACGCAAGTATCATGAAAACATGCAACAAGATTCAAATCCAAACTTCATAAGTGTGAGGCAAACATGCTAACCATTTTTTTCACTGTTGCTGCCTAGCACTGATTTTACAGGGAAACTCTTTTTTTTTTTTTAATATGTCTATATGCTTCAATCCCTCTCATCAGATCATCTTATGTGGTGTGCATATCTATACTTATATTCCAGTTTTCTCCCTGGATCCAGAAGATCTGGATCTGGGTCCTTTCAGCTAATCAGAACCTTGCGTTTCACTCACTGATTTTTGCCGATGTCTCTGCTCTCTAAGAGCTCATTTAAGATTTATGGAAATTTCTGTCTGGTGTTGTTAGTAGTTTTAGATAGACTGTGAGCACTGAGCAGCACTAGTCTGTTGTCAGTTGCATTTGATTGTAACATCAGGTTGTGGAGCTGCAGCAACAGCTCAAGACGACGCAACACCAGCTGCGCATGGAGGAAGCTCGAGCCAGTGAGAGCATTCGCCTGGAACGGGACAGCAGAGATCTATCTGACACCTTGTCCTCCTTGAGAGCCCAACAGCAGGAGGACCACATCAAAAGGTCTTAACAAAGTGCAGGAATGCCAACCTAATGTCCTGCATGAACTTATGTATCACCATAACTAAGCTGACCTCATCCTCCATCTGTCGTTTTCAGGAAACTCTTAGAGCAGCGTGAAGAGGAGCTCCAGCACCAGGTACGTTCCCTGAGGTTGAAGGAGGCTTCGCTCACCAGAACCAATGCCGAACTCGGCCACCGCGCACAACAGATGGAGGCAGAACTTATTAAGGTCCGAGAGGAGGTACGGAATATCGTCATTGTATTGGTTACTGGACCCTTGAAAGAACTGCGGTTGAAAAATCTGACCTACAATTTCAGGAAAACTATAGTCCAAAATTCAAACAAAATTGCACCATATTTATATTTTTCCATTCACCTTTTTTTTTTTTTTTTTTTTTTTAAATTCCATACTGGGATCCCTGATTCATCTTTATTACTCTTGTAGCGTATACTGTATATGTGAAGTGTGTCTTCTTAGAGAAACCTAAGGGTGTTTTTGATCCGATCACACTGATAGAAACACTTTTTTTTTTTTTTCCCCAGATAAGAGATGACCAAGTGTGTTGTCGCAGACTGAAGGATGATCTAGCGGACAGCCAATTGGAATGTGACAGAATGCAAGGAGAGCTCAAGCAGGTTTTCCTGCAATTGAATACATACGTCAGGTGAGACCAAAATGTTGTTCTTACATGGAATGCAACATTATTACGGAGGACCAAAACTGCCAAAATAAAGAAATTAATATATAAGTGAATAAAAGCGAAAATATTCACAGATAGAAAAAAATAAAATTTAAAAATTTAAATACAAAATAATAAATAAATAAAAGTGCATGTGGAACTAAATCCAACAATAAATATATAAATAGCATTAAATAATCAATAAATAAAAACACTCTGCTCTAACATTTATTTATTTTATGGTCAGCAGGAAATATTCAAATGATGGGGCTAAATAAATGTGAGAGCAGAGCATTTTTATTTATTGATTGATATTTAAATCCATCCATCCATCCATCCATCCATCTTCTTAACCACTTGCTCCTCATTAGGGTCTCAGGAGTGCTATTTTCAGATTCATTCATTCATTCATTCATTTGCTTATTTATAATTTTGGCCGATTTGGTGCTCCATACATGATAGATTTTTCAGCATGTAGAATTTTACAGCTTAATAAGATCACACTGTGAGTCATAGATCTGAGATATCAGATGGTAATGCGTCATGTTAATAGCTTCATTGCAACTCCAACTAGGAAGTACAATGAAAAACAGAGCAGACACAAGACGAAACTACATCAGGCCAAGCAGGTCTATCTGCAAGCCACTGCACAGCGGGATAACACCATCCAAAAACTGGAGAATGACTTATCCCTGGCCAGCAGTCTCTCCAACAAGGTCAAGTGTTATGCTGTCACATGCCACTATCATGTGTAACCAACTTTAGAAGCATGTCTTCGTTTGAAAGTACATCATGAATTGTGTAAGACTTTACAAAAAAAAAAAAAACTACAGGAAAAGGAGAGCATCCAGAATGTGCTGGAGGAAAATGAGAAGCTTCTGGAGGAGAGGAGGAGGCTCTTGCTGAAGATAAGTGAGGCGGAGGAAGTGGGCAGCAATGGCATGAGGACGGCATCCACCGTCCAACACAGGTGTCAGTCAGTCTGACCTTTCAACAACATGCACATATTGACCATTCTTTCCACTGATAAGGATTTCACCTCTCTTTAAAGAGCAACTGTGTGGTGGTCGTAGTAGCATTAGTATTAGTAGTAGTTGATAAACACAAACTGAACAGTGTGTCTCCCCAAGGGTCATCGTCTTAGAAGCAGAAAACGTACGACTACAGGATCAAACGTTGAGGCTGTCCAGTCAGGTCACCTCCTTAGAGCGTGCCTTGAGGAACGCCCAGTCTTTCAACAACAATGAGGTAACACACGTGTGTGTGTGTGCTCACATAGACGCACAAATTAACAGTTCTAGCCCAACCTCTGATTGATGAATTGATCAGTCAAAGAGGCATGTCTCATTGATTCTCTCCTTTGTTTTCAAAGACTTTTAATGCATTAATGATCTCAATTGAACAGACTTCCAAGAAAGTTCTTTGTGACAGCATCATGCAAACATCAAACGCAAGGTATGAACGTAAAAAAACAAAGAGCGTCCTCATCATTGTATTTGCCACCAGACACATTCTGCCATTGTCGCACGTCTGTGTCCAATAGCCTCACGTCCGTTTCCTATGACCCCTGGGAGTTGTTGGACGCAATCTCCCGCACCAAGTTTGAGAATGTGACGGACGGCACACGAGCATCTGTCTCCACGCAGCAGCCATCAGAACAAGGCTACCTGAACCTCGTCTCCCCACTATTTCCTCCTGACAATACGCTGGGGAGTCCAAATAGCAGTGATGATGCGTGAGAGGCACCAGAACCTGATGACCAAAAGACAAAGGGTAACATAACATATAACATAGGTGGAATCAAAAGACTATAATTATAACAATAATAATAATAATAATAGGTCTTCCCCTGCGGTTTGTGACAAGGGGGTATTACAAAATAGGACAAAGTACGTCAGGCCAGTGAATGTTGAAATGATATTTGACTGAGATTTAAAGCAGCACTTTATCAATTATTTCATTATGTTTACATGTCGGAAAATGTAGCTGTTGGATGTGAGTAATTTGTATGTTTTTTAAATGACAATTTGCAATTTTGTGTTATTTTGCCAATGTTATTACATTTATTAATCGTATTGCGCAGACTTTTGCCTGTGTTGCTATCTATGCCATAGTTTGCAGCCACAACATTATGATGACTTACACAATATAATGATAGCCAATACAAGAGCTACATCAAATATTGTGCACAAACGTATGCAGCGTAAATCAGTGATTACCGTGTTTTTCGGACTATAAGTCACTCTGGAGTATAAATCGCAACAGTCAAAAAAATACATCATGAAGAAAAAAAAAATTAAGTTGCTCTGTAGTATGAGTCGCATTTTTAGGGGAAATGTGTTTTACAAATCCTGAGACTGAGAACAATAGAGCTTGAACTCACACCAAAAATCTCCCTTCCCTATTCGTGGGTGCATTCAGAAATACGCTCCAATTGTGCACGGCTGACCTCTTACTGTTTGGAAACTCAGAGGGTTGTTCAAATGTACATTTTGAGTGCTCAAAAAAAAATTAAAAAAAATGCCAGAGCCCAGTGCGGCAGTACAGATGGAAACAATTTCAAGCATGAGCTTCTGATTTCTTTATAACATAGGCTGCGTTCGTAAATTAATGGGAGGGGAACACGCTCTGACCCTGTGAACACGCATTCAGAGTTGTTGGGCATCACAGTGAATTTCTGAACGCATCCCCTGATAACTGATAATAGTGAGCGAGTTACGGTAGAAAGAAACTACCGCTTCTAACTATGGATTTTTTCTTTTAATTTGAAAGTGCAGTGTAGTCCAGAGTATACGTGGGTATACAGAGTATATCTACTTTTTCAGTCAGCATTGAGGATACCCACTTCTAAATCCCCTCTGATGTACACCGTTCAGCCATGGCCTAACCTCCTCTGCCTCTAATTGGCTGTTACCCCCGCCTACACTTTTTGCATGAGGGCTGATGAGCCAATCGGACGCAGAGTCGGGCGGGTCATGTCGAGGAAAACTATCCTTCAAATGCTCCCTCGAGCCACAATGGCGACCCAGAAATTTCGCTGAGGTGAACTGATTTGCCCTTGTACGCTGGATACTTGATCGCGACATGGGTTCGATTCCCGGGGTGGTCGCTGCGGGTTACACACTACATGCACTAATGAAGTTTTATAGTCACTACTTGATTTTTAAGTACCGATAATTTAAAACACAAGAATGGGGACACAGAGTTTAAGATTCAGCACAAAACAATACTGGCATCTAACCAGACTATTTTTCACTATTTTTGTTCATTGTTCACTAAGTATAATAATTTGTTTTAAAACATATACTTTATGTTTGCCTTTTTGCTAAATACTTTTTATATTATTTTAGGCTGATTGTGTTACCGAACTGTTCTCAAGTCATGATAATTTTATTATTGTGAGCAAGTACAAATGACAGATTTTTAATTAACGTTTTTCTGGACTTAAAAAAAAAAATGGTGAGGAGACCTCTACACCACTGTGACAGGGCTTACCTTAACTAGAGACCCGCTTCTCCAGAAGTAAAATTGTGTTTTGTTTTGTTTTTTTTATTATTATTTTTTTAGCCTTTTTCTGAGGAAGCCGCATGCTCCAATAGCAATATAGTACGTCACACATTAGTTGCCATCACTACTAATTATTTTTCTTCAATTTCTTTGACTATTTTCTTTTGGCAGTTCAGCCCACTACTAGAAATGTACCAAAAGATTTTGCCAACCACCAAACAAAAGTCAACACCATTAGGGAACTGAAATTTTGGGTGCCAGTCCAAGCAATAATTTTAATACACAAATTGCATCTGAGTATAAGTCACAGGATCAGCCAAACCATTAAAAAAATGTAATGGGTGTGATTGTGTTCCCATTATCAAGCAATGGGTTAACAGTTTCTAGTAAAATTAGGAGTCAGACCAGACCTGACATGTTGAATCGGTTAGACTACCAAAAGAACAATACTGAGCTCTCTCTTTAAAAATAAATAATGAGAATAAAAAAGGAATCAGACCAGATGTATGTAAATTATCTTTGGTGTCACTGCATTCAGTGCGGCCATTATCAAGGAGACAAGCTTTGATTAACGCATTCAAGTTGCTTTGCAAAAACAAAACAAAAAAAACATTTTATTTATCTCTTTATTGTGGAAGTGGTCATAATGTTGTGGCTGGTCAGTGAATACCAGGTCTTGCTTCACTCCTGTTGCCACTACAGTATTGATACTAAGCTTGTTTTAAACGTCAAAAGAAAGTGAAGTTTTGTTTTTCTTTCCGTCTGTCTCCAAGCATATAATTTATTTGTTCATTCTTGGGACAATTTGTGAGAAAAGTTATTACAGTAAATTAGACACTAAGAGTGAGTTTTATGTTTTGTACTATCACATCACCATGTGCATTTATTATACACAATAGGAACAGAAGAAACCTTCGTCTCCTCTTAAATGTGTCAAAATGACAAAGTGTGACTTTGTCTCGCTGCTGTGTGACGTGGTTGATAAATAGAAGTGTGCATGAAACTCAAAAGAACCTTGACCCTAGTATTTTTTTTTTTTTACAAATATTGTCATAAATAAATAACTTACACAAATTTGCTTTTGCATCTTGCTCTGCATGCAGAAAGCCTCCATTACAGAAAAACAAGCAAACTGCACTACATTTATAACAGTCTCTTTATTAAACAAGGTAAAGGTACAAAGTTTTTTTGTTTTAAGTTTGAACCCATGGGTTAATGTTTCAGTCTTGGTTGTGCATATTTACTTGTCTAGATTTGAAACTGTATATGAAGTCACAATGCAAGACAGGAAAAGGTTTAATAAATCTACTCAATATTTTTCCATAGAGAACTCAGGTTAAACAGTTATACAGATTACAGCTCCATGCAGGAGGGAACGAGGAGGAGAAAAAAAAAAAAAGGCTTACAGGACTGAATACTGCAGAACACAATACAGAGTAATGGAGATGGGATGAAAACAGTTAAGGCTTACATTTAAAATAACAGATAGAAAAGATTAATAACATACAAAGGTAATAGTTTTTTTCTCTCCAAACATATTTATGAAACCTTTAAAAATAGATATTATAAATGAGTAACATATTATACAGTACAGCAACATGAACATTCTGCCCCTTATCTCCCAAGACAGAGTAAAGTTGAAGAGGCAGGATTTGTTGGCGTAAATCTCAAAAGTTGCCCAGCCCAGTGACTTGATAGCACTTGGACTTTTTTTGTTGACTGTTTATTTTTGTACATTGTTTGCGGTTCCCTCTCAAACGTGACGCTTCGCCGTAGCACCTTTCCACAAGTGCCCTGAAGGATACTGCGTACCCTATTAGTACCATCAAGCGGCTTACAAGTACATCAGAAACACAACGAAGAATACTGTGTGCAGTCAAAATAATACTACTCACGAGAGAACGTAAAAGAGGAAAGTCTTGTGAATATGGGCATCTACAATACATTTGGAAAGTGTTCAATGCACTTGACTTTTTCCATATGCTATGCAGTGGCCATGACGGTTGTCAAAATTATATCGAGTAAAACCTGTTTGTGGTGCAAAAAAGATTGGGGGCCAGATTGCTGACCTAGAGAAAATGTGCCAATCCGGTTATTGGTCCCATACGGTACAGTATGTCAGAGGTGGGCTGACTGACAACTGCACCCATGAAACATGAAACATGAAACAAATTAATGCTGTTTTTTTGTTTTTTTTTCCAATGGTAGGAACTGGGAGACTAATCAGGACTGAGCAAAAGATGAATGAAACAATGTCCAGATAAAACTGAATGAAAAGTTTGGCTCTTGATTTGGTACTGGGATGATGGCTCATTTTTCAGAAGTGTGTCAATCCACTGGCAAACATTTCAAAAGAACTTGTATTGTGTTATGAGTGTAGAACTAAAGAAACCAATTCAAATTGTAAAAAGCGTGTAACATAAAATATGGAAAAAGTGAATCACTGAAGACTTTCCACATAAACGGTTTATTGTGGCTGTTTATACTGCAGTTTATTTCTGATGGATAAAGCTCATGACAAATTCTTGAGTTCTGTACAGTTTCTTCACATTTTGGTCCAATGGTTAGAGTTAATGCTCGCTAAACAAATAAAATTAAGTGTGTATTTTTTTTGTATAATTATATTTTTAGTAGGCAAGGTAAGTATGGCTGATTAGACCTGGCACCAGTTATGTGTGTAGCAACTAATACTTGTAAAATAAAGCTTAATACTTCAAGATTGCTTTCATATGGCACTAACTTGCAGGGCAGTGGGGAATAGTCGTTTATAAAATCAGTGTTAATGTGATCGCATAACACAATCACCAAGGTGCCATCAAATGGGGAGTACAGGATTTAGGTGGGAGTGAGAACTTTGCTTCCCTTTATGAGTCTCTACTCCTTCCCTCCTCACATCAATTAAACAATACAATCATTAAATGCTTCCATTGTCGATTGCCTCTCTCAAAATTTTGATGACCCTGTAAGCGTGTTCTTGTACAACCATGTGAGTAAAACAACAGAAACAGAATTGCCTGTTTTATTTCTTTCCTATACCGTCACTGCTCCTAGCTGCCACACAGATATTAATGCCCTTTGGCATTTTCCCATCCAACTTGATTTCAACAATTTGAGCCAAAGCAACGAGGCCTAAAAAGTGCTTTCAGATTCTCTTTGGATGTCTCTAGAACACACCCAGCAAATATTTTATCCATTCTTTTTCTCGGTGAGGAATTTATCATCTGGTGTGTAGAAATCCCATTTAATGGAGGAGGAAGAAAAAAAATAAACATTTGATGGCCAATTTATCTGAGCCCATATTCATAAAAAAATCATCTGCACTCAGAGGACCCTTTATGAAAAGAGGCGCAGGCTGTTTACATGATGCTTACGAAAGTGCTTAATCAATCTGACGCAAAACATTCTTTGCCACCCCATCTTCGGGACAACATCTAGCTGTATGTTACATTCACTAAATGTTGACCCCGTTCTCGACTCCAGCACTGAATGCTTACGTCAGCTGTCATAATGCTAATGTAAGCCTTTTATGTAGATGACCGCAGGTGCAGGTCCTGCGAGGCTCGCGCCTAAAACGTACGATACTCGGCGCCGGGCAGCTCAGATAAGGGAGATCCGTATGGGGATGCTGGGAGACTCGGTCCTCTGGGGGGACTGGTGGCTCACTAGGTGTTCCACCACGGTGTGTTTGGACATGTGCTTCATTAGGTACGTCTCCTGCAAAGACAAATAACATACATTGTGAGCCTCACTTCACACAATACTAACACAAGTACAATTGTTACTGGAGATTAGACCGATTATCGGCTGGGCCGATATTCAGCATTTTGACAATAACGGCATCGGCCATTTTGAAGAACCATATGGCCGCTAAAGGATCCATTTAAAAATTGTGCGGGGGGGTGGGGGGGGGGAGAAATTATGGAACTAATTATTATAGATGTTTCTGACCCTGGGAACTCGCTGATGAGACAAGTACAATTTTAATACTTCAGATATTTTGATATTAAAAAAAAAAATATATATATATATATATATATATATATATATATATATATATATATATATATATATATATATATATATATATATATATATATATTTATATATATATATATATATTAGGGCTGCACGATATTGGAAAAACATGCGATATGCGATATACTTGCTGAATATAGCGATATCGATATTATTGCGATATTTAACATGTACCTAAAGAAATTACATTTTTATTACCTAATGAAAGAAACATTTTTCATGTGGCAAAATAAGCAACCTTGATGTAATCTTAGTTAATTAATTGTAATTATGTCTTGATAATTTTCAATTATTGAATGGCGATGCACATTTTAGTTAGCATATGACTGGTTAAATTCATATAAAAAGCATAAAATTCCATATAAAACTTATTGCATGCCTTTGCGATATGCATATTGCAAGGGCCAATATCGCGATAGATATTTTTTTCGATATATTGTGCAGCCCTAATATATATATATATATATATATATATATATATATGTATGTATATTTAAAATTTACTGTAGTAAACAATACGTTATTTACTTCAGTTTTTAATTAACTTTTGAAGGCATGCTACTGCCTCTGTAAGATTCCTTAACCTTCTGTTAATTTGTACAACAAGGATGCCATTTGACTATTTTTTTAAAACTACAATATTTTACTAACACTAAAACGTTCAATAAACTTATGCTAAAAAAACAAAAAACAACACAAGACTATAGTTTTCAATGAAATTTTTGATGGGAATATTTTCCCTTTTAGTTAAAATGAATAGTTGGTCCAAATATCGGTTATTAGCGTCCTTGACTACTAATAATCAGTATCAGCCCTGAAAAAACCATATCGGTCTCTCTCTAGTAGTAAGTTACTATGACATCACTGCACAGCACATCAATAATTTTCTTTCTCGGATGCCACTTTTTGACTTAAAACAAGAAATTTAAACTACTTTGGGACAATAGCTCATACACATTATGGCTTTATGGGATTAGAAGAAATACGACATGATGCTGTTGCTGAAATAAAAAAATTAAAAAATAACAGTAAAGACTGCTCTGAGTCGCTGACTTTGCAGCTTATCATAGCATTCCCAAAATTCCTGCCACTTGTGCCACCTGTGAGACGACACACTGCTGGAGGCAGATATCATAGAAGAAGAAACACTTTCTTCATTTTGCAAGCAACCGTGGCCAACATAGCAACCGCTGCTGCTTTATTCTTGTTGTGGGAGTCAAGGCTCGAGGAATGGTGGAAGTAATGTATATTTAATTTTGGCACTCTAGCATAGCTACAGCTTTTATGTAAACTATTAAATAGTTTACAGTATTTACAATATGTAAATTCAAATGTACTTAATTACACATTGCACGACATGCTTCACTTCTCAATGAGAATCATCACTACACAGAGGTCCAGGTATGCATGCTCATGCATGTGCGATAGTTTACTTACTGAGGTGTACGCCCGGCCACACATGCTACAGCAGTAGGCCTTCGCGTTTTTGATGGCATGCGCCGACAAGTGGATCTGCAATGATGCCGAGTCCGAGTAGGCACGGTAGCAGTTGGGACATTTGTACGGCTTGTCTTTATTGTGCTGCCTCTGGTGAGACTGGAAAGATGCGTTGATCATCGTTTAAAATGACTTCTTATCTCCCTGTGCGTATTGAAGCTAGAATGGTGTGAATAAACCAACCTGGAGATTGGACAGCTGGGTAAAAGCCTTATCACATCCGGGGTGAGCACATTTATAAGGCCGGTCGCCGGTGTGGATTCTGCGCCAAGAGGAAGTGGGGCAAGTAATTCATTATAAACTTGTTTGCTAGAATTCTCTTGAACGTTCCCTAACCGACCTGGTGTGCTGCTGCAGATGTGAGAGCTGGCGGAAAGAGTTGTCACAGTAGGAGCAATGGTAGGGTTTAATACCCAGGTGGATACGCAGGTGCTGGGCCAGGTAGGAGGCGTTGGCGAATGTCTTGGAGCAGTGTGGACACTTGTGTGGTTTGGCCTCGGTGTGAGACTTGGAGTGCATTTGCATCTCGGACTTGGTCAGGAAGGTGAGTGGGCACACTTTGCATCTGTAAAAAGATGACCCAGCGTCAGACTGTTAAACACTTCTGGAATATGTGTTACTTTTCATTTTCTGCCTCCACCGTTGCAGTTGTAGAATTAAATTCTAAAGACAATATGAATTTGAGCTTTAGAAAAACAAGGAGATTAATGACAGATTTTGATGCAATAGCATTGCTGTGAGTTCTTGTTGCAGCGTTCCAAAAATAATGTTAGCTTTTTGCAATTGTACGGTTCAAGCTGCAGTTGTGAAGTATAATTTTACTTGTAAGCAACTGTGCTAAATAAAAAAAAAAATTAAAAAAAATGAACAATTAGAATAATAATACAGGGTCTGCCTGACATGAAGCCTTTTTGAGTGGTGGCCCTGTCAGAACCAGTACTGGACCCACATATTTATGATATAATATGCTAAATTTCAATGATTGCTAACATTATACATACAAGATGGATTACACAACTCTCCTATTGCATTTTTCCCCTCAAAAAATCCATTTGAATGGTTTAGAGACAAATTATTTACAGTTAAAAATGTTTGAATTTCAATTCTGATGTCTGATTCAATATGATGTCTTGGCACTATATTACTGTTCCAATATATACAATGTTGTAGTGAGTTTTCTTTACTGAATGACGCATTATAAGAAACCTCAGATTTTGTGATATTTTAAGTGAGTAGATTTCCAAGTGAACGAAAACATGATGCTCCAATGAAAGTACAACGGTGTTTCTTTCATAGATTTATCCTGGATCATTTAATAGCGGGTTGCTAAAATAAATCCTTATTCTGGCCGATGAGTGAGGATTGTTACCCTGACATGCACAAAAAAATGTGCAGTATGGTAAATTGGCTTGATCGATTGAAGTGGATACAACTTAAAACATAGCTGATATTATATAGATATTTAATACCTTTCAAGATATATTAGCCATTAGCATGGCTTCTCTGTCTTTTACTCCTCAACCTCCATTCATGATAATGATACTTGTCAAAAGTGTAGCATGTAGATTATTTGCTGCCAATGAGTTCATGCCTGCAAACTACCACAATTACAGTGTTACGAGAGGATTTGGGTCGATGCAATGTTAGACCGAGGGTCCGAGACCTGCTTCATTCCAAATTGAGCGTGACATACTGTAAATACATGGGAACCATCTTGGTGAGAGAACAGCACCTTTGAGAGTCCAACCTGTATGTTTTGCCCTCTTTGGGTGCCACAGTGATGCAACCTTGGTCTGCCAGAAGAGGGTAGGGGACCACCAACAAAGGACCTGGGCGGTTCTCAGCTTTAATCTTCTTTCGTCCCCGCGGTGCCTTAGGTGGGGGGCCCAACAGTCCCGCCAGGCCTCCAACCTTCATGTGGTCCATGCCAGGACCACTCGCCAGGCCAGAGATGATGTTGACAGAGGGGGCACCACCCAGACGGTTCTGGCTGCTGGAGGTTGGCGTCGTGGGGGTTAACGCCTCAGAGGTGCTGTGGCTTTCGGGTCGGGATGAAGGTGCCAGACCTGTGGTGGTGCCAGGTGGGACAATTCCATTACAAACGCTGACTACATCAGGTCCCTAACAATCTCTCTCATATATATATATATATATATATATATATATATATATATATATATATATATATATATTTTTTTTTTTTTTTAAATATATATAAAAAAGCTCTCTATAATGTCTCTTTTGAACAAGGTGAGTTTATAAATTCAAGATTACATTGAGTATGCATATGTATTTCCAAATCTAGATTAACTCACAATCCCAGCTAGAAACCCAGCTAGTAAATTTTATTCATGGCAGATATGGGCCGACCCGTCATGAATAACAAAAAAAAAAAAAAGTGTGAGTGAACACGACACCTCCAAAATGTATGTTCACAACGTAGAAACACACTGTGCCGTTAAAACCGAGATACACCAATCCGACGTCAGGAGTTGGACTGCGTTGGGCCGACAGCACGCGCCATCCGATCAGTGTATAAATTACTGTCGTAAAGTCAGATCGAGTTGGAATACATCGAGGGGGTGGTGTTTCCAGCAAATTCGACATGTTGAATTGGTGTTGAGGCATTTGATCACTGCGATTGGCTGTTAGCTAACGAATCAGTGCACGGGGCAAGAGGAGGAAGTGACAAATGCGGATACACAGTACTGATGGAAAGCCTGGACAATTTTTTTTCCAGCTCATTTTGCACATTGTCACCCCGCTGTACCTTCCACATTTGAACGACCAATGTCTTTCTGGACAGAAGATCGGGAAGATGACTTCATCTCTTCAGTTCAAGAGAAACCGGCATTTTATGATATTACCATTAAAGGGTATAACGACCAAGGTATGAAAGCCAAACTATGGCATGACATGGGGACGCGACTGGATATAGCAGGTAAAAAGCCGGAGGGTTTTATTCTCGTGGGAGGATATCGTGAGAGAAAAAGTAACCGTTATGCATTGTTTACGTTTTTATATCCCGCCTCCGTAAACAGGTTTCCGGTTGCCTTTAAGGAATGACGACTACCGCCGACGATGGTATGGAGGGGAATTACTTCTCGCACATGCACTGAAGGTTCGTAATAGTCTGCGTCGGTGCGGTGTGTATTTACTAGGGGTGGGACAAAAAAAACGATTCGACCGAACCATCGGTCGTCAAGGGGAGCTAAACGGCCGTATCGGTAGCAGACTTGTCAACCGATACAAATCCGCCGGGAATCCTTAGATACATTGCTTGTAAAGCTGTGGACCGGATATCGCGTTGCTGTGAATCGGTTGGGAGTGAGGCTTTATGGTTTTCATAACAATAGCAAGAGTTCTGCGCCGTGCTCTACTTGTTTTGTTTACACTTCAGTAGCATCACTATTCAAGCTACTTCCGTGTTTACAGAGAGCTAGCAAAGTAGCGCTCAGAGACGCTTCATTCCCCGGATGTTGTAAACATAATGCAAAGACGTTACGCATCTTTTTTTGGGGGGGGTGGGGCGCCTACCGTCAACGCTGTGCTCGCGACACCGCACGCGCGCAGTCCAGCACAACGAGTGACAACATGCAAATGGAGACAGTTAGCAGAAGCCGGTGCCGTACATCTCGGTATTTCCCATGGCTATCGAGTCCTCTCGGTGCACTTGTATGTCCCGGGCCGGCGTTGGTACTGCGCGCGAGCCAAAAAGAATAACTCCCGTGACGATCCAATGCATGGATTCAAACGACACAGGTATGTCCCACAGCCAACACACCAGCTATGCTAAAAGTACACCGCAAGTATCTCATTTCTCAGTTTGTGGCTCCCTATCAATGTCTACAACTAGCATGAGCAGCAGGGAATTGAGACGTGCCCGCAATTACGTCATCAAACTCAAAATGAACGACAGCCCAAAAAACTAAATATAAACAGTAGTGATTCCATCGTCATCATCGTGTCTCAGATTAAAAAAACAAAAAAGATGTCATACATTAACCAAAAATGAATGTGATGGCAAAGAAAAACAAAAATTGTTAAAAACAAAAATTGTTGATAAAAAGGTTAGGGCACTTTTGGAAATATTTTTGGATATATTAAGTTGTTAAAATGTGTTTGATAGATTTATTGTTCCATAAGGTGGCTTCATATTTCTTTTGGCTGGACGGTAGGTTTATTTCATGTCTTAAATTTATGTTTCTGAAATACTTCACAATGTGGACATATTCTGTTTAATTGTGTTGGTGTCTTTTTAAAGGTTAAATATTTATATTTCAAATTGAATTATTAGCCTTTTGTTTTCCTGATCCTGATGAAAAAAAACAAAACAAAAAACAATTATAACTGTCAATAACAACTAATAAATATTTAAACTGATACATTTTTCAGTCATATCGCCCAGCCCTTTGTTCCGGTCCATTTATATAATTGATTCAATATATAAAAATATAGAAGACATTGTTGTTGTTCTTTTTTTAACACATTTGTAGATACTGTAAAAATTTGTGGTGTTTTAAGATTAATGTTTACAAGCAACAAATGTCACTATAAGTTTTGAATATTGAAATGAATCGTATCGAATCGAAAATCGTATCGTTCCCAAACTTAATCGAACCGTTCTGTTCTGAAAGATAATCGTTTTTCAATCGAATCGCAACTTGTGTATCGAGATACATATCAAATCGGCCTTATGTCAGAGATTCCCACCCCTGGTATTTACGTCATTTTTCTACGCAATGTACTGACGTCATATTTGGCTGACATCGGACTGGTGTATCTCGGCCTTAAGACACACTTTTCTTTCAAAATCACGATGATTTTCCCAGCCCTAGATTTGCCCAGCCCTAGTTGTTTGATACTACACAATATTTACTGTAGTGTTACCTTTTCTAATCTTACACACACACACAAAAAACTGTTGTGAGAACAAAATGCAAGAAAAATTGAACTTAAAAACAAAGCATTTTCAAAAAGAAAATCAAACTCATAAAAAAATAAATAAATGAAAAAAAAAACTCGCTTTGAAAACTAAAAAAAGAAAAAAGAAAATTCAAATTAAGTTAAAAAAAAAAACACACAAAAAAAAACTATAAAAAAAATATCCAAAACTAGTATAACCATTTCTACGACTACAGCGTGCAGTTAGCTAGCTAGCTATGATTAACTCATTTGCTCCCAATAACATGTAAATACGTTTTTTTAATGTTCTAAGTGTCCCAAAGACGTATTTATACGTTTTTTTTGTTTTTTGTTTTTTTATGCTACAGCATACAGAAGGCTTTGATGCAGCCTCTCAACTGCAGAAATGGTAGTTATTACACAAACAGCCAGCAGGTGGCAGCAGAGCAAAGGCGATCAACCAGAGCCATGTAGAAAAAAAGCTAAATTACTTGCAATTTTAAATAGATTTGTGAAAACTGATTAAACTTAGCTCTCTTCTAATGCTAATTGCTGCAAAACGGAAACAGATAGAAACACTTTTTTTTCCTGATGAAAGAAGAGACTTTGATCTTTCTTTCGATAGGTTCCATGCTTTTATAGCAATAGAGCACAATATTCTGTGGGCCTTGCAAAGCATCATGTAGTGTGAGCTACAGGTTGAAGGATGTGTGTTTGATCAATTTTCCCTGAAGTGTCTATGTTATGCGTGTCCACATAATGGCACAATACCAAGTGAGGAGAGACGACGCGAATTGTAGCTTGTGTGTCAAGCGGAGGTCAAATCTGCAGTACCTGAGCGATGGTTGGCACGGGCATGCTGCTCACTCAATTGCCTCATGTGCCAGTCCTCCCATAATCCTTTGGCCTTCACAGCCGACTTGTTGTCCATATTGCCATCTAGAAGTTAGGGAGGAAACCAAACGTTACTTATATGTTTGACAGATTATTTACAGAGTTTTGTCTTTACTGGGACAATAAAACAGAGTGAATTCCATGAGAGGAATTAAGGATAACATCCTAAAAGAAGAGGAGAAAAGTTTTCAACCTGGTCCGGAGCTGGAACCTGAACGAGCGTGCAAAGTGATGTCCGACTGCTGCTGCGGGTGGTGGCCTGGCACCTGTTGCGGCTGCGTCTTGGGAACCGGTATGCCGTGCTGGGAGCCGCCGCTCTCCGGGGACAAGGTGGGCACCAACAAAGGTTGTTGGGAAGCGGTGGAGGTAGGAGGCATGTGCAGGGGTCGGATCTTCTCGGCCATCAGTTGTTCCTTGATCTTATTTATGAGCACCAGGTTATCCAGCTGAAAGGGTTAACGGGTCATGTGCAACTGAAAACTGACATGGTATCTACATGCGATAAATAACGACAACACAAAAAAAACACACACACATTTGATACAGCCACAATGTGAAAACACCCCAACCATTTAACTCTCCATAATAAACGTTCATTTGATCATTGCATGAGATTTTTTTTCAGTAATCTGAAACAACCCTTGATCTAGTATAATTTTGTCACAACTGGCCAATCACAAGATGGAAACATCAATGTCAAAAGCTGACTTACCTGGCCAGGCATGGATGGCGGTGGCGGCCAAAAATAAGGGTTGTTAAATCGAGGCTCTGCCATCCTAAAATTCAAAACATGCAATCAGATAAGAATGGGAATCAGAGGTGTCGCCTTGCCTTACAACTGTACATTAAAAAAAGAGCGAGAGAGGTGGAGGGGGTGCAACATTATTGATGTTATGCTTTACAGTGGATATAAAGTCTACACACCATTGTTCAAATTCTAGGTTTTTGTGATCTTCATGAGCAAAGACGAATGAAAACGTGACAAATTGAGGAGTCGTGTTATAATAATAGTTCATCTAAGTGCGTGTGTACAGATTGCCGCCACGAGTTGCAGTTCAAACATCTACATTATAATACAGGCCATCCAAATTTCAATAGAAATACTGCATTGCTGAGCCGTAGAGGTGGCATATTAAATGTAGCTTTTGTATCCTTTAATCTGGCCCTTCTGTCCCTTCTGCTGTTATGTTCATGCCTCCATGTAGAAAATAGTTAGCCGACGTTTTGTATTATTATTAATTTTTTTTTATTCCAAACTTCGCCTTTGGGCCGTGTTCTACCACCTCCGAACGCCTACCCGACTGTGTGAGCTGGTCGGAGCTCACATTTTCGACCACAGCCAGACGGTCCATCTTAAAACATTTCCAGACAAAAGAGAAACAAAAATGGCAGCCTTATTTTTATAAGGCGGGACGCCATATTCTGCAGTCTTCTTCTCCCTCCCCCCTTCCCAAAAAATGTAGTAAGCGCGTTGTGGCCGAGGACGTGTAGCGAACGTACTGTGTGTTTATCGCCTCCATGTTAGCATGATGGATTGTTTACGGCCCCTTGCAGCTTTGAATAGCCCGGCCTCCCCACCCCTTAAAAAAAAACTGACACTTCCTACAACAACCATGCCCCGTCTAGGGAGAAAAAAAAAGCAGCGCGGAAACAGAAGACAAGATGTGGTCCGGAGTAGAACGGTCCATAAACGAACACCTCTCTTTCTTCAACAAAACGCCATCGACTGTGCAGTGAAAGGGCGACTTGCCATTTTACCTAAATACCACTTTGAGTGCTGTTTTTTTTTTCTTCTTTTTTTCAAATTCTGCAACTTTTGGACAAGGACGGCTGCTGGATTTTTTTTTCGTGCACGGTAGTCGTTTGGAGCAGAAAATCGAACAAAAATTAATGCGCAAATAAATACCTTTGGTCCGGACTGTAGGTATAGTCTTTCGAGCACAGCTTTCATGTACAATAAAGGCTGATAAAGGAAAGGTTCTTTATGCCTGCCTCCAGTCCGGGCAACGCTTCCGGGTCGCTTTGTTCACTTCTGGGTGCCACCACTACTGCTGCAGCCTCGACGGAACTGCATGCACGCACACACGCACTCGGGATGAGGAAATCATTTTTAGACTTTTTTTTTTTTTTTTTTTTTTAACTGACCTACTTTGATAGCGTTATATTAGAATAGAGTAGCCCGCCAGTGTGTTTCCGTTACCATTTGGGGGTGCTTGTGTTGCATGGCAGCGGGCAATGTGCAAATGCGCGAACGTCGTTAAAGTCATTATGCAAAAAGAAAGAACTGGCCAAAAAGCAGTCCCACTTAACTCGTACATCAAATATTGTGATGTGTGCCATGTCAATAGGTTGTCTGTTTTTTTCAAAAGCAGTCAGAATGCTCATCACTGCCCCCCAGTGGAAAAACGTATACAAACGCTGGTGTATATACATACAATGACTGCCTCACGGTGGCCAAGGCGCGCACACGAGAAGGAGCAGTACAGTAATTTCCGTTGAATGGAAGGTGGGGGGGGGGTGCTTTTACATTGTATTTGATTATGTCATTATTGTCTGTTTGGAATTGTTTTGGTTCATCAGTGTGGTCAAGGAACAAATTCAACACGTACTGTCTATTAATTTCTGCCAGTGTTGGGAAAGTTCATTTTATATGTGAACTAGTTCAAAGTTCAGCTTACAAATTTTTAAATGAACCTGTTCAGTTCATAGTTGATATTTGATTTTTTTTTAAAGCTGAGTTCATAATTTAAAAAATGAACCAGTTCATAGTGTTAATGTTTTATGTTATGTTTGGGTTTTTTTTTTTTTGTCTTTCTCTAAAGCGCTTTGTAACATTTCAGGCTGTTTGAAAGCGCTGTATAAATAAACTTGAGTTCAGTTGAGTTATAGAAATAATGGCAATTTCAAACAAATACCAACTGTTCCTACGCATGTTGGCCTCATAGGGGCAGTGTGGTGCCATGTATGAATTGAGCACACACTTTTTCTTTTTTCTTTTTTTTTTTTTAACCACTCACACACGCACATCACCATGTAAGCCACATGGGGTCTCCCAGGCAGAGAATCGAACCCACGCCAACCAGCACCAAAGGCAGGTGACGGTTCCACTCCTCCACCTGGAGCCCCTTGAGCACACACTTAAGATAGAAGAAAGTTGCATTTGAGCGCTATTACAGACACATTAGGGGTATACTATTTATTGTTTTGGACACTCACTCACACAAATATGCGATCCCAAGCAGGGAAGCAAACCCACGCCACCTGCATCAAAGACAAGTGACAGTAACCACTCCGCCACCCAGAGCCCAACACATACGTCAGGTGTGCAAACCCATGATTTCTTTATTGTTGACACCAGGTTTGAGCAGTAAAAAATGCTGCAGATAAGTTCACTTGCTTTCAACCAAAATGGAAGAAATCAGAGGAAGAAAAGTGAGGGTGAGAAGGAGAATCCGTGGAGGACGAGCAGGAGGTAGAGGTCACGGAAGACCTAAAATAGGAGAACTTCATCAAAGAAAAAGAGCACATTTGTCAGATGAAATTCATACAACACTAGTTATGTTCTCAACCATGGATTGATGCTGAGGGAGGCTAGACTAAAAGTGCTGCCAAATTGTACCAGCTTTACACTTATTGCCATCAGTATCTTTCAACAAGGGAAAAAAAAAGATTCTTGCCTGTAATATTTAAATATTTTGTTTATTTGATGACGAGAGATTCACAACATTCATAGGAACGATCAGGAAGTGGAACTGTGATGCCGACAACAGGCACCATACACCGCGTCTACACGGAAGTGTCATGTCAAAGCATTTCCTGTTTTTTTTCTACAGCACTTCTGTGAAGACCATAAACCATGCCAGATGCACAGATGCGCTCTCTTTCGAAAGACTTCCTCTCATACCTTATTTGGTAGGGCTTGACAGTAAATGATGGCAAATGGTTTGATACCTGCATCCTCTCCTGATGATGGCGATAATAATGATGCCATGCTGTGTAGAAAACTTTCTGTCAGATGACCAGCTACAACTCATAACGAGTGGATGTTTTCTTCTGCTTCATGGTCTGCTCATCCAACATGGACTCAATGGTGAGTGGAACAACCCTGGGACCGTTTGCAGCGTACCATCCACTTATTAGGAAACATCACAGTAATTATTCTAATATAATGAAGTAAACAATCCTAAAATTGAAAACTGACAAATATTGCTCATGTTTTGGTTCTGAATGTGGAGATGTGATTCTGCTGTTGCTCTGTGCGCAAGCATATCTTTCTAGTGGGATAAAAGGTCTGCGCAAATCCAGAAAAATACCAAACTATTTGCTTTATTAGTGGAAGTCAACCCAATTTTTGTTTTTGCAATAATATGTTATATGTAGCCCCACCAGTCTAAACATGGTATTCTAATTAATATAGTGTTTGTGGAATATGGATTGAGCGGCAAAATCCACCCGTTTTGATCCATCTCATGGGGCGGCCATTTTGCCACTTGCTGTCAACTAAAAATGAGTAACATCACAGTTGCTCAGTCAATGACCAATCACGGTTCAGCTTGCGAACATCACATGACCAAACTCAGAATATAGGTGAGCCGTGATTGGTCGTTACATGAGCCAATTAGGCAGTGTGATGCAATTTTAAATGGACAACAAGAGACAAAATGGCCGCCCTGAAATGGATAAAAATGGGTGTCTAAAGTTTATACTGGGTCTCATACAACATATTATTGGAAAGAAAATGTTTGACTTGACTTCCCCAGCCAACTCTAATATGAGCTTGACTTGGATAAATCCATCCACTTACAGTCCTCTTTTAGATGCTTACTAAAGACATGTTTACTTGAAGAAGATGTGCTTGTGTGGTGGAAAATACATGTTGGTGTGTGTGAATCAGCTGTTTTGTCAGAAAGCTTCCAGATAATATCGTTTTTGTTCTCTGCAGCTCAATTTCACAGTCACTCAGGCAGATGCCCGACCACACTGGTATGTTCTTGCTATCATCTTGTGTCCTGTAGAGATACTTGCTGAAATTAATATGATTCTAAATTGTTATTATTACTATTAAATGTCATGTTCTAGTATAGGACAGTACACAGTATTAGACCTGGTGTAAGCTATACAACTAAGCCATGTCTGCCGCTTAGTGATGAATTGTGATATTGCAACTTAAAATTACAGTCGACACCTGCATATTCGCAGCTCGGCACCCATGGAGTTGCATATTCTCAGATGTTATTTCCTTTTTTTTTTTTTTAATATTTTGGGTATTTTTCATTTTTTCCCCCACATTTTACCCCAATTTCTAATGTAGAGAACTAAAATACGAATCATCATTATCAGCATTTTCTGAAGAATGTTCTGGTTTTGTTTTTATTTTATCAATCAAGGGACTAGTTATAATTTGGTTGGGTGCTGCATGCCGCATGTGTTACACTAGTTGATATATCGTTAAGCTTTTTTTTTATGCAAATGGTTAATTTTTTTGTTTTTCCTGAAAAATCTGGGGAAAAAAATTGATTATTTTAAGGCATCGATATTTATGGAAGCGTAGAGCTGCCAATGTGGAGTAAACATTTTTGGCTGGCGACTATGTTCGAACATACTCGCAAATATGTTCGAACATACTTGCAAATATGTTCGAACATATTGAAATATGTTCGAACATATTTGCGAGTATGTTCGAACATAGTCGCCAGCCAAAAATGTTTACTCCACATTGGCAGCTCTACGCTTCCGTAGATATTTAATTTGGTGGCTTGGTGATAAAATTCCACCTTCACACGTGGAATTGACTCTGTGTGCGTTTTTCTTAATTGTAAAAAAAAAAAAAAAAAAAACATCTCTCTCCATAATATTCCCTTATGTTTCTTTTTAAGTACATCAATGCTGTAATTGTTTTCATTTGGAAACTCAAACAATGTGAATGTCATGCAGCTATTTCCTTTACATTTGTTGTCACTCTTCCACAAGGCAGCTCATTTGTGTGAGGAAACCCCCATGATGACACCCTGTCAGCCTTCAAAACCTGTCGATCACGTGGACGCTTTACTGACAGACTCCCAACATAAAGGTGAGGATTGTGCACCAAAAGGGAATACCACTATCTATGGCTAGTTTTAAAGGGGACGTACAGTACTTTGTCAAATTGCTTTTGTGGAAGCTTTATCTGCAGCTGTAACTGCATTAACTATTTTATTTCAATGGTATTTTTGAGGAGATTGCATTTATATTAGACTTTTGTTCTATATGCAATTTTAGTAAGTTTAACTTATTGGTGCTCAAGTAAATGGTAAACAAGTCAAGAATCGCAAGGGTTTTATAAGTGGTATTGTGAGCGAGGGACCAAGATTGAAGCGGAACGCGACACATTATGAGGCTGTTTATCTTTGACTTTTTCTATCAACACACAAAAAAAAAAAAAAACCTGCATATAAGTCAAAGTAACGTCAGTCAGTATCTGCTCGTTTAAAGGGAACTGTCTGGAACAAATGACCTCAAACACCAACTATTGCTTTAACCACCAGTGAAGATGTACATGTATGATATTGAAGTGTCATCGCTTATCTGCTTACTCGGAGGTGGCAAAATATTCAAATGCGCACAAAAAAATGTCTTGGGCAGCCCAAATCTGATTTTTAGCCCATCCAGATTGAAAGTGGATGTTTCTTTTGTAGGCTGAACAGTCACAAAGCACATGAAATACGATTTTTGCGGGACGAATTGAAACCACATGCGATCTGATTTGAACAGGATGCGTCTCAGTCTAATCAGCTCAAAACACTCAGGGGTATATTCACTAAGAAAGCGCTGCGTCCGCTAATAGCGCGAAATATTGCACCACAACTGCATCCGCCGTCTGCGCCCAGTTACCCGCCTATTCACTAAGGATATTGCTCTAATCATATACCGGCGCAAGCACGCCCACAAATTCTGATAGCTGGGAGCAAATTTGCGCCTGATTTACCACACATGGCAATGGATTTGCGGCAGGAACATGGTTTTTATAGTAACAGTTGCGAGAAAGATGACATTATCAGAAAGCGAGATTGGACCGAGCAGTTTTCCTCATTTAGCGCCATTAAGCTGTACAGAGCAGAACGTCATTCATTCATGAAGTACAAATTATTGGTGCAATCATTTATTAAAAATATTTTTTCATAGGTTGATGTATGCATACAGTATGCATCTGGCACGTAAAAATGATTGTAAAATGCCTCCCCGCCATTGCCGATCAGCCCGGGTTACATTATGTGTCCTAAACAAACAGAAAAAAATATCTCCTCTCTCTCTCTCTCTCTCTCTCTCTTCTCTCTCTCTCTCTCTCTCTCTCTCTCTCTCTCTCTCTCTCTCTCTCTCTCTCTCTCTCTCTCTCTCTCTCTCTCTCTCTCTCTCTCTCTCTCTCTCTCTCTCTCTCTCTCTCTCTCTCCCCCGCAAATGACATGTACTGCTGTCATGATCCCGGGATCGAGGTTACGGCAGGTTAATACATACTTTCAATAAACGTTCACCTTTAGTGAATCTACCCCTCAGATAGGTCAATATCAGTATACTCATACTCAAAGTTAGAGCTGAACTTTCCCAACATCTGCATTTTATCACTGACCATTGCTTGTCTTCTCCCAAGTTGGTGAACAAGACGAACAAAGCATGCTTTGGCCACCCAGCGTCCTTTACGGCATCATTTACGAGGACCCGCTGCGTCGTTAGAAGGAGTTTCTGAGGATGCTCTCGGTGTCTGACCACAAGCTGGAACGTATGGATCTGGAAGACCTGTTGATATGTCTGTGGAGCAAGCGGCCCTCATCCAGCCTGGAACACATCTTCTCTGCCTTGCATGACATGGATTTGTCAGGTTGTGCTCACATGTGGCGGGAGAGGCTGGAGAGACTTGAGCAGAGGGATCGGCCCAAGGAGGAATTCACCGAATGCGGACACTTCGGTAAATAACATGAAAGACTGCATTTGCTCAGTGCGCAATGAGGAACATCAAACTGGAATTGCAATATCACAACCGTCACAATATTTAACATTATTTAGGAGAATTGTTTGATGTTGGTGAAAGTGTGAGGAATGTGTATTTTTTACAGTTTTTGGTTTGATAGCACAGAACTTGAGCCAAAGCTAGCAAGCATGCTAGTGTAACGTTATTTTTTATTTTTTTATCTTATTATTTTTATCCTCAGTCTTCTCAGCACCAGCGGTTTGGAAGTTAACAAAAGAGGGAAGCAATTTTGAAACGAGACACGTGATGTACGATTTTAAGTGCTGTGTAGATTTTTGCTTCTTTTTTTTTTTTTTTTTTTTTTTTTTTTTTTTTTAACAGCACACATAAGCCATCAAAACTGATAACTTATTGGCTTTTCCAACTAATAATTTGTGGTTTGATAGGGGAAATAAAGACTAAAATTTTCATTTCCTTTAGAATAATACGTTCTGTGCTCCCCCACTACTCTAAACATGGCATTCTGATTATTATTGTGTTTGTGGATTATGAAGCAGCAAAATCTACCCGTTTTTATCCAGCTCAGGGGCGGTCATGTTGTCACTTGTCACTGAAAACACCATCACAATTGCGTAGGTCTCAGGTAATGACCAATCATGGCTCACCTGTTTTCTCAATTTGGTCATGTGACATTCATGCTTTTTGAGGAGAATTTTATTGATTTTGATTTAAAAAAAAAAAGACTATATATTATAAATGATTGTGTGTAAATGACCTTTTATGTATTATTTGTCATTAAACTTATTTGTTTGAGATCATTTCATCCGGGTGCTGTAAAACGGTGAGTTATCAGGCAAAGTTGTCTTTGTTGTTACCATGGCAACATGCCCAGAGCTCATGAGGACCACAACTCACGCACTGGTAAGTCTCGAAAGGAAGGCGGAGAAAACAAATACACGAGACGTTTGACTGTGTTTTGAACGTCTTTGTTTCTCTCTGTGCGAACATTTACAGCTTTTGTTGCTCAACGTCCATGTTGAGTTGTCTTGGCAACGCAGAGCGGAGTGCTATTGAATTACCGCAAATGGGGCCCATGTCGTGTTTTCCCCAGGCGACCTAGTACAAGACACGAACTCACACTGACCATATTTATTCGGATTCTATTGTTGTTTTAGAAGACACTGAATAAGTCTGGCTTTCTACAAGTTTTCGTCAGTCTGCTCTTGGAAATGAAAACTAAAGTTGCATGGGGAAGAAACAGGTAAGCTGGTACAAAAATTCCCACAAGACCAATTCAGTTAATTACACACATACTTGACCCATTAATCCAGTGTTCGTCAGAGTGTGGTACGAGTATTGTGGTATGCGACAGAATCAAGTAAGAAATTAAAGTATAATACAATTTACAATGTTTAAAAACATGAATTACTGTAAATGTAAACATTACTGAAGCTTGTAGTTACAACCTGTTTAAACTTTTATTTCTATCCAGTCTGTTTATTACTTTCCCTTTTTCAGCGCAATTCTCTTTTATATAACTTTTAAGTAGATAAGTATTTTCAAATTTAAGTTAGCTATTTAACATTTGTGTGCAAAAATGGTTTATTCATGAAGTAGTTTTTTGATATACATTTCAGTACAGCGTTCATGTTTACCTCTGCATTGTTTTTATTTCTTTTTAAACACTTATGGGCATATATATTACTGTTTAAATGTTTGCCATTATTGTGGTACTTTAATAGGTAAGTATTTTTGAGATGGTACTTAACTTGGTGTAAAAAGGACAAGAATCACTGGATTTTGCTATGTTGTGCGGTATAATGACATTTATGGTTCCACAACAAGCCCTATTTTCTGAGATGGCATTTAAATCTTATCTTTTGTGTTGGCAGGTGACAAACGTCTCTGAGAGGAGCTGATCAGTGATCATGACTGCCCTGATGAGACCTGGTGTCAAAGTTTTAGTCCTTTGTGAGGACGCAAACAAGTTCCTGAAGGCAGGAGAACTGGTGCAGGCAACCTCCCTCTACATGTCTGCCTTCAGTACTCATGCAGCAACAACCGTGTCCCACATGCGCAAGATGGAGTTGTCCGACCTCCAGGGGGTCATCTCCATTCTAGAAAGTTGGCTCGACCACCACCAGGAGATCCAGTCTGATGAAGGTCTCAGTAAAGGTTTGGTGGCTGTCTTTCTGTCCACGCTCTGCCCGAATAATCTGTCAGCCGCCGTTTTCAAAATGGAGTCCCTCCTTCAGAGTGGCGGGCAAAGCTGTGAGGAGATTTTTGCTCGCTGTACTGCTTTACTTGAGAGGAAACAAAAGCCAAATCCGGACGACAATTGTTGTGTGGCGCTGGAGATAACCCGCGCCTTGGCCTGCTTGTTATCAGAGCCTCGGCGAGCGAAGGCTCTGGAGCTTTACCTCAACTCGTACAAGAGCAACAAATGTGAAACTGTCAAACAGGTGAAGGGCAGGCAAGCTTCTCAGATACCTCAAATAGTAAAAGCCTTCACAGAGCAAATGCATCACTGGCATCCCTCCTTGATGCTGGATAGTAAATGTGAAGTGACCAAAAATGGCAGTGCACAGTTAAATGTTGAGGCCGCTTGTGCCCTGCTGGAATTCTTGTTGGCGCTTTCACCAGGTGACAGGCACGTTCAAGAGCTCCAGGCGGCACATTTGTTTTTCACGGGCCGCTTCGGAGACAGTGCGGATGTGTATTCAGCTATCTTGCAGGTGGTCCATGACACACCTGAGAGGCGAGCGAGGATCTTAACCAGCCGAGCAGCTGCCTACTTCTCAGCGGGCGGCCGGGGTTCTGAGGCCTGTACGGATCTGGGCCAAGCCTTCGATGCGCACCCTGCTTGTGCCCGAATGTACTTCCAAAATCTCTTCACTGATCTCGGCACGGGAGAGGCTGCTCGCAACCATCTTCGACAGCAGGCTGAAAACTGTCTGTCTGCCTTCCGGGAGGTGGTCCTCGTCCGAGCAGACCTGAGATCCGCGGAGGGAGTGGAACTTCTGGACCCTGCAATCACTCAATTACGAGCCCTTTGCCATTTAGAGCCTGGCGGTGGAGGACGAGAGCTGCGGGTGCGACTGGCCGAATGTCTTCTTCTCAGTGGGAGGCATAAGGAGGCTCTCTCCATTTGTCGCCAGCTGGCTTCTGCCAAAGATCAGCATAGCTATCAGAACACTGTGCAAGTTCTCTGTGGCTATGCTCGACTTCTCACAGACGACCACAAGGGGGCTCTAGAGGACTTTCAGGCTGTCATTGAACACAACGCCCCCCATCCACCCAGCTGCGTGCGGGCACTCTGCGGCAGGGGGCTTCTGCGCATGACCGGGGGCTTCAACTATCTCACAGCACTCGACTATGTAACAGCCAGCAGGTTGCACTCGCAGGAGACGGCGTTGACCGTTCGCTGTCTGGTGCCATGGAACCTCCGCGGTCTTCTATTGACTGCTCTTCTGGAGCAGGGCCGAGTCATGCTGGAGGGCGCCAGAGGCGAAAACTTGCAGCAACCCCAGCAGGAGGGTCAGCTGCATGCCAAATCAAAACCAGACGAACGCAGAACAGGGTATTATGGGTCTCACCTTCATTCAAAAAACTGCATTCTCTATCAGTTTCATGACAAATGTCCAGATGTGGCAAACAAAAGTACTCACACTGTGACTGTACTAAATAAAAGTATATAGACTCTAAAAGGAAATGGTCACCACATATTTAAAATAAAACAATTGGCTTGCTGACAAAAAAAAAAACAACCCAAAAAAACAACGCAAAGACGTGAGCTGCGTAAAATAAGGGGCTGGCGAAATACGCTGGGACACGGTTCTCGATTAACACCCAATGGTCACCCTAACTTAAATACAAAGTACATTATACAAAACTGTCAGTTAGGCTATACACTTGTTTTGATAATGGAAAAAAAACAAAAAACATCTGCACACAAAATAGTGTCTTCTTTTATTAAATTGATTAGTGCTTGCATTGAGAAAAAGCTAGCTAGCTAGCTACCATTGGCTAGGCTCAGGCTTCAATGCTATCTAAACAACATGCCCATAGCTTTGCTAACATTGTAAATTAACATAAAATGCGTAATTAGCTAATGAAAACTTGTAAAATACACCTTACCTATCACAAGTACCAATACATTGAAGTAAGGCCAGGTATTGGCCCAATACGATACTTGGTATCGGTAGTCGCCCATCCTTTGTTATTTATATACACAGTAAATTCTGTAGAGTAAATCTGACTCTATTTAGAGTGGAGCCAAACAGACTCAGTTGTAGAGTAATATCTACACTTGGAAGAGAGTAAAATAAAGAATTGGAAAAAATAAAAGTCACTCAAGGGTAAAGGAACAAACTCACGACCCTCGGTTTGGGAAACAGCCGATCTACTCCCTAAGTCACGCAGCACCTGCTTTCTGTTAGTATGTCACTCGTGTCAGCTGCAGCTGATTACATGATTGCATGGAGTCTTCCTTGCTCCAAGAGACACAAAATGTCTTTGGTTGCTTGGACAAAAACAAACAAGAAGGGGGCATAGCTCAGGTGGTAGGTTGACAGTCTCCCAAGCTGAAGGTCGTGAGTTTGTTCCTCAAACCTTGAGTGACTTTTTTTTTTTCCCCAATTTTTATTTTTATTTTACTCTCTTCCTAGTGTAAATGTTTGTTTACTCTAACACTAAGTCTATTTGGTACCTATCTAAATTGAGTCAAAGTCTTCAGAGTTTACTGTGTAGACAAAATCTGAAAATAAATCTACTTAATGTGCTTTGTTACTTCGCACTGTAAATGTCATGTTTTCTAGTGCACTAAGGAAATCTGTATTGAGCATTTATTCAATATCGTTAATGAATATCCAGCTTCAAATGGCTTTCCACAGTGCCTCTTCCTCCCCCTCTGATATCAGATCTCCTGCTGGTGTTCACTCACTTGCTGTGTTGCTCATGGAGCTCCAACCAGGCACTGATGGACCTCAGATCTTAGCAGCAGACACCTTGTACCAGCTGGGAAGAGTGGAGGAGGCTTATCGCTTGCTGCTGCTTACCATCGGGCCTACCGGTCCCCGGGCACCCGTCCTGGCCCGACTCGCACTGCTGCAGCTGCACAGAGGGTCTCTTTATGACACTAATCAGGTAGCGAAACTTGAAACATATCTTTTCTCTTATTATTCCTGTCTGTAATTTATTGGTCAAGGTTAAATTCATCTATTCATTCATGTACTTATTGACATCACATGGTGCAGCAGTTCAAAAATATTTAGATGCATGTTAGATGCTGTTTTAAGGTCTGTTGATTGTTACAAAAGACTGGTTGTTCGAATGTGACCCTTGTTAACGGCTTGATTGTATCTGTAAGCCTTTGTTGCGGGAATAAAGCAAAAGAACTGCTATTCTTTGATAGGATTAGAAAAACAGACTATATTACCTTTTCATTTTTTTTTACCCGCCCCTTTATTTTTTTCAGCTGCTGAAAAAGCTTATTCAATGTGGTGACACCAGTTGCTTGCGCCCCTTGTTGGCGGTGGCGAAGCAGAAAGACCGTGCGCTGCTGCAGGCGCGCTGCCACTCAGCTGCCAAACGCATCCTGGAGTGCACGGCGGAGGAGAGCGCCATCAGGGAGGCTGTGGCCTACCTCTCCATCGCCATCATCATCACTGGTAAAAAAAAAAAAAAAAAAAAGTGTGCTGGTGGTGGTCTGAGGAGGAACCAAGTGATTACGTCGTTCCCAGGTGGTGAGGCGGCCGAATCCTTGCTGGAGAGAGGAAGGTGCTATGCTCTGCTCGGCCAAACAAAGACAGCCATCTTTGATTTCAGTGCCATTCTCAAGGAGCACCCCAAGCATGTTCAAGCACTCTGTGGAAGAGGCTTCACATACCTCCTGCTCAACCACCAAAAAGTATGACTCAGATGTCACTACTAGACAATGTTGGGAAAAAAAACTCTTTCGTCATAGCCTTGACTGGTCTGTAAAAGTATACATTGATGCTTGTATTCATTTCTCACTTAGGTGCAATTGCTAAGTGCATTAAACCTGTACAGGCACCTATTAATTAAATGGAATATGTGCAAAATGTAATGAATTTCAATCGTTCATTGAAAAAATGAAACTCATATATTATACATATTAATTTAATACATAGGAAAATGCTGTTTACAAAGACAATTTCAAAAAGATTTTTATGCAGGCTCCAGATTAATGAACAAAAGTGTTAGAAAGTGGATTTTAATACCTTACCTTTTTTTTTTTTTTTTTTTTTTGGTGGCAGTGGTGGTTGGGGGGGTAGCTCATGTTTTTATTTGTTAGTAAATATGTCATGTTCACTGCAATCATCTTTGGTCCGAAGGGATTAAATTGAATTACTGATATAAATGTACTTTTCTATGATTTTCAAATGTGAACTGAATCACTTGACATTTTTCATACTACTTTTGCTCCCTAAAATTTGGATTGCATCTGAGTCAAATAAACCCTTTCTTCCTACTGCAGGAATGCACTCATGACATTCTGGCGGCACTGCAGATAAACCCTGGTGAGGTCACCAAAGACCTTCTGTCACTCAAGTACAGGGCGCGCAAGGTGGTCTGTGATTGGCTGCATGAGTTCTGCAGGAGCAGCTTGTCAGACGTCCTGGCCGCTGATGCTGTCCCCTGCCACGAGGGTCGGCTCAGGGAGGCTTCCATAATATGCGCTGCTCTGATGAGGACTGACTGCGCAGCCCCCAAATGGCATCTCCTCTGTGTTGACCTACTTTTAGCCAAAGGTGTGATGCGGCCACATCTTTACTGACTGGATACGCAGCATGGCTTCCTGTGAAATGTTCTGCTTAGATTTGCGCTGATATTCATATTCTCTCTCTTGTGGTCCATGTGCTTCAGGTGAAGTGGAGGCAGCAGGTGCCCATTTGAGCCAGGTGTTCAACCAGGAGCCAAGAGATGCTGCGGCCCAAGGTCGGGCAGGTGTGATGGAGGCTTGGAAGCACAACTATTGCAGTGCAGCTCGCAGACTCTCCAAGCTCACTGAGAAAGAGCCTTCACATCTGGACCTCTTGTTGGCGCTGATCCCACCCAATCAGAGGAAACATGTAGCAAAGGTGCGCCATTTTTATTCATCCATAATCAGTACTTTTAGAATTTTCAAAGGAAATAGACTATATAATAATAGAACTTATTTCTCTGCGTCACAAGGTTAAACTGATGTTCCTTGTTGGGCAGTGGAAGTCCATTTCTTCCATGAATGTACAATCTCTGCTAAAGTACCACATAAGGAGAATTAATGGACTTCAAGGTGACTGTTTGAACCTGTTTTCAGGGCTGCAAAAGAGATATTTCTGTTGTAAGTCAAGCCATTTTAAAAAAAATATATATATGATGTGTTATATCAAAGAAAAAGTGTTTAAAAAAACTAAAAGCTAAAAAAATAATAATCAGCAGATTGTCATAACATGTAGAGGTTAAATATGTGGTAATTTCTAATTATTGCAAATGGGAGACGGAAATTTATACCATGTTTCTTTATAAAATGACCATTTTTGTCATATTGACTTCCATTATGAATCCTATTTTTTTATATAGGCTACTGTAAGTAAACCATTGTCAAAAAACAGGCATGCATAAAAAAAAAAGTGCTTTTGAGATGTATTGGCTGTAATTATGTCATATGGAACATTCTAATTTGAATTAAAAATATATGTATGTATTACAACAGTATACAGCATCATTAGTTTTGTTCATAGCACAATAGTGCTTATATTGTCCAAAGAGGACATCAAACAAAACAAAACAAAACAAAACAAAACAAAACAAAAGAATATATGTATGAATAGGTTTGATTCCACTGAACGTAAAAATATATTCATAACTGGCTTAGTTATCATACTTCAAGTACAGAGCCCATTCTGGCTAGTGTTATTTTAGTTTTCGAAGTTTCATTTTATTTAGGTTTGATTTTGTTTTGAGTATTGTGTTTTGTTTTGTTTTAAATTTAGTTTGTTTTAATTAGTTTTCAGGGGGTGTTCTGTTATTTTTTTGTTAGTTTTACTTATTTAATAAATGCTTTGTTTTAGTTTAGTTTTAGTTAGTTTCTGTTTTAGTTTTTTCTAGTATATTAAAAAAAAAATTTTAATGTGTGCTTTTCTATTGGCTGCTGCTAGATGATGTCATTTCTGTGTGACACACTCAAACGTCTTTTTTTCCCCGGTTGATATCAAATTAAATCTACTTAAAATCACATTTAAAATCATCCCCAAAAGCTCATGCATTAAATTAATTACCAAAGACATTTTTGCTATAATTATAGTTTTATAGTTTCGGTTACTTTTCGTTTTTTAAAAAGCATTTTCATTTTTATTTTATTCCGTTAATGAAATAGTTTTTTTGAATTTTTGTTTGAGTTTTTTCATTAGTTTTAGTTAATTAAAATAACCTTAGAACTGACAGACAGTATTAGTCGAAACTGAACATGATTTTCTTTGAAAGTGGTCATGATTTTGTGTATCTTGCTGCTCTGACAGGCAGCATCAGAGGAAGCCAGCAGCGTGTCTTCAGATGGAAACTGGGCTCAGGCCCTTCCTCTCCTGACGGTGGCAGTACGAGCAGCAGACGAACACCGACTTCAGTATCTTCGCCAGAGGGCATCCTGCCTGGCACGACTTGGCTTCCACGAGCGGACCATAGCCGACCTCGATGGAGTCATTCAGAAGCACGGCTGTTCTGACGCCGGCTGCTCTGACGATCCCCAAGTCTGGGCGGAAGACTTGTGCCGCCGCGCCGGCAGCCTGGTGCTATGTTCCAGGGAAGGACCTGCTCTGGAGGACTACAGCAGAGCTCTTGAGTTCCACAGGGAGCGGACCATCCGATGTGTGGGCGAAGGTCTGGGGAGGCTACGTGTTGCCGAGTGCTTTTTGAGGGGTGCACTGCAGAACTATGGCGAGCAGCAACTCAGCAAAGCTTGGGCGTTGATCGAGTGCGGCCTGGTTCTGGACGCTGACAATGCAGAACTGCGTCGACTGAGGGCAAAGGTCAAGCGGGAAGTGGCCAGCCCCTGTAATGTCAACTAGTGAGACCAGTAGAGTCCAAGAAACAATTGATCCAGTCATTCAGTGAAGCATCTTTTAGGAGAGTGGTTCTTAATTAAACTGGGGCCTGCAACACAATTTGCAATAAATGATGCCTGTAAATTTAAAAAAAAAAAGAAATGTGCCTATACTAAACCAATTAATCCTCCTTACCTGAGCTTTTAGCATGTTAAGTTGTGATATGATTGTGATGCATCTGCCCAGCATTTCTTGCTTTCTCACACTCTTTTCTCATGGAGAGTTTGACAGGTGAGGCAAGGCGAACTTGGCAGAATACCTGCAGTCAAACATTTCTAACGTGGATAAGTTATTGTTTTTACACTCTAACATGTTCAGTGAGAATGACTCAGTGATTGCCTTCCACAAGGCTCATTTCCTGTCATGGAAAAAAAAACGTGAAAATGATTCTTCTCATGTCCGTTTCTGAAATTCACCAGCAGATTTCATCTCGATCAACGGATGTAAACGTGCTTTAGTCAGTGCTATTTTTTGAGCTTTCGCATCATTGTGCACTTGCTGGGAAGTGATGATTAACGGAAGTCCCCAGTTCTGCTCATCAGATAGTTTTTATAAAAAATACTGTAATTCCTACCGTGGTCATAGAAGTCGCTAAATGTAGCAACCAAAGCGCTACAAAATTGTCACCACTGTGCTTTTGTAAACTCCTTTCTGTTCGCAGCCTTGGTGTGGGTGTAAGCTCTAAGCAATGTATGTCAGCTAGCAACAAAGAATAAATATTGATTTTAATTCAACCAAATTTGGAGATGCTCCTGCCTATTAAACAGATCACGAATATTTAGCTTGAAAAGTAAAAAATACATAAATAAAAGGAATCCCCATGGCATTTCGAGATGTGCATGGTATTTAGCTGAATAGCATTTAGAAAGAATTCAGTACCTTTCTAAAGATTGGACACTTTTTTTTTTTTTTAATTAATAAATACATGTGTTTTATGCACAACATTCAAGGTCCTATGAAAAAAACAACAGCAGCAGCATAAAAAAGATGAATAGAGCTTATTAGAGAGGTTTGCTGCAGCTTTTAATTTATTCATGAACGAACTGCATACATTAGATAAGACCTTAATTTCAGTTATGGACTGGTTTACTTTTGGTGCGTGCAAGACAAACAGATCACACAACACAAAGACCACCACTTTATTTAATTCAAACCAACACATCTAGATAAGGAAAGTGCCCAATGTGCAGGATTAATACTTTATTTTAAATTCGAGGAGAAACAATTCCCTTCAAATCCAAATCAGCAACCAGCAAGCAGTCATAAATAAAACGTACATCTTAAATGGTGACATGTAAGATTATCACATATATCCTTCTTGATACATAGAAAGCAAGATGTTTGAAGTTAATTTAGGACAATTTAAATCCTGCTTATATGGCTGGTGAAATTCCATGTCCTCTAAGCAGACACGGTAATGTATTGGGGCTCCATGTTGCCAAAGTAAGACTTCTCCCATTCACTCATGAGGTCAAAATGCAGCGGGCGGTCACAGAAGGTGCAGGAAACGGCCGCCTGGTTACTGAGTTTCAGCCCCACCTCCTGCCACACGTCCACCAGTTTCTCTGTGAATATAATTCATTAATAGTTCCACGGAGTCATCAAGAGTGACGAGAACTGCAGTGGGGTCCTGGACGTATTTCTAGACACATGTTACTCACCCACAAAGTACTCCATCATGGCGGGCTGGTGATGAGGAGTCGGAGCCAGGCGGAGCAACTCCTCTCCGCGAGGCACTGTGGGGTAGTTGATGGCCTGCACGTAGATGTTGTGTCTCTCCAGCAGGGTGTCACACACCTTGGTGTTCAGCTCCGCATTGCCCACCTGCAGAACGCAACCACAACAAAAGCAACAGTGATGATCACAACTTGCGACACATGATTTTTAATGTAATTGGCGAATCTCCATACCCGTATGGGGATGATGTGGCTTGGACAATGAACCACAGGCAGGCCCTTATCCATAAGCAGCTGCCTCATGTGTTTGACGTTCCTCTGGTGGGCTCTGCGTAGAGACTGCCCCTCGGGGCCCTGAAGGACCCGCACGGACTCCAAGGCTCCGGCCAGGACCATGGGTGGCAGGGCGGTGGTGAAGATGAAGCCGGCTGCGAAGGATCGCACTGTGTCCACTAGGGCGGCGCTGCTGGCGATGTAACCGCCCACACAGCCGTAGGCTTTGCCTGGAACAGACGTCAGGAGGGAGAGACAAATTTTCTTTAAATACAATACTTACATTTCACTGAAGCAACCATTTTGTATTTCTACAATTGTGTCTTTCTTATTTTTTAAATTCATTGTTTCTCGTTAAATAATTGGTTAGTTGAGTAACTGAAAAAATAAACAGTAGAATAAACAATTTTACATACACATTTAATAATTGGTTAATTCATACTCTACAACTCTACAATAATAAGATGAGAATTATTTTCAATCCAATACCATGTATTTTCAACACATTTTCAATTTTCACCTAAAAAAAGTCATCATACTTTTTTTTTTTTTTTTTACAATAATATGTTCTCTGTGCGCCCACTAGTGTAAATACAACATTCTGATTAATATTGTGCTTGTGTAATATGAATTAAACAACAAAATCCACCTTTTTAGCCATTACAAGGTGGCAGCCATTTTGCATCTTGCTGTCAACTGAAAATATCATCACAGTTGCTCAGTAACAACAAATCACAGCTCACTTGTTTTTTTTAGTTTGATCATGTAATCATGTGACAGTTGTTACCTGAGTTCTGCGCAACTGTGATGTCATTTTCAGTCAACAGAAAGTGGCAAAATGGCCGCCCACTGAGAAAGATCAAAAGAGGTGAATTTTGCTTCTTAATTCATAGTCTACAAACGCAATATTAATCAGAATACTGTGTTTAAACTAGTGTGGCCACATATTATTGTAAGAATTTGTTTTGTTTGTTTACTATCTTAAAACGGCAGACCACAGAATTATTATTTTAAAAGATGCAATGTATGATTTTCAGTAGGTATTTTAAAGCTTCACAATTATGAATAACGTCCAACTGTGTTATGAGTAGAATATAGTTTGATATTGTGAACTTGTACTATTTGTTATTTGAACTACAAATGTGGTTTTGCCAGTAGATTTTTAGCTAAAAGTTTGAAGTTGCCATAAAAGTCGACACAACCTCTGATGTTACTTTATCAGCAGAGCCACAGTGGGAGTAGCAGCAGCGCGTTGCTGATAACCCTCTTATTCCTGTGCTGCGAACGCCTCCTCTTCAGGCCTTTAGGTGTGAGTTATCATAGCTAAGTTGGCACTCTGACAGTGTCAGTTAGACCAAGTGGGTGGGAGTGTGACTTTAGCCAAGACGAGAAGGTGGCCAGTGCAAACAAATTCAAATAGTGAATAAAAAGGAAGGGAATGGCCACATAAGATGCTCACCTAAAGTCCCGGACACAATATCAATCTTGTGCATGACGTTGTCCCTCTCCCCGACTCCGGCTCCATGGGCTCCATACAGACCGACGGCGTGAACCTCATCAACAAACGTCAGAGCTCCATAACGATGGGACACATCGCACAGCTCCTCTAAGGGACATATGCCACCTGACATCACACAGAACAAGAACATAAAATTATTTCAAAATTCAATGCCCAAGTTGAGGCAATAAAGAACAATTAAATAGATATGTTAGTTAAATAATGAAAAGCAAAAGTTTCCTATGTAAAATCAACAATGCAAACATAGCATCATTTAATGACAATTTATGTGCATAAAAATAATGGATATAGAAATTGAGATATGGCAATTTCCTCCCAAGAGACATAATGATGGATGACAAAAGATTGTTAAAGTGTATAATTTTCTCATTCATTTAGTAATTTTTCCGCTGCAGATACGGGATGGTGTCTGTCTACAATTTCAACATTTCGCGAGCCTCACCGTCCATTGAATGCACCGTCTCAAATGCGACAATTTTGGGCGTCTTTGGGTCTGACCGCTGCAGAAGCTCCTCCAGGTGTCGACTGTCGTTGTGGCGAAAGATGAAGCGCTTGGATCCGCTGTTTCTGATGCCCTGAATCATTGAGGCGTGGTTCCCGGCATCAGAGTAAATCTCACAGCCTGTGTGTGGGATAGCAAACACTTCATCAGTTCATCCATTCATTTGCTACCACTTCCGGGTCACAGGTGAGCTGGATCAAATCCCAGCTGTTTGGGTGAGAGGTCCTTGGAGACAGTGCATGGCAGTCATTCGCAGGGCATATGTAAACAAACAACAATGGATAGATGGAACTTCAGTAATCAAAAGTGTTGGGAACGTTACTTTATAAAAGTAATTTGTTATCGTTCCTCATTACTTGCTCAAAAAAGCAACTGAGTTAGTAATTGAATTACTTCATGATAAAAGTAACTCGTTACCAAGCAAAGTAACTATTTTCGCTACTTAAAATAAATGTTTTACATCAAATAATTTGGATTTTTAAAAATATTTTTATTTGGTTTGCCAGGCGATTAAAATTGTTCATCGTAATTAATCGCATGACTTCAATTGTTAACTCACGATTATTCACAAATTTTATATGTTTTAAATATACAATAAAATGTACAATATATTTTTTAAGTTTTCATACTCTTGTTAATATAAAAGTGGGAAAAAAATTAAACTAACAGAAATGTGGCTGCATCATTTAATCATTGATACTCTAATTTCATAATAATTTTAAAAATCGAGTTAAAATTTAAAAGATGTACTGTACTGTTAAAAAAAAACAAAAAAACAAGCGTGATACTAATTTGTGTTTAGGTCATTTTTCTGCCACTAGGTGGCATAATTGCATTTGTAAGACGGTGACAGCTCAGTGCATTTTTGCTTTCATATTAAGGGCTATCTAATATTTAACCTGAAGTAACTTGTGAAATTCTGCACATTTTTAAAATTTGTGAAATACAACTTGACCCCAGCCTCCACAAATATATGCATTTTTATTAAATTTATTACTGCTAAATGGCTGGCAACCAGTCCAGAGTGTACCCCGCCTACTGCCCAAAGCCAGCTGAGATGAGCGCCAGCACCCGCCGCGACCCTTGTGAGGAATAAGCGGTCAAGAAAATGGATGGATGGATTACTGCTAAATTTTGAAGAGGACGTGTCGACGACTGGATGACTGGAATTCAGGCTTTCCAAGTAAGAAGCAGTCATTAATTGCGCGTTAAAAAAATAGTGGCGTTAAAGTAACTAAATAAAAATGAGCGCATAAATTTTGACACCCCTAATAATAATAATAATAATAATAATAATAATAATAATAATAATAATAATAATAATAATAATAATAATAATAATAATAAGTTTTATTGTTATCATTATTATTATTATTATTATTATTATTATTATTATCATTATTATTTTTATTATTATTATTTTTATTATTATTATTATTATTATTATTATTATTATTAATTAAATGCAGGCAAGGAAGAGTGATGGCATCATTGTACTATGGTCCCTTTGTGCAGGATATGATCCAAAATTAGCAGTGTTCTTGTTTTTGATCTATCAAAATGGTGGTGATGGTTATACCTGGCAACAGTCTTGCCAAAGTGAAGAGGGTGGAGTCATTTGCCACAAAGCAGGAAGAGAAGACCAGAGCGGCGTCCTTCTGATGGAGCTGGGCCAACTCCTTCTCCAGAGAAGCGTGGAAGTTACTGGTACCTGAGATGTTCCTTGTGCCTCCTGCTCCTGCACCATGTTCGCACAGGGCATCACTGAGGAATACAATAAGATGACACATAAAGTATGACAGATTTCCATGATGTCATGGGGATTTCTGTGATACTCAAAGTAGTTATGTTTCACACGAAAAGTTGTGATGTAGCAGGCTGCAGTAGTTAACACCACAATTAATATGAGAAATTGATCTCCGAATGTGATTCTACTCCAGAGACATCATCTTTGTGTGATCTCCTTCATTTTACCTGATGGCGCCGAGGATGCGGGGATGCCGACTCATCCCCAGGTAGTCGTTGCTGCACCACACAGACACTTGGGAGCCCTCGCGGTTGGACACGGAGTAATCCTCAGCAAAAGGAAATGAGACGGCGCTCCGGTTTACCGTCTTAAAGACTCTGTAAGTGTGGTCCTTCTTCTTCTCGGCAATCTTCTCAGAGAAGAAGTCGTCGTAATCATAGCTGGGCCCAACTGCATAGGCAAGATCAGTTGACATATATTAGAATGGCGCAGACCATTGCCAAGGCCCAACCATTTTAAACAGGTGCTTTACAAGATGGGTGCGAGCAAGCTTTTTTTTTCATCACAGTGCCATCTCCTGGATCTGGAGAGGCACTGTGCCCACCTGGCCCCAACGCAAGTGGACAGTAACAGTAAAGGTGAAGATGATCTGTGCCTTAATTTGTACTTCACAATTAGGTTTAATAAAAGACAATTTCACGATAACCTAACGAACATAACACCACACTTGTAGTCAGCATACACACCCATGTTGTCTTTGAGGAGGTGGCTGATGGTGATGTCTTGAGGTGATTTGGGGAAAATGGACTCCTTCAAATCTTTCAACAGAGAACCCATCATGCCTGTCAAGAAACATGCAGGTTAATCACTTGATTGTAATCATTTCGAACACATTTCCAAATGTTTCTTGCTCTCTCCTACCCTCTCGGACATCCTCCTGCACTTCAGGGCTGGCTTTGACCATCCCAATGCGAGAGGTGACGAACGGACAGACTTCCGCCACCTGAGGAGCCGTTTGAGCAAACGTCCTCCTTTGCTGCAGCGTGGGAAGTTGGTGACAGTCGGGACTGGCAGGGGAAGTGCTCAGCTTGGCATCCAAGGCGGCTGACCCGCAGACGCTGATCTGACGTGCAATGATGGGACACTGATTGGCCAGAGACAGCAACGGGCCTGATCTCCTTAAAGCTGGTTTTGTGGAAGACTTGAAGAAGGGGCAATGGTGAAGGAAGGCGGCCATGTTGAGCCAGCTGTTTTTGCTCTGTGAGAAGTAGAGGATTTTTTTTTTTTCACTGTTAAAAATCATCTCAGCTTCTGCAATATGGATAATTCATTTTGAGCAGATAATTATAGTTGAAAAGCTGGGGACGAAGTGGAGCAATTTTATCAACATTATTGATGCCAATATTCTACTTATGACGTTTCGAGACCTGAAGGTGCCTCCTTCAGGGTGGGGCTTATCTTCTCACTGCAGCCGCTCTGGTGCTAAGTGACAGACGTCATCAGCAGAGGCTCCTATCAAATAATCCACCAGAGTTTTCCATCCATAATTCTATATTTTTTCATACTCAGCCCCAGAGAGGTATTTTAACCATGTGTTTTCTATTACGGGTGCAGAAAGAAACTTTTTTTGCCCATTCATGGAGCTCATTCAAATAATCAAAACCCAATGACAAGAAATTACTGTAAAACATGATCATCTCTTTGACTGCCAGGCGTTATAAAAACAAAATAAAAAAATCCACAGTGCCAGCCGCTTTTGAGCACTTTAACTCATCTTTCAAGGCAAAAAAAAATATTGTTTGCCTTTACTACATATACAATGTGGCTACTCAATGAAAGATCGCATTCCATTCATTGGAATTTTACTAATCATCATGAAACGTCTTTGGCAGTCAAAGAGTTAATATCTTCTGCTGAAGTGCTAATGCAGCTGTTTCATTATGTTTTCAGATAACTTTGTCCTGGCCTGTGGTCAAAAGATAAGGTAATTCTCAGGATCTTAAGCTTTCTCTTGTGGTGAGATGTCCATCTTGACATTGGGCTGTCAAAGAAATGCTTTTCAGCAAAGTGGGTCAAAATTCATTTGTACTTGGTGCCAATCATCGCAGACTGTAGATCAATAGCAACAAATTAGCCCGCGTTTGTGTTACCTACTGTAACATGACAATAGTACGGGAAACAATTACTGTACTTCTTAATATGTTGCTTGAAAAAAACAATACAATTCACAAAAGAATATCAAGACAAGCAATGCCTCTATTGAAAACTTTCTCATTACTAGCATTTTTACAAACATACACTAACAAATTAATCATTAAGACTATTTTACCCTCATTCTATGTTTGTTTCTTTGGTGCACTAAAATCATGCATGTTTAAACATCACAAAATTTAACATTTACTTTATACACTTAGTCACCCCTACTGCCGGCCAATATATTTAATAGAGAATGCTGCAGTAATCTAAAGTAATGTTAAACTTATATATATATATATATATATATATATATATATATATATATATATATATCAAGGCCAGCAGAATCTTTTTTTTTTTTTCATTTTTAAAATGTTTTATGACATGTAAAATAATTCAGATTCCCATCATAAAGATGACCACAATATAATATTTTATAAATACCCAAGACTCACCTGTTGACCTGCACTGAGGACGAACTTCAAAAGAGCAACTAAGCAGACGGTCAAAAGAGTCCACACATTTATTGGTGCATTAAGCAATCACCTCTGCTCCCACCCATGCACATTGTCACTGGGTGGGGAGTGGGCTGTACAGATGATGACATCCAAGAGTAGCAACACATCACACATGCACACACAGTATATCAATAGTGTATCGCGGCAGCGCAAAGACACAGGCAGTCAGCACATTTACACAATTAAATGTTTATGAATATGTCTCACCACTTGAAATTTAATGACAAATAAACATTTAATAGAAATTTTGCATGTATTTGCCTATGTGAAAAACATTACTGTCACTGCCACTTAGTGCAATAATAAATGATAAATAAAGAACTAAATAATAAATATAACAATAATAAAACAGTGAGAGTGTTTTAAATTGTTATTGTCTGGAGTGAAGTAGCACAGTATCACATCATACTGAAAGGTGTTTCTAATATTTTGGATACGGCCCATTTTGTTCTTTAATCCGGCATCCGGCCCACTGAGCATTTACATTAGCAAGAGGCCCATGTTCTATTGTTGTTAGTGATACAACTAAACATAAATAATTTATTGATTATATGTTGTAAAAAAATGTGAAAACATTTACAAACATGTACGTTATAAATTATTTGTTATTTGATAATAAGAATTAACGCATACGGCCTATTATAGATTCTACTTTAAAATTGTAACTATTTTTCTAGTGTTCATCTATAACATGGCCATCTTTCAGAAAAAATTAAACTGACTTTAGCTTGACCTTATTGATTGAAGCAATCCCAGTTAGATAGCTCATACCTAGATGAATAACATAATGATTTATAACGATATCGGTTGCATTCAGATGAAAAAGTGATCACTCACGGTCATATTGTGTTTGAGTCCCGTGACCAGCAGAGGGCGCGTTGCTTGAGCGCTCACAAGGCGGAGCTTATTCCGTGTGCACTGCGCATGCCCCCATACTACGTCAATCCAGCTCGTCTCACCCTGACAGCGGACCTCCATCCACCCAAGCACCTACAGACCCATCCATCCATTTACCCAGCCATTCATCCCAGGCAAAGTAGCACCTGAGCGGGCGAGTGCAAGGATGCTGGCGTGTACAGAGATGATCACGATGTGTCTTCAATCAGCCAAGCTGCAACACCTCAGCAAACAGCAGGAGTGTGATCACAACCACAACCGCACCGCGTCCCTTTTCCACGACGTAAGTGTACTTTGAGCTTATTCATGTACCTGTCATAATTGCATGTCTTAATGACTGCCAAGGTAAAAATGTAAAGGGAAGGTGAAAGTGGGGGGTTGTCTACGCTGCTCTTGGTGAATGGTGAAAATCCATCAGACTCCATTCATGTGGAGCTGATGCATGCACAGTAGCTCCATTATATAAGAAAGGTGGTCTTTGGCTGCTTGTTCACAATGTTTTACATATTATGAAGGTAGGGTCACACGATTGGTCACAGTACACACATATGCATGAGGCGCCAATTTAAAACGTGCCCCCCCACCATCTTAATGTAAAAAAAAAAAAAAGCGAAGAAAAACGCTCCCAGTCCCATTATTCATTCTTCCTTGCACCCTGTTCTTTTTGTTACATGAGAAATGTACATTTGAATGCCCACGTATTTTACTGCATTTCAAATCATCTCTGGAGTTTTTTGTGGCTCCTGATGATTTATGGAGGTGATGCTCTATGGTGAAAAAAACAAAAAACAAAAACATGACAGGCAAACAGATTTTGAGCCTCCGATAAAATGTAAATTCTACAAGAGGCATGCAATCTTGCTATTAGTAAACATAACTTGACAAAATACATGTATTACAGTAACTTACATTTGCTTATGTTTTCATAGAAGATTGTGTTTATAGTAGTGTTGTCAAACGATTACAATTTTTAATTTGGATTAATCACGATTAATCAGCTAAATTACTTGTGTAATATAAAATAAATACAAAATACCGTAATATTTTGACATTAACGCATTTTATGATCTCAATGTCATTTGCAAACATTGATTAAATGCATGTACGCAATTGCCTGCATGCATGTATTGCTCAAAACGTAACAGCATCATATCAATTGGGTGCAATTCAGCAGTTATTAATGAATTATATGCAAATTACTTTTGTTTTATCTAAAGTCCCGTTGGGGTGTTTTTCAAAGCGAAATTTACCACCGAGCACACCAACTGGAGTCACCCGCTCATTTTGGAACAACAGGCGTAGGAAACGCTGTGCATTGACCTCATCACTGACCTGCGCAGACTTCAATGTAACCATCCGCAGTTACGTTCAAGGCTCAAGTGCGGTCAAAAAAATAGTGCGGTTAATATGCGTTAATATGTGATTAATGCGACATTTTTCTGTGATTAATTAATCTATTAACGCTTTAACTTTGACAGCCCTAGTTTATAGTGCTTGCCCTCATTTTGGATGAGAGTGACCTGGAGGCTGGAGCCCTTCCCAGTAGACTTTCGGCAAGAGTACAGTACAGACTAGTACACCCTGGACTGGTGACCAGTCACATGCAGGCAACACAAACAACTAACACATATGAAAAAATTAGGGTCTTCAATGAAGCATGTTTTTGGAATACAAAGGAAGTCCGTGAAAACCCACGGGGAGAACAAACACATTTTTCACTATGGTGCCGGGATTTGAACCTCAGAACTGTGCTTGCAGATGTGCTACCCACTCAGTCACGGTGCCACACAGAACATTATGTCTAGATCCTTTTTCCTATTCCGAGTGTTTTTGTTGTTTTTTTTATTGTAAAAATTTAAGCATATGCAGTCGCTGTTCGGAAGTGTCAAATTAGCATTGTTAGGCCTTGGCAGAGTGTCATGTGACTTTGTGCTTGTTAGAGCGGAGTGCAAACGAACCCACGGGAAGCCTTTGTCACCCACACCTAATAATGACATTCTGCTGTCTTTGTGCACTTATAAACACCGCACGTAGTCTTCTTCACTCATTCTTCACACTCATTAGTAGAGTCTGGCAGCTCTTGTGTTTGCAATCATTCTACTTGAAGCCCTCACTGTTGGTTTTAATCGACTCACACAGTTGTGCAGGGCTTATACTGTATATCTCCGACAAGTGTACTGCACACTCATTTCTCCAGAGGCTGATGGAATCGCGCCTCTTAGATGCTGCCATCCTCTCCCTTCCTGCTTCTGCGGTTTTATTGTCTTCAATAGGATTCAGTTGTGATGCGTTCAGTGTCTCCAGGGGGGCGGCAGCGAGTACACCCCCGACAGTGTGTAAGCTTTCTAGAAGATCTTCATAAGCTCTGTAGTCTGTAGGAGCACATCGCTCCCGTCGACTCAAGCACAGACAAGAAATGAGCATGTGACTGTGCGGTGCTGCTGCTGCTGTTGCTCACTTCTATCGCTTTTTCTTTGACGAACAATTTGCTGTTGGCTCCCTTGCAGGTATCTTGGATGTAAAATATTACAATGGCACGTTCAAGGTTTGCAATACTTGACAATTATGGCGCAACCTCCAGGTGTCACGCCATCATCTTCTGAAAGTGCCTGCAACGCTTAAACCAGTGTTTGCACCCGTTTTACATTCGAAAAATGTCACGGACCACCAACAGAAATTTCAGAAAAAGTATACAGTATATTGTATGCTGTCTAAAATAATGATAATCTTATCTCAGTTTTCTAAGAAAAACATGTACTTAGAAAATGAATTAAAAACCTTGAAATTTGGGCCTGTTTGGTTGAACACAGTGCTGTTACTCTGTTGACAACAGTTGGATACACATTACTGCCATCTAGTGGAAGAGCATTTGATTTTCCTGCCGGTCATTGTATGTTGCTTACATAGATAAACGAACAAAGATAAACATTATTTGTAGCAAATAAACAATACCGTAATTTTCTGACAAACTAATTTAAACTGTATTATGTCCTGCAGCACACTGTAAAATATCTCATAGCACAGTAATGTGCTGCAGTATGGTGGTTGGGCATCAGTGGCTTAAACATTGTTAAAGCGCCACACCATTTCTTCACTTTCCTTTAAGCGGGGTAAACGCATACTGATTTGAAACATTTTAGCCACATTTTCAAATGTGACAAGACGGCATCATGGCTGCACCCATAAATATTTCTGTTGTAGTACCACCTGTGAGAGGCAACATGGTGCCATAGCGTATCCATGTCAGGAAGTACAAAGAAGAAGGAACGTTTCCTCCTTCTTTATTTCTTCGACTACTACTACTAGTAGTAGTAGAAGAAGAAGAAATAGAAAAAGCTAAGCTGATTGTAACTTTACTTGGCTTATTCTTCCCTTTCATTTATTGGTCAATAATTATTAATTACAAAAATACTGTATTGTTTTATTATCTTTATATTAATTTACATTATCTGTGCCAATGTGACAGGCAGAACAGTTAACCCATGTTGCTATTTATCCAACATAATACAGAGTTTTGTGTACAACTAAACACACCCAGCTTCAAGTGAGGAAATACATTTGTGAGTAGGCCTACTGTTAATTCAGACGGTATCCTCCATATTTCAATGTATATGTACTTTTTGTGAACTTTTACTGAGATCCATTACTGTTTTCCTTAAGTGTCTTAAACTCAATCTTCTTTTCTCGTTCCAGATATTCCGTCGGGCGGACAAAAATGGTGAGTGAGACAAGCACAGTTACCGGTAATTGGTTTGCGCTCCTGTTTGGATGTTAATGCTGCAAGATGATTTGACTTCATTAGGAAAACCAGACAGGCGTGCTCACACTAAGTTGATACACACATAATGTAAGTAATACTCCTTTATTTTCAGAAAAAAAAACTCCTAGATTGTCAATTCAGTCTTGCATGTGATTTGAATTTGAATCCCAAATTTTATCACCCTTTTAACTTGACAATAGCAAATCCTTCCCTGAGGAAAACAGCAGCATTGGGCCAGAACTTACACAACAACAATGCTGACAAAAATGGAAATGTTATCCCTCATAATCTTCTATTCACGCTTGCATCTCCGTGTAATCACATTCAGAATGCTAAATGGGTGTTTTGTGCTTTTAGTCTTTGCAGGAGGATGTGTTATGTTACATAAGAGGCCCCGTGTTAATAGTGCCACATTGTTTTGATGAGTTGCAAACATTTTCGGCTTGAGGGGGTCTTCAGATAAGAAGAGCATTTTTCTTTGTAAATTATAAATGAGCTGTTTCTGGATTTGCACACACATGGCACATTACTGTCACAAGCCTAACTTCAAAATGCTGCTTTTAAGCAGACAGATCCCAAATAAGTGGCCTAAATCAACAGAATTACTTGGATTCCGTTTCCTTTGTTGTCACTCATTTTCCTGACCACTTGTTGCTAGGCAGAGCTCATGTGGAGAAATCTGGTGCCCCCATTTCCAACAAAATCATTTTTAACAAGACTGTCATTGGTATTTCCTTTTGCAATTTGGGCCATTTGGATAAAGTTAGATGTGCAAATGAAGAAATGACTACAGCCCAGGTGATTGTTATATTTTACACATGGCAAATGTGCTCACTCTCAGTACTTAAGAAGGAGGATATGGTATATCTATTTAGCTAAAATAGAATGGTAGATCAAATTTCAAATGTAGGGAGTAAAAGTTAAGAGAGATCAGACATGTCAATATGTATTTAATTACAGATGGAAAATGGAATGGAAAATATAATTTCCCACCGCTGATGACAAGTGCAAAATACAACAGAAGTTGTCTTTCGGAAAGTGATTTTGGCTTCACTTGTGTCGCTGATTACATGACACACTTTTGTGGCTCCTCAAGTCTGTTTCCTCATCTCGCCTTTCTTGGGTCCCTGCTGTGTGGAACAGAGAGTGCATGCCGGTTTGTTTGTGCGAGCTATCTTCACTTCACAGCTTGTGCACACAGTCTGTGAGGAGCTGAGAGGGAGATTCATCCTCCCCCAGTCAGTACTGAGTGGGATGCCCATCATTCGCTGGGAGCAGTGTACATTTTCTACATAATGAGGAGGTGTTTTGATCGGCATATCAACACACTGCACTGCTTCCCCGCTGCAATATTGAGACTGCGGACTTACATGTTTCAATATAAAACACAAGCTGGAAGCTTTTGTGCGCTTGCCAAGTGTATCACTGAAGGCAGATGTGATGACTTCAATTCAATTCTGAATTGGAAACCAAATCTGGACTACATTCTCGTTTCTTTAAATAAACCAACTGGCTGGCCAGTGTATTTATATATTTAATACCGGACAATAAGTGTCAGACCGACTAATGGCTAATAGAGCTCAGATTCACACTCGAATGGGTTACTAACTGTAATTTTGCTGAAAACATATCATAGTACCAGAAAATTAAAAATCCCATTTGATGATAATGGTAAATGGAATACACTTTTACACCATTTGTTGTCCAAAGTTCTTTGCCAAGTCCCATATTCACTTTTTTGAAAACATATCGGCTTGTATAACAGGCAAACGCAGCTGCGTCAGCCTCCGGATAGGTTTTCCTTTTTAGTATAAAATAACTTACTTTAACCTCCTTAACCACATTAAAATTCATCCACTAGCATTGTACTAGCTGCTAGCTAGTGCCAAGCTAACCTGGGTGTTCTCCAGTTTGCAAACTCCCTTGCTCAGATGATGACAAAGGCAAACAGCGAGTAAACAATACACTGCCTAGTTTGGCTTCATTGACTCACTGCTGAATCGTTGAATTCAATGCTGCCAAGTGATTCATTGAGTGCCATTCGTAATCTCTAAACCGTCGTAAACCGAGGACCCTCCTGTAATTGCTTACTACCTGTCCAGAGTGTCCATACCCACCCATAATGGGGATACAATCCACTTTTAGATCCCGATTGCCCAGTTGAGAATCTTTATGGTTAATCGCTGCTGCATAGTAGATTTATGATTCCCTTAAGAAAACATATTCCTGGTAACATGAGATGGCTCAATGTGACTTTTTGCCTCTTTTGTGAGGTACTGATGTATTATCTTCCTGAATGGTGGCTCTTTAAATAGCTACGGTGTTGTATCAAATGTGCATATTCTGATCCTGGATCTCACAATACAGTATGCATGAGCATATTAGAATGAAGACTTCACAAGATTGTTACAGTGTCATGCCTCCAAGGCGCAAACTGGACAGATTACAGTCAGGATTGCCTGATCTGCCACCACATTTCTCTTTGACAAGTGCTAGCATAATTTCCCACCAAAATGTTGTCAATTCTAGAGTAGAATTTCATGAGAATCTGATGGTGGAGAAAGGCTGCAGAATGAGTCACATCCAATTTATTCCTACGGCTTGTGGCATTAAATACAGAGCAGCTGCTCAAGGTTAAAGTTCAGACTGAAGACGTGGAAGTGTTGTTGTTTTTTTACACTGAAATAAAAACTGAAAAGAAGGTGGGTGGGTCTCAAGCCAAGTCAAAATCTGCAGTCCAGTGATATCATACCCTAAGCTTTGGTATAGGAATGAAGTACGCTAACATTAATATTAGCTGTAGCAAAAAGAGATTTAAGAAACAAATGTGCATTTTTATGGGAGAAAACAAAAGCTTTTGAATTCACAGTAGATATTAGGGGTGTGCCAAAAAATTATAAAAGAATCGAGATTCTCATTTATTAATCGAATCGAATCGATATTAATATCCAAAAATCGATTTTATTTAAATTAGAAATGAAGAAGGGGAAAAGGCAGTTGTAGCCCACATGCTGTTTTTATGGAAAAAGGCACTTACAATACAAAATTAATAAATGTTTAAACAAAAAAAAAAAGACACTTTAATGTCTCTATTTGTCATTTTGTCTTGAAAAGCAGACTGGAGTAGATCACAACAATGTTGTGCATATCTGTAAATTGAAGCAGAAATCATTTGTCAGTCAAATAATTTTGAATCGAAAATCGTTTGAATCGAGAATCGGAAATCGATTCTGAATCGAATCGTAGACCCAAAAATCGGAATCGAATCGAATCGTGAGACAGTCAAAGATTCCCAGCCCGAGTAGATATAAAATGTAGCTAAAAAAAAACCAAAACACATTTGTAATAATTGTCTTCCATTATTGTCTGCCATGGACTATTTTAATAGCTTACATCTCTCCTTATGTGATCCATATTTAATAATTAAAACAATAAAGAAACACGCTAAAATGAAAAATCCCTGTCACGCCCATCCATCAACAATAATGTTCTAGTCGACAGCAATTTCATTATTGCCTTTTCTAAAAAAAAAAAAAAAAAAGAAAAAAGAAAAAAACAAGAGACAAGATTGTGACTGTCATGTCAATAAATGTCAGACGAGTCAAGTCATACTTTTTTTTTTTTCCACATTGCTTGTTGGCAGCAAGTCAAAACTGTATTTGCTGAGTGCTCAGAGCCGGCAGACGGATTCTTCTGCCTGGCAAGCATCCCGAGACAGGAAAGATGACAGCGAGATCTTATTATTGTGTGTAGTTAGCCAGCTAGCGAGACTCATATACTGTAGGCTCTCTCGTTCCCCTGAGATGCCTCTTACATATTCCCTCTGTGTTTATTCACTCCAGCCTAATCGACTTGGATTTTCATGAATGTGCTGCTCAGTTAACCAAGTAGCTATTTGTGACATTGTCACGGTCTTGTGCGCTTTCAGATGACGGGAAGCTGTCCTTGGAGGAGTTCCAGTCATACTTCAGTGACGGGGTCCTCACAGACGAGCAGATGCAGGAGCTTTATCGCTCCGTCGACAGGCAGAACGCAGAGTGAGCTCTTCTCGTTTTTGCAGCCCGCCTGGCACTTACGCATTCATTAAGTCAAGATTATGTCCAAGTTACACATAAGCCTCCCTAATTGCATTTGGAGGCAAATGTAAAGTTTGCGGCAACCCACTGATGAACAATGGCCTTAAGTACCGCTGCACTTAAGATACTATGATAATAGATGATGTCATTCATTTTCACAATGATCTCTACAGAGATACAGAGATAATAATGTGTCATTTTGAATGACACTTGCATGTATATTTATTTCATATTACTCTATCCACCTGACTACCAGCAATTCAAATGTGTCCTCTGTAGTGGACATTTTTAAACCTGAATATTTCCCACCCAGTGCATACGATTCAATTAACTCATTTTGTGCTCTATATAGGACACTGAGAGCTTTCCAATGATACCAAATGTGTAGGGGTGGGGCTTCGCTCAGTGCAAGAACTTTTTAGGGAAGAGGAAAAGTAAGTGTATAACACTTTTTATTGAACAATTTTACGCATTAAATGTTGCACGCATGTGTTCTATGACTCTTAAGAACACATTAAAGTATTGTTTGGATTATTTTAACTGTATTTGAGCCTAGCATTTAAGTTTTAAAAAATGTCCTCTGTAGTGGACACATCATAACTTAAAAATAAACACTTTTTTTTTTTTCAAAAAATTCTTTTGCAGTATTCCAGTTACTTCACAAAGATTGGGGAATATCAAAATAAACATGATTGGACAATATTTTTTTCCTGGTGGTCAGGAGGATATTACAAACCACAACCATAAAAGTAAGAGTAACAGTCAAAACAGAGAGTTTGTAAACAATTTTGCACTTCTATTGACTCTCATTCAACTATGCAGAAACACTAACTAAACAAGATTCATTCCATCAGTGAGCTCAACTGCACTGATCTTTTGTCTTCTCGGTTTCCGCATAGCAACATGGACATCGACAAACTGTCAGGTATGATTTTTTTGGTTGTCTTTCTGTTTCTCCAAATTTTATTTGACTGCATGTTGGTGTTTTTTTGTTTGTTTGTTGTTTTTTGTTTTCCAAAAACTCAGCACATGACATACAGTACGTGTCCATTTTCCAGAGTACTTCAGTCCACACGTGGGAGAGTATATCAACGTGTTGTCTGCGCTTGAGAAGCTAAATGTGGCCATTTTAAAGGCAATGGATAAAACTAAAGAGGTAGGTGTCTTTAAACTTTGCATTTATTATAATTTGCATATTGTATGATAAATGTAGTACAGCTATATAGCAAGCGCTTTACAAAGGCTCACATTCACACACCAACGGGAGGCTGCTGCCATGTCCACGTTAAATATCATGCCCAAGGGCACGTCAATGTGGTATAATTTGAGGATCAAATCCACAACTTGAGTTTGGGTTGGGAGATGACCGCTCTACTGATCCTGCCACTCCACACTTAATCATTGGCACTAATGAATGATGTAGTCATAGGTTGAGTCATTCTTGCCCTCTATACTGTATCTTGAATTCTTCAGACAAATTTTGAAAACGCTTCCCTCCCTTTTGTTTGCTACCTTGTCCTGGCACTATTTGAGGCTTTATAACATTTTCTTCCTGTCAGTGATATTATAGCTAAAGACTTTATCCTGGCAAGTAATATGTTCCCAGTGTAGTGTGTATTGGCCTCCAGCAATGGAGCGATATGAATTTCCGTCTCACAAGAACTCAATCTTATTGTGATAAACGGCAAAACGGATAGATTGTAAAACAGAAAAAAAAAAGAAAACATTGGCTGTATTGTTGTCTCGAGGAACAAGGATTTCATACTTCATTTTTCACTTTCCCCTTGCAGGAGTATCAGGGCTCCTCTGTGCTGGGCCAGTTTGTGACGCGCTTCCTGCTCAGGGAGACCTCCACCCAGCTGCAGTCCCTGCAGTCATCACTAGACTGCGCTATGGAGGCCGTCCATGACCAAGGCTGCACAGGCAGAAGATCAGTCAAGAAGCCCGAGGACCTGCCTATCCAGAGGCTCGCCAAACGTCCGGGCCGACGCATCCAGAAGAACATGTGTCTCTCCCCTACGGACCCTTACTCTGGCATGCTGACCACAGGTGGGGTCCCACCACCCCCATTAAGATGTGGAACGACAGGGAATGAAGTGTTGATGTTGTGTTTCAGGGGTCAGCGTGGAGTCCGACTACCACTGGGGATCCCAGGTCGATCAATTGGAGCAACTCATAGACAAGCTGGAGTGTGAGGTTTGTATGGAATTTGAATGTAGATTGCATGCAAATTCTCCTAGAATGACATTTCCTTATCTTTGCCATGCAGAGTTCTTGCTTTAATTTGAAACTGTGAGGGCTAAATCTTTGTGTCTGGCTGTCTTGCAAGTCATAATCGTGTTGCTGCCTGCGTATGACTCACCTCTCTCTGCTCACACCTTCAGAGTCCACAACTTGAACCTCTCAAAGAAGATACACTGGCAGGGACATATAAATCGGTGAGTTAGCCCGCTTGATGCTCGGTGTTTTTAAACAACACTAAAAGCAACAAGGTTTTCATTCATTTTACATTCCAACAACAATGCCATGCGATGTGACAAAATAATATTTGCTGTTGCCATGGCGACCTCATATTACGATTATTACATCACCTGCTGTGTCGTATTATGTCACATGGGAGCACATGAGTCACTCCCAGATGTAGTTTATTGTAAAACTACTGCTACATAAATGCTAGATACATTTTAAACTCCAGGCATGCTAATAAAAAGCACTGATGTTACAATAAATGAGAACACTTCAAACAACACAAGCACAGCAGCTCAGGGTGTTGTGTATAAGAATGCTATTTTTTTGTAGGATTTTGTATCGATTCTAATTTCCTCAGTCAAAAAGATTTGATTTTGATTCTCAACAGTTCAGTTCAATTCGATTTAGATTTTTGTCTGATTTGATTTAATCCACTTCAATTCACTCTGATAGCGATTAATTATGTCACATCAATTCTTCTTAAATGTCAAGGACATGATAAAAACTCCACAAATATTAAATTCCAAAGTAAATTTTGCAGAGGCAATAACTGGTCAAAGGATTTAGTTTATTAATGAAAGTCATACGTTTTATAATCACTTATTGACATCAGCAAGGATGTGTTGAACATATTTCATAATCTAATTCAGTAATTGTAAATATAAATTAAAAAGAATCTGAATACTTTGAAATTCAACTTCACAGTAAAGTTCAAGAAAACATTAAGATACCAAGGGGAAAAAAAAATCTATTTTCTCAAGAATTTATGGGAAAAAGAATCAGTTCTTGGTTTTATGAAGCGATATCGGGCTTGAAAAGGAGAATCGATTCAATATTGATTATTTGATTTTTAAACCAAGCCCTACAGTAGTTTTTTTTTTTTTTTTTGCTTGCTTGCTTCTAGAACATTCTCCTGGTCCAAAGACAAATGTCAGTGAAGGAGTGCGATGTGGAACGCTTCCAGCAAGCTCTGAAGATCTACACAGAGGCCAGCAGCGGGCAGCCAAACAACCTGCAGTCAGTCCCTTTGTCTACTTTTTTACCTCGCCTTTATCACTGCCGTCTTTCCTCACTTGCCTTTCTCCTCCTTCAAGCATTTCCGTCCAGAACCCGCCTGACAGATCGTGCTTCATCATGTACGAATTTTGGCAGGATCGCCTCTCCTGGATGAGGTGAGGAGCAAAAACACGTTTTCAAATGTCAAATCTGAAGTGCAAAAAGAGGAGGGGTCTTTTCGAAGAGAAGGCCAATGCGTCTCTTGGGCGTCTTCCCTCATAGCTTCCTGCAGTCATCCATCAGTAAGACGTTCCAGCGCTGCATTATTGACTCACTGGAGGAGCAAGAGATCGTCTCCACCATGCTCCTCCCAGGTAATCCAAAACCATGACAAACATTTACATGGACAGCAATATTTATTACATCCCACTATAAACCACCAAACAAAGTTGTGAGAAAAAAGTGGTTACTGTATGTCACTGGCTGACATAGAGAAGAAGAGCAAATGGACCAATTAAATTCACTTTGATAATTCTCTTTATGGATAATATATTTTAAGTGAAAGTATGCCCACATGTTAGTTAGACACTATTTGAAGTTATGGCAAATATTCAAAATGATGCTATTGTCTTCATCAGCTTCCTGGTGGATTATGAACAACAACTGACGGCACAAGGCTTCTTCAGATCGGCATGAATGAAATAACGGATTTATTGTGGTTTGTTGTTGCTCTTTTCTGTAAATTCTGATTTTCCATAAAGCGTGATGGCCAGATGAGACGTACTTCAAGGTACCCCAAAAAAAAAAAAAGTACTTGAATAGAATGTAATGCAATATTCTATGGAGCGATCAGTATCAGTGCTGATGTTGATGTGGCACTTTTCCCACTCCTGATTTAATAGAAGCATAAGAAATTGGGAGGGGATGGAAGAATTGCATGATTTCTTAAACTGCACCTATCGTTCTCATCTTTCATTTTATTAAATAGATCAAATGTCAATGCATCAAAAATAGACCATTCATCACTCCCCCCCCACAATACAGGCAACAACAGAAAGGGTAAATAACACATGAACGTAATAATTTCCTTTTGTCCTCTTTGTGATGTTGAGTGCTGTTGTCTCCTTCACTAGCTCGCATTTTTCCGCTGGTGGAGGGGGGGCAAACAAAACATCCTCTGGTTTAGACTCAAGAATAGAAGTATGTAACCAGATATGTAATACTAAAATGGTCCAACTCTAAACATCTCTGTGTCACTCTTGCACTTTAGTAAGCTCGGATCTACCTGTATTTGTTCGAAAAATAAATACATTTAGTGTAGATTGTAAATGTATTTTGAAGAATTTCACTTTATATAGAAAATCAATAACATACCCAAATCACATGAACGTCAAAGCCAATATTTTGCATTGGCGTGTATCCATGCAGGCAGGAGACACACTAAAAAAATGTTGTTTATATTTTGGAGCAGGAAGTATTCTGTGTAATGACGCAAGAGAACAGAAGTCTAATGTGTACAGTCGTTAGACGTAAGTAGTAGAAGATACAATAAGATCCATGTACAGTGTAATAATGGTTACTAACAAGCATTCTCACGTTGATCTGGCATAGACAAGTAATGCACGGACTGTTCACTCACTCACCCTCCCCGTTTAGCAATAATGTGATCTTGGTGTATGTTATGTGTTATATTTGTTTTCTGGCATGCAATAAAATTAATGACATGCACAAAATGTTTCACTAGTGGTCACTTAATTGTTTGTCTTTACTTTGATGTTTTTCTGTGTGTCTTTTAATGATGCAGTTTGAGAACGAGAACCCCTGGTCTGTCTTAACTGCAGGTGTAGCTTGAACAATGATGTAGTAAAAGTGGGAGGAGAGTAGTCTGAATTGGGTTCTGGAGTCGTGCTCCACCTCATACATCGAACTCATTTGCCAGCCGCGAGTCGTTCCAAGTCAAGTGTGGGCCACATCCACTAGGAACGCTGGATAAGAGCGCCCTCTAGCTTCTCCTGCTACGGTCGCACATTGACCAGTACTTTCTGTTGACTCGCTCACCCGTATCAGGTGACGTCCTGCTAGGACGGCAATTGGCTCTTGTCTCAGACCTTCCCCGAGGTGATTGGTAGAGTGACGAGCACTCAGCATGTGACCTCTACAATGAGCTTCCTCCCACGGAAGTGACGAAGGTTCACCGTTTGTATATATAAGTACCACACACGGCAATGCTTTTCTGCTACGGTGCTGTTTTGTTTGTGTATGTCTATCCAATACTACAGAAATGATTACTGTAGCTTATGTTTATGTATGTATTTCTTGTTACGTACGATTGTCTTGTTTTTAAACCGTAATACTAAATACTAAGAAGTTGTGGATGTTACAATGCATGCTGGGAATTATGACCACTCTATTCGACTTTGTATTATATCTTAAAACGAATGACATGTTTTTTTCTGTTTTCACAATACATTAATATAAAATACATATTATTCACACTACTCCACGAGTTTGTATTATTATTATGACTATTATTATTATTATTATTATTATTATTATTATTATTATTATTATTAGTAGTAGTAGTAGTAGTAGTAGTAGTAGTAGTATAAATTAATTTATTGAGTACATTCATACTGTGTTTTCACAGGAAAAGAGTAACATCTAATTCTAATCTAACACAAGGGCTTCTCCACTCTTGGCTCTTCACAACACAGCATGTAGATTAGTGAAGATGCCTCATCATTTGGTGCAAGTGTAACACTCAAAAGTCAGAGCTCGGTATTTAGTCTGAACAATGATTGTATGCTTTTGGGGAATCCAGGTTTAGAAAGTAAAAACCCTGAAACAACCCTGAAACGCCACAGGTGCTTCTATTCAACAGTTGGAGATGAGCTCTTTTACCTGCTAGTTGAGTAGAAGCACCTGTGGCTATTCTCTGCATTCTCTGGACTTGGATTCCCCAACCCTGTGTCGGTCATCTCACTGACCTACATAAATTTTGCCAGATCTGTCACCTTCAATATGGCGGACGCGCTGACGTATTGAAGTAATGCACCGAGGCGGCCTATGCGAGGTTTGTGAAGCGAAGAAGTAGGGTCTGGTTTCCGTCTTTCCCACAATGCATTTCGGTCCATTTTGAGCCCTGCGTTTTGCTACGTCTTTTACAAAGTTGTCGACATATATTTTTTTAATCAATTAAAAGTCATATTTGATGGTTTGTTTCTTCTGTTGTTATTTAACTTTTATAATCCAAGTTGTTTATGAAGGACCGTAAGTAAACTTAGTCCTGGTTTACCCTTCTATTTGTAATGCTCGCCCCACATTTATTCATCCGGGCATTCAGAAGGCTTGCACTCTGAGCTACAAGCAGAGAACACAGTTTCTCATCGATATGCTCAGGGGAAAGTCCCCGGACACGCAGCAGAAAGTGCACCGCATAAAGCGGCAGTCGGCTCGGTACGTTGAAACTGCCGAGATGTTCGGAAAGAACTGAGCTTGACACAAGTCGGGCCGACGTTGTCACCAATCAAAGGAATGCAAGAATGCTACTATGCTTTGACACAACGGGGCTTAATCTCAGAATGCACATTTTGGTATTGTTAAAGGGCACCTGAGGAGTTAAAGGGTTAAACACAACACAAGGGGAGGACCATACTTTTGTGCTGTGCTCAGGAGCGACATCTGTTGTTGTTGACACATGGATTTCTCGTTTATGAGAGGTTTATACAAAAAGAGATGCTAGTTTTCCAAGATCACAAAGGAGAGGGCGGAATATATCAACTTGTGAAATCCTACCACTTTGTCATGTCTATTAATTGTAAATGATTCTGCTTACATAATAATAATAATAATAATAATAATAATAATAATAATAATAATAATAATAATAATAATAATAATACACAACGTACATCATATTTATCGACATCAACAAGACAAACAAAATGAATATCTAACATTGTTTATTGTACTTATATTTTAATCTTATTTACAATAAATCAGTTAACAAGATTACAAACAGGTTGGTGGCTGCAAAGAAGTACCTGCCCATTTTTAAGTGCAAACATACTGTATACATGAACTGTGTATTTAGACACTGTCCCTTTACACCACTGCTGTCTTGCAAAAATATGTTTTGTCTGTTTTCTAATCAGTATGAGACACAAGGAGATAGAGCAAGGTAATGTGACTTATTTTATTATTATTTTTTTTTTTTAATATTCATACTAGAGCAGAGTTTTGTGTGTGCAAAGAAATATTTCTCTAACATGAGTTCACCACCGGCTGCGGCCAGCAACAGAACTGGAAACCCTTGGATAATGCAATTTCATTTATTTAAAATATATATTTGCTTAGCCATTGTCCTATTTTTTTTCTTTCTGCTTACTTATTGTTCCTCATTAAGAGCCAATGGCTCCTTTGGAGCTCAGGTTGCCTCTTCAGTGACCAAGCAGTTAAAAAGACTTGCCTGTGCCTAAAAAAGGGCAAACATTCAGATGAGGTTTTTTTTAAAGTGTTTTTCAAAACGTAATTTGTTTTAATTACATTTCTTTCATTACTTTTTTCTAGTACATATGTAACTCTAAAATATGATTCTGTATGCACACATTTGTGAATGTATTCAACAACTACTACAAGCACGTTTTAATCTTTCTAGTGTAAAGTGATACCAAGGCTAAAGGCTAAAACAAACACAAAAGCGTGGGAGGAGAGTAGTCTGAATTGGGTTCTGGAGTCGTGCTCCACCTCATACATCGAACTCATTTGCCAGCCGCGAGTCGTTCCAAGCCAGATGTGCGTCACATGCACTAGGAACGCTGGGAAAGAGCGCCCTCTAGCTTCTCCTGCTACGACCGCACATTGACCAGTATTTTCTGTTGGCTCGCTCACCCGTATCAGGTGACGCCCTGCGAGGACGACAATTGGCTCTTGTCTCAGACCTTCCCCAAGGTGATTGGTGGAGTGACGAGCACTCAGCATGTGACCTCTACAATGAGCTTCCTCCCACAGAAAGTCTTGTTGAACACCAAATGATCATATCACCAGCGTAGTCAGCAACGTTTTTGTGCAACGGTGCCGTTTTGGTAGTGTCTGTATACATTATATATTTAAATGATCATTCCCTTTGTTGTAAATGTATTCTTTCTTGCAAGTGTCTCATTAAGTAAGTGTGTGTTGTTAAGACAAAAAGCTTCCACACTATGGAGCCATGAATGTTGCAATGCATGCTGGGAATTACCGGCAAGCGTCACAGCACAGCAAAAGTACTCGTCTATCCCATGAGTACAATACAATATAAATAAAAATACAATATGTGATACTTAAATTGATTATACATATTAAAATATTCTTTGTATAATTTTCACATTAAACATTATTAGATAGATAGATAGATAGATAGATAGATAGATAGATAGATAGATAGATAGATAGATAGATAGATAGATAGATAGATAGATAGATAGATAGATAGATAGATAGATAGATAGATAGATAGATAGATAGATAGATGCTAACAGTACAGTTATGTACATATATACTTGTACTTATTTGTAAATCTTTACAAAAGCTCTTTCTGTTAATTTTCCAACACTAGGATTATACAGTAGGTGGCACGGAGGGACTGAGAGATCGCATTCATCTCTGGGTTTTGTGTTGTTTTGTGTTACAAACAAGTCTAGTGGGTATCCATTTCCTCTGACGACATCGGTGAACAAGTATGACTCGTTCTCACCACAAGAAGACGCGCTGGTCCAGCAGCATCCTTCCTATGCGCATGCGCATGCACGCAAGCACACACACGCATACACACGCACACACACACACACACAAAGAGCAGACCGTGTGCGTCTGGATTAGCTAGCAGCGCACAAATAGATTAACGCGTCACATGTTGGCCCCCCTATAAACCGTATCTGCTCCACCCACCCAAACTAGCACCCACTACCAACACTTCCCGCCCTCCTCCACCATCATCCTCCTTCGTCTGTGCTCGGCCATCATTGGGCAGGAGTGGGCGTAGGCTACCACAGCATCACAAGGTGGAGCGCAGGGGGTGTGGAAGAGAGAGGCAAAGAGGATCAGGGTCAGATGGTCTAGTCGCCTACAGTGACGTGCAGTGTGTGTGTGTGTGTATATTCGTGCATGCGTGCGCGTGTACATGAATGAGCGAGAACAAACGAGGGAGGGAGAGGGCACTGAGGAGAGTGTGCGTGTATGAGTGTGTGTGTGTAAGAGAGAGAGGAAAGCCAGACAGGAGGAGGAAGAGGACGCAAAGGCAAGAAGGAAAGAAGGGGTAGTAATTGAAGAAAAGGGGACCTCGATTAATAGGAAAAAATGGCTGAACCGGAACTGAAATTACGGAGCAGCCGGGAGAGCGTTGCCAAGGAGAAGATGGAGGGTAGGTACATTACTCGCCATAACACAATACCCACCCATGCACAGGGTTTCACTAACATGTGGGCTGACGCAATGTTGCAAGGCGAAGGTGATGCCTCAGGGAGGTATGTGCATGTGCGCCGACAGGTGAATTCAAAGTGTGCTTCATTTGCATTGAACTGAACTCTACTTTGTTCCCCCCCGAGCTCCCTTTTCATACACACGCACAAGAAGATCATTTGAATAGCAGTATTGTTCCTCAATCTGTAAATATGTACACACAAGATACCATTTGATGCTTTGAATCATTTGTGAGGGTCATTTAGTCGGTGACTACTTCTCCAGTTAGTTCACATGCGCACATTTAAAGATGATTCTGAAAGAAAAACAAAGTGATAGCAAAGTGTAAAAGTACTTATAGTTCTATGTGCAGTACATGTATGAACGCATAATGTTGGGCATTTAACATATTACAGCGAGAAGACAGTTAGTGACACGTAGCAGTGAGATTGTTTACATTACACGGGAAGTTGTTTTTTCTGTTCCAAGGAAAATAAAATTCTCCCCCCAAAAACACAAATGTATGTAGAACTAGTGTAGTGTACTTCCAAATGAATTACTGCTCTGTAGTTTGTATAAAATATGAAATAGAAATGAGAAAGAAAGGAAACAGCACCATCTTCTGTCCCTTGCTATTCTCACTAATGTCTTTGCTAGCCAAATTAGCTGAACCCGCAAACCCTTTGGTACCACCCTCTAATCTTCTTGGTTCTTAATTGTTTCACATGACCAGAAGCAGCAGACCCAGAACAAGAGGGCCAGATGATGGAGAAAGTCTCTCCGTCCAGCCCCATGGTCGCTGGCTCCCCAAGCCCGTCCGTCGCACCGGCCGGCAAAGGGGAGAAGATCGAACTGAAGCGCAGCATCACCCTCTTCAACGGCGTGGGCATTATCATCGGCACCATCATCGGCTCGGGCATCTTCGTCACGCCGACGGGCGTCGTGAAAGAAACGGGCTCTGCTGGACTCTCCTTGGTCATCTGGTCCGTCTGCGGGGTGATCTCCACCATGGGGGCGCTTTGCTACGCCGAGCTCGGCACCACCATCACCAAGTCCGGCGGCGACTACACGTACATCCTGGAGGTGTACGGCGAGCTGGCCGCCTTCCTCAAACTGTGGGTGGAGATGCTCATCATCCGGCCGTCGTCGCAGTACGTGGTGTCGCTGGTGTTTGCCACCTACCTCCTCAAACCCATCTACCCCAGCTGCAGTGTGCCCGACAGTGCCGCAAAGCTCATCGCCTGCCTGTGTCTCAGTGAGTAGACTTACACTGAAGCACAAGTACTGTTACCTGTGTAAAAAAAAAAAAAGATGCTAGTAAGGTAGAAGTCCTGATTCAATTCCAAATAAAAGTAAAAAAGTACGGACTGAAACATTTTATCTGATTTCTTTTATACTTCTTTTAAGTTAATTCATATTGCACATATTGATCTGACCACTTTCATTTTTTCCGGACATAGTACAAAGGGATTAAAATAATCAAGAAATCACACGACGTACCATCACAACAGGCACAAGTCGACTACTGATCGCATTGAATTCTCTGCAGTCAGTGATCGCCAAGCAGAGCGTGGCATCACAAATCATATGACCCACATGTGTGACTTGACCTCCACATGGTGTTCAATCGAAGCCAGGTTAAGAACCACTGGAATAAAAAGTTATCCGAAAAAAATAAATAGTCAAATATAGCACAGATTAGGGATGGGCGAGTACCAATACGAGGTATCAGTATCGAGCTGATATCCGACCTTATTTCAATGTATCGGTACTTGCGACGGAAGGTTGTTTTATGATCAGGAAATATACATTACAAATGGGAATAATAGAAAATTGCTATTGATTTTATGCAGTTTAAAGTAAAAATGCTATATTGGTGTCAATAAGTCTTTAAATGATCTTGTCATTTTTTTTTTTGGTGGGGACAGATTTTACGTATCAAAAGTATGAATGGTGTTGGTACTTGGTATCAGTGAAGTTAATTACTCGTACTGGTATCATTCTGAAAACAAGTGGTATCGAACATTTCCAGTACAGACACCTGAAAAATCTCCAAAATTACAAATGATTTGTACATTGGAGAAGGTAACAGTTATGGATGTAACGATATCCAAATATCACAATACGATAATTATCACGATATTGTTATGTATATTGGGGAGGTTGGCGGTACAAAAAAGGTCACAATATTGTAAAAAAAAAAAAAAAAAAAAAAGCGCTCATACTAAAAAAACAACAACAAAAAAAACAAAAAAACACAATATTGTGCTTTTGTATATAACAGCAATGCATATAAACCACCTACAATTTCTAATAACACCTATTGAGGTGCTTACGTGTTAATGCGCGCACACATTGAGTTCCTCCACATATTGACTCGGTTCTCAGGCATATTACGTTCCCCTTCATCTGACAATTAGTACAGATTTTAAACATAGAAGGGCCAAAACATCCCTCATGAAAATTAAATTGCACTAAAAAACTAGCCATCAGAGGATGCTAGAACTGCACAAATGGAAATCAACCAGACTTTTTTTTTTTTTTTTTTTTTTTACAGATGTGCTGCTTTTAAATATTGTGAACATGACGACGACGATAGTGTGGCAATTTTAATATCACAATATCACAATGTTGCACTTATCGTTACATCCCTAGTAACTGTAGCACAGCTGATTGAGCTTTTATTCTCTCCTTGCTTCTCCCTTCTTACAGCCGCTTTGACCTTTGTCAACTGTATCAGCGTGAAAGCCGCCACCAAGGTCCAAGACTTGTTTACCGTCTCCAAGTTGCTCGCGCTCGTCATCATCATCCTCTTTGGCTTTATACAGATCTTCAGAGGTGAGTCCCACAACAACAATCTATTCATTGACTTGACATGTACAGAACAATTTTTTTTATGATCGGAAATACTATTTAATACTGTAGATGTATTTTATAATGCTAGTACCATTATGTGCTAGCCTATTATGTAAGTACAGTAAAGAAAAAAGCACAGTAAATCTTTCATTTTTATTGCATCTATTCTAAATATCTTTTGGTACCAACTGTAATTCCACTGCTGGTTCTAATACTTTAAAATATCAACAGGGAGACTTCATTCTTTTTTTTTTTTGTCTCTAATGATGCACAAGCTGTTGACTATCACTAACGAGTGAAGCCAAGCAGATGACCTTCTTGTTTGCATTGATGCTGAGCGTGAACGCCAAGCTCGTTTGTGTACATAGCGACGAGCGCTGCTTGGATGAGCAGTGCCCAATTCACCATCGAATGCCTCAGCAATCGATTGCTGATGTCGGATCATGCCACATTTTAAATGTGCTGCATTACAGCAAATTGATCAGCCCTGGTTGCAACAAAAAACAAAACAAAAAAAACCCCGATTCATGTAACATAACAATGAACCATGTTAAAAACATGAGGCGTCATTAATGCTGACAAAACAAATGTTGACTTCACTGCGGATACTTTAACTTTCTTCAAAAGACACTATGTACACGTATAAAACCTACTTCTGTAGTGATAAAAATAACACAAAAAAACAAAAACAAAGCAATAATAATAATTATAATAATAATAATAATAATAATAATAATTATTATTATTATTATTATCATTCTTCTTCTTCTTCTTCTTCTTCTTCTTCTTCTTCTTCTTCTTATTATTATTATTATTATTATTATTATTATTATTATTATTATTATTATTATTATTATTATTATTATTATTATTATTGTGCTATTGATCATTCAATGAAGGCCCATTCATAGCACAGTAATATAAAGCACGAGGCAGGAAAACAGCATGGCCGCCCATACTTGCAAGGCCACGCCCATGAGTCTTGTGCTCGTCACTGTGTTGCCATGGTGACGACTGAGCTAAGCTTGCCGGCTGCTGTCGCACGCATACACTGAGGCCTTTCAAAGAGCCCGAAAGAAAGCACAGAATGTGAGAGTCACGCACGTGTGCTGTGGTTGTCCTAATTAGCATCTGAAAGAGACCGTTTTAGGCAGGAACTGGAACCAAACACACTTGCACACGCGCGTTTGATTACTTTTCAACTGGGTATGCTTAATGACAACTGGATTAGGCAAACAACAATAGCTGGATCACAAAGTGAGACTCCAAGCCAAGAAGACATGATTAGTCAGACTCTTTTCTCACAGGATGAAGACAGGATCGATCCATCTAGTCAGCACTTAACTCAAAACATTATTATGGGATAGTAAAGTTGACTAGCTAGTCGACTAGTCTGTACAATCCTGAATGGAGATACACAATGACTCAAGTCAAAACATTCCTGTCTTCTGTGTTGTCTGCAGGCGATGTGCCCTATCTGAAGCCAGAAAATGCCTTTGAAGGCAGCAAATTGGGTGTTGACAATATTGTCTTGGCCATGTACAGTGGTTTGTTTGCTTTTGGAGGATGGTAAGTCATTTGTGACATAACGACTGATCAGAAATAGAAACAGTTCCTCTTAGTGTTTTATATGTGTGCACTCACTGGTATACCTGCACACATCTGTTTTTCTATCATATTTTGAATATTATCACAACATAATACAAATTGTATTGCAGTTCCACACCACTAGAAAATCCAAAACTAGACTTTTGGGAACATTCCTGAGTACAGCGTCCATTAAATCTGAGCATTGTACAGTAACTCATGCATACAATTCAAAGGAATGTGTTTTCTTTGTTTTCTTCTCAGGAATTACCTGAATTACGTAACTGAGGAGATGATCAATCCAGAGAGGTGACTTAAATGTGATGGAGGTTGTTTTGAGGAGGGTTCTCCTGTTAGTATTTGCCAATAGCATGACTTCACTTTGAGCGGAAAGAGCATGCTTGTCATCCTTCATTTGCATGATGCAGACAGACAATTATCGTATAAACAGCAAAGTATTAGAATATGAATGTCAAATGTACATGAAAAAATTCTCCTAATGTTACTGCTCTATAATCAACATTGTTATTGAAAAAAATCTGGCAATTTTCTTGATAAAAACACTTTTTTTTCCTCATGAATAGAATAATAGCTATTTGCATAACAGCATGCCTTTTTTCCCCATGAAAAGTATCAGAGACATTTGTTCTTCATCACAACTGTATTTTCATAAAATATTGACTTCACAGAAAGAACTGTATTTTTAAAAAAATGATTCGTTTTCTCAAATAATACTTATTTTGCTCATATTGATAGAACTATATTCTCGTAAAATGAACTTTGTTGTTTGTTTGTTTGATTCATCTTGATAAAGACAACCTTTTTGTTTTACATTATCTTTTAAATTATTGAAATATTAAAACATTAATTTCATAAATTATAATTGTTTAAAAAATAAATAATATGACTATAACTTTCCTGTTAAAAAAACAAACATTTGCCTTGCAATATTGTATTCTGATAAGATTATGATTTTTTTTTAATGATTTTTTTAATATCACATTAGTTTTGACTTTATTGTCAGAAGACTTGTAATCTTGTAATATCACACATTTTTATCTAGTGATATTGGGATTTTTTCAAAAGAAATAAGAAACAAAAAGGATTCTTTTTTTTTTTTTTTGTAATTTCCAGTTTTCTTTTCATATTATGACTTGATTTATGACTTTTCATGAAATATCGGACTTTTCCCTCACAATATTCCAACTTGATTCAATTTAAGATTGAACTTTCTTGTTCTCATAATGACTTTGTTTACTTTTTAGTATGCCACTATGACGTGAACGTTCCGTTGAACACTGTCTTCTCTTCACCCTAGAAACTTGCCCCTGTCAATCATCATCTCGATGCCTATCGTGACCATCGTGTACATATTGACCAACTTGGCCTACTTCACAACCATTTCTCCTCAGGACATGGTCGAGTCGGAGGCTGTCGCGGTGGTGAGTTATTGCCTTGTTGCTATAAATTAACATAACTGCCATTGGCTTGTTGCCTTGTTAGTATAGACATGTAACCTGTGCACTGTGACTGTAATGCAGAGTTTTGGCGAGTACCATCTCGGTGTGATGTCATGGCTCATTCCGGTGTTCGTGGGGCTGTCTTGTTTTGGAGCCGTGAATGGATCCCTCTTTACTTCAGCTCGGTAAAATAAAAATATTCTTATTATTATTATTATGGAGCAAATCATTTGAGATTGCAAGATCTGCCTGTAAAGTGTCTAAAACTTAATGTGATGTGCTGTCAAGAACTTCCATCAACCGACCGACTGTTATTGCTAGCACACTTGATATAGGCCGAGTGGATCATGTGAGAAAATAAATAAATAAATGTAACTCGTACCATTTGTTCCAGTTTGTTCTACGCTGGAGCCCGCGAGGGTCAACTTCCTGCTGCTCTGGGCTTGGTCCACACCGACCTTTTCACACCGGTGCCATCCCTCATCTTCACAGTAAGAACAGCTAGGACAACAGCACTGCTTATGTGCTTTTCGAGTCATAACAATCCCAACGATGTGGAATTTGGCCCATGGAAAAGGTTGAAGGTTAAAGGCCAAACACCTGCACTGGAAGCATACACACAACTCTTACTGTAGGTTTAGTATAGCGTTCTGTTGTCACTGCACCGGCTCTATATGAAGCAGCAATACTCAAATCAGTTTCAATTCAACTCTCAAATAAGATTTGAATTATTTTGACAGTGGAACAGACTAATTTAACTCCATTTTATATCGAGAGTGCAAACCACTATGCTGGCACTTTACATCTGGAGCGGGTCAAGAACCATATTCTCAACACAGCAAGAGACCAAGTGAACCCTGCAAACAAGGAAAAATCCCTCAGAGGAAGAAACCTTGGACAGAATCGAGTCTCAGTATGGGGCGGCCATCTGCCTGGACTGGTTGGAGTGATGGAGGAGAGTAGGTACAGAGAAGGATCAAATAGAAGAATTGTAGCAGAGATCAGGATGCAGTATGTACTACTGTAAATGTATTAGCAATAATACTTGTAATAATAATGTTATGATGATGATGATGATGAGCAATTTTAGTGGTAATAAAGTATGACTAAGTTAATTGATCATAAAAAGGTCAAAACAACAAAGAGACATACAAGCAGTATTGTTGTCTGCAGCGTGGACAAAAAAATGCTTTTGTTGCCGTGGCGACCGACAGTCAGCTACTTTACTGGTAAACCAGAAATGGCAGCTCTCATTTCACGTTGCCTTTACATGTATGTTAAATTGTACTTGTGCTTCCTAATGTAGGCAGATCCTAAGGGCAAAACAAAAAAGAAAGAAATCAGAAAGAAAATGAAGCTCATTTTGTCTACTTTAACAAGATTAATGTGATCTGATCTGTCGTTTGTCTTTCCTCCCAGTGTTTGTTGTCCATGCTTTACGCCATTTCCCAAGACATCTTCTCTGTCATCAACCTGTTCAGCTTCTTCACCTGGCTCTGTGTTGGCATGGCCATCGCTGGGATGGTCTGGCTCCGATTTAAAAAGCCCAACCTCAGAAGGCCAATAAAGGTACATTTGTCTATGGGCGACTCTCAGAAAACATGCTCCGATGGGGATGGTGACCCAGTTCAAGAGTCAATACTTTTTCCCCTTTAAACTCAATCAGGCTGTTTGCAATATTGCATATATAACACAGAGATAAAATAAACAACCGTATAAAGATTTGTGCTGTTTATGGTGGCTTGGCTGGCTGACTTCAGACACGAGGGACTAGGATTTGAAAACCCAAATGTGTTAAAAAACTATGCCAAACAAATCATGCGGCCCCAGACTGACAGGGACTAAGCTGAAAGTCAAACAGCAACAACAGACTTGTGCTGTTTTTTTGTGCGTATGTAAATGTATTTTGAGCAGTAAAAAACAAACAAACAAACAAAAAAAAACGCCATCGTGTCTACTTCCTGTTCATGGCATGTCAATACTCCCATGTAAATAATAGCCCTTTATACAATTGAAATTGTACCAGTTTCAAAATCAGTTGTTACCAATGAACTGGCAGAATGTAAATACAACACAATACTGTTTAATCAAGTTCCATGCTCTTTGTTATGTGACAATATGCTAGCAGAAAAAGTTCTGTTCTGATTTAAAACTTTGATAAATAGAACTGGAAGTTCAATAATTTCCTTTTAAAATATGATGTTAACATGCTCAAAAAAACTTTATTTATTCAGCAATGACTGATTAGTTTATGTATTGAGCTAGATGCCCAGTTTAATTGGTAACGAGCGTACAATAAAATTGATGGACACATTTATCCACACTAGTTGCATACACTATGTGGTCGATAGAATGTTTGATTTTAAAGCACATATAATTTTTAACGACTGCAGTTTAGGCACACGTTCTGTTTTTGGCTCACATGTCCTGGAGTGTGTTTTTCTGAGAACCACTCCTATCTGAGAGCATGTGAGAATGCTGAAACTGTCTGACAGGTCTAGACTTGACACAACTACACTTCAAAACAATCCCTTCATGAAACAGCTTTTATTTCAGAATTTAGTGATTCATTATATATGCTACTGTTATTTTATCTATGCCTCCTTGCTTCTGGTTGGACATGGCTTGTATTATCTCTTTGTGTGCTGTCTTTCATCTTTGCTTCGAGACAAATTGCCTTTCAAGCTATTTATTCATGAAATTACTCTCCAGTTGTTTGTTTGTCCTCTCTCTTTGTGAGGGAACTGTTAAAACATAAGCAATTTTCTTTTATTTAATTTTAAAGCGTTGTTTAAATCTTGATAGAATTGAGAATGTCTACGTGATCCATTATATGTCTCAATAACATTTAGCTAGCCAGGCTAAATAGTAGTGATTCAATAAGTTCTTAGTGTACATGTCCAATTTTTGGTCATGTTCAAATAAGCGACTTAATGCTTTTGTGTTCTCTCGGCCCAGATCTGGTTGTGTATCCCCGTGGCCTTTGTCCTGGGTTGCGTCTTCATGATCATCGTGTCCTTCTGGGCGGCTCCCATCGAGTGCCTGATAGGCTGCAGCATCATTCTCACGGGCATCCCGGCCTACCTGCTGGGCTACAAGTGGAAGAAGCCACGTGTGGTCAAGAAGATGCTCGGTGAGTTGCTTTTGTTTTGAAATCTAATGACAACGAGGGGGATTAGTCCAAGCGTAAGCCGGGAGGCATCAGTGACACTTTGTTATGAAATTGTGCAAAGAAGATCAGCTGGAGAGCCCATGTGGGCTCTGTTGCCATTAGTGGGTTTGTGTAGAGTCCAAAGTCTCATGTTGGCTTTCATCTCGCAACACCATCCGTTTTCAACGGGCAAGAGTCAACAACAAGGCGTGTAGCCGTCCCTCAGCTCAATGAACAGGCAAGAAGACGTGTGCTTCACTTTATTTGCAGACAAATGAACTATTGTTAGACAAATGAAGCTTCATGAAGCACTTGTGATATTCTTTGACTCCTCTAGATGGCACTCTTGGTTTAAACTTGCAGTGGAAATGTAATCAATTTCCACTGCACGAATCTTGAGTTGAAAAATATCACAGGTGCTTCGTGAAACTTCATGAAGCTTCATTTACCCATCACTAAATAAAAACAATATTGGTTCCATGATCAGGACAAAATGCAATGAAACATTCCACTTGCTATTGAAGATTCAAGACTTTTTAAGTAATGATAGGAAAATGAAGCTTCATGAGGCACATGTGATATTATTGGACTCCTCTAAATGGTGCTCTTCAATCAATCAATCAATCAATCAATCAATCAATCAATCAATCAATCAATCAAACTTTATTTATATAGCACCTTTCATACATTAAAATGCAACTCAAAGTGCTGAACATCCAGAATATAATAAAAAGAAAAAGCCATCCCTTCCCCCCACATCCCCATGATTAGGGGTGTTAAAAAAAATCGATTCGGCAATATATCGCGATACTACAGCACACAATTCTCGAATCGATTCAATAGGCAGCCGAATCAATTTTTTTAATATCCATTTTTGATGGAAAAATATTCAACAAAACGTCTAACTTTCACACCTTAAGCATGGAAAAATGTTATATTAATGGAACATTAAGCCATAATATTTTATTCCAATGCTGTTCAAACATGAAAAATGTTACAACCTGTTTGTTAAATAGAGTGGCTCACAGTTATAAAACTGAAGTTTCAGATCAATAAATAATACAACTTCATACATATATTACAGTGTATATGTACAAGTTTACTGAATGGTATTTTCTAAATTTGATTAAAAAAATCGCAACGATCGACTTGTAAATTCATATCGGGATTAATCGGTATCGAATCGAATCGTGACCTAGGAATCGTGATACGGATCGAATCGTCAGGTACGAGGCAATTCACACCCCTACCCATGATCGTACCCACAGACACACCCAAAACACAACTGACACACGGAAACCACAACATGGCGGGGCACAGTAGTACCCTGTAAGGAAAGGCACCCAGGAGGAGTTCGTCCACTCTGAGAGGGATGACGATAAACCACCACAGGGAGAAATGCCATTCCAGAGACCGCCGGCCCACAGTGACCGCAGCCCGCTCCATGCAGGCTGAAGCGAACCACAGCTCCTCGGGGCCAAGGGGCCCCCGGGACAACTGCCCGCCCGCAGGAGAAGACCAGCCATCCCTCCCAGTGGGGAGGCTCCCCCATGAGGAAACACTGGAGCTCAAAACTCAATAACTACCAAATAAAAACATTTAAACACTAAAATAAAACAGTTAAACACTATAGAACGAATAAATAAAAAAATAAAAACAAAGCTACAAAACAATATAGCTTAAAATAGTTAAATAAATAAAAGGGGATAAAAAGAAAAGAGATCAATCAAATGGCAACCTAAAAAAAAAAAAAAGAAAAAGAAAAAAAAGAAAAAAAAAAAGTCTTTTACACTGCATCTTTAAACCAAGAGTGCCATCTAGAGGAGTAAAAAATATCACGTGTTTCATGAAGCTTAATTTGTGTTGTGCTACTTTTAAGAGAACTAGTTTCTTTCTACTACCACAGCCTGATCCTATTTGACATTGCTTTGAAAATTATACACCATTTAAAAGCTGTGTGACATGGCGCCCTTTTACACTCTCCCCAAAATATTGCTATATCTCATTTTCTGATGATGATGATGATGATGATGATGACGACGATGATGATGATGATGATGATGATGCACTGTCCTCAGAACTCTTCACCATGTTCTGCCAGAAGATATTCCTGGCCGTCCCCGAGGAGAAGAAGGAGGCATCCGAGGAATCGGAATAACGCCAGATGATCGTCAACCAGCTCAACAACTCATGGCTCAGCATTTGGTTTACTTGAACATTTGCATTTTTCGTGGTATTTGACGTTTTGTTTATTTTTCTTTTGCGGCGGAGCTTTGCAATCTTGGTCAAGGAGGGTTTACATAAAAGTATGCACTTGAGTTCAAAGTGTGTATGGGCGATAATACATGCTTCAAATGTGCGTTACTAATTGTGATCATTGTGGACTGCGAGAAGCTGTATACAACGCACATGAGAGTGTCCTCAAACATACCCGGTTATGTTTCAGTTTTGCTGCTCTCACAAATTTAGTATTTGCCAGAAAATGAAGGTCAATTTATTTTTTGTCCCTCTTCTGCTTTAAATCAAAGCCAAATATAACTGTCAGACATGTTTGCGGCGATAAAATGCTTATACTCTCACTACATTACTGTGAGAGTATGTTCATAAAGTTTTCTTTAGATAAACTAAAAACCACAAAAACACACGTTGTACAGTAATATTAGTGTGACTAGAATAATACAAGTAGTAAGAATTGGAAAGTAAGTGGTTAGCTGGTACTTACGCACTACTAATATCATGTATGTGTTAACAATACTTTTCCATACTTTTTTTTTGTATCCATTTGTACATGAAGCACAAACGATACAGTGAAATGAAATGTGTGTGTCTGTGCGTGCGTGTGCTCACTGATGTTGTGCTGCTGTTTATTCACCAAGTTTTACATGAAAAGGCAAAGCTTTTGTGCGAGACCACTCGGGATGGGCATTTGAATGAAATGAAGAACAAATAGTTTTCAAAGTTAGCTTCAGTGAAGACTCTTAATGGTCCATCGGTGTGAATGTGAGTGTGAATGCTTGTTTGTCTCTGATGGAAATGAATTCGCTAGTCAACCAATAGTCAACTAATGGATTATTATGCCCATCCCGAGTGACGATGCTGGATGAGCTTCTGTGTAGAAGGCTTTACAAAGACTTGCATCAATGTCAGCCTGTCGCGACTGTGCATACTGTAGCAAGCATCACTGTCGTATGCGTATTTTGGATCACATGTACCTATTATGTATGCTGGTAATCCCGATTTGACAGAATGTCCCAACTGAGCCAACACGGGAATCTAGTGGGATCTTGTTTGAAAAGTTAAGCGCTGTCATGAGTATAATCTGACCATATTGTTTCACTTTCTTTTCATACAAAAAAAACAAACAAGACGAAGAGCCTTGAAAAGATGTAACATTTTCATTGCATCTAAGGAAGTGTTCAGCTTTTGTTTTTAACCCTGGATAAATAGGACTGATGAATGTCTTCAGTGAACTAATTGGATGTGAACATACAAAAAAACCCCAAACAAAACAGGAAATCATTGACTGTCCTCTACCAACCCCCATCAATACTGCCTCTGATGTTAATTGTATGATTATTTCTATTCAATAAGATGTAATTAAAAATGTGTCTTGTCAATTTCTGTCCAAGGGTTGTGTGGCAGTGACCATGGCAGGTACATGTGAAAATAAAGCTATTTTTGTGCAACATTTGTGTGTTCTCAAACATACACAAAAGAGGAAATCACATATCTGATTGCCTAGAATTCCCTCCAAAGGATTTACTGTATATCTAAATTCAAAAGAGACTAATGAGCCATTGTTTGTGCACGTGTTTGGCAACAACTGGTGTGAAACGCTTGCTTCTTTCTTGTCTCGTCTTATTACTTGCGTGTTTGTGTCCGTCTGCAGCTGTCAAGAGAACTCAATATCCGCCTGAGGGGAAATGAAAGGATTTGATGGTGGCTGATAGGAGCAGTACCACTGCGGATTGACACAATATTAGAGATAGGACACAGGACAGGCAATATTGGACTTGTATTTATTTGTGACTTTCTATTTCAAGTACAGGGATTTTTAACTATAGCTGTCAAAATATGATAGTTTGTTTACTAGCACTTACTTTATGTTACTAGAAGTAGTCAATAATCAGAAAAATAAAGAAAAATGCAGCATGGGAAATAAACTGGGATTCTTCCAGTTGGCGTCACACTGCAAGTAAATATTGGTGAACACGTTTTTTGTTTTTGTTTTGTTTGTTTTTTTACTGAAAGCGCAAGAATAAAAACAATCCATAAAGGCACAATCCACACATCCACAATTTTAGGAAGCAGCTGTTTGTTTACACAAAAGTAAAATTGAAAAATTCTGATAATTCAAACATCCATATTCTTTACCACCTGTCCTTTTTGAATGTGGGAGGAAGCCAAATTACCAGGGAAATAAAAAATCCAAGCAAACTTCACTGGAAGGCCCAAAGCAGAGATTCACATCCCAAACCTCAGAAGTAAACACAATATATTTATGAGTAAATTGAGAGATGATCAACATTATTATTTCAGGATATATTGAAAGCCACACACGTTTGCTATACGCCAGAGGGCTCTCAGTTCCTTGTCAGTGAATAGCTCAGAACGCCAGTAATCAACGCCCTCCCGTAAACGCCTTTTATTGTGATTGGCCAGAGATGCCACAAGATGGCAGCGAAACACTAATCAGCCCCTCAAAGTTTTCATGTACTATTCTACCGGCAGATGGCGATATATGTTTTTAAGGAAACCTTTGTTTCTTTTAAAAGGCACGAACAATCAGGCCAATGAATTTTTATTTTGCTTTCCATGTTGTGCAGTGTTTGACCTGTAGATGGCGATAGAAGTACATGACTTTTATGCTGCTCTTGTGCAGTCAAGTCATGGTTCCACAATGTGCGCCGTAAACCTTCTACTCACCTCATTTAATGTTTTTAATCATTAATGCACATTCGACTTTACCCATAAATAAATGTATTTTCAATCATGAAAATCACTTTTCAGTATATTTGAGCTTTTTGTTTTGTATTTCGTGAAAACCAGTCTGCAAATGACTTTTTTTTTTTTTTTTTTTTTTTTTTTACGGATCAACTGTAGGGGGCACTGCCTGTTCATCTTCATCATCAGAGAGGGAGAGCGAGCGCGAGCGAGCGAGAGATTCCATTTCCATTCGATTTTTAATCTAACTGTGAAATTCAAAAGTAAAAGGCAGTGTGTGTGTGTTTTATGTTTTTCTCCTCAGGTGGCTCTGTGAAAGGCTGTGCACTGCTGCATTAACTCCGAGTTTCATCACCACACTTTAATCAAAAAACAAAAATGACCACTGGGCAGAGAAATGTTGCTTGATGTATGATATTGATTATGTCTGATAGGAGAGAAGGAAAATTGCAGGGGGGGAAAAAAGGTACATTGGACAGCATCTTACTATACAGTACCTAACAACCCATGGGCTAAAACTCTCATACATCCAGCACGTGCGGAAATCTACTTGTTTTTTCTCAGTCACTTTGGTGCATTTCTCAGACCACAATTGAAACTGTCTGTCTTCACGTCATAGTGTCATTTATGCATTTCAAAAGGAGTTTCTCATTTATTTGAACAAGTTGCAAATACCTTTTTACATCCATCCAAATGATTATATACAATTATCTGGTGTTTTGATATTTTCAATGGCCTATGTCATATTCATTATATTCTGTTAAAAAAGGTCTCTGCTGAATTGTCTCCCATGGCATAACATTCTGGCATTAGTTCATCAGAAACTCTATGTCAAGCAAAATTTTATACATTTCCATTTGACTATTTTTATCACATGAACCTTGATTTTGTCTAACAAAGCATCAAATCAGTCAATGATCAGCCAGTTTATGGAAATAGCTCATTTGCAAGGGAAGATATACTTTGTGATGTGGCTGAGAATTTGTGGCCCCAAAGCCAGTAACTCCAGGTGAAGGAGACTATTGTAATTGCTATGTCATTTCATGTGCAGTTTTCCCCAAGTAGACTTGTACTATGTTTAAATTTGTACTTTTGATTTTGTTGTTCATTTGGCTATGCAGTTAGTTGTTTCTGTAACGCAATGAGTCAACAAATTGCAGGTCAAACAGTACAAACATGTCAGTCTTGTTCAGACTCTTGCAATCACTCTTCCAAATACACTAAGGTGTAACTTACAATTTAGAAAAATGGTCATCAAAACATAAACTGCACTTTACATCAAAACATCCCTCCAGAATACATTGTTATCGACAACATGACTAAGCAATTGTATTGCCTTATCCATACACAATAAGAAAAAAAAGACACTGACATGTTCAATGACAGCGATATTGACTTTTGAGAGATGTATAAAGAATTTTGAGGAAGAAAATGGCTTTTGCAGGGGATCCTTGATATTTTGCTAGTTGTACATATTGTTTTGAAAAATTACTGTTTTGCAAATTTTGAGAATGATTCAAGAAATGTACCAACGCAACTGAGAAAAAATATGAGTTAAAATGTAAAATGGGATTAGGTTTGAACACCAAAGTTTTAAATGAATGTGTTGGGATGCAGAGACACAAACAAAATTGCCCCAAATACTTTAGACGTTTTATTACAGACAAAAAAAAAAAAAAGAAAAAAAAGAAAACAAAGGAATATTTGTAACACAAAATGAATCCAATGCTGGTCCAGTGGTATTGTATCAACAATTTCAGAAAAATATTTTAATAGCCCATGTTATAATATTATGATAATAATAATGATAATAATGATAATAATAATAATAATACTAATACTAATAATAATAATAATAATAATAATGCACCCTGATGAAAAAAGCCAGCATGTTACTTCTTTATTATTTCTAAAGCAATGTGAAACCTCCCAACCAAATGAAATAGACCAAGCTTTTTGTAAAAGCAATATTCGTCAAAACAAAATGGGTCTCTGGTGTGACAAAGTAAAGAAGTACATTTGGCAGGCTTTATACACAAAACTGAATTATATACCCCGATGTCCGTTCCTCTTAATATCCTGCTACAGTGAAAACCAAAGGATCTTTTTTAAATTCTTCACAAAAGATGATAAAGATGAGTTCAACACAATTCTAAAACACCTAATAAAACTAGTCAAAACTTCAAAACCCCACTGTTTTTTTTTCTTTAGTTAACATTTCACATTTAGCTTCTTTTTTTGTTGTTGTTGTTTAATTGACCTGTACAAGTGGTGCTGGGACAAAAGGAAGGTGGGGGAGGATGAAAAGGGTTTGAAATCTTCCACCTCTGCACTCTGGCAATGTCCTGAGGTCACGTGACGAGAGTCGACGCTCCTTACGATCGGCAGGGAGATGGCGATTGCTTTTTTCTTTTTTTGGATCTCCTCCTCCTCCTCTTGCTTGTAACACATTTTTTTAGTGTGTGTATTCCCTCACCACATAATCCAATGAAAAGAAACTCAAGACAGCAAGGGGCTGCTGCTAAATACACACATAAGAAGGATCTGTTTTTTTTTTTTTTGGTGGTATTTACAATCTCTGTGAGAAATAAAGGAAGTTAGAAAGTCCTTCATTTGGGGCAAAGATGGGTTTTGCAAACATCTCGTGTTTGCGGCGAGCTTGAAAATGTCCTGAAGTACATCCACCCCTGCTGAGGTGACTAATTTGGAGAGCCTTACTCTTTGAGGATGCTTAGAGCACGTCAACCCCACCCATGAGGAGGCAAAGAGAAAGCATCTTGAGGAAATTCAAAACAAAACGAGATTTTTTTTTTGTCTTTCTTTCCAGTATGCTGGCAGAAGCTCATAGCTCACTGCCCCCGCAAGAAAATGAAAAGTTCGCTGATGAGAGAAAGGAAGAGAGAGAGAGAGAGAGAGAGAGAGAGAGAGAGAGAGAGAGAGAGAGAGAGAGAGAGAGAGAGAGACAGAAGAGAAAAGTGCCTCAGGCATGTGGCTGATCTAAGTGCTTGGCGAATAGGTGAAGATGCTGGAGCAGTCTTTGGGACTTTTAAAATCCGACAACAAGACGAAGAAGAAGAAAGCAAAACGGTGTCGAAGCAGATATATTGATGATGTTCTGGTGGAAATCTCCCTGGAGTCACACGTGTGGTGGTCTTTCAACTTCAAGTGAGGTAGAGAGGCTTGTCCCGAGCTCCCATGCCACTGCTGAAGAAGAGCAAACCTGACGTTAACTTCATACTACTAAGACCTGCATACATGGCAACATCACTAGGAGTGTGATAAATTGTGATACTTTGGCTCACGATCGATTATCGATACGCCTACGCAAGTATCGCGATATTTGTAGTTAATACGCAGCCGCTATAACGGCTCCATTATTACTTATTGAGCAATTACTGGGCGGGCCACTAGGGGGAGCGCCTCAGAGTGGCGGGGAAATGTACAGAAGTCTTCAGGCGAAGAAGACTCATGTGCTTACTTTTACTTGTGTATGACATTTATCTGTCAAGCAGCTGACTCAGTTTTGCATGTTTGTGTATTATATCTTCATTTTTATGGTTTTAAAACATTTTATTTTTCAGCTTTTTAAAACACACAATTTCTGAGGAATATGAATATTGATTTAATTGGATTTAATATTTAAGTACTTTTATTTATTTACATTTGCAATGTTACAAAAATTGTGTCACAGTTTATAAAATGAAACAAATGACCATGTGACTGAATGACATGTTGCATGACAATAATGATTAAGAAAGGCACAAATTTGTTCACAGAAAGTTCTCTCTGTTAAGAAGACATTTGTATTTATTTTAAAAAATACACTAAACTACTCACTGTGAAGAAGACACTACTTTTAATATTGTGTTTCAGTGATGGTACAAAAAGAAACGATTTTATCATTAAAAAATAAACATCACTTTATGTCTGGAGTAGTTTTATCGTAGATTCTCGTGGAATTATTACCTAACCAATATATCGATAATGGCTATCGTGAGCATTGAATCGCATATCGTATCGTATTGTGAGGTACGCAGAGGTTCCCACCCCGAAACATCACTGTATGCTAAGCGTACATTATGATGTATTCATTGAATGCATTTATTATTATACTGACACTAGTGTCAAAATACTACCAACTATGATGCAGTAAAGTTCTAAGGAACATTTAAATGTACATATTGTGCGTATTGTCATAACGTTATGGCTTGTTTGCACTGTACATGCACCGCACGTCTTAGGAAGCTTATAACACAACCAGAAAATTGATCATGTTATCCATCCATCCATTTTCTGTAATGCTTATCTTGCTGATGGGAGGCTTTTGCCCATCCCAACTGATGTCAGGAGATAACCAGAGCAACATATTGAGACACTCACACTCACATTCATTGTCACCGAACTGGAACTGGGGAAGCGAGTCAGGATGTTTCTTAATGAGGGCTGGGTATTGCCGCCAACCTCACGATACGATACGTATCACGATGCAGGGGTCACGATACGATACGTATCGCGATACAAATGTATCCCAATACATGCGATACGTATCCCGATATTTTATATTAATTTACTTGCATTTTATAATAAACGTCATATGTATACCTAAAGGATATGTTTATTATGCTGGGTGACAAAAATCTTTTTGTCCGTAGCTCTTCTGGTTTACCAACAAGCGGCATGCCTGGTCTAAATGTGAATGCACTGCAGAGCAAGGAGCAGTTTTCACAAACACACCGGGGAAATTTACTAATAGGCATGAGCCGATATGAGCAAAAATATCAAAATATTAAAATTACAGCTCTAAAATGTGCTTATTTTAAATATTTGGGAAATAAAAACAGCATTTTTTTCATGTAACACATTCTATTTCGTTTTTTAAACCGAATATAAGAAAATTGGTACATTAAGACATGTGCCATGTTAAGTTTATAAGTAAATAAATATTGATATTCTTCTTTGCTTTCATTTATCTTAGCAAGACACAGTCCAATCACTGGTGAGCTATTTTTGCATTAATTGAAGGCAATTAACCTCAAAGACGCTGCTGGTTTTTATTTTTTAGGTACAATGCAAGCTGCAAAGGCAAACGTTAACTGCCTATTTAAAGTTAACGAGCAATATCGATTCTGACGGCTGCGTATCGATACGTGTATTGTAATGAGGCCCGCAACGATATATTGCCATATTGATTTTTTGAGCACACCCCTATTCTTAATCCAACTCAGGTTAGTAAAATTATATTGTGATTGTGAACAATCAACTAGAATACATACATATATATATATATATATATATATATATATATATATATATATATATATATATATATATATATATATATATATATATATATATATATATATATATATATAATATTTTATGTTTATAAAAACAATATGCTGGCAATTGGCTCTTTTTTTTTCTTTGCCACTGAATGGGAGTGGTGCAGTTAGCGTTAGTCCTCATAGTGGAATGGTTGCCATTATATTTCTGGTTATCACGCCATAGCCAATGGAATCAGCAGCTAGATGAGCATGATAATTCTGATTATCTTAGGAGACTTCTAACTTGAAGTGCCAAATGCAAAAATCTTCCTTCGATTTCTGTTCCTAGCGACAGAGGGCCCTTCAAAGCGTCAACAAGCTATTCAGAGCAGGAGAACATTCAAGCAAATACTCAATGTGCCTTAAAGAGCAGCAGACGTGATTTGACTCAGACATGATCCCATTTGACATACAACTACAAAATGGGCTCCAAGTGGAGGAGCCGCCGACTTCCCGCTCCTCCGCATCTCGGCATAAGCGAAGTCGAGTTTCAGGTGTGAGACAAAACGAGGGCCCTCTTGCAGCCGCTTGAATGGCACGATTCGATAAGGCAACGTGCTAAACGAAACACCGGCAGTGTTAATTGGATGTCAGGGCTGCTAATGGCGTTATACTGCTGCAAGGTGCCACTTTGGAGGAGGCGCGTTGCTTTCAACAGGAAAATCAGGAGTGTGTTATTAGTTTTTTTAAGTCGGGCCGTGTGACAGTAAAGAGGCATACAGCAACTCATTTGGAAAATTGTCATTTGGTGCCGTGTTGAGCTGACCTGCAAGGGTTGGATCCACAATCCCTGTTGCAGTATTCGCTATCCCAGTCTGGGTTCTGGCCATGCACTGGGTTCGGGGCCCCTGGAGACTGTGAGCCCCCCACACTGTTCTGGTACTCAGCCTGAATATGGGAAAACCCCTGAGGGTCAAAAGTTCGATTTAGTCAAAATGAATTTGAAGATCTTTCACTGACACTAAATGGACAGGAAATGTTGATTGATCAGGCAGTAAATGAAGCATCGGATGAAATTCCACACCCACCTGTTGGCTGAGAGGCGGGGAATGCAAAGGTGCCTGGAGCCCCATTTGGTGTGAGATGATTGGCTGCGACTGCTGCATGCGGATTGGCTGGTTGAGCAGGGAGCTCTGGTGCAGGGAGAGCTGGGCATGCGGGTGCAGGGGCGGGCTGATCTGGAAGGGGGCAGGGGGCGAGGCACTCATGCTGGGCGGCAGCATCTGCGATTGGCTGAGAGTGGAGGCCAGGCTGTGGCGCGGCGGCCCCGCGTAGCTCTGGAGGTCCGACAGGGGGAAGGAGCCCGATGGGCCCAGGTAGGGTGACGAGGGCTGAGGACTGTACAGGGGCTGCTTTGGGGGAAGCAGGTGGGAGGGCTGGCTTGTCTGCTGGGCACTTTTTGGCTCTGGGTCATTGTATGTCTGGAGATAAGACATCAAAATTAGTTTCATATAATCACATGCATATAAGGGGACGACTACCCCAAAATGTTCTTTACAATATGTTGTACTTGTATATACCCCCACGAGTCTAACCACGGTATTCTGATTAATCTTCATTGATGGAATATGAGTTAAGCAGCAAAATCTAGCTGTTTTTATCCATCTCAGGGGGCGGCCATTTTGATATTTGCTGTCGACTGAAAATGACATCACAGTTGCTCAGTAGTGACCAATCACGGCTCAGCTTTTTTCAGCACCTCTTTTCTGAAGCTGAGCCCAGTGCAACTCTGATGCCATTTTCAGTCAACAACAACTGGCAAAATGGCCGCCCCCTGAGATGGATAAAAATGGCTGGATTTTGCTGCTTAACATATCCCACAAACGCAGTATTAATCAGAATGCCATGTTTCGGCTAGTAGGGCTGCATAAGACATATTATTGTCAGAAGATTTCTGGGTTTACTTCCTCTTTAAACACTATAAAATTCTGTCTTAAAATATTTGTGATTGACTGGCAACCAGTCCAGTGTGCAACCCGCCTTTCGCCAAATGCTGGAATAGGCTCCATAGCCTTCTATCGAAAATAGATGCATGTATATTGAAATATTTGACTTATAGTGGATAGAAAAGTCAACATAGTTCTAGTGTTAATTTTATCCGCCATTTTTACACAGTTTTAGTCCAGTTTCAATCACACTTATTTCTTATAATAATTCGTCAACATCATCCCGTTTTTATTTAGTCAATTTTTAGATGACTATAAATCTAGCATTTTAGTCTTTATTTTAGTCCAAGAAAACATAATTTTATGTTCTGAAGGTTGGATTCCAAAGCGCAGACACAAAGAAGATTTTAACTATTTATTCACATCAAGAGGCATGGAACAAACACGACTAGACGAGAAACAAAGAGAGTTGCACAGAGGACAATGGTAACAGAAGTAATAATTCGACAAAGACACACACTTCTCAGGAGGCTTATATAGACAAGGAATCGATCTGATTGGTTGTGGCTAGACATGTGGGTAACAGGACTGACATGGAATTATCTGATTGGCTGTTGACCAGGTAAAGGGATTAAAGATTCTTGACATCACATAGCCCTTGACATCACATAACATCACATAGCCTAAAACCAGTTGAAACTAGATGCTAGTTACATCAGTTCAAAACAGACACTTGTTACATCAGTACATAACAGACACTTGACCTCACGGTCATGAACCCAACTTAGCAGGTCATGAACTCAAACTTAACCCTGACGTGACCCCAGGCATGACAATACACAAGTACAGTATATCAATGGGTGGCTATTATTGCTCCATGCTATGGAGCTAGTAAGTTAGCCAGCATTAGTTAGTGGTCAGAGTAACATTACTGTTGGATTAATGTCTCTCTGTCACGTGTTTGGGCATGTTGCACTCGCAAGCTGCAGATTTGAAAGGGGGTGTGTCACTTTGTGCCATGTGGCAGTGTCACAGTGACAGATTAGCAGAGACAAGATTTTACAAAATCATATTTTCTTTTCGTTTTTGTTCACAAACTAAAATGTCCATAGATTTAGTCCAGTTTTTATTAAGTGAAGTTTTTGTCTCGTCTTCATTAGTGAACGGAAATGCATATTGATTTAGGCCCAGTTATTGTTTATTGTTTTAGTCTAGTTTTAGTCCGGTGAAAAATGTGCGTTGACAAAAATATTTTTGTTTAGCTTTTGTTGATGAAATTAACACTACCTTGTTCAAATGGCAGGTTTTTATGATATAAAATTAAGAGTAAGAGAAATAATTACACCATTTCATTTCACCACCACTAATGTGAACCCCCCCCCCCCCCCCCCCCCCGAAATCCTTTATTGATGGGAAATAAAAATAAACAACTGACATAATGTAGTTGCAGTTGTGTGCAAACCTTTTTCAACTGTGTATTTGGTTGTGTTCAGAACCAACTAACTAACTAACTAACTAACTAATGGTTCTGCAAATTACTTGGAGAAAAACCACACAAGCACAGTGACAACATGCAAACCCTACACAAAAACGAAACGAAACGAAACGAAACAAAACAAAACAAAACAAACCAAACCAAACACCTGAGATTCATATCCCTATGGTCACAACTGTGAGGCAGACATGCTAACCACTAGTCCACAATGCAGCAACTCCAAAATGAATCTCAACTTAATTTTCAATCGATCTTGGGCTTGACAGCTTTCGCATTGTATGTTCTATGCCCTCATTGTACTATGTGTGATGAATGAATGGGCAGATGAAATTTGATGTTTAGCAAGAGCTGCAGTGCAAGGCGGTGCACAAAACTCTCACAAACTGCACCAAACAAAAAACTTGGTGACTTGACCTTTCTCATTGTGGGTGCTATGAACAAGTGTAGCACCCACAGGGCGCCCCGCTTCCGCCCTTTTATGATGAGCTGTCACACTGCTCATCTCCAGCCATCAGTGTTGATTAGACGCTAATGGAGCCCATTTGTATGAATAGATCTGAGTGTGGGGGTAATGATCAATAGACACCTTGACAGAGATGGGAGAAGAATTCACACACACGCATGTAGACACACACAGAAAGAAAGGCAGAGAAATGAGGCTGTTTGCTTGCAGAACAAATGGAATGACAAAAGGAATCTTCCTGGCACTATGTTGTGTTGTTAATACAAGACGGCACTAAACAATGCGATTCTAAGCCCTCCTCCTCCTCCTCGCTCTTCTTTATTCCACCGTTTCTTTAATTCATTCTTGGGTCACGCAAATGCTACTCATACGAATTAACAAGAAACTAAAAATAGATGATCAAAGATCTGATTCTTGACATTCTGTTGTCGGCACATGCAAGAGAGTAATGTGCTTTATATCCTTAATCCATCATACTGTAGCTGTTACAGTCATATGCTTGCAATATGATTGGTTGACCCCTCCCCCAGTATCTCACTATTGCATGTACAATAGACCCCCCCCTCCCTTACATCCGCACCCAAAGGAAATCAGGTATTGTTCCAATATGGATGGTTCTTTTTGCATCTAATGCCCAACCCCTCACCCTCTCCACCACAGAGGCCCCTCCCAGCCCATTAGCGGGGCTTTTCCATCCAATCCATCATCAGTCTAAGCCGGTGCCTGTGTGTCATAAGCGTTACCTTGGAAACCAGACTGGCTCTGTACGCTGCCAAGGCTTTCAGGTACTCCTTCTTTGCCGCCTCAGTTTTCCTCTTGTAAGCCTGAGAAGAAAGGTGAAAATCAAAACATGCGGCTCCAGGTGAGACGAGGGCTTGACACGCGCGCACACACACACCCTTAATGTTTCCCTTTCCATTAGAGCCAATGGCACAGAACATTTTTATTTCCTCACTGCAGCACTAATACTGCCTCATCTCAATGTGTCTCCCTCCATTGTAGAAACACATCATTTCCATTCCAATCCAGCCCGAGAAATGAACTGGAACTTCTTTTCAGCTCCCAAATAACAGTCCTATCAGCACGCTGACATTACACACCCACTGGACGAGATTGTTGCAGCAGTACAGTCCGTAAGGAGGAATTCCACTGCCCTCCTTGTTATTACAGCAACAACTTTAGTTGATATCGGCTTGATTGTAAATGTAGACGTATGCACAGGTTTTATACTACCTGGGTACGATGTACTGCAGCAGATTGAATAGCCTACTGTATTATAGAGATAGAGGTTATATAACTGAAAGGGGGAGAAATATTGCAGCAATTGCTTGTGCTGTTGGCTCTTCTACCCGAATCTACTTCTTTTATTCCAAGAGGGGTGTTATTTTTCATAACAGAACAATTAGTATTACCAAAACAGTCTTTCAATGAAAATAATAAAATAAAAGAACACGGCAACCATCAATAATTTGGATTAAGTATACAGTTATGCATAAGTTTGCATACCCATAGAGTATTTATTGTACGTAGACTTCTATATACACACACACACACAATACACAGCGAGAGTAATTTCTTTATTATATTAATAATAATAATAATAAAAAAATCAATTGGTTTCCCAGTTCTGTACTGTAAAGGGTCTATTTGGTGGTACAGTATTTTCCCCAGTATTATAGTACATTATATGAATGTTTTTGTGATAATAGAGATGAAGCGGTACGATTCAATGAGTGTAATATATAATAATATAAATGATGGCTATCTTTTTAAAATGTATTTTGGTGGTTCAATGTTTCAACTTCACCTGTTTGAAATAGATGAATAAGAAACAGATGAATAAAAACACCATAAAGTCACTTGAATAAAAGAATAGCTGTATTATAGTGTACACAATATTATAATATCCTTTCTTAAAAGCAAAGCTTAATCATGACATGAAGCAAGAGAAGCCAACAGCTCTGTTTTGGATTTGAATGGCTTCAAGGTAAAACATGATGACCTCCTACTTACTGTAGCAGAGCAGCGATGATGTTGAATAGCGACAAAAGCATAAGGCTGCTTGTCATGAAAATGGGGATTGTCAAGATGCCCTTCAGCTACACAAAAGACAAGGTGGACTGATTTTATATTCTTGGTAGGATCAAAATCATAAAGAGAGTGGACTAGAGGCTGCGGCGGCTGCACCGTACAAAATACATTTGCCGACTTTATTTTTATTTTTTTATTTTTTCATGATTCTCCAGTTAAATTACATGCGGGCGTGATGCTCGGTGTGCAGTGGAGTGGACCTTAGATAACACAAGGAAGGTTGTTTTTGCACAATATACCCTACTAGTTTAAAAAAAAAAAACAAACTGTATAAGAAATAACCAACATTTTGCATTTTTTGATTCACATTTGATGCTACTTGTGATTTGGTTTTACATGCGTAAAAACAAATATTGGATTGTTTGCTTTGGCAGCGAGCCTGCTGGCTGCTACATTATAACAAAACAACGAGAAAATGGGCAAGAAACAAAAAAAGAGAGCAATTCAATCATCATCTGTGATTCAAATTTTGAACACACACTACCCAACACTTCAGCCGGGTTCGTCCGTGTGGCTTGGTGAGCGCTGGGCCTTTTACATTACATTACATCCACATTGCAAAGCAACCCAACTCTCCAGGTGTATTATGCTGTATACTCCCCCCAAATATCCAAAGTAACCCGTAAAAAGTCCAGCTTCATTAACTTGGACTGTTTTATTGCTGCCGCCGCCCTTCTGCTTCCTCTTCATTGAGCGGAATTAAATTTGGAAAGAAAATCATTTTAATGAGAGTCAAGGGAGTGGGGGATAAACGGATGGATTATCTTAAGAAAGAGGAAAAACTTGCTCATTAAGGTGAGTGTTATCTCACAGCAATGTTCTGATAATTACACAGTGGATAATGCCTGCTGCTCACATCCAACAACATTCTTTCTTTTGTTACTAGAACGAAGCATCATGTTCTTAATGATTAATGTTAGAGTGAAAGATGATCTAATTGTGAACTCATAACCTCAGCTGTTTACAAATATTCAAACTGCTGTACTGGTTTCCTTAATTAAGCAAACCACCGCTGCATGTGAGGCATGGGAATGCTAGAAATATTTAGCAATTTTTGAGAATTTTGTCACCATATGTACACGCCCCAGATGGTGATAGAGTTCATCACAACAACATCCAGAGTGCATTTTTATTTAGCCCCAAACAGTACACAGTCTGAATGGACACCAAAGATACAAAAACATTATTTTTTTTAAATTATTGCTATATATACAGGTGCTTCTCATAAAATTAGAATATCCTCGAAAAAGTTGAATAATTTCCATAATTCCATTAAAAAAGTCAAACTTTGATAGATAATAGCTTCAGGGCCCACAATTTAAGTGATTTCAAGTATTTATTTGTTTATCTTTACATTATTTGGGCCTCCAGCTCTTAAAACCCACAAAAACATGATTTCAAAAAATTAGAATACTGTGAAGAAATCAACATGCATACTTCCCAGTATTTTACATGGAAAAAGGGATTTTCAAAACAATATGTCAATCTTCAGTCCGTGGTTGGGAATCCCTTTGCCTTTATCCCTGCTTAGATGTGCCGTGGCATTGCCTGGGGGTCCTGGAAGACCTGGTTTACTTGATGCATGCTGTCAGCTCTTTGTTTTTGGGTCTGGTGGCCCTCATTTTCCTCTTAATGATACTGTATTGTGGCCCTCGTCTTCCTCTTGTAATACAGTACTTGCAAGAGGAAAATCACTTACCGTATTTTCACGACTATAAGGCGCACTTAAAAGCCTTCAATTTTTTCAAAAGCTGACCATGCGCCTTATAATCCAGTGCGCCTTATATATGGATCAATATTGAGCCGCAACAGGTCTCGCTGTCAAGACGCTATCGGTGACCCTGTACGATCGGTGACGCGCATGCGCAGAAGATCCCGCCATCTTGGATCACTAGCTAATACTAATACTTTACCTCAGAGAAAATAACAAAACAGCTGTTTATTCATTTTGTGAGTGAATGGAGTTGTCAGAAAGCTGGTTTAATTATTAATAAAGTTTGACTGACCTATCTGACTGTTTTGTTGACATTCCCTTTAGCGCAGCACCATCTAATGGATGCATAACGTAAACCCAGCCTTTACTGTAGCGCCTTATATATAGAAAGAGTTTTAAAATATGTAATTCATTGAAGGTGCGCGTTATAATGCGGTCTGCCTTATCTATGGAAAAAGTTTTAAAATATGTCATTCATTGAAGGTGCGCCTCATAATGCGGTGCGTCTTATAGTGCGGAAAATACGGTTAATTGTGGGCTCTGAATCTATAATCTATCAAAGTTTGACTTTTTGAATGGAATTAGGAAAATGATTCAACTTTTCGGGGATATTCTAATTTTTTGACAAGCACCTGTAGACTTGTTTAGAATTTTAATGTATATAGATGACTTTCTTCTGTTTAAAATTTGAAATATTAAGATTTCAGTTGTGGAGAAAAAAAAATACTCTCAAAGAGGATTAAATAAAACTTGATAAATCATTGTTCCAATTGTATACATATATGAAAGCGTTATCAACATACACTTCCGCATATCTACTGTAGTCTGTACCTGCTTCTGTTCCTCTCCTAGGCTGTCCCACATGGAGGCCACAATCTTGGAGACGTCTCCAAAGGTGGCGTTGGGGTTCTGACCCTTAATGGCTGCTTGGGTATCTCGGAAGAAGAGCGCATAGGCCGAGACGGGTTTCTGTGGCTCGTTGGGATCCTTCTTCTTCTTCTTCTTTTGCGGTTTGGGTTTGGGCTTCATCATTTCTGCCGAGGACCGCTTGTCGTTGCTTATCTGTGAGGGGACAACAGGTCGGGAAGCAGCTATTAAATCAGGTGATCACAATAACTGTTTACATCAGGTTGGAAGCGAGTTGAAGTACAGAATGAGTTTATAAACACATTGCATTGACTTGGTGGCGATATGCGGATGATTGTTGTGTATCAAGGTGAACTGCAGCACAAGTCTCTAAAAGCAGCAGAGCGAGGATGAAAAAAGGACACATTCTGTTTCTGTGTAGTGCGGCCAGAGTTTCTTCTAAGAAGAGGGAACAGATCGATTTACGAACTAACAGGACATCAGTCCGACTGCTTAGCCTCTGGGGTGTTAAAGAGCAAAACTGGCCAACAACAGAAATAACTTATAATCATCTTCAAAGCATAGTACTAGTAATCTTTCTCACGTTCAAATAAATCCCAGACATACCTTCACTTTGTGAGAAAAGACAGTGGGTGAACAAAACTGAAATCTCTACATTTAAAGGCTGTAATCACATGGTTTGTCTACAATAACACAGTGCAATCGCACTCCACTTTCAGGAGGCGTAAACTGCTCACATCCGCATGATGTGCAACATCCAATACACATGAATGCACTTTCATTTTCCGTGAGGGGGTTTAGACGGGGAGTCAAATCCAGGTCACCTGATTCTGGTTGTGATTCTGTATGAAAATTGCCTTCTTGGATGCAGAGAGAACACATCAAACACAGGAGATGGGGGGGCAAGAGGGAGAGGGAGAGAAAGGGGGGGGCAAGGGGGTGGGCGGCGAGAAAGCGCGAATATATTGCAAGGCAGGACGGTTAGGAAGTAGTGATAGCCTGATGCTGCCATTTGTATCAGAGCGAGATCAGTTAACCTGATTTCTTGATGGTTCTAAAAAAAGAAAAACATCTTTCTATCCATTAACATAACAGCAAATGTACCGTAATGGCACACTGCCCATTATGATAATCAAGCCAGTCTTGTGTGTGTTTTCTTTGTCATCAGGATCTCATTTAAGATCTCACAGGAAGAACAAAGAAGAAAACTGGTAGGTATCAAACGGCAACTTGAGGAAACATACATAAATCATACTGTTGCCATGACATTATTTTATTTGCATTTCGGGTCCGCCAACTGTTTTCATCTCATCAAATTATTCCAGATTTTTGGCTGATGTCAGTACTTTCTCTTGTAACAATTACGACTGACCCGTGATAAGATATTTTTGTAACTGCCATCGCTGCTTTTGGATTACACGATTATCTCCCTACAGCAAATGCACATTTGCAGCAGGTTTAAAGTCAAGTCTGTCTAAGTCTAAACAACAGCAGCCACTGTGTTTCTTCTTTAACTGTCAAAATAAAAACAGGAAATGATTGCCTTTGAAACTCAATTTTTTTTCCCAGCCAAATAAGTTGTAAACAGCTCTACACAGCATGAAATTAACTAATCAAAATTCAAGGTCCGGGAGGGCAATTGGTGGGAAAAGGAGACAAAAAAAAGTGTTGAAATGAAATGAATAGATGTTCCCATTCAGGGTGACATGAAGACTTCGCTTGCCTATTTCACATACAGCTTCCAGGTAATATTCATTTCTTGTGTGCAAGTATGCCTCGTTTCATTAAAACATAATCAGCCCTCACTTCCAGGCAATGAGGCAGAAGACAGGCATTAGATATGACATCTGTTCCATCCAAGCCTTTGAAGTGAAAAGAGACTAAAATGAAGGTAGGCAAAATTGAACTAGCAAAATGGGGGTGGGGGGCAAAATGCAGCTACAATATTTCCAGGAAAATTCACATGTATTTGTACTCCGGAGAGCATGATGACAAGAGCATGCAACAACATGCAATCAACTAGACGACGGAACAATGGACACATGCTTTCATTTCCTCTCTTGCTTCGCCTCTTTTATTGTACAAATGGTGATGAAATTACATTGAAAATGAAAGAACAAATAAGCACTCACAATACTGCGCCTCAAAAGAAACTAACCGGACTCACTACTGAAATAAAAGGTAAGTATGCACTTGCCTGTCTTGCTGATTGAATCTTTTGTTTGCTTGAATCACAAACATGTTCCTCATGCACCTTACTGGCTGGATAAAGCAATCTGTAAACCACTGTAGCGGTGTAACAGGCATTGAGCTTGCATATTTTACAGCTTCAACTTGAGTCATACTTAAACATAAAGAAAAAAAATGAATTGCTATGAACGCACAGTAATCATAAGAATTTACATTTTCCTGTACATTGTATGTGGTTGTTGACAGACACACTTTTTAAACATTTGTGTGTCCTGGCAGTGGTCATGTTGCACTTTTTAATTCTATCTATTAGATCTATTTCATTTTTACTGATTAGTCTGTGTTTTGCAAAATGTTGTCGTCACTAAGGGCATTTGAATTGTATTCAAGAGATTTGTTATTCCATTGTTGCTGCTATCCTGTCATCCAGGGAATATAAATCTAAATAGAGCTTTCCCTATGATAACCAGTAGGAGTCACTGTTGAAGTGATGTCCTGTTGATGGAAGGGCATAGATGTAAATCCTTACTTCACTGAGGGAGGAGGAGGCCACATTGTTTAATTAATATTACAACTGTAACTCTGATGATGATTATGACGATCATGTCAGTGGCGATGGGGGAGAAGTCCTCTTTATAGCTCATTGCCATTTCTATTTGAACCACACCTTGCAAGAATGTTCACACATTCAATCTAAGTAAATGTCATTCAGCATCAGAGCAGGCTATCATTTATATTTATCATCTACGGAGATCTATAATAGACCTGACAGACATTGTCAGACATTTTCTCGCAGTAAACCAGAGGACAAATTGTAGCTTGACAGATCAGATTGACGCTGTGGTTATAAATAAAAGTATTTTCACTTATTGTAGGTTGTTGCTGGGTAAGAGACCAACACCATGCTCCGTAAGGACAGTCAGTCTAAATATATATTGCAATCCACTTTCGAGTTTACCATCAAAAGACTGAACTATGGTGTCAGCCTCGGCTTGCTCATCCCATCAGCGTTTCTGTTGTCTGAGGGGAAGCGAGAGACGAAAAAGGGGGGGAGGTGGATGCTCCTGAGGAGGGTGGGGGTCGCTGTAATTCTGAATGGAGAGCACTGCATCGGCAAGACAAGATTAGAATTGACAGCCTGATAACTGCGTCACTATGAAAACAGCAGCGAGAAGGAGAAGGAGATGAAATGGGAAAGAAGAGAGGCAAAACGAAGGACGAGCTCAGACATGCAGGCTGACAGTTTAAAACGACGTGAAAATGAGGCTATACAAGCAGGTAACAGTGGGAGCCTGGCGACGAATGCGCTTGCTCAGTCACAGTCTTAATGTTCACTATGCATCATCATCATCATCATCATCATCGAATACAGAGAGCATCAGAGTGGAGATTGCTGTGCGCTGTATTGACTTGATAAAAACAAAAGTCTCTTTACACGGTGGCCATTGCAGCAAAGAATGTTGCAGACACAGTTTACATTGTGCTCAAAAACAATGACGATGAACACAACAATGGGCTCTAGTTTGAGTGGAGGCAACACTAAGGCGATGCATTATACATCCCTTTCATAAAAATAAACCTGCTCTGAATATGCACTGGCACGAATAAGATGATAAATGCATTATAATGCACACTTAAGAACTATATACAGTGGATACTACTAGAACAACGGCCTTGAAAAGTTGTATATGAGATCATACTTCCTCGATTTCTTTGTCACTGAACTGCCTACATGACTTTCCTTCTATAAAAACAACATGACACATTCTTGAAATAAAGAGCACACATTCCAAACAAAATTATAGCCGCCTGAGAGAGTTCCACGTTTGCTATACGGCACAGTGCAAGGCACAGTTACTGCCGTTTTTTATTTGACGGTCTGAAATCTGAGCACAACACAGTGGCCGCAAAAATTCCCACAGCGGAAGGAAAAAAGACGTGTTCATGGCATGTAAATGACTTGCAGTGCTTAGCTGCAAACAGTACAAACTCATAACAACTGTCAGTGATGACAAGAAATGATGATTCATGTCATACAGTTTAATTTACTGCTTGTGGAAGTCAGCGCGCTGTCTATCGGGAGTGCATTTTCACTCTCAGCAGTGACAACTCGCGGGACACAATGACAGGAAAAGATCACATCTAATTGTCTTCATTTGCCAACATTCCCTTGAGTCATCTGATTTCCAGATGCCAACAGCTGCTGAGCGCAATCGGAGAAGTGGGCCCGCAGGCAAGGTGTTAAACGTGAAAACACCAGTTGAAATGTTTATGAGGGCCATGCTACAGTATGTTTAGCTGGGGCACAGCTAGCAAGGATCCCAAAAAGCAGGAATGTGACTCACCAGCAAGTTGAGGCTGCAGTAGCAAAACTCTTATGTTGAAAGAACACTGTTGCACATCTCCCGAGAGAAGAAATATAATTTGTTTTTGCGAAGATTGGGAATGGAGATTATCCTGATTCAAACCCGGAACCTTTTGGCCATCTCTCTCTCTTCATGAACACAAGGTATTCTTTCGGAATGACAGAGTATTGATACCCAGCCTAGATACTGGACCAAAGAATGAGTCTGGTCACAGTCGCCATCAAGCGCATTTCTGAGGCGCGGCAAACAAACAAATATGTCTGACCTGTGCATGTGCATCTCTGATCCTGTACTGTACTCACATTCTTGAAGGGGAAATGTGCATGTAGCACTTCTCCCAGTATTACTGATGACATTTTCATTGGACAGACACAAAATAACGTGAAAATGGCGCAGAGAAATCAATGAGTAGCAACGTAAAATGGCTGCCAATGGCTTCACTTCTCGTGACAGTGAATAAGTGGCATTGTTAGTCCAATTCTTAAATAAGTCTGTGGTCTTGACACACGTCTTCTTTTGAAATAAATACTTCTATTGCCCTCAACTGCAGTAGTTTTAATGAATTTATGTATTTCTGGTCATTTAAAACTGATTTATTAATGCTGAATGAAACAATTTATCAGAGGATAGATGAACAAAGTTACTTTAGTTGTAATAAATAATCACTGTCGGTCTCATTAAGTGAAATTGGATGTTTTCCCAGGGCACACCTTCTCTCTCATGCCACATTAACGTGCCAAAACTTCAGTGGTTGGAAATTACATGATATAGTATGTCATGGAAAATCTTGATTCTGTGAGGAAATTCAAGTCTGTCTGACAAATATTTTGGGGAGTATTCATTCACGTTGAGCATTGAACTAGATAATCAGGATTGTGGTAGTTACATTGAATAACACACACAGATAGTAATGTTGCAAAGTCCTATGTTGTTATGTTTAACAAACATGAAGGGGCCTTGATTTTTGTCTTTAGACTGTTTATTCTCCTAATTCCGAATATGGTCTAATTTTTTAAGATATGTATCCAGGGACATCCTGCAAAAGCAAGTGTTGTACACTAGAGAGCATTTCCTCAACACTCCAAGCATGGAGTGTTGCAGTGCTCCAAGCAGCTGTTAGATGCACTCCAAGCCTTAGTGGGTTTATAAATAGATAAATGGCCATGGTTAAAGCAGCAGCAGCAGCAATGAGAATAATGCAATTTCAAAATGCCATATGTAATTTTTCGACCACTTGCACCACAAGATGTACCATGGAGGAAAAAGTGGGTTCCTGAAAAGTTACTCAGTGCAACAAAAATATCAGATGCATAATGAAAAAGAAATATCATGCATGCACGTGTAAATATCCAACCGCTGATGAAGATTATACATCGACTGTAATTTTCAGATTCAGGTTTGAAGAAAGCTAAATGAACACGTCATGAATATTGTAAGAAGCCATGTGGCTTATAGTTTGCTTTGATTACATGCATTTAGTGGTTATGTAGATATTCATTTTGTTTTTATGAACATCTGCAAGCAATATGAAGTACTATCAAGATTGCTTTTATATAATGTGGCCGACAAAAAAAGAAAAAAAAAAAAAGTGTAAACAAAGCTGTTTGATGCTTAAACCTTCTGACCATAAATGGAATACATCAGTTTTTAAAACTACACAACATGTGATCATCTACTTAAATGTCTCCCCACACAATCTTCACATTGTCCAAAATCTATATATCACTCCACATAGGAGACTTTTGGTGGTTTTCGACATATCTTGAAAATATACCATGCACTTTTCATCTGGAAGCTATTACAGGGCCATGTCAGAGCAGCCATCTGTAAGCAATGAGCAGGACTGCATGTCAAAGCCACCTCACAGATCTCTGAGCCCAAAGAAGCAGGCAATCATTCCGAGAGCAGCACTCATCAAATAAAAATACAGCCCAGCCCAAACAATCATCAACCGGAAGTGCAGAATTCATGCTTGTGGTTTTAAAATACAACGTTAGAGTTGGAATCTAGTATAGATAGTGGATTCAGTCCTCACGCTGTTCCTTTACGATATTCAGGTCCATTAGAATGTACAATGTGCCAATGAGATTGCGGCTGTTATTACCGTTGCAGATATTTTAATTCCGGCTTCAAACCAGAATCAAAGCAGAAGTCGGTGTGCATGATTTAATAGAGGGTGGAAAAAACATTGACAGCTCTGAGGATCTCCTCTCAGCCCTGGACTGACTTAATCAGCCTAAATTGCAAAGTCGAGACCCTTGTATTTGGTAATGTGGTCAAAACAGTGGCAAGTGAGAGCTAATTAGATTAACGGTAGTTTAACGAGCTGTTGGAGGGGTCCATGCAGATTGGATTTTAATAAATAGCGGCAAAAAGCATCTGCTGTGCACTTCCTGGCTCTGCTGGCATTCTAATTGGCCCCAGTGGGTTGCTGTAGCTCAGCGCTGCAGTCTGCAATTTAGAAGGGGAAAAGGCAAAAAGATGATTTTTTTCTCCCCCCGATCCAGGTAGAAATGAGACAGGAGCTTTATCACAGTTGAGATTTTATTAGCGGATATAAAACCAAAGATTTTGTCTAAGCACTCACATTGTGCATTTGGTGCATATTGCGTTTTTTCTGTGAGAGAGAATATTGGAAAGATCAAATGGAATAACCTTATCCTGCTGTTTGTTTTCAAACTAAAATGTCCCCATGATGAGGTCTTTGTAGAAGCAAAAAGCTACGACGGGGGAAAAAAAAAAACAATTAATCAAACATGAATGAGCGACCATAGCAGGGTTATTTCCATAGCAACAGCCCGAGGGGACAACTTGAACCCTTTAATGTGAGCTAGTGATGTCTCTTTGTAAACATCTGCGCAGCGGGGGGAGAAAGCCAATGAGAGAGCCTGGCAACAGAGGCATCACAGGGCAGCAACCTCTTGGTAGCGATCGAAGTTTCCATTATCTCGTGCTGAAAGGACCGAAAAGTGGTTTGCGTATTGCATGAGGTTAGCCTTTTAAATCATTACATGTTTAAAGAGCTGATAAAACAATATGTACATGATTAGTAACGAAAGTAGCGTCAAAGCTGCCCAAACACGTTTTGAGAGGATTCCTGGACCACATTGCGCAATGATGTACAGCCATCATCTCTTTTATGCTGCCGCTTTATGGAGCTGCCGATTAAAGTGGCTTTTGCAGCATCCAGCTGTGAGCAACAGTGAGCGTGTTAATGTGAAATGTAAAAATATTCATATCATAAAGGGATTCTGAGAAACTGATCCGAGCTTGCTTTTTCGTCAAAACATTCACAAGCATATTGCGAATACAGCCACCTACGTGCTGACTGTTAAATCATATCTGGAGCCTCTCATTCACTCTTCTTTTCTACTCACACCAACACAATATGAGAGGTGTCTGGGATGCTCCACCAAAATGATTTTCAAGCCCCCCCAGCAGAAAATCAGACCAGATAACTACATAATGTTACTTTAAATGTTGTGTTCTCATGTGTTCGTTTCTTTTTTCCTCTTTGACTCCAATGTATACCTCCAGCGGGCCTCCAAAGTCTTCAGACAGTGGCTTCCTGGTGGGAGTAGAATAAGATCAGGGGGGGCCGGTAAAGCTGAAATTAACTCATGGGACCCTACCATTATGCTCTGACTGACGAGCTGTGATCTATAAAATCGAGATCTACTTTTACAACTAAGCTCCGTTGTGTCTGTTGGTATGGTGGAGATGTAAAAACATACAGCACGTTGTTGTTTCCCTGTCATTATTCTACCACTCGGAAGCAGATGCTTGGTTGCTTTTATGTCTCTTTATAAATGCAGAGCGCAATTGTTGTTTCTGTCTGTCGGCTGCCAGGCCTTATTAGAGGCTGTTATTGGTTGCTATGCAGGTACAAGACTAGTTCATTAGTGTTTTTGGTTATCAAATTGTTCAGCTTCCTCCAATGCATGATGAGGATTTTAAAGAAATAAAACAAAAGAAGAAAAAAGAAATCCAGCACGCAGAGCAGCAGAACTGAACAGTATTTCAGTCAACCACAACATGTCCTAAATTTAAACTGTACAAAGACCAGTCAGCAAGTCCTCTGTAGTCAGTGGTTATTGGTTCTAGGTAAAGCGGGCACGGATAGCCCACGTCAGAAAGCTAGAAAACCAGATAACTACATATCGAACGCACAATTTCATCCTCCCTGCATCCAGAAACAGCAAAACCTTGATTATGTTTGTGTAAGCTGGCAGCAGGAAGCCGTCGCGTTCTCCCGTCCCAAACCTCAGAGGTTCCTTGGGCAAGAGTAATGGCTCCTCTGCGCTGGGCTGCGCCTTGCTATTGTAGAATCACAGGGCGGTTAATTGAAACAAATGACTCTAATAATGGGACATTATCCCCACAGGCTGACTTTGTGGCGGGCCTAATTAGCGTAGCGTCGCTGACGAGAAGGACGAGTCATCGCTCGGATCCCTCAAAGGAAGCCGCCAAGGCGGTGAGGGATTCTCCAACTTTAGGCACAAAAAGCGTGCGTGACGTACGCGCTCAGGAGAAGTGAGGTACACTAAACACTTTTCAAATGCTTACGTTATTGCCCGATGCATTTGATTATTGTTTTTTTGTTTTTTTTTAACAAAAATCCTGAAATCACAAGTAAAAGAATAGTAAAATAGATACAGTAAAAATATATTTGCTTGTATTCTAAATTAAAAATGATATAAATTTAATTAATGCTATTAGTGTTTTGTGGTTATGGTTTTAATTATTAATTCACTCCCAACCATTTTCACTTAAGTGTTTTCCTGGATTTTGACTGACTTTTCAAGGCCCGCGAAATATTATGTTCTATTGCTATAAAAATATGGAACATACCAAAAGAGAGATGAGTCTCTTCTATTATCAGGGAAAAAAAAAGAAGTATATTCCTATCCGTTTCCGCTTTGCAGCAATTAGCAATAGAACATAGCTAAGTTTCATCGTTTTTCTCAATTCTGCTTAGAACGGTGGGAAAACTGTGGGAGTTTTAACATGGCCTCGTTGATCTCTTATACTCTGCTGCCACTCAACCATATTCTGCAGTAGAGAGACTGCATCAAAGCCTTCTCTATGCTCTGGCATAAAAAAAAACAACAACAAATGTATGAATACGTCTTTGGGACACTTAAAACATTTAAAATATGACGTATTTATACGTTTTGGGGAGCTAATGAGTTAATATACTATAGGATATTGCAATTGCTTTCAGTGGAGCGTCAATTATTCACAGGATTTCCCACAAAACTAATGGGATTGCAGTTACAAGAATGCATCTTTGCCACTCTGGTTTCCTTGTCATTTAAATATTTTATACAGTCATCTTTTTCTTCGTACAAAGCCATTTTTTACTACTACTATTACTAACACAAATGTTCTTTTTTTTCCACTCAAAACTTGAATGACTGATTAACCAACAAATCCTAACGACCATACATGTGCTATTGTCTCTTGCATGTCATCACTGCAGCCCCCGAACAAACGTGCAATGCAAACATGGGGTGTTGCTTTCCAGATGCATTTTGATAAGCACTCAAATCAGTTTTTTCCTCAAATTGTTTACCCTTGTACACGACGCTCCCAGAGAGTCAGCTGTAATGCAGTGTTCAAATCGCTGTGACCAAGCTGTTTGAAATATTCATCAGTCCTAACAGTCGCCTAAGGTTGTTTGCGTGATCGCATGAATATTCATGCCGCCAATAAATGTGCATTTGTTTTTAATGCTCAGTTCGTTAATACTCCACTTCATTACTCCAAAGCCGGCATAATAAAGTGCTGCAAAACAAAGCTTCATTTTTTTAAAGCGCCATTCTCTTTGCAAGCTTATTTGTTTCAGTTTAAATGAAAAGGGAGCGCCCCGCCAATTATCTTGCTGTCATTTCTCTTGACAACTGCAAGACACATTGTTTGCCCCTGTGCTGCAGTGTAACATACTGAAGGGCATCTGTCTCTTCTTTTTTTAATGAAATGAAAAGACACAACAAAAAACATTTCGACTGCGGGAAAAAGTGATTTATCTGCGAATGTCACCAAGATGTCATATCTGCCCCAGTGAGAGGCAGCAGAGCATGCAGGTCATATGAGATATGTCTGAAACCTTTGGAAATAAAGACAGCTGTTTCAATAAACACAAGTAATCCAAGCAAGCAATGAACCTGTGAAGTCAAGTGCAAACCGCAATTTGCTGATACTTTTTTTAAAATTCATTTTCTTGTGATAGTTTATTTTAAAGGAGTTCTTTTACCATTGTTATACAGAACACACCCAAAGTAATTTACTGTGCCTTTCCTCATTCTGAGTGATCACACAGGATTTAATTCCGATGTACTATTATTTAGGCATTACACATTGTACAGTCTACCTTTAATGCATGATCAACTACAGATGTGTCACCACTCTAAGAGGATTCACAACAGTGATTTCTGCCCAGTGTTGATCCATCAAGTCTGACCTTTTTAATTGCTCCATTGGGTCCCAATCTAACAATCTCAAAGCTGCAAATAAACATAGCAGTCGGCATCGATTTTACATCACTGTTTTAAAATTGCTATTCCCCCCATCGTCGCCCCTGTCCTAAATGCCAAGTGATGCAAAATAAATTTCCTGTCAGATTACAGTAAATGAAGTCGAATGGAATCAAGCTCACATAACCTTGTAGCGATCGGTGACTCTGACAATGTCTGACACGCGCGCGCACGCACACGCACACACACACACACACACGTTTCTATGGTTTAATTACATTACAGTGGATTTGAAAGTGCATGCTGTATTTCTGTACAAAGTGGGGAGAGAATTACAGAGTAATTCGCAACACAAAACCGCATAACCGTACCATATTTTGCCAAAGATAATATCACATATAGCAATTGTGCAATAATTGACATACTGTAGTCCACATCTAGGATACAGCACTATTTCTATGTAACTGACGTAAGGCACTTGCAGAATACATATAATTTTCAATTTTTCAATGAAAAGAGGATTTGCTGTATATAATATTACATAAGCATTTTATAAAACCCTAACACAAATGGCAGTTCATTCATAATCATACTGTGGTGCTTCACATGCACAATTAATGATTTAAAATGTTAAAGCAGACTTTTGTTTCATAATGTAGCACACAAGAGAACGTTATGAATTCTATTTTTAGGATGCAATGTTTAGATATTTTCGTGTTGACAGTCTATGGTGGAGCACAGCAAAAACGACAGCAAAAGTAAAATCATCATCAAGTGCACAACTTCACATAAGCATCTTTTGTTAGTGTTTTAATAATAATAATATTTTCCACAGAGTGCAAAGCAATTCCTAGCAAAACCTCCACCATCCATCCATTTTCAACAAAAATCTATTTTATTTTTGCACAAAATATAGAATATTTGGTTCAGAAGGAATGTGCAGAAAATATGTTAACATTCTTCTTCTCTTTTAGTTCTTAGTAAGTTGCAGTGTCCCATCACTGGTGAACTATTTTTAGAACAAACCCATGGGTTATTCATGTTGTTCTTGGGGCTAAATAGTACCGAATGGCACCATTTCTTTTTTTTAAAGGACAATGCACAGAGCAAAAAGGCATCTGTGTTTGCAGTGTCGCTTTCATCTTGCTCCCTCCGTCCTCCCCTGCATGTAACTTCTTGCCGAAAAGGAGAAAATAAAATGTTGGGGGCAATTAACTTTGAAGAGTCAGCTGGTTTACTCAAATCAAGCAACCAATCATAATGTGGCCTGCTTACGCTTAGAAGTCCCCTCAAGAAAAAAAAAAAAAAAAAAAAAAAAAAAGTAGAACTCGTTACCGGTGACAATAACTATTAGCAGTTACTGAAACCTTGACGCTCCCCCTGGGGACTCCCTCGTCCTGCTGGAGAACTTCAACGCTCACGTGGGCAATGACAGTGAGACCTGGAGGGGCGTGATTGGGAGGAAGGGCCCCCCTGATCGGAACCCGAGCGGCGTTCTGTTATTGGACTTCTGTGCTCGTCACGGTTTGTCCATAACGAACACCATGTTCAAACATAAGGGTGTCCATATGTGCACTTGGCACCAGGACACCCTAGGCCGCAGTTCGATGATCGACTTTGTAGTCGTGTCGTCGGATTTGCGGCCGCATATTTTGGACACTCGGGTGAAGAGAGGGGCGGAGCTGTCAACTGATCACCACCTGGTGGTGTGTTGGCTCCGATGGTGGGGGAAGATGCCGGTCCGACCTGGCAGACCCAAACGTATTGTGAGGGTTTGCTGGGAACGTCTGGCGGAATCCCCTGTCAGAAAGAGTTTCAACGCCCACCTCCGTCAGAGCTTCTCCCTTGTCTCGGGGGAGGCGGGGGACATTGAGTCCGAATGGGCCATGTTCCGCGCCTCCATTGTTGAGGCGGCCGATCGGAGCTGTGGCCGTAAGGTGGTCGGTGCCTGTCGTGGCGTCAATCCTCGAACCCGCTGGTGGACACCAGCGGTAAGGGATGCCGTCAAGCTGAAGAAGGAGTCCTATCGGGCCTTTTTGGCCTGTGGGACTCCGGAGGCAGCTGACAGGTACCGGATAGCCAAGCGGAACGCGGCTTCGGCGGTTGCTGAGGCAAAAACTCGGACATGGGAGGAGTTTGGTGAGGCCATGGAAAACGACTTTCGGACGGCTTCGAGGAAATTCTGGTCCACCATCCGGCGTCTCAGGAGAGGAAAGCAGTGCACCATTAACACTGTGTATAGTGGCGATGGGGTGCTGCTGACCTCGACTCGGGACGTCGTGAAGCGGTGGGGGGGAATACTTCAAAGACCTCAATTCCAGTCTGCGGACTCTGAGGTGGGCTCTCCTATCTCTGGGGTCGAAGTCACTGAGGTGGTTGGAAAGCTCCTCGGTGGCAGGGCCCCGGGGGTGGATTAGATCCGCCCGGAGTGCCTAAAGACTCTGGATGTTGTGGGGCTGTCGTGGTTGACACACCTCTACAACATCGCATGGACATCGGGGACAGTGCCTCTGGATTGGCAGACCAGGGTGATGAAACCCCTTTTTAAGAAGGGGGACCGGAGGGTGTGCTCCAACTACAGAGGGATCACACTCCTCAGCCTCCCTGGTAAGGTCTATTCGGGGGTGCTGGAGAGGAGGGTCCGTCGGGAGGTCGAATCTCGGATTCAGGAGGAGCAGTGTGGTTTTCGTCCTGGCCGTGGAACAGTGGACAAGCTCTACACCCTCAGCAGGATCCGTGCGTGGGAGTTCGCTCAACCAGTCCACATGTGTTTTGTGGATTTGGAGAAGGCGTTCGACCGTGTCCCTCGGGGAGTCCTGTGGGGGGTGCTTCGAGAGTACGGGGTACCGGGCCTCCTGATACGGGCTGTTCGGTCCCTGTACGACCGTTGCCAGAGTTTGGTCCGCATTGCCGGCAGTAAGTCGGATTCGTTTCCGGTGAGGGTTGGACTCCGCCAAGGTTGCCCTTTGTCACCGATTCTGTTCATAACTTTTATGGACAGAATTTCTCGGCGCAGCCGAGGCGTTGAGGGGTTCCGGTTTGGTGGCCTCAGCATTGCATCTCTGCTCTTTGCAGATGATGTGGTGCTGTTGGCTTCATCAAGCCGGGATCTCCAACTCTCACTGGAGCGGTTCGCAGCCGAGTGTGAAGCGGTTGGGATGGGGATCAGCACCTCCAAATCCGAGACCATGGTCCTCAGTCGGAAAAGGGTGGAGTGTCGTCTTCAGGTCGGGGATGAGATCCTGCCCCAAGTGGAGGAGTTCAAGTATCTTGGGGTCTTGTTCACGATTGAGGGTAGGATGGAGCGGGAGATCGACAGGCGGATCGGTGCAGCGTCTGCAGTGATGCGGACTCTGTATCGGTCCGTCGTGGTAAAGAAAGAGCTGAGCCAAAAGGCAAAGCTCTCGATTTACCAGTCGATCTACGTTCCGACCCTCACCTATGGTCACGAGCTGTGGGTCGTGACCGAAAGAACGAGATCCCGGATACAAGCGGCCGAAATGAGTTTCCTCCGCAGGGTTTCCGGGCTCTCCCTTAGAGATAGGGTGAGAAGCTCGGTCATCCGTGAGGGACTCAGAGTCGAGCCGCTGCTCCTCCGCGTTGAGAGGAGCCAGCTGAGGTGGCTCGGGCATCTGGTTCGGATGCCTCCTGGACGCCTCCCTGGGGAGGTGTTCCGGGCATGTCCCACCGGTGGGAGGCCCCGGGGACGACCCAGGACACGCTGGAAGGACTGTGTCTCTCGGCTGGCCTGGGAACGCCTTGGGATCCCACCAGAGGAGCTGGTTGAAGTGGCTGGGGAGAGGGAAGTATGGGTTTCCCTCCTGAAGCTGCTGCCCCCGCGACCCGACCCCGGATAAGCGGAAGATAGATAGATAGATGGATGGATGGATGGATGATGGATGGATGGATGGGTGGATGGATGGATGGATGGATGGAACCTTGACATTTAAACCACGGTAAACTGTCAAACCAGTAATCAGCACATTCCAGGTCCGGAGAATAAGTTAATCTTGTCACCATCATTTCATTAAACAATACATTCACCTAGGGGTGTGAATTGCCTAGTACCTGACGATTCGATTCGTATCACGATTCACAGGTCACGATTCGATTCGATACCGATTAATCCCGGTACGAATTTATAAGTCGATTGTTGCGATTTTTTTCATTCAAATTCAGAAAATACTAATCAGTAAATTTGTAGAGTGTAATATTTGTATGAAAATGTATTATTTATTTATCTGAAACGTCAGTCTTATACAGGTTGTAATCTGTTTCATGTTTGAACAGTGGAAGGCTGACGCTCCCCAAGTGCCGGACCAACAGACTAAAGAACTCCTTTGTCCACCGTGCCATTGTACTCTACAACTCCTCACTAGGGGGGAGGAGGGTGTAGCATGCACTTCACTTCACAAATATGGCACTTTACTGTACTTTAATTTATTTAATTCAATCTCCGGTGTAATAACCTTATTTATTGATTGATTGAATTTTTATTTTATTTTTCTTCTTATTATTATTATTAATTCAATCTCTGGTGTAATAAACTTATTTATTGATTGATTGAATTAGTTTTTATTTTATTATTTGTTCTCATTGCTGCTGGACATGTAAATTTCCCAGAGGGAGCCATCCCAAAGGGATCAATGAAGTCAAGTCTAAGTCTAAGTCATTAAAATAAAATATTAAGGCTTAATATTACGTTCATATAACATTCTTCCATGCTTAAGGTGTGACCCGAAGTAAGACGTTTTGTTGAATATTTTTCCAATATTTTGCCGCCTATTGAATCGATTCGAGAATTGCGCGATGTAGTATCGCGATATATTGCCGAATCGATTTTTTTTTAACACCCCTACATTCACCCATACAGTATGATCTCAGACTAACAACTCACACAATATCAAATGATAAGAACCCGTAATGACTGGTTAACTCTGCGCACATCTATGAATCCAACATCAACATGAGTGGGAGTCCAGTGAGTCAAGTGTGTGGCATAAAGTTGTTAACTGGCAGCTGTTTTTTTGGCAGTCGTGGCTTTGGCCTCCCTTAACTAGCCTCATTATAGCAGTAATGAGACAGGGGCCGGTGCAGTGTTTCAATATTTAAACGCCGCTGTGCTCCTTAAGGCGCTATTTTGGGCCCCGCCACGACCCCTCATTACTGTCTGCTGGCAAGTGTCCTTCCTGCTTTATCTTATCAAAGAGTTAGAGCTTGCTGGCATCCCTTCCACACACACACCCCAACAGCAGCCTCGAGCAGACCTGAGTGATCAGGGGGCTTGTTGAACACGAGACCCCTGAGTGCCACCTCTTCCCGGGCTGGCAGACATCCTGACAGCGAAGGATGAGACAGGGATTCTCCGGCAGCATCCACACGCCAGCGTGTTACATTTGGCAGTTTGCGCTCATCCAAGACTGGTCACATTCTGCCTTGATTCACACTTACTGTACGAACAGAGTAGGTCAGCGTGGAGGGGAGGAGCTATAACAATGTAACCAAAGGTCGAAATAGCACTCGGTGTCTGCCTGGCATTGACATTATTATAGGTTTTGAAAACAAAGGATGGCTTAGGAGTTTGGCACAGTACTGAATATACACTAACCAGCCACAGCATTATGACCACATGCAGAAAACAATATCAAGATTTCATGTATCAAATATTCAGCCGAGACAAAGCTCGAAGAGAGCGTTTTTGTCTAATATTTAATAAACATCATATTGTGTTTTTTTCGGTTGTAAAATTTTCCAACATATTTGGTATTGGAGTAATCAAAGTAATTCAAAGTTTTCAAGTTACATGACTTTATAGCTGCTCGTTGTAACAATTTGCCCCAAACTACTATATTCCAATAGCCTTTTTATTTGACCATTTATGACTGAAACATCCAAGATTAACACCTTAGCTGTTCACGAGTACTCCTGCCAACCTCTGGCCAATAGTCGGTCTGCGAATGTGATGTCATCTGCGCATTGTGCATGCGAAGAAGGGTGTGTGCAGTTTAAAAAAAAAAAAAGTGTGTGCAGTTTCATTTTTCAGCGATTGGTGGCAGTAGCAATTCAAATTCAATTTTTCTGTGTTCTGTAGCATTAAAGGGATGATGGATGGATGGATGGATGGAAAGTAAATTTTTGTCCATAATTTGATAACGTCATTATTTTTCATGTACAGTGGTACCTCTACTTACGAAATTAATTGGTTCTGGAAGAAAGTTCTTAAGTAGAAAATTTTGTAAGTAGAGACGCATTTTCCATGTAAATGCCCTAATCCGTCCGAGCCTCCCAAAATTCAGACATAAATGTTTTATAAAGCATAAAAATGCATCAAAACATGTAACAAATACATGTTACAATTAGATTATTGCACAATAAATGAGAGTTGTGCATAATGTAAAAAAAACAAAGAATCAAGTAAAGAATAAAAATGATGGTCATTTACCTTTTTAACTGCTGTCCTCATCGTTTTTTGCCCTCTTTGGTTCATGTTCCTCTTTCTCAGAAGTGTTTTTTGTTTTTTTTTGCCTGGTGTTTTGTAAATAACTGATCCATGGATGTTTGCTTTTTTTTTTTTTTTTTTTTTAAACAAAACAAAACAAAAAAAAACAACAAAAAAACAATCCTTCGGAAATGTTCAAGGCAAACATCATCTTAGTGAGCAAACGCCCGACTGGTGAACACTTTTTCTGGGCGATTCTTTTCAACAAATTCTGAAACTTTATGGAAACTTCCGGTATGGCGAGGCATCTTTTTTTTTTTTTTTTTTTTTTTTAAAAGGCCCGTCTCGTCGCAATTAAAAACTTACAGTGCCTTCATCAATCACCAATTATTTGAATTTTTGCACAAATTCGTTGGCCGTTAGTTCATACATTTACGAAAAACACGGAACACCTCATGGGCCGCGGGATGAATGATGAGGACGCTGCATAGACACCGATCTAGTATACGCTCATAGATACCTATGGTAGAGGTTCCTCTTAGCCAATGGGATGCCAGAACGATGCACAAACACCGATCTAGTATTTACGCTCGTAGGTACCTGTGGTAGGAAATAGCCATAGCCGAAAGTATGTTGCGTTCGGTAATGTATTTTTACCTTTCGTATCTATAAATTTCTTTCGTAACAAGAGGCAATATTTTCCCGTTGAGGCGTTTCGTAATTCGAAAATTTCGTATGAAGAGACGTTCGTAAGTAGAGGTTCCATTGTACAATGAATACCTTTAAAAACTAATTTACCACTTGCTGTCAGCTGAAGATGACATCATCCGTGCTGAGGAAGTTGGTAACGGCCAATCATGGCTCAGTTTGCTGACCAAACCCAGAAAACAGGTGAGCCACCTCAGCACAGGTGATGTCATCTTCTGTCAACAGCAAGTGGAAAAAAAATAGTTTTTAAAGGTATTAATTGTCTGTGAAAAATAATTATTGAATTATTAAATTAATGAACTTTTTACTGCCGATAATGGCTCAATGAGTCAAGTGTGCCTGTAATATTATGCTATTTGGATTACGTTTCTCGTGACACCTTTTTGGTTTTTTTTTAACAGCTAGCTAGCAACTATCGGAATACATTTTTAAAGTAACGCTCAGTCCCAACCCAGGTACTCATTATGGCGGGACCTCTTGTGGCCGTTTTACTATCAGACACTAGAAATTCGAAGAATATAAAATTTTCATTCATGCAAATTTAAGGAAAAAATGCTATATTGAGATAGGGCGTAGGGGGTGGGGGTTACATATTTATATATCAAATTACGAGTGGTATTGGTACTTGGTATCGGTATTGGTGACTTCTCAAAAGATGAGTACTCGTAATGGTATTAGTCTGAAAAAAACAAAGTGGTAAAAATCCTTAACAGTTATGCATGAGCACCAGCAAGAACTTGCATCTTTTAAACCAAAATGGCTGGGAGCCTTAATGTCAGTGAAAACACCTACAAATGTCCCAACATTTTATGTTGTACGAAACGAAATATTGTAGGTCTTGAAAACACCAAATCTAGAGGTGGTCAAATAATGAAAATGAGACCATATCTTAGGTTGGCTGTACATACATGCATGTTAATTGTGCCTCAGCGTCAATTTGCATCACATATTTTGATTTAGCAGTTAATGCGCGAGCTGCATGCAGAGTCCCCATCATAAGCATAAGAGGAGGCAGGCAGTATGAATTGGACTCTTGTGTGGCAGCATTTAAAGTGAACATTTTGTGCCTAAGCAGCATGATGGTGGTCAATCCACTCCTCTCATTCCTGAAATGTTTTAACTCTGCTTGCTGTAGGATCGATGCGCGCTGAGAAAGAGAATCCCAAAGCAAGGAGAAGTTTACAGAGCTTTAGCCTAAGGCTACATGTTGTACAAAAACCAGCAACAACATCCCTTGAGAAGAAGCGAATCTGCTGCTCCAGCTGAGCTTGTACTTGTAGGAGGTTTATTTGTGCACTGAAGGATAGCTTTTATTGCAGAGAAGCGTATCCTAAAGGTACAGCTTTTTATTTGCTTTTTTTTTTTTGTTTGTTTGTTTTTTTGTTTTTACTGATGGTGAACTAGCCTGCAAACGATTAGTATTTTGGTTGTCAATGCAGCCCTAAGTGTTGTTTCTCCATACGTGACCAGTCACACCGAGACCGAGAGCTTATTTCCATCCGCCCTCATTTTCTTTAAACATTCAGCAGACAGAAATACAATCTTACTTATTATATCCTTATCAATATGAAATTAAGGTTAATTGACTTTGTGAAGGAAACATCAAATGAAACATCCCTAATGGAAACCAAATGAAAACAACGTCATCTTCAATTTCTTTAAATATTTCTCAATATACAGCCTACTTTTCTATTCCACAGCCTGAGAAATAAGCTCCTCTTGTCCCAGGAGATAATAAATGAATTGAAATCCCCCCCACCCCCACTCCCACCTCCCATCCCCTCCTCTTTCTTTCTTATCGGTCATCTATTTTTCCAGAGTAAGCTATTACTTGTGGCGGTTGCTAGGCAACAAGAAATATTATTAGTGGCTATTATTAGTCGGGCTCTGTAAGAGTAGTACTAAAATGTAAAAGTGGGAAACATGAATGTGTTACATAAATCTTTGGCCCTTTCGCCGTGCGTGTAAGTCTGTGTTTGTGCAGTGATTTACTGCGATGACGGTCCATTTATGAGAAAAGGGAGTGCGAAATAAGAAAATGGAACATTACCCCGAAGGGCTATTTGAAGGTAAATAATTGCAAAGGTGAAACAAAAGCTGTTTAAAAAAAAACAAAAACGACACTCCCTCTCCAAGTCCTTAAGCAATGTGATTGCACAAAAAAAAACAACAGTTGCTTTATTACAAATTCTTCCACCTGAGTTTGACGTGAATTTGCCGTATGCAAGCAATCCACTCATCCACATAACTCTGTGGGTTTTTCCAGCCAAAGCCACTATATTGACTATGATACAGCCAAAAAGCATCTTTTTATGTATCGAGACTATTCAGCACAGCAGCCTGCGAAGTGACCTAATCCCGACTAACAGAGGCCTTTTAGCCACCACCCACAGTGAAACCAGAGCAGGCAACTTATGCCGTTTGAGAAAGAAAACCACATAAAACCTGATTAACGGAGGATAAATGCCACGGATGCTCACATTAGAGCATAAATATTCATGATGGGGGTAGAGTGAAAAAAAAGCAATATTCATGTCAGATGAAAGTATATGACATTGAATAATTAACCACACGGGGCATCTATAATTCATCCGGTTCGATTCTATGATTAAAGCATCTGACTGTTCAGCAGGGGTGTTTACATGTTAGGTCTGAAGCATGTTTGACACAAGAAAAAGTCCCTTTGCTTTCACAGAGGGGGATGAGGGTCCCTTTTAGAAAAGAAAAAGTAGCTGACAAGGGACATTCCCTCCTCTTGTCGAGCTTTCTCTTCAAAAACCTCCCGCTCCCCTTAACCCCCCCCTTTCGCTTTGCCGCTCATCACAAATGAAAATGTGAAACGCTGACTTTCTTGCTCTCGTTCTTGGCTCGCTTTGAGGTAATGAAATCTTTGAGTTGCGCAGCTGAGGAGATATTAGAGGAGCTGTACTCTGCAAAGACGTGCGTGGCTGCAGCTCTCTGCACTCTGTTTATAAATATTTCATCCTCAAGGCTCGAGCCTCAGCTTCGACTTCACTGTCTCAGCTTCCATGGCCTCTAACCGTGCTAATTATCACGCTAATGGATCAACGCTTTGCCATGATGAAAAAATGATCACAGACGATCCAGAACAGCAGAGGGAGGCATATCGCAGAAGGGGAAAGGTGAGTGAGGGTGTACTTACTGAGTGCATCGGCCCCGTGAGGAGGTGGGTGTCCTGACCCAGCATGTTGGACATCATGAGGGCGGGCAGCTCAGGGTAGGAGTAGGTGTTGAGCAGGCCATTGTGAGGCAAGGAGTGAAAGGGGTACCCTGACTCATGCTCCATGAGGTGCAGCAGAGACGGGTCAGCATGGTTGGGGGGCGTAATCGGGGGGATCTCGTAGTCTTCATCCCCTCCTCCTCCACCTCCTCCTCCTCCACCACCGCCGCCATTGCTGCCTCTTCCCTGACTGGAATAGCTCTGCAAATGCATACAAAATAAATAAATAAATAAATTAACAGCAATTTTGACTTACTTGTGCATGCTTGTCAACCAGTCTGCAGTTGCCAGTGAATGTTGGCAGCATAATTTGAAAAAACATGAGAAATGCAGGTTGCAAAAGGACCTACATTCATACCTATGGGCAATTTAGAGTCCAATCCACCGACACACATTAGCATATATTTAGCGACGTGGGTGGGAAAAGGAACACAGAGAGGAAATCCACAAAAACAAAATTAAAACATTACAACTTTGCATCTGAAATTCAAAACACAGCCACATACTCAAGTTATAATTTAAAGACTCTTGCTATAGATTTAACAAATTGCTGTAATTTCACACAGCAAGAAACTATTTCCAGCAATAATTTGATTCATTATCAATTCAATACTTAGACACACTGAACAGCTGTTCTACAGATTATTTTGCTTCACAAATCTCAACAACAACAATAAAACCCCAGTTTTTGTGCAGTAGATAAGAAATACCACTGAGTGTAACTATGTGGTTATTTCATAATCTCATAAATATAATCAAACCAATGCTATGTTTATAAAAACAAGTCCAATGTGCATAAATGAGCTGTAAAAAAATGCATGTGGGTGATGCAGAGTCTGTGGTTGTCTTTCGCAGAGCTTGTCTTGACATAATGCTGCACAGAGAAAGATGGTTTTCTGCTCTCAAAAGCATACTGAGGGTATTCACCAGGGAATGAAAAGCAATTTTGTCAGCGGCAAACTGATGCCAACTCCCCTTTATAATGACTGAAGAAAATTAATCATCACAAATAATATTCCAGTGTCAGCCATTCAAGAGCTTTTTAATAGAATTTTTATTATTCATGTCTCGTGGTACACATCAACTAGTCCGTTCTGCAACATTTCAGGAATCAATTCAATATCTTCCTCATGTAGCCTGTCATCCCGCCCGCCAGTGCAGCAATTCATCTTACAAACAAACATTTAAAGCAAACAGAAAATGTGGAGGAACAGCTATGATATTGCCCAAACACAACTGGTGCCTCAAGTTAAGATGGAGCTCTCCTAATGCATGCCATTATTGGAGAAAATGTAATAACACTAAAACATTTTATTATGAGTGCTGAATGTGCCTTTTCTTGATGATTGCTTAAAATGATCACTAACAGTTGTTTTCCCCCCACGGTAAAAGGTTTTTGCAATGCTTGATGTCATTTCGAATTATGGTTGCCAGGCTCTCAGTATACAAATAGAAACAAATCTCACTGTTTTTACATTTCCAAGAGGGTACAAAATGTATGGCATCTGTCAACGTGTTCATTTGGCAACATGAGAACATAAAAACTATGGTTACTAGGTCTGTATTCTGTAGGAAAACACTATAAAAGGACAAAAATAGCCTGCTCAGGAAAACGCCAAGTGTCCGTTGCGCTGTAATGATTCCTAAATTGTTGCCATGCTAAGGAATCCCATATTAATTTGAAAGAAAAGAAGCATTATTACTAGTTTCATTAGCTTAGCTGGATAGCCATTTTGGCAGGGCTGTCAATGATCACGCAATGGCCATAAGGGGTCACGCGTTTCCATAATTTCTCATGCTCTCACACTTTACTTTTATTCCTCACGCTAAGAAAAAGTATCTGTAACCAGGATGGGAAAAACTAATTTCCAATTCAATTCTTAATCATTAATTTCCGTGTCTAAGCTGAATGGGAAAAAAAAACTCTAATTTCCAATTCAATTTCTAATTAATGTATTTCATTTGATAAGTGCAACTTTTGTGTCAAGTGGTCACGTGACAGCGCACTCAGCCGGTCGCAGAATGCGGAAGCCGCTGGCCGCAGGACGCAGTGACACTGGGCTAGTGAAAGTTTGCCACAGGTATGTTGTTGTTTTGCTTAAAATAATACTAAATGATTTAAAACCGGATGCAAGTAATGTCGAACTGTAGGGGCTGAATGCCGTTGCTGCCGAGCGAGTGAAACGGAGCCAAGTACATTATGATTAAATAATGGAGTTGCTGAGTTGTGTTTACGTCGTTTTCTCCTCATTGTTCGAATGGGTTAGCCTAGCCTAGCGTAGCCATTACCTCGCTGTTGTGTTGTCATGTCATGCGATATTTCTCTGAATATGATTCATCAAGTGAAATGCCATTAAAGTGTCATATACTATTGAATATTACTATGTGGAGAACTTTGAATGTAATTGGCTTTAGAGCCCGGTCTTTTGGTTATTACTTTGTCTTTTTGATATTAGAGTTACTGTGGTGAACCTCAGTCAGTCAGTTAAAAAATTAGTACCTTGCGGGAAGTTGGAAAAAGTGACAGAACATCCACCAAGAGATTTTAAGTTGAATAACCCTCAGTACTTTCTTGTCACTTCCTTCAATATAGCCAACAGACCCTTCCAGTGTGACGTCACGTTAGTGCGCCCCTAGCGGTGATGGTCAGGGCGTCCATGTGAGTGAATTAGAAAACAATCAGTGTGAGCTAGAAAATCGGTCAAACAGTTGATAAATCAGCAACCAATGCTATGGTGAACTTGTGCACGGCCAACAGATGCTCTAATAGCTCAAAGAGAGATGAGAGCATTCTTTCAGCTGCTGGTAGCGATTCTAAACCCTGCGAAAGACAGTGAGGAGTAAAAGACTAGCATGGTGGCTAGCATGAAACTACGACACAACTTTTTTTTTTGTAGCTAGCGGCTTCAAACGACTGGTTTCAATGATTCGCAGTAATGTAGTGTCCTACTCGGGACGTTTTTTTGTGACACTTGACATATTTCCCACCTTTTAACGAAAACGCTTACCAAAAATCAAGTTCTCTACATTCATTTGTTATGGGATGTGTTTGCCCCCTGGGAGGCGCCACGGGAGCTAAGCATTGACGGCTGCTGGAAGGGTCTATACTATATTTTTCAAATTTTTTGTATTTTATATATTGAGAAAATATTTTAACATTGAACAGTGAAACACTAATTATAATGCAGCTTGTGTTACTTCTTTAATATTTGTCTTTTGAATGATTGATCATGTGTGTACACCGGATTATTAATTGGACCTGCTTTTATGCAGGCCAGGTGTGATGGGATCCCTTCCCAATTGTTGGAGTATTTCTCTGAATACTTAAAAGTTTGGCTGTGAATTGTTGAACTGTCCATTAAAGACAATTTCATTTGTGCGGTCGGATTATGCTTTTATTATGCTTTTGCTGTTGTTTATTTTTAATGTCTGTTTTTGCAAATGTTAATAATAAACAATGCCAAGGTTTTCAGTTTGTCATTCTCCACGACGAGAGCTGAATCTTATCTCCTGAGTCTAGCCCAACATCACAACCATATTATTATTTTCCAATACGTACCCTGTACTCAATAACGGTCTTGCACACAGGATAACGTACATGCTTCATACCAAAGTGATACTTGACTCATTTAGCTATTTTCAGCAGTCCAAAAGTATTAATATTATTATGATTATTAAGTATTTTGTTAAAAATTAACTTCATTATTTTTCATGTACAATAAATACCTTTAAAAACACATTTTTCCACTTGCTGTTGACTGAAGATGACATCACGCGTGCTGAAGAAATAGGTTACGAACAATCACGGCTCACCTGTTTTCGGAGTTTGGCCATGTCGGCTTTGCAAGATGAGCTGTGATTGGTCGTTACCTGAGGCCTGAGCAACTGTGGATTTTGCATCTTATTTCATATTCCACAAACACAATATTTATCAGAATACCTTGTTTAGATTAAGGGGCTGCATATAACGTATTACTGTGCCTCATTTTGTGCAAGGGGACACATTGCAATCATCGAGTGCATGTTAACGCTCCGACACAGCATTTAGTTCAGTTAACCCACCCCCAACCCACCCGAGTCAAAAACCTGGGGTCAAACCCCGCCCTTCCGCTTCAGTTATATGACGGCCACTTTGTTATCCAAAGTTCCACATCTTTTTGCACATCGAGGGAAAATGTAAAACATTTTCTTAACTGATTAGGGTTGTACAGAAAAAAACAACAAAATCAAAAACAACTTGATCTACTAGTCTTTCTATTTCAAGTCCAGCTTATCGTCCCGATCTCGACCTGCAACATGGTGGATAAACAAATAGCAATCATGTGATTGAAAACTAATGAGTGAAATGAATAGGGTTCTTATAATAATTCCTACAAGTTTGCCTTTAAGAACGCTGACAAGAAACCTCTTGCAGCAATTCCAAAATGCAATAATCGGCTAATTAAGCTATTGTTAGTGGCTGCCTAACACAAGAATAACTCGGAGAAAGAAATGTAAACATAAAAGCTGTCATTGTTCTTGTGAGGAGAGTGCAGATAAGGATTGAATTATTGAGGTAGAAATAACTCAAGTCTTAGTTTGAACTGCTCCCAGCAGTGTGTGTAGGGGTGTGTGTGTGTGTGTGTCCTTTTCTGATTAGTGAACATAAAATGAAGTGTTTTCTTTGGTCAAAACTGAGCCAAGATGTGTATAAAATAAAAGTATTGCACTTAATATAAACGTAAAAGCATACAAGACTTAGGCAACATGAAATTGTTAGTTGGCATCATTCAAATGGTCAAACTTAACCCAAGACCATTTTGGTTGAACATTATTTATTGACCAAATAATGTAAGACAGGTGTGTACGTGATCTATTTTGGATAACTTCTCTTTGTGATAAAATACAAGTGTTGACATTTGCAATTTCTCTGGTTTAAATGCTGCATAAAGCTATTCAGTAAATTTTTTTTCTCCCATCTTTATGGTTTGCTACGATGTCCTTGGAGATAAGCCACGGGACAAGGACAATTCCTGTTTAATATTTTCAAATGTAAGATAAATAATTCATAAATATACTGTCTTTCAGGACATGAAGGAGAGTGGATCAAAAGGGGTCAGAATGAAACACCAAATGTTGATTCAGCCGTCTCTTTCTAACCTTCACATTCCCCCCCCGAGGTGAAATTTGAGCAAAACTTTCATTTTCTCAGACGAGGTTTGATTCTACTAAGAGCCAACATAACATAAAGCAATGGTAATATTATTTGTTCTTATGCAATGTGTTTGATCTCAAAGAAATGATTATGAAAAATGTAACTAGGTTCAAAGGAATCAGTTGGAGCCTTATCTTAGTGCTTGCACTTTATCAAAAGAAAAATTGTGCCATACAGTTCGAAAAATAAAAATAAATCATGATTCAAAAATTCAAAATGTCATTTAATGGGAGTGCATACGCCTCAGCATACATAAGCACATCACAACTTCCATCCATCCATCCATCCATCCGTCCGTCCATCCGCCCATCATGGATAATTGTCTTAATTTTTGAAGGATGTGTTGTGTATATTATTACGTGTGATATTCGTTTCATTGGGCTGCGTAGTTCACCTAATGAACATTACTGGGGATGGCAATCGCTAAGTTTTTTTTTTAATGATCATTCATTATTTGTTACGTCGTAAATACCGTAGATTCAAACTGCTCTCACTGCAAGGTTATCTAACAATGTATGAATCAGCTTTGTGGTTGGGAAAAAACGTTTTGACAACCATCTGGGCGGGTCATGGGTGTGCTGATGGAGTCATTTGTGGCTTTTGATGATAGAAAGCTCATCTGGTAATGATGACATGTTCGTTAAAGAAAGGAAAACAAAATGTTGCTGAAAATATTCAAGAGTCTGACATGGTTGATGGCTAGGGGCAAATTGTGCAGAGACTGCAGATGTGAAGTTTCAAATTGCTTAAGTGACTCTTTCATGTAATAAGACACACTGGAAACGTGACGGAAATAGCTGAACAGAAAACAAACAAAACCGTCATAAAACTAAATAACTTTGAATGAGTATGCAATGTCCTATGGAAAGTCATTCAGCCATATGCTACTCTGTGAATAAAATGACAGTGCAGCATGGTTTTTGCGACAAACAACAGCTGGCCATGCATACATAAAGATCCTCACGTCCAGTTTGTGTATGCCAGATAGACACATGGCAACAGTAAACCTTTAAAAAAAAACATCTTATGTGGAATTTCACAATTCACCTTCAAAGGCAACCTTGTAACGCACACAAAGACAAGAAATCAAGCTCATCTTCAGCTACACGGATGAGGAGTGTCCGAAAAGCCTGCCTGACCCGTCTTGGAAAAGACAAGGGAGTTCATTTGTATCAACAGGAGCGGACAGTGTGATAAAAAAGAACAAAATAGCACCCGGTTGACTGACAGCGGGACAGAACTGGAATAAGTGAACTGTGCGAGTCGGGGTGGTGGTTACCAAAGTACGGCGGGGTCATAGTTGCTGTCTGTCACTAAAGGACAGGTGAGCTACGGAAAGCTTCAGCCAATGGCGAGGCAGTGAGCTAACCTCTTCCCCGTTTCACGCGTGCACTGGTAATTCTCTCAAATGTCACATCAAAATGGATCTCATTTAAGAAAGACCCGACTTTCAATTGCAGATGTGGGTGGACCTGAGCTCGACTTAAACACGGTGATGGAGGATGTATTTTGAAAAGGTCTTAAAAAAAAAAAGAGCAGTTTTCTGCACAATCTTATCTTTTTTTCACTGTTGCAATTCAAGGAGGTAAAGGTGATGTTTAAAAAAACAGAAAGAAAACAGAACAGAAAGGTCTTCACCACATTTTCTATTCTTCTCATTTGAAAAAAAAATCTAAAAAAAAAAAACATGTATATCAGCGGTTCATCCCATAGGGCACATACAGTAGAATCCTTGGTAATCAAATATGGCACAATAGCTAGCGTATAATCGCCTTTATTTTTATTTTCATGATGTCACTCTTTTAGCCCCTTGCTTTATGACTCGCAAACCGAGCGGAGACAGGAGAAGGGGCGGGGTGGAAGGGAGAGGAAAAAGCAAGGGAGGGGTGAAAACAAATGATGTGGATCCCTCATTGTTCTTTCTCTATGCCCTCATTCCAGTCAGGGTAATAAGAGAACATTGTGATTTACTGTCAGCCAAGCGCAAGAGTGCATCAGAGAGAATCCACTGCGGCAGGGGCCATTAAAATAGATTTAACTTCCCACAGTATTAGGCCAGATGTCTACACTTCTATTATATTTCAATCAGCCATGACCTTGGTCTCAATGTGATGAGAAAGATCACGAGGGGAGTGAGAGAGAGCATGAGCGTGAGTGAGGGGAAATACATGCGGAAAACCAATAGAAATATCAAACTACTTAGTCCCGCTAAATCCCTCCGCTCCATCGTGCTGCATTTACAGCGAGATGCTGCGACCGAAATAGAGGCAAGGATTCAAGTTCTGTTAAAAGAGTGTATGAATCATTGAGTGCTCTCTTGGTGCTGATAAGTTGCTGCTTTTTTGGAGGGAGTGAGACACATTTTAAGCAGCATGTTGAAGAGAGCGGGACCGTGGGGTCATTTTGATGTTCTTCGGTTCTTTCATGAAATGTCACTTCAGTCGCTGAATACCGTTCACACTCAACTCCTCTAAACACGTTTGCAAACGTCCCCCCCCCCCCCCCCCCCCCCCACAATGTGCCATCCTTACATCAAGTCCTGCATCCATTTCATGCTCATGAAAGCAGAGCAAAGGTCGCTGCTTGTTCTATTTCTGAGGCTGACGGTAATTGGACTTATTGGCGGGCATGGGCTGACCTACATAAAGAACTACAGATCCCTGGCTCCAGCTCTTTACAATCCCTCCAAGCATAGGCGTGGATGTTGTGTCGAAGTGACTCTGATGCTCCTCCAGCACTGTTTTCAAATATCGATTTTACTGTACTGTTAAAAACAGTCTTTAGCCTGACTTGACAACACTCAGTCTTCAAATTTGAATGTATTGTGAGACTCTACTGACCTTGCCAACGGCTCTATATGACCTCAAAGAGGGATTGAAATGTGCGTTGGCGTTTGCAGACATTTGATTTTTATTTCTCATCCTTTGTCTTAAATGTCCCTTTATGGTGGTGAGAGACAAGCAGATTCACTGATAAGGGTGAGGAGAGTGGCAGTGGGGTTATAATGGTGCACTGTGAGTCACTATTGAGTAACGATGCCTTCGCCTACATCGGGGTGTGTGGTGCCAGGGTGTACTGAGGTGACTCAGAGAGGCATGGAGACGAGGAGGAGGTGGTGATGGTGGTGGTGGTGGTGGTGGTGGGGGGGCATCAGCTGTTCAGATAGGCCAAACCACATCTGGATGTCAATTAATGGAAGAAACAATAATCACGTCAAAAGGTTTGAATGGAAAAAGTCCACTTTGGTTGACTAGATCAGACAAGTTAGCCACAGCGGAATTCAAAACAGAAGCATGTCTCTTGTTTTGAGAACCTAGAAAATAAGAAATGATCTGCCTTCCATCCACCGCGCCGTAGCGTGCAAATAACATCTAAAACATTTTCCCTACGGACGACATTGTCTGCCATATCAAAGAATCAAAAGAGAAATAAAAGCAGCATCTCAAAACTAAAGTGGAACATACAAACTGCAAACATGCAAGTCACTCCGCTCTGTGCATTGTGCTGCACTGGTACTCAAGTGGACCACAGAGATACGCCCCTTCATTTGTATAATGACCAGATTTGTGTAAATAGGAGGTAAAGTGCCGACTATAAAACTGACAATCTGAAAATAACCTAAGTGCAGAAGTACAAACTAACAATATAGGGTGTATTAAGGTGTGGACAATACGGGAAGTTTTAAAGTGCAATGAGCCAATAATACAGGAAGTAAAGTACCATACTCAGAACATCAGAAGTACAAACATCATGTCCAGTCAGTTTATGAAAGGGCAGTTATTGAAAGTGCAATGACCAGATTGCAACACCCCAAAATGTTACATTACGGAAAGGATCATATGAGAAAAACTCACAAAAGTATTTAAATATATTATGATGATCTTATATTACAGAAAATATACAACAAACTGCTTTGAATGTGTGATGATCCAACAATACAGGGTGTTTACGAACGAGTGTTTAGCTGTCAACACACATTGTAAAGAAATATGAGAATATTACTTAGTTACTTCAATACCTCATTCAAAAGTGAAGTGGAATTATTTCAACAACAATAATAATAATAATAATAATAATAATAATAATAATAATAATAATAATAATAATAATAATAATAATAATAATACGTTTACAAGTGATTTTTCTCCTGAAATTGAAGAAATTCTATGTCTGCCAAGGTTGACTTGAGTCTCCTGAGCTTGACTTGAGCTGCAATACGCCGAGGTGTGTGAAGAAGGGATCAGGACTGACATTTTCCTGTAAGAGTAAAACTAAACATAGTTGAAAATAAATCCTGCATAAGCAAAACAAACCACACTGTCGGCTGAGCGTTTATTAGGTTGATACATGGCGACACAGTTAGCTGAGTGTATCTTTTTTTTCCTTTCTTAGAATGACTAAAGAGCTGAGACATGAATTTGCCTGTATGAAGTTAATTCCAGTGAGAGCCTAATGAGATTAAAAGAGTAAAAAGAGGGAGAAAGAGAGACAACAAGTGAGATTCAGAGAGTACATATCTGAGTCTAAAAACAGACCAAAAATAAACAACAGCAAAATGAAAAAGGAACGCAGTATCAGATCACAGAGACCAACTACAGCTTTCTACAATAACGCAGACCATCAGCCACTGTTCTCTTGTAGTCGGCCAAATCAATAAAGCCACATGGCACAGCAAGACACCTGCAAGCAGAATACACAGGTGAAAAACTTACTGCTTTCTGAAGAACAGTGGCCCCTTCCTCTGCTTCAAAAGGACAGAAGGCAACCGGTCCAACAAGACCAAGGGACACACACAAACTGCTTTTAACTTAAAAATATACTTGTGCACACAGCTGCTTCTCTAAATCCTCCTTTTGTTGTCTCTCATTTTCCCTTTACTATCTCATATGTAGTGCACACACATGCATGAAGGCTAATTACAGGGTGAGGAAAAACTAGCCAAAACTGTCCAAAATATACATGAAGGACATATCTGCACAAACGCCAACAGATCAGGCCTGATATGAATCCAAAAAACACTTATTGTCCATTGTACCAAATTAGAAAATGTGTGGTTGCCGTTGAAGGTAGCCATTTTGGTTTGGCGGCGAGCCTTGTCGTGCTGCTATTACCCTGCTACAAAAATATACACTGCAATCAGCATTATCTGACACGTGTGATAATCAGAATAAAGTGAGAGGATTTTCAGTGGGACGTAAAGGGTGACAGGGAGGATTTTTTTGGGGTTGGTTCTGCCCCAAGAATCACACTTAAAATTATTCTAGCAGCTCAGACAGTTTAAATCATTATTTCTGTGCACTGTTCCGCAACAAAATAAAATGCACAATGTTTCTATTCCTAATATTGTGTAAAAATTATGATTGTCTTGTTTTACCAAGCTCGGGACACTCAAATGTATGATTGAATATAGTAGGTTAAAATTACATATGAGATGCAAACTGAACTAATTAATCAGCCAACCAAGATAACAGAGAAGAATCATTAATTCAACTATTCCCCTAATGGTTTTGGAGAGATACAGTACATGTCAAAAGTTTGGACACACCTTCTCATTCAATCATTTGATTTATTTTCACAATTATGTCCATTGTAGGTCTGAAAGGTAAGAATGCCAAGAGTATGCAAAACAGTATCCAGAGCAAAGGATGGCTATTTTGAATCATCTATAATATAAAACATGTTTTCAGGTATTACACCTTTTTTTGTTAAGTACATAATTCCACATCAATTCATTCAGTGAGAATCTACAAAGTAACATGCAGTCATGAGTATAAAGCAAATGCACTGAATAAGAAAGTGTGTCCAAACGTTTGGCCTGTACTGTAAATATACACAAACAGAATAAGCTGCCTTCAGCTTGACACTATGAGATGAATGAGACACATGGAAAACATCACTATCATATAGAAAGCGTAGAGTGGTCAAAACCTTGAAAACATCTTGTTTGAATGAAGTGATTGCGTCCAAGCAGACAGTAAACGGCCCCCTTTAAAGCTGTTTCTGATTAGCGGGTCTCTCTTTTTAAGAGTGCTGAGATGTTATGTGTAATGCAATCTCCTGGCTGTGTCAAACTGCTACCTCACTGTGTATGCTGTGGAAGACGCAAACAATGGGCTCTCTGTTCTGGTTCCATGCACCTTTTTCACAGGCATGCATCATGGTAGGCTTCTATGGTCTTGAAGCCACAGTTACAAGTTGTCTTAAGAGGCTCTTCTTTCATAAAATCAGATCCTTTTGAAGGTAACATACTGAATATCGAGCCTTTTCACAGAATAAGTCATTCATTAAAGACAAATATACACACATGCTTGTGTGTACATAATGATTTAATTGATGTTACAGTAATCCCCATTTCAAATTAATGCAGAAAATTATTTCATATTTGAGACTGCGATTTTTCTGATGTAACGTCAAAAGCCAGAAATATTAAATATGCAAAATGCATGAAATTAAGCATCCATTAACAAATGACTCATATGCACAGCAAATTGCTCAGGCAAATTTTGCATGATGCTCAAATGACTTCTTTTCAATGCGATAGTTTTTAAATGCGTCTTTTCAGAAGTTGTACTGTGAATCACTGATGTGGTGGCGTGCAACCGATCCTACTAAAATCCACCATTCAAACCTTTGAATGGAATCAATAACAATCACAGAGGCAAGCAGAAACGGCATGTTGTAATTGTACCCCAAATAAATGATTTTATTAGGATTTTGACAGGATACAGGCCTGAAAAAATCAGAAAAGCAACCAGAAACCCCCGGCAATGTTATTTAAACAGCCAGGACACCTCAAATGGTGCGTAAGTGTTAGCGATCAATGCTAACTTTCTTGCTCAGATCTGTGCGGTACGGCTGCACAAACACTTATTCAGCTCACAATTCCACTTTACAACAGTTTGGTGAAAATTGTGCTAAATTGCCACAATGCAGGAGAATATGGGTCTATTTAGAAACATTATATTTGAGAAGAGATGAGGGGAGATGACTCTGCAGTAAAGTGTAGACTTTTGCATAAGACGCTGCCGGCACGTAGAAGGGAACAGGGCTGCTGTGATGACGAATTTGCTCACACGTATGATATTGGCCCAGTTGGTGCAATGCCTGCTCAAAGGCTAACAGAAATAATATAACGTAGTGGCAAATTAGAAAAGCTCAAATGATCATAACATTTTTTTTCCAAGACATGTCTTTCTCACACTTACTGCGTTCTAAAGTGCATTCATTGGCGTGACTTCAATTGCTTCTGACCATGTCTTTGCTGCTTAGCATGTCCTTGTTTACAGCTATTGATTAAAAGGGTGTCTAAATGTGAATTAAACTTCTACTGAAGATAAAATCAGCCAACAAATGGAACTTGAACGGTTGCTAAGTGTTGTTTGTTCCAACTCAGTATTGCATAACATAGAACAACATGGTACAAGACTGACAGGCGGCTTAAGAATTGTCCCTTTATAGACCTTAGTGCAAGTGAAGGCCAAGTTATTAATCATTCTAGTATTTCATGTTGCTGCTTAATATTTGAAACCATCAACACTACGGCAAAGCCATGTACACCCCCCCCCCCCCCCACCCCCTTTTCCATTTCAAATGATTGTGGTGCATTAAAGGATTTGGGGAATTAAAGCCAGAGAGTGAACTTTGTGTTTGTGGTGGGGAGTTTCGGGACTGGTGAGTAAGCTTCTCTTTGACATCACTGACAGAGCATCAACTGCAGCTGAGATGTTTTGAAAAGCCCAAATTGCTTTATCCACTAAGAAGCTATTTGTTGACACAACAGTGTAGACCTGCCCAGGCAGTCAGTGATTGACACATGGCTGCCGCAGCGGAGAAAGTACAAAGCCGGACATTTATCCCAATTAGCGCGCACACATGTATGCATGCAAAGTGACATAATTAGGGCAGGCCAGCAAATGTGGCTAACAATAATGGGCCGCCGGTCTGTGATGTGAGCTATAAGTAGACAATAAGCTTTAAAGCTCCCGCTCGACCTCTCATTACAAGTCACTCAATCCTAACATCAAAGGTAAGACAACCTTATGACTATGCTGCAATCATCTATGTGAATGTGTGCATGTTTGGGGGTGTGTTTGTGCGTGTTTGAGAGCTGTTTCATCAGATTGTGTGTTTATATCTTTGTCATAGCAAGAACACATTTAGGTTTTATACCAAACAGATAGTGTCGCTGTCAATACTACTGGTCTGTCCCTACAATGTTGTTAGTTTTATTATTAACCAAATTCAAGTTTTGAAAATAGCTGGAAAACAAATTTAGTAACTCTCTTGAAGGTTCAACTGTCTGAAAAGTGTTTTAAAACACACCCTCGTCCCTCCTCTGTGGGAGCCGTCTGGCATTATGTCACACCAAGATTGAAAGTCTGGATATTTTTTTCCGACAACAGTGAATGAACTAGGTTCGGTATATCTGGGAAAGACGGCTGTAATTAGGGCTGGGTGATATGGCGTGATATGGCCAACAAATAAAATCTCATTCAGAACGAATATGATTTTAAGCGATTTTAATCAATTTTAATCTAATAAACCAAACAAAAACCCTTTTATTTCAAGGTGTCATTATTTCAAAAATAATTTCTGTGCAAAACGAACAAACAATAATGTATATTGATTCAAAATCAGTTTTAAAATAAACTAAACATCATTGTTTGCCACAATTAAGTAGTTGGAGTAGCTATTGTAAACATGTCTTTTAAATCCCCCATCCAGCACTGGGCAAAATTACAACTCACAAAAACTTTTGGATGTAACTGAACATAAGAACAACAGCTTTTAATAATCCAGTAGACAAAACTTGATTTCACGATTTAGAAATTGTCAACGATTCGATTTTTAAAATGATGATGAGTTGAATTAATTGTATGTATTGCCCAAACCTTGCTGGAACGCTCTGCGGCAGAAGAAACTGGTCAATCACTCCCTCCTATTAAAGTGCTTAATCAGCTCATTGTTTTATGTATTGTCCAACTCATGGTTCTAAGACCTTTGAAAAAGAGTTTGGGAAGATCAAGCAAAATGGCAAATTTTTGATTTCCTGAAAAGTAGTGATTTTGAAGATGCAAGGATTCTGATTCAGAAGGTTTGATGCACACTGTTGTCATATTTATGAATGAAATATTATGACATCCACCACACATACTATCCACGGAACTCAGAATCTGTCTGTCTGACTGAATTTGACTGATAAATTCACCAAAATTGCGTTACACCACCTCCGCCACAATTTAGACCTGCTTCCAGCTAGTCTAAAGTATTGTCTACTTTCAGCCACCAAATTGTCAGGTGTGCCAGGGGCATATAAAAGAACAGGCCATCGGTTTGCTGGAATGCCTACAAGTAGTATGGCTTAGTGCACATGCTAAATGAGGCTTGCACCAGCATGACTATCAACATGCGCAAGTCTTTACATCAAGCTCATGTATGAATATTGAGCCTGTGGACTGTGCTACAATTACATATTTACACATCATTATTAAAGGGATTCCTGTTTTGATGTCAGTGTCAAATTGATCCAAATTGATTTTGCCATAGCTGTAGCTTAACTTCCCATGAATGTCAGGTCATCAGTTGAGAGTGAATCAACAACGTGCCACATTTTTGCCCCTGTTGCTTCAAAACTAAAGTAAAGGATTACCAGGCAGTCCCACGCAATCGACAAGTCCCAACAGGTTGAGCAAGCACATGACAAAAGAAACAGCCTAACAGAATGAGGAATAAAGAAATATGTCACTTTCTATTAAAGCACAGAACATGACAGGTTTATGTGTGCTTTTCTGTGTCCCTGCTGGTCTTGACCCGTCATTGGTGGTATTTAGCAAAGGCGCTAATTGATGAGGCGGCTCCACCTCGCCATGTTTTCACTCTCTTTTCTGACTGCTGGATCAACAAATCACAACCTTACAAACAGGGCCATATGTCCAGCCGCGTGTTTCCGCCTGGCAGCTGGGAGCACTCAACGGCGCGCCTGTCCGAACCTCCCCGACTGTGACCATGACTGTGCAACCATAGCATGCAGCGCATCAGCGACGCTGCGAGCAGTGTGATGTGGCCGCTATAAGCTGTGAGTGACCTGTTGACTCGCGCAGTGATAACACTGCTGATGGTGTAATCCATATGCTATGCTTAACATAACACAATCTGCCAAATAGCACACATTTTGTGGTTTGTGGAGATTTCTGATCTCATACATAAGGAACAACAGGACACATTAAAACATCCCTTTGAGTGAATAACATTCAAGACAACCAAATATGGCTATAAAAAATATTTCTATTTAGTCATTTTATTTAATTTTTAATTATTGAAATGTATTATTTTCAGTTATGCTTGTTCTTGGCCAAAGTAGCTCTGTGGCCCGCATTGCTGACCCACAGCAGAATGTTGACAGATATGATTCTGGAATAGTGTGATAGGTGTGTTGAGCAACTCATTCACTTTTGTTCAGACAAGTGAGATGTGATAAAGAAAATCGTGCAAGTGCTGTACACGATAAGATGTGAATACGTCTTATTTAGACGCAATAAAATAACATTTTTGGGGTTTTAAAGTTAAAACCGATCAACAAATTTTCCTAACCTGACTTCTGAGAATTCTGTGAACTACCTACCAGAAAAGCCATTTTGATTTTCCGAACTAAACCAGATGGAAGAATAATAATCTCCTAGCAATCACAACATCAATACACATAAACAACTCACATTGACAGAAAGCTTTCAGCAAAGAGCTTTGTGTCCAAAGCCTTTTTTCCAGAGTGAGTGAATCACAACCACGACCGCAACCACAACCAACAGCTTAATAACAATAAATCAAAGTTTGTTTACTTTAATATAGAAAATGAGTTCATGTTTTAGTGCATGGTTATAATTTGGGAAAAATGATGGAAAGTCGAACCAATACTCCAATTTCCAGAAACAAACAAAAGCTGATTATGCAGTTGGCAGCCTGAGTCGGCGCAGATTGGTGCATCTGCCTCGCAGCAAAAGGATCTGAGTTCGAATTTCAACTCTGACCTTTCTTTGTGGAGTTTGAGTGTTTTCTCCAAAGTTACTCCTGTTCACCCCCACAAGGTGTGTGAGTGCAAATGCCTAAAGTCAACTGGGATATGGTCCAGCTTACCTGTGACCCTGAGTAAGTTTTATAGACGTATGGATTATATTAAAAATAATAATAATAAATGAATAAAAAAAACAGTTAAAAAGTAGTGTGAGTGTAACTGCCCTTATTTTGGCCAAATTTGTGCAAATGCATTTTCTGATGGCAATTTTTACAGCAGATCCATGTGCGTGTTCTGGAATCTATTTTTCATGCACCCAATCATTCCACCAGCTCTATAAATTTCAACATCTTTATTGCCAAAATGCACTGTCAAAATTGCTGTACTAAAACACAGAGGGGTGGTGGAAAAATACACTCACATAAATGTAGACTCTTTTTGTTTTAATGTCTACAGTGTCATATAAATAAAACTGTTGACAGATGTGGGCACACCTACCTGGTTTGGTGACCGAAACTCTTGGTTATTGTCATTCATGTACATGTTGTCACCATCAAACTGTGGGGAGAAACAGAGAGGAGACATTAACATGCTATCCAATGAATATAAATAAATAAATATGCCATGAAGTAGCTGTGCGGTGGAGAAGCCCTTTACGGGTGGCCTCGAGTGTGAGACTAATGACTTTGTCACTTTGGTTAAACCTTATATATGTGGCATGGATCTGTCGGTAATTACTGTTCATCAGCGGGGCCGGTAATGAGGCTACATGAGCTCAGTGGTGAGAGATAGGCTGTTCCCTGTGGGCTCTGCGGCGTGTGAGAAGGGGTGTGAATGAATCAGCACGCAGCGGCGACACGCCGCGTCTTCGGGAGCGAGCTAACAAGGCATTGAAAGATCACTTGCTGCAGGTGCCAAAACACTGTCAGACGGGGGTTAGGACTCAAACAGTGACCCCTGACCGCCCCCTCAGAGAGTCTAGGGAAACAATCCTAGGCCACCACTTGGGCGCTACATGCAACACGCTAGCTCTGATGTCAAGTATGCTGGAAGGATTAATCCCTGAGGAACTCCCTGCAAAGATCAGCTGTGACAAAGCGGGAAAAAACAACTCACACTCTGTTTTTAGCTCAGGAGAAAATGAGATTCCTCCCCACAAACAGCTCAGTAAGTGAACAGGTGCGGTGTCAAGGTGACGGAGAAACTGCTACCCTGTTAAGAGGAGACGTATTGTGAAACGCCCTTGGCTTCCAAAGACATCACACTTTTTCATAGCACGCACGCGGCAAATGGAACAAACCTTGACTGGGCTGGATAATAACAATTGTGCGCACACGCACACACACACAAAGAAACTCAATGTGTCAAATGAAGCCCCCTTTTTGTTTGCTGACTGAGGTCACTCTTTGTAATATCACTGCACAGAAGCCAGACAGCAGAGACAACATGATCAAACTCGACAGCGTTCCACTCCAGATTCCTCAGATGTGAAGCTACTGGGAGCCCTTTTTTATTCGGGTGGCCGTCTTTGCGCACACACACAAAAAGAAGCCTTGAAGACAAAATAAACTATGCTGGGTAAGAGAGGACAAGAAATAAGATATGACATACCTGGTTAAAACTGTGACCAACAAGAGCGCAGACCTTCATCAAGGTCATCGGCAAAATCAATAAGCTAGGATTTAGAAGAATTAAAGGTCACATTTCTATTTTCAGACTCTGTTCCGAATCCAATGTAAAAGATCCTACACCATACATTACAACCAAATCTGGTAGAAATATGAGCACAAATGCACATTACATGTAATTTTCCATTTAAATTTATGTGGCTGCCAAATGTGCAGTCTGGATCAGATCTTTGTTGAACTTGGTTTGACAGAAGATGACTGTTTCTGAACATGTTAAATTGAACTCATATTTCAAGTATAATCCATCCATCCATCCATCCATCCATCCATTTTCTTAACCGCTTATTCCTCACAAGGGTCGTGGGGGGTGCTGCAGCCTATCTCAGATGGCTCTGGGGAGGCGGGGGACACCCTGGACCGGTTGCCAACCATTCGCAGCAAATGTATAATTTGTGCAAAAATCAATAGGCACATTCTTATTTAAAAAACAAAAAAATAACAATATCCAGATTAATGAGGTGTAAACGGGAACTTTAGCAAAAGCACACAGCTGAAATCCTCATTTAAATTATCAGGTAGCTAAATGAGCATGTGAAAGGTGAAAAAGGTGAAAAATAAAACTGAATGGATGTCATTGGACATTGCTTGGTTAACAATGAATAGCGTAGTAGCCAGTACGGGAATTTACAAGGCTGTAAAAAACATAAGATCATATGATGTTGACTTCATTTGTTCTGTGACTATGCTTCAAACCCAAACTTTTCCCACTGCAATAAATGGAAATTCCATCAATCCGTTCAACAAAAATGTAATGTTTTCAATGAGGAAACCCCCCCCAAAACAAAACAATGTACCGAATTGGATTTAATAAAAGCGTAATATAACAATTAAATAGAATGTAAACACTTAAACAGTATGTTTAGCATGATTAATTCATCGTGCTTCCTTCTGGGGTTGTGAGTTTTGGCCACCTAGGGGCAATATAATACAATGTAGAAATACATAATGCACAAGAACACAAGTAAGTGGTTGTGTAAGTCGTTTTTCACATTTATTTGCGATGTAACATCTTGCGAGGGATTATTACTCCATGACTACCTGTGTTGCTGCACTCTTTGTATTCAAGTATCTGATGCATTAAGGGTTACAACACTGCAACATTGATGCTATTCGCTAGCCCGTCTAATGGTGTTTTGTTTCATTTAGTGTTATCATTAATTTAGCACACTTTCCTAAGGCAAGGAATAAGTGGTTGTTTTCAATACACAACTTGTAATTCTTTAGTTGAAACGTTTAGACAGTAAACTTGAACTGGAAGTGGCAAGAAACTGCTTAAAGCAATCCTTTGACATCTGTTTTGAAAGTTCGCTGTCATCTTCTAATGTGCATAACTCAATTTTTTGCTCGCGAGTCAAAAATGGCTGAGGGATGGCTTGTATCTTGAAAAACTGACAAGTCGGGCCACTCGTGAGTCAAGGCACCACTGCAGTTACATGTGAGTGCAAAGGCACACTTGGACACAACAAGGAATAATCACACAAGTAATTTCTCATGCTATTATTTGAATGCCAATCAACAATGAGCGGGTCAAATTCAACTTATCACTAACCAATTGGCAACATGGGGAAAAGATTGATCATTAGCTGATCAAGTGCATGTATTGCTTAACAACAAAATAATGCCTCCACCTTGCCAGTTGGTTGCCAATATTATCTTTTGTAACAAACAAACAAATATAGCTCAAATGAATACATTGATACACTAGTGTTGTGCAGTATTTATTCTGAGAAAAGGCGTAGACTTAAACTTAAAGAGAAAGATAAAACCCTGAGCAATGAACGCTACATACTTATTTCAACAGAGATGCTGACTAATTTACTTGATGCTAGGAAGAAAGTGCAAATTTGCTTAATGAAGCACGGAGTATAGAGTTGAGGTGGCCAGTTTAATTTGAAAACAGCTTTTATATTAACCTTGCGAGGCAGATGGGCCCATGGGAGGATACAAGTTTAAGTCCATCTTGTCAAAGCTTGTCATAATATTGAATATACAGTGCCAGTAGCAGGTGTGATACACCTTTCCATTCAGTACTGTAATTTTCTCCTAACTTTTCATAAATGACTGATATTTTACAACAAACTTGAATCAAGAAGCTGATTGTCCATCAATCAAATAACAGGATTTCTCTTGGATGATTTGCGAACTAAAAACATTTTTAAAGAAAGTTAACTTGCAAGTTTGTAGAGAACAGTGTGAATGCTTGAGTTATGGATAACTTAGATAAAGAAGAGCAAATAATATCACTGAAAGCTTATCTTGATGGAAAGGTTGTATTTTTATTCTTTACTTGCTTCAGTTCAAGACACTATTTGTCAAGTTCCCTATACATATGCTACTCTCTCAATTGATCTGATTGATCCTAATGGAAATTACAACAACCCAGTAACTTCCAGTTGTTATCCAGTCGCCTTCTATATACTTGTCATAGTTGGATTTGTTAACCAACTTCATTCTTTTGCAGAAACAATCCATCTGATGCCTCAAGTCGCTTTTATGTTTTTGTTAAGTCTTCCTTAGTGTAGTTGGCAAATATTGGGCAAACTCCTCTTGAAAACAGAATCTGAGTGTAAAGCCCATTGTGAAATTTTAAGTTCCAAACACTTTCAATTCAACAATGTCATGAACAATCAATCCATCCATTTTCTATACCACTTAGCCTGTCAGGGTTTCAAGCAAAAGGCGGATTACACCCTGAATTGGTCGCCAGTCAGTCACGGGGGACATGAGACAAACAACCATTCACTCTCAACATTCACATCACAAATAATATTGAATGTGGAAAAACAAAACACATCAAAAAGATGAAATCCAACCGAGAAAGGTCAGCCATTTTGTGCTTCAACATGGCTGCTCATATATTGCAACGTAAAGCACCTTGACACAGCACACCCTCCCCCCAACCCTTCAATGCACTGCCTCACTCTCTCACTTAAAATGCCAATTTATCCTGGACTCAATGCTATCAGCTCCGCCATTAGTCCACATTTACAGCAGAAATCATCTTCTCATTCACTGCTCTTCCATTTCTCTCCACCCCCTCCCTTTCTCCCTCTCATGTTCTCATCGTCTCAAACCTCTCGTTGCAGTTGCAGCCTGCCTCTACTTCTCTCTCCTCTCTTTCTTCACAGGGCCTTGGCATCGCTCGCTCCCCGGCAGTCTAATTGGGCATTCTGCCTGAGACAAGGGCCTCATTAAGCAGTAATTACACACATGTTGTTTTCGGCAAACATCTCTATTTGGATTGCTTTGCATGGTAATTGTTCAGCAGGGACCACTGCTTGCGATGTTTCCCTGCATGACACGTGGTGCAGTCAGAGAGGAATAAAAAGGATTTCAGACAGTAATAATAGGATGTGGAAGAGAGATAAATTAGAAACTAAAGAATGCATACATAAAAGGATAAGAGGGACGACTAAAGTATATGAAGGTGAGACACTAAATTGAGAGAGACAATAAATAATTGGGATTGAGTGCGAGAGGAAAGGTTGGTGGAGTGGTAGAGAGTGAGGAAGTGGATGGGGAAGAAAGTAGCGCAGATAGTGAGGCCCACAACTAGGTCATGCCTCGCAATTATCGACAAAGCTGAGTGTCTTCAAGCTAATGAAGCCGCAAGGTGGAAGTAATGCTAACTAGCATATCTGGGGAAACTGTGTAATATTTACACTGCGCTGATAGCGAGACACACCGCTGGGAGCGTTTCATCGAGTCACAGGTGAAACGGAGGGCGGCCGAATGACAGACATACAAGCTTGCGGCTTGATTGATGGACAATCCATAAGCTCCACATAAAACCTTGGAGGCAACATCTGTTTGTGAGGGGGGTGGGTACAGAGAAAGACAAACAGAGAGAGAAAGTACGTGTGCACGTGATGCATCTTCTGTTTTTTTTCTTTTTTTATTTCCACTGAATTCCACTGCCACCCACATGGATTATTTATTTATTTATTTATTTATTTAGCGAATTAATTAAACTTTTAACACCATGTACACTGGAAAAAAAAAAAATATATATATATATATATATATATATATATATATATATATATATATATATATATATATATATATATATATATATCCATCCATCCATCCATCCATCCATTTTCTTGACCGCTTATTCCTCACAAGGGTCGCGGGGGGTGCGGGCGCCTATCTCAGCTGGCTCTGGCAGGGGACACCCTGGACTGGTTGCCAGCCAATCGCAGGGCACACAGAGACGAACAACCATCCACACTCACAAGCACACCTAGAGACAATTCAGAGCGCCCAATTGCCATGCATGTCTTTGGAATGTGGGAGGAGACCGGAGTACCCGGAGAAGACCCACGCGGGCACGGGGAGAACATGCAAACTCCACCCAGGAAGGCCGGAGCCTGGACTCGAACCCGAGTCCTCAGTACTGGGAGGCTATATATATATAACATCTAAAAATATCAGAAAGCATTACATAAATTACAATACAAACTTGCTCTCATGGGAATTATTTCTGGCCATTATTTGTGAATAGTATAATTGCTATGTACGTAACTTTTTATTCCAGCCACATCAACACAAAAAGTTGTATTTTGAAAAAGGTCATGTGTTTTAAGTAAAATTATTGTTTCTAAAATAATAATAATAATAATAATAATTGTGGTGAATTAGTTTTGATAATTACCGGTACCTAAACTTGAATCAAGGTCATTTATTCTTTATAGAAAATCCTATTAAGCTGAGACAAAGCTATCATGCATACATTTATTTGGAAACCACTGTTTGCCATATATTTATTGTCCTTATAATTACTGTATCTGCATCTTGATTTTCCTGCAAGTAGAACCGCAGCACAACAAAGACAAAAATAATATCATAGTTTTGAATTGGTTTACATTTACGATGCCTCTAATTACATTTTGTAACCAGGGATATCTCAGAAGTCAGATTTAAACTGATCTGTGAATTACATGACCACCCAGGGGCATAGCCAGAACTTTTCAGTGAGGTGGCCAGAGTGACAACACCTCAGTGAGACAGGTGTTCAGGGACAGTTGTCCATGCGTGCGTCATTCTTTATCACAGTCAAGATGTCATGAATTAAAATGCACACATATCCACAACAATGTCCATCACATTTTTATTTATAATCAATAGCTGCTTTTCCACCAACAAGCCCAGGATCTTTGAGTTCTGGGCAAAGGAGTTCTTGGTTGTAATAGTTCAGCAGGGAATTTATCATTTGTGTTTCCACGGAGTCTTTTAGTTCTTGGCAATGGGGTATATGCCATGGAAGAGGTGGGACTGTTTTTGCACATGAGCTCTGATTCTGGTTCCGGTTCGCCACGTGTGGGCTGCGTCTCAATACTTGTGCTTCCGACTTTGTGCCCCTCGGTTGCGTGTTCCCGTTGACGGGTGCGAGTGTGTAGTGTGTCTGTCAGTTGTCCGAAGCACGTCAGAGAGCTGAGACGCAGGGGTGGGGGATGCCAGTGTTGGAACATGGCACACACGTCGCAACCCGGAACCAGAATCAAAGCTCATGTGCAAAAACAAGGAAGACGGAAGTCCCGCCTCTTCCGTGGCATATACCCCATTAATTCAAATGAGTTTGATGACCTATGAGTTTGATGAGCCCAGCTGTTGTAAAAACACCCCCCCAAATTTGTCCAACTAATGAGCCGTGGTCATTGCAGCCCGCCCCCTCAAAGTTCCTGCCTGGCTCAGAAAGACCCTGCTGTTGAGATAGTACTTGGAAGACCCCTGGGGAATTTGATTACCCCGGAAATTGTTGTTGGTGGAAAAACGCGCAAACTGAATTTTACCAAAGTAAACTGAAAAGTTCTGAAAAGCGCCTAATAAATCAAAGTAAAAAGCAATGTTTTGCTGTGCTTTAATTTACTACATTTACTGCCATTTTCTTTGCCGTTACTTTGCTTTTTTTGGGTACTATCTCACAGTATATTTATATCTCAAGCACTGATTTGCTAGCTGACAGCCAATCAAGAGTGATCGAATGTCATTGATGCGTCCACCATTTTGCATACTACGATCAGTGGATCATTCAATGACATATCTAAAAAGCATGACACAAAAAACTTTTAAATCTTCACAATTGCTTTTTAATTAGTTAAAAAGCCCCCCCCCCCCCCAAACGCGCCTGCTTGCATTGTTGTGGAAGGTAGGATAAAAAAAAATTACTTCTTGGCCATGTTGTTTGCTTGCTATGATATGAAAGTAATTATTTTGACTTACATTGACTGAAAGAATCAAATGCTGAATCAAACTTAGGACAGGTTCTTTTAGAGTTTGCATTCATATCAATTGTATATCTATTCCTTAAATATGCAATTAATACAAATAACTTGTGGCAGAGTATCAAATGGCCTAAGAATATGGCATCCATGTGAAAATGGCAGAAAAAACACAAATGACAAAATGAGTGTCCAAGGCGGTGGCAAGAGAATGGCAAGTGGTGGTCCTGGCACCACATAGCTCCACCCCCGTGTCCATCAAAATTCAGCTAACTTGAAACAGTACTTTTACAAAAGCCACCACCATACTTTATAAGTCATACTACAGTGTGTATAAAAGCAGGGCCTATTACTGGTGAAGTACTTTTTATCTCATTCTACATCAAAGTGGATCATTGCTGTGACAATAAACGTGCAGAAAAAGTACAGTTTCTTGACACCCAACAAACTTTTAGAACTTTTCAATGTATATAAGAGAATCTCAAGCAGAATGTGTAATACTTGTGACTTTAAAAGCCTTTTCCAGCACACCAAGTCTCTAAAAATAATTCTCTCACCGAGCGGAATTAATAAGCCCAGAACAGTACACAGCCATTCTGTGAAGAAAGGGGTGTGGTGGTGGTGCTGGTGTGTAGATGGGTTGGGGGTGGGTGGGGGTCCTCATGCAATATGCATGCCTATTTGAGCACCCTCCTTCCTCATCTTCACCCTCTTCTCTTGATTTCTCTTTCTACATCTCTCACTTGCTCCCTCCTTCTGTGTTCAATTAAGCTGCAGGAGAGACCGAACAAACCTCAATCTGAGACAATGTGCCCCTGAATTTTGATGTTTTCCAACACACACAACCAAAATATAAGAGGGGTTGATGCAAAAAAGACAGCAAGTTGCATGGGAGTGGGTAAAACAAGGCAAGAAAGACTACAGCAACAATTCTGCCACTACATCGCTAGCAGACAATGAGGATGGCACACGCACACACACAAACAAACATGATCTTGAAATACAGTTTACCTGTATTTACTCGTACTTCATTATTTACATTTCTGTCACCTTTCACTTTTCACTCTCTACATTACCTACATAAAATGTGAGCTTTTACTTTGGTACATGTCTTGATTTGTTACAACATATAGTCTGAAGTTGAACTTGTTGGTTGACGTAATGCCTAAACCTTGGACCAAAACGCAGAAGAAAAGCCCACCTGTAGGGATGTCCCGATCACGAGAAATTGATCGAGACACTGGATACAGTTGAAGTAAACACAGCCAGAGGGGGAACGTTCTGTTAACTCATTCACTCCAACCATTTTCACTGAAGCAACCCCTTTCTGTTCTATTGCTTTTGCTAAAACATGGAACTGTCATGTTGCTGGGCTCTCAGTGTGTTTTCCTTATCTCACAGTGCCTGATTAATGAGAGGGGCGTGTCCCCTGCACCACACCTGCAGTGCATCACCTAAGGCCTTCATAAGGACTGGGACTCCTTGCAGCCACTGTCGGGTCGTTGCTCCGTCTGCTCACAGCCATCGTCTAGTTTTTCTACTGTTTTTCGCCTTCGCTAAATTATTATAGTCCAAGATTCTCGATTTTCATCTACGTAAGTTTTGCTACGTCTCTTTTTGTTCCCACTTTTATGTGGCGTGTTTCATAGCTATAGTAAGTTGTTGCTTTCTTGTGTTTGCGGTTTGTAGCCTTCGGGTATTTTTGTTAGGGGTGGAACAAAAAACCGATTCGACCGAACCATCGTTCGTCAAGGGGAGCTAAACGACCGTATCGGTAGCAGACTTGTCAACCGATACAAAATCCGCCGGGAATCCTTAGATACATTGCTTGTAAAGCTGTGGACCGGATATCGCGTGGCTGTGAATCGGTTGCGAGTGAGGCTTTTTGGTTTTCATAACAATAGCAAGAGTTCTGTGCCGTGCTCTACTTGTTTTGTTTACATTTAGTAGCATCACTATTCAAGCTACTTCCGTGTTTACAGAGAGCTAGCAAAGTAGCGCTCAGAGACGCTTCATTCCCCGGATGTTGTAAACATAATGAAAAGACGTTACGCACCTTTTGGGGGGGAGCCTACCGTCAACGCCGTGCTCGCGACACGGCGCGCGCGCGCACAACGAGTGACAACATGCAACTGGAGACAGTTAACAGAAGCCGGTGCCGTACATCTCGGTATTTCCCCTCTCGGTGCACTTGTATGTCCCGGGCCGGCGTTAGTACTGCGCGAGACCCAAAAGAATAACTCCCATGACGATCCAATGCATGGATTCAAACGACACAGGTATGTCCCACAGCCAACACACCAGCTAAGCTAAAAGCATGCTGCAAGCATCTCATTTCTCAGTTTGTGGCTCCCTGTCAATGTACACAACTAGCATGAGCAGCAGATAGGAGAACTGAGACGTTCAAAATGAACGACAGCCCAAAAAACAAAACAGAAACAGTAGTGATTCCGTGGTCATCATCGTGTCTCAGATTAAAAAATAAAAAAGATGTCATACATTAACCAAAAATGAATGTGATGGCAAAAGAAAAACAAAAATTATTAAAAACAAAAATTGTTGATAAAAAGGGAAATGCACTTTTGGAAATATTTTTGCATATATTAAGTGGTTAAAATGTGTTTGATAGATTTATTGTTCCATAAGGTGGCTTCATATTTCTTGTGGCTTGACGGTAGGTTTATTTCATGTCATTTATGTTTCTGAAATACTTCACAATGTGCACATATTCTGTTTAATTGTGTTGGTGTCTGTCTAAAGGTTAAATATTTTGTATTTCACATTAAATTATCAGCCTTTTGTTTTCCTGATCCTTATTTTGTTAAAAACAAACAAAACAAAAAAAAAAAACAATTATAACTGTCAATAACTACTAATAAATATTTAAACTGATACATTTTTCAGTCATATCGCTCAGCCCTTTGTTGCGGTCTATTTAAATAATTGATTCAAAATATAAAAATATAGAAGACATATTTGTTGTTGTTCTTTTTTAACACATTTGTAGATACTGTAAAAATGTGTGGTGTTTTAAGATTAATGTTTACAAGCACCAAATGTCACTATAAGTTTTGAATATTGAAATGTATCGAATCGAAAATTGCATCGTTCCCAAACTTAATCGAACCGTTCTGTTCTGAAATCGTTTTTCAATCGAATCGCAACCTGTGTATCGAGATACATATCGAATCGGCCTCATGTCAGAGATTCCCACCCCTAATTTTTGTGTTGTGTTAATTTCCCTCCTTGCAATTTGCAAGCACCTTTTGTTAACCTTTTTCCTGGTTGTGTCCAGCGCTTTATGTTCATATTCACGTGTTTTGGTGAATAAAACCTCTCACTTACTCCTCTGTGTTCTGTGATTCTGGGATCCACTCTCCGGTCGCACCGGAACCTTAACAGGAACCTAACAAAAGAATGATTAGAGTCTCTTCTTTCATCAGGAAAAAAAATATGTATTTGTATCTGTTTCCGTTTTGCAGCAATTAGCAATAGAATATAGACAGGTTTCATCATTATTCACAAATCTGTTGACAACACTGGGGAAAAAGAGCTTGTTTCAACATGGCACTGGCTGATCTCTTATACTCTGTTGCCACTTGCTGACCGGTTTTTGTAATAACTACTATTGCTTTAAGCGACCTCTTGGTGTCAGAAGCTGTATCAAAGACTTCTGTATACTCTAGCATAAAAACATCAAAAAGTAGTATGCAGTATGGAAATAATGTAATGTGGAAACTGAAGAGCGGATTCAGTGCAATGGCGACTAGCACTGTGTGCAAAGTGAACATTTCGTGTGGCAGAAAAAAATAGAGATCCACGCAGAGTTACATGCAGCCCCTCCTATCGCCGAGCTGGTGCCAGTCTCCACTGGCTTGTGCTTCCTGGGTGTCTGCACTGAGAACGTTCGGACCCCTACTCTGGATGTGTGTCGGGCCCTCCCTGCAGATCTCCACAGCTGAGGGACCCATCTGGACCCCGCGGTAGCATTGGTCATCTTTAGCAGGGTCGATGATGCCACCCGGGCCAGCACCTAGCCAAGCCTGGTGCGAATCCGGACCCAAAGTCAGAACTGAGTAAGCATGTCTAATAAAGGTAAGATCTTTAGCCCGAGCCCGACCCGGCTTCTCTCACGCTGACTTGTTTTTTTTGTTTTTTTAAATAAATATATGTTTAGAAAAATGAATACTAAAATGATGCGTGGATACTAAACTAAGGAATACTTGTTGTAAATAAATAATTTGGATAAAACAGAAGGAGCGCTGTAAGGTGCATTACTCTATTTAAAGCCTAGTGGGCTGCAGTATTTCTCCGCGTAATTAAGCGAGTGCGCATTGTGGTGTAATTTAAAACTGTTATTCTACGGATCGCCACTAGGAGGTGTTAGCGGTCTTTGGAATGAGTATTACCCCTCGTTTACAGCAGTAGCCACACTTTACGACAGTCTGATATGCCTTGAGAGAGTTCTGCCGTTGTCGCCTCGCGTGCACAGAAGTTGCTCTTTCGCCCTGCAGTCAAGACTGAAGCAACGTGATGGCGAAGTTTCACTCTCCTGAATCGTTTGACCACCCAGCCTTCGGCTGAGACAGCGTTTTTCCTTACGACAGTCTGATATGCCCGAGGGAGTTATGCCGTTGTTGCCTCGTGTGTCTGTTAATAAAGCCCAGTTGTTGAACTTCCATGAATACGTGAATTCATGACACGCATCAAGATCTCTCTTTCACTCTCTGTCTGGCCTCTTATTCTGTGTTCCAGCGTTATTTCGTTGTGCAAATGTATTTATCATTATCATAAAAATATCTAGATTATTTTTAACCTTAAAAAATCTTGCGTTTTTTTCTGCCAAAAATACTATGGGATAAATTGAAATTTCGGGTTTGCTTCGGGCTCGGGCCTGCAAATCAAGTTAATTGGTCGGGCTCGGGCTGGGTCGGGCTTTAATGCCCGCGGGCCTGGGTCGGGTCGGGCTGGATTTTTTAGGTTCAATCTTACTTCTGTCTAATGACAGCATTGCATGAACAAGTAAAATGAAGACTTGCATCATGATGATTTTGAAAAAAAAAATAAAAAAAATGAAAAATTGTAAAGTGTGGTTGGAAATGCCACTTCAAGCTGACTGAGTATAACGCAACACGAATTTTGAAAATCTAATGAAGCATTCTGGAGAAATCGAGGTTTTTGTGTGGGACAAATGGCATTTTTGTAGAACACGTTTGTATTGTATTGCCTATAGAAAATTGGTCCAAAAAGCACCATTTAGCATCAGAAAATCTTTTTGATAAAGTACAGCACGTCAGGTACTTTAAAACTTATTCAAGTAATACTCTACAAGGTGACTTTAACTTCTCCGCAAGTCGTTTTCTGTTAAGATACTTGGACTATTACTGATGTATCACTTTCAAGATCTTTAAACAAGAATGCACATATACACCAATAGCCTGCAACGAGTACAGCTTGTGGCCGTGATATCACATGCTGTGTTGTTGTTAGTTGGGAAACAGGGCCTCTTCCTGGGTGTGAGAGTGCACCACACACACCTAAAACACACACACCCACACACCCCACTACAGCTGGGCCTGACTCGTACACACACCAAAGTCTTGTAAATGGAGTCACTGTCACCGGCTTTATTTTCATATGCAGAACGTCACACTGTGAATGTGTGGACTGGGATACATCAGTTAATTAACAATATACCTAACTTGACTTAACTTAAAACACACACACACACACACACACACACACACACACACAAAACTGTATATTTGGACTGTCCCTAAAGTACTCTCAAGCGAAATATCACTCACAAAAACAGTACAACCCCCATAAGAAGCAGGGGGGAAAACATTTAACACCCACAACAAAAAACCCCAAAAACATAACACAGGTTTTCAACCACTTCCGACACCACCAATTTAAAAATAAAGATGATTGCATTCATCCGCTTTCTGTTGCAGGGGAGCAGCCACAAACACATCAAACTTTCAACTGTTAGACACAGTGACAGAAGGAAGGCAACATTGAGGAGAAGACTTCCGTTTCCACTCTGAACTCGGGTTCAGTGAGCTAATGAGCTCTCATCAGAATAGAAAATCTCATCACTGATAAGACATTTTAGCGCAATTCTGAGCCTCAAGATGACAAGCTGTTTCATTTATTACTTTTTCTTAAACCTCCCCCAAAAAATGTAATACATAACTTCTATTTGAAATACAGCCTTAATGCAAAAGCAAAGAATCAAGTAATTACTGCACAATTCCTCATGTTTTCCTACCCACTGAAACGTTGATTACTCAGCAAGATACCAGCTGGAAATGATGCAACTAAATTTATTTTACCCACAGTTTCAAATCAATGTAAAGGTACACTTTACATTGTATAGAATTGCATCCCTATGGTTGTCATGACGACCAAATGTCACCAACTTAATCTCACAATTGTAATAGCAGAGTTGTATGTAGTCCTTGCACAAAGTTAATCATCCACTAACAGTAGAGAATGTTTATTGTTAGTGGATAACTAGTTAAAAACCAAAAAAAACAAAAAACTATATCAGTATATCTCTACTAGAGATATACTGATATAGTTTTTTTTGTTTGTTTGTTTGTTTGTTTTCCTTTCAGGGCTGATAACAATACCTGTTATTAGTAGTCTATATGGAGTCCACATTCACTTTCACTAAAAGGGAAAATATTAGTGTCAGGAAATAAAACAAAAAAATACAACCCCACCCCCTAACTTGTCAAAATGTTAAGCAATATGTTTTGTTTTGTTTTTCTTATTTAAAATCTTGAACATCTTTGTTTTAAATTCCTAACAAAAAGTACGGGGAGCTCTCAGAGTTATCAGCATGTCTTAAAAATGTTACAGTAAAAGAACATTTAAACAAGCAAAAAGCTCCCTATTATTTACAGTCAAGATTTCCAACATTTCAAAATATCTCAAATGTTACATTTTCACTTATGTTAGTTTCAATTTCAAACAAAAAAAGAAGGTGCAGAGAGCTCAGATGGTCAACAGCATTTGTTTTATAATGAACTGAAAATTTAAATAAATTGCTTCCTGAAGTTAATGTATTTTTAAATTGATCTATTATCAGCCCTCAGACTTTTTAATAAAAAGTCTGATGCCAATATTGGTCAAAATGCTGAATATTGACACCGTTAATCACCCCAGCTGTTACGGCCTACGTTGTTACCTGTGGTTTGTTTCAGGTGTGCATGGTTGAGTGGTGGGCGTCGGGGCTCGACTGATCAAACTCAGTTCAGGTGGGGCACCACCTATTAAGTTCTGTTGCCGCCAGGGAGAGGGGGGCGTTGTCTGTTTGGTTTCAGTGTTTTTGCTTTCTCCCTCAGTCCCACGCAGTCTCTTTGCCTCTTTAGTTTGTTTTGTTTTGTTTTAGTGCCCACTGTCTTTCGTGGGGTGCACAATTCGCCATAAAATCGTCCATTCATTAATTGCCCATTTTCCTTTCCTTTCACTTAGAACCTTCGCCATAATCGTTGTTACCTGTTTGACTAGTCAGTATTCGTTCGGTGCACTTTGACAGTCGGTGCTTTGGGAGTGGTGGCTCCATTTTGTTGATTCTTTTGAGGTGTAGTGTCTGCGTGTTCGTGTCTCCTGAGTTTCCCCTGTCATGTCCATCCCTCTGTGCTCCTATTTTCCCCCACCTCCTTCCTTGTATGCTACCCGCGCCCCATACCATCAATTACGTGCCCCCCGGCACGTAACACCAGCTGATAATCAGTCTAATCATAAGTAACAGATCAGACGTGTTTTACCTCAAGTTACTTTGTGTTTTGTTAGTGCTTTGCACATTCGTCCATTGGCGGGAAGATAAATGTATTTATTGATATATTTATTTTTAACGTGAAAATTTATTTTTAAAGTGAAATTTACCACCGAGCACACCAACTGGAGTCACCCCACTCATTTTGAAACAACAGGCGTAAGAAATGCCGTGCATTGACCTAATCACTGACCTGGCAGCCTTCAATGTAACCATCCGCGGTTACGTTCAAGGCTCGAGTGCGGTCCAAAAAAATAGTGCGATTAATATGCGTTAATATGTGATTAATGCGATATTTTCTGTGATTAATTCATCTATTAACGCTTTAACTTTGACAGCCCCCTAATAAATCTATATATATATAAATATATATATATATATATATATATATATATATATATATATACATACATATATATACATATATAATGGATGCATTTCCGTCACACCTCACAAGCCAGATTGATAATTGTGATTCACTCAAAGGAGTTCTTCACAATTATCAATCTGGGACTTGACTCGGTAGATCCGTTCGGGAAAGGAGAGACTTGCTGTACAACACTTCGAGCTGACTAGACGATGCGGCATCTTTGCACGTTTGTTTTGATTAATCAAGGAAACAGATGAAAATGTCGTCTTCCATCTCATCATTGGTGGGGTGCACGGACATCTTTCCCTGATAAAAATGCACCAAGCGCCTCTCGCTGGTCAACATTCAACAAGGAAACGGTGAGTAATTCTGCAAGAACAGAATTAAAGCGTCCATTTGTCTGTTAGGTTTGTTTCTTCCACCCTCAACCCCATCCCTCGGCGCTTATTGGTTTCGTCCCGCCCTAAACAACGCCTGATTGGTCCAACCTAAAAAAGGTCGGCTGCAAATATATCAGCGGGAGAGGTACAATATATATTCTCCGCCGTTTGTGAACTCACAAATACTGCGATAATTCAGCTTGTTGGCAAGGTTAGCATTTTCTACTTCTGGTATACTTTTCCTTCATTTCAGAGAGCGAGGAAATTTGAAATTGAAAACTCCAAGTTACAATAGAACCCACCCAAAGTTAGATTTCCAAATAACTGTTGAGTGACTTGGCCGAAAGACTAATTCGAAAGACATTCTGAGAAGACTGCCATTTATCACAACCTGTATAACTGGGAGATAATGCTGCAGTCTATCCTCTCTCTATGAATTTATTCAGTCAAATGTTGAATTCAAAAGATTAAGTTTGCATTTAGGATTGTAGTCAGTCAGATTATCCATTCACAAACAAAGTAGATATTAGCTTATCGCATTCATCAGCTGTGTTTTTAGTTCACGTGTGAGCGGGAAAATGCAGGCTTGGACTTTATACTTGCCATTTGTTCCTTCAACGTGCGCATTGAAGCTTTGGACAAATGCTCTGTTGTCTATTGAACTGTGTGCATAGTAAGCACATTGCAGCCATACTCCCTCTCTCCATCTGACCATGAGAAATAATGTGTGCTTCAAAGATATAAAAGAAAAAAAAAACAAGACTGCACAAAGTGCTTTCCACACCGCCACGGTGGATAATCGATAACCGCATGCTAAGCAGCCGAAACACCTGAACAGCTTCAAGTGCACCCGCATCACATGCAATGAGCCGGGCCCAGCAGGTGCAGGATAGTGCTGTATTTAACTACATAGGTGCCACTAGGAAGTAAGTAGTTATCCCACCAGTCTGCCTGACAGTTACACATTCTGAGGTGAGAATGTGTGTGTGTGTTTGTGAGTAAATGTGCACCCATACAACAGTATGTTGTTGAGGTTTCTCAGGGGAGGATGCGGAGCACAAGGCACTTTTAACTGGGGTAAACAGCGATGAGGAGGAGATAAAGGGCAGAGTGAATGTCACATTACCCCAAGCCCTTTGCCTCAGTGAACCACAGCATCAGATAACTGCAGCAAAAGGGGTGGGGGAAAAAAGTCTGGTTTCATCCATCATATAATTGGTTATCTCATTGCAATCTACTGCTCGCTGCCTCTGCACAGAATAGGAAAGAAGCAAGAACGAGTTTGACAGTTGTGGTAGTGACAACGACAAATGATTACAAGCACAGGGAACACTCATCTACTTCCATAAGTGTCTCCCTTGTCAGTTATGCACTTTACAAAACAAGGAACTTTGCTCTATCTATCAACAATAACAGATGCTATCAAACATTATTTGTGCATTTGAACAGAAATAATATTGAAATATGTTCATCAGTCACACTGAACGCCCGAAGACACCGTTTGTTTCTTCTCTGCTAAACAATTTTTCATGTCAGATTTTGAATGAACAAACAAATAATGTAAACTTAAAAATAAAATAAAAAAAGCCTTTAATGGCTATGAACACGTGAACATAAATTCATGTTCATGCGTTTTGTGGAAGAGTCTGATCGACTGGTCAGATGGAATACGCTCCAGTTCACCTAAAATGGAGGGATGGATTTTAATTGACTAGAAGAAAAAATGTTGACAATCAATAAATACATTAATTTTATAAATGGAATTTTTGGGAAGGGACAGCATTTCCCTGAACTTTCTTTTTCCATGCTAGTGTTGTGTGGGTGCAGAATAATGCTACTAGTACAAATACAAGACATAATTAATTCAAGCTGACGTCACAAAGCAGAAATCATGTCAACTTCTTTAGACAACAAACTAGTTGCAACTGAATCAACAGCGCCTCTGCTGGCTGCAGGGCAGTAATGCACTCCGTTTTGCCTCAATTGCACCAAGACAAGATTAGTCAGCATCAATGAATTCAACACAATCAACTTAATTCTTAATTACATGACTACGATCCCTAATCTTTCTAATTTTACAGCTCAAGAAGGCAATAGAACAACAACCCAAATGCCCATTTTTGGATTACCAACATATTAAAATTTCATCATAGAATGATTGTGTTCCCACAGTTTCTGTGTGTTATGTTAGAAAGGTTTTTGTCAGCTATTTTCATTACAACTTGACATCATCATTTTAGGGTCTATAAGTCAGTGGTGCACGGTCAAAGGTCTCCAAACAACTGGGCAGCACAAACAGGAGAGGTTTTTTTTATACAGTGGAGCTTGCTAATGTATCTCACCACAGCAGTGGGCAGTCTTTTCCTAGCTGGACTGATGCCTGGAGGGGGGGCAGAGTGAAGCCTGACCCCTCGCTCACCCACACTGTACCGGGCCTGTGGTTTGAGATAGAGAGACAGAGCCAGACAGAAAGAGACAGCATTGAGAGGAAAAAGAGGAGACAGAAAAGACAAAAGTGGGGAAGGAAACAACATGGTGGGGCTTTAGTTTGCAAGGTACAAGCAGGGCATTTGTAAAGGAACATGTCAAGCAAAAAAAAAAAAAAAAAAAAAAAACACACTCACACACAAACCCCCTAAATCCTCCACATCCTTTACACCCCGCATGCCCGACGCACACATGCAGGGGAGGAGTAATGGTATGAGACAACACAGTGGTTCCACCTTGGGGGCTGGGTGAAGAATAGAGGTTAATGAGCTGACATCCCATCCGCCCAAAATACACGCCCCTCCACCTTTCGCACGTGTCCCTGCGCGCCTCCTCACACTGACAAGCAGACACAGAAAACCCGACAGGGTAAGATTGTGGGGACTTTGCATGCTGCTCACAGCAACGACTGCATTTGAACAACTGAAACTTCAGTCAGCATCTTGTGTAATCAGATTAAACTGCAATTCTCAGTAAAGCAGGTGTGCAACTGCCCATTGTTTATTAAGGCTGCAAAAAGTAACCAGAATATGGCCAAAATTGTCAAATTGGGTTATTGTGTACATGGTATGTAGGCATTCCTTTCATGAAATACATATTAGTTAGGATAATCTTGATAAATGAAATTATTTCACAAATACCAGTCATGATGATTAACATCTGTATCATATATGAATCTATTTCTTATTTGAGCTGTAAATGTTAACAAATCCCTGCATAGCCAGCAGCATACTAGCCAAAAGTTAGCCCCAAAATAGCCACCAAAGATCTCAAACCTAGCCAAATGCTTGATTCCAACAAAAAGTATCATACAAATAGCTCCAAGCTAGCCAAATGTTTACCATTCCACAGACATGCCTAAAACTTGCTAAAACTGACCACCTTAAAACACTGTTTACAAAAACTAGCCTTCAATTAGCTAAAACCAGCCTAAAAGCAGACATTACTAACCTAAAAAAAGCCTCAGTATTGCTTTTATCTAACCAAAATTACTACTACTGAATACAATCGAAAAACTAGCTGTCCTGGATTACTGGAATTCAAATTGTATGACCAGAAAAGCAACATTCAGCGGTGGCCAATTTAAATGGGTAGCACACAGTGCTGGCAAAAGGCAGATGTACAGTATCCGTTTACCAGTGAGATATGTCATGACTACTAGTGTAAAATGTATGCATCACATAAAGCCTTGTTATTCTCATAGCACCATAACATCATGCTGTTTGCCAGCTGAACAGTTGCATTAAACTCCTACACAGAAGAGCATACAGACATGATGTAACGAGGGATGCAGCAATTAACCGTTTTTTACGATTAACCGTAGTTTATAAACGTCAGGATTATCGAACCGCAGCTGTTCAACAACACCGGTTATTTCCGCTCACAACAGCGCTTCTGTTTCCACACGGTCCATTTAGCGGGTGCACAATAACACAGGGCTCAGCTTTGAACGCGCCGGCAGCGTTGCGTAACCGACGGCTGGGTTCCGAGGCGGCCTTGGACCAGGTTGAGTGTACGTGGGGAAAAGGGAGGCCGAACCCAGGCCGCGGCGGTGGCGTAGGGTGCGACGGTTGGGCCGCTGCCGCCGGGAACCAGCGGTACACCGCGAGCCCCAACCCCCCCCCCCCCCCCCCCCCGCGTAAAACCGCGTTTCTTTCCTCAGACTATAATCGTACACCGAGATCTGAAACCATTGCACCCTATCATGTAACCATCTCCAACCCAGAGTTACACCAGTAATATTAGCACTAAATGGAAAAGGCACAAAATAATGTCAAAAAGAACATGGTCAAAAGCAGATTGAGAATTGATGAAGTCTCTATGGGTTGAAAACCACAACAAAGAGGAATTGTTAGTTATTAGAGCCCAGTGAGAAAATGTTTGGAGTGAGTCATTTGTGGGAAGACTTGTGCATTTTTAATATCCTTAAACTGGAGAGCCAGAAGAACACAAACGACATGAAATAATAACAGGCATTTCACCTTAGCACTATCCGGGCCTCTCAATTATTTACCACTAATGAATAGCCTCGGGCAATATTCATCCTAAGTACAATATCAACCATCCCAGAGAGGCTGAATCAGCTCGCTGAAATACTTAAATACATTTACTCAATTATGCTCACTGTCCCTAACGCCGAGGAGACAAGCGTGTACAAGCTTTCTCCCTCCCCAAACGACCATCTGCTTACAGTCAAGCAGGAGACTTCAAGGGAACAAGCACAACAACACTGATGCTTCATTCAAGGAAGAAGTGACAAGATTATTTTGGGGGCTTTTCCCCCTCCCTTCCATTACATTCCTTATTAAAACAATTGCAAATTGGAGCATATACTGCAATATGTCTCCAACATCTGCAGTTAACAAATTTTTATTAGTAGGGATGTTTGATTATTTTTGGACCGATATCACTCTTGAGTAGTCACTGATAGTAATACCACTAGTACTTTTGATACATAACCCCCCGCCACCAAAAAAAAAAAAACAACAAAAAACAAACAAAACAAAAAAAACTGACATAAAATGTTTAAGAAAGACCTATCCCAACATAAAGCAGCATTTTCCTGAAACTGTATGAATCAATTGTAGTTTTATATTCTTCTAAATTTCCAGTTCCTGATCATAAAACGGACACAAGAGGGTGGCCAATAGTGGTATCGGTCGCACATTAAAATGTAAGATACATAGGTTTGCATTTGTAATGAAACTGAAGCGTTAACTGGACAGAAAAAAAATTGCCATTGTATTGGAAAATTGTTTTATTTATTATATATGTTTTGTACGGATGCACGATAATATCGGTGGCCGATAATTATCGGCAATTATCGACCAATTTGACGTCAAACAGATAAACCAGATAATAAAGAAATCCAGCAATAATTATAGACATGCCACATTGGTCCATCTGCTGTGGTTGTGGCTCAAATCAATAAAGTTTAGCTTCATGGTGCATTACATACATTGAAACATTGTGCAAAGTTTATCCTATGTTTCAATGTATTTGTTAAGACTTATAGCAGGACTCCAAAACATATTTGTATTCAAGTTAATTTTGCAAACAATTATTGGCTTACTTATCGGTTATCGACATCGGCATCTCTAAATTATTGGTTTATCGGTACCGGGTCAAAATAGCATTATCGTGCATCCCTAATGTTTTGTGTGCAAAAAGTTGTTTTTACAAGATTTCCCTTCTTCATTAGCTAATAGCTATCATGGTATAATATCATACAGTATTATGTTTATGATTGTATTATATGATACTGTTGTCATCAGTGGCAAAATATGGAATCATACGTAACCTCATGATTCCCATCGCAATCAGACGTGGATTTAACGCGATCACGGCCAAATGCCAAGAAAAACTTGACAACCTTCAGTACTGTATATAAACATCACCTCTGTGAATGTCAATAGATGCTGCCATCTGTTACTTTCATCTATAGGCGACAAATTGTGCTTGGGTGCGCTAATTAGTAATTATGCTTCATTCTGTGCTGATGTTAGCCTTGCTGATTACTTCTCAAGGCACTAACATACTCATGCAGTCTGAACCTTAAAAAAATAAATCAAGTACATTATGTGTGTGGCCGAAGAGGGACTGTCACTTGCTCATGGCCTGAAAAAGAACATGACGTCAGCCAAGGCTGATAACCACGCAGACCTAATCAGTATTTATCTCCTGAATATGACAATGTGATGAAAGCAGGGATTCAGAACATTGCTTGGGAGATTCTCCCATTCCGCAATTCTACCATTGATGTAGAGCTGTCAAAAGTAATCGATAAAGTGACAAGTGATCGATTATTAAATTAACAACTACCTGAATAATCGAGTAATCGTTTGGAGAATTTTTTTCAATTTAAAATTGTCCAAATCCTCTGATTTCACCAGATCAACAGTAATTGTTCACTGATTTCTGTAGTCCTTCATGAAAGTACACTGATTGTCTTTAATCAAAATAAGACATTTGCAAACATCTGTTTTAACTTTGGAAAACAATGACCGAACTGGTAACATAGTACAATAATCAACCCCCCCCCACCCCCCTTTCTTTTTAATCAGTATACGAATACGTGAGGTAGCAGCGGGCGCAGCAGCGGAGTCTGCCCGCTCAAGGTGCCGAGGAGCCCGGCACGGAGAGGTGGACCGTACCGCTGCTTTCCCGTGACACTGTCATTAAGTGTTTCGGAGGAGGACGTGCCACGCATGAGGTGAAACCTGTCGCGCGCAACTTTCTCCGTCCGATGGGTCTGCTCGCCTTGGCTTTCTCGTCTGCTTGAACCGAGCCAGCTGGTTATGAACAAGCACCGAAGGAGAGCTTTTGCTTCGGGGTAGGAGTTGTGAAGAAACACCTGGTAAAGACGCCAGGATTGATCATGAGATTTGTCAACAGAACATTTAAGAATGCATTGATGAAACAGAGACGCAAGTTGAAAGGAACTAATGTATACATGAACGACCATCTAACACAACGAAATGCAGCAATAGCAAGAAAAGCCAGATATTTCAGGAAGCAAAAGAAAATACAACGCACCTTGGTCACAAACTGCAAAATATTTATCAAGTTGAAAGGAACACCAGAAGAGGCCAAAGTCTTGGTAATTAAGAGCATGAAAGAGTTGGAAAAATATGAGGAGGACTCGACTGGATGACCAAATGAGGTACAGGACAGTCACACACATAATATTAATGTATTTGGAAATATCGTACCTCCATTAATGACAATAGTGACATTGTATGGTTTAAAGACACAACAGAAAAGTATGATGAATTGCCTAAACATGATTGATCATATTGAACAGCGAGGTCACAATGTTTTAATAATGATATTGATCCTGAAACAAAAACCTTCTACTACAACTTAAAACAGAGCTGTAATTATTTCACAGAGGAAGAGTTTACAAATAATGTTAATATTGAGGGGACATTATCATTAATTCATTTCAAGAGCAGGAGTCTCAGTATGAATGGATCAAAAATTAAGGACTGTTTGGATCAATATAACAAAAAATTCTCTGTAATTGCTGTTTCCGTGACTTGGCTAAATGATCAACAAACATCTACAGTTCAATTTGATGGATATGATTTGTTTACAGTAAACGGTTAAATAAAAGGGGCGGCGGCGGCGCCCTGTGTATTGAATCATCAAATCATAGTGAGATTATCAAAAATATGTCAGTTGCAATTGAATGTGTTACAGTTGAAACTAAATTGAAAAAAAAAAAATCCAAAAGTAGAATTATAAGCTGTGTATATCAGGCACAAGGAAACAACATTGATGCAAACTGACAGAATTATTCAACTCATGAAATAACAAGACAGTATTTGTGTGTGGTGATTTTAACATTGATTTGTTGAATCCTCATGGACAAACACAAATTGCTGACTTCATAAATTTGATGTACTGCTTAGGACTGCACCCTTCTATCAGACACCCGAGTAAGGCAAGGCAAGGCAAGGCAAGTTTATTTGTATAGCACATTTCATACACAAGGCAATTCAATGTGCTTTACAGAAGGAAAGACAACACATAAGCATCAAGAAACAGTAGTTAGCATTCAGAGGAAGACAAATAAATGAAAATAGGTTACAAACTAACAATATTAAAACTAGGGGTGTGCTCAAAAAATCGATACGGCAATATATCGTTGCGGGCCTCATTACAATACACGTATCGATACGCAGCCGTCAGAATCGATATTGCTCGTTAACTTTAAATAGGCAGTTAACGTTTGCCTTTGCAGCTTGCATTGTACCTAAAAAATAAAAACCAGAAGCGTCTTTGAAGTTAATTGCCTTCAATTAATGCAAAAATGGCTCACCAGTGATTGGACACTGTGTCTTGCTAAGATAAATGAAAGCAAAGAAGAATATCAATATTTATTTACTTATAAACTCAACATGGCACGTGTCTCAATGTACCAATTTTCCTATATTTTGTTTAAAAAAATGAAATAAAATGTGTCTTATGTGGGATACATATGTATCGCAATACGTATCGTATCATGGCCCCTGTATCGTGATACGTATCGTATCATGGGGTTGGCAGCAATCCCCAGCCCTAATTAAAACATTATTCAACAAACTTTAAAACATTTAACATAAGGAAGTTTAAAATAATAATAATAAGTAGGATAAATGAGTAGGATAACTTAATTCTCATACACTCATTGTCAATAGATATTGTTCACAAATTTGCAAACTAAAGATCCACTGATCTGAAAGGATATGATATGTAGTTGATTATTTAAAAAAAAAAAAAAAAAAAAAACATTGATTGTATTATGAATCCTTTAGTTTAGATTTGCAGTCAGTCCCTGATGGTGGGAAAATTCCCCAAATCAATGAAAAGCCTGACAATCAAACCAATTTATAAATCGGGTGACAAGCATTTCCAATTATAGGACAATATCACTCCACTTTTCTAAGATCTTTGAAAATATATTTATTAAAAGGTTGAATGATTTTCGAAGTAAACAAGATACTCAGTGAGCAACAATATGGATTCAGAAAAAAATGGGCTACTTCATTTGCCCTGTTCGATTTGGTTGAACAGAATCCAAATGCTACTTAAAAGAAATAAAAATAAAAATATTCAGTTGCAATTTTCTTGGCTCTGCAAAAAGCTTTTGACACTATTGATCACAAATTGCTGTTGTTAAAGTTGCATAGGTATGGTGATGGTATTAGAGGACTGGCCTATGATTGATTAACTAGTTATTTAGAAGAAAGGCAACAGTTTGTTCAAATTAACAACACAAATTCAATGATGTTTAATGTAACTTGTGGAGTTCCACAGGGATCAGTTCTTGGACCTTTACTTTTTATCTTGTACAGGACTGTCTCAGAAAATTAGAATATTGTGATAAAGTCCTTTATTAACTGTAATGCAATTAAAATAACAAAAATGTCATACATTCTGAATTCATTATAAATCAACTGAAATATTGTAAACCTTTTATTGTTTTAATATTGCTGATTATGGCTTACGGCTTAAACAAAACTCAAATATCCTATCGCAAAATATTATAATATCATGAAAAAGTATACTAGGAGGCTATTCAACTAATCACTTGAATCGTCTAATTAACTCAAAACACCTGCAAGTGTTTCCAAGTGAATCCAGAATGTATGACATTTTTGTTTTTTAATTGCATTACAGAAAATAAAGGACTTTATCACAATATTCTCATTTTCTGAGACAGTCCTGTATATCAACGATTTACATGTGGTTATTTGTAGACGACAACATTTATTTATTTTTATTTATTTATTTATATTTTTTGTAGTGGGGTCGGGGATCGCCTGAATACAGTGGAGAATGTATTACAAATTGTTAAAAAAAAAAAAAAATGGTTTGATGTAAACAAATTATCATTACATACTGGGAAAAAAATTAATGAAGTTAAAATTGATACTGTGACAGAAATTAAATTTCTAGGGGTAATAATCGATAGTAAGTTATCTTGGAAATCTCATATAAACTGTCAAAATAAAAATATCAAAAATTATTGCTCTTTTATACAAGGCACAACATTTCATGAACCATAAACGTAGTAACTTCCATATATATATATATATATATATATATATATATATATATATATATATATATATATATATATATATATATATATATATATATATACATATATATATATATATATATATATATATATATCACTTTCCTTGGACCTTAAGATGGACTGTCTAGATAGACTATCTACTATTTTCCCTTTTTTGTGCATCACACAAAATCCACTCCGGGATGTAAAGAGCATTCCCGTTAAGGCTGACAAGATTTGGTCATTTTCTATTTGTCACTGTTTGGCTGTAAATATACCAAAATGGAATTAGATTGCTGAGGATCTTGTTCCTAGACAGCTTGTAAATTGCAACCAGGGAATAGCATAGAAAGAAAAAAAGAGTCAGGGAATGAGGGAGTTTGAAAAAAAAAAAAAAAAAAAAAACATACTATTTTCATTTCAACTGCTTTAAGGGATTAAGGCTTGGGGTTCTAGAAAAAAAACTGCATTAAAATAATCCACCATTTGCATTTTTTAATCTCACAAAGGAGGCACACACACGCAAACACACAGAGCCCCCTTCACCCAACCCCACCTCACTTCTTCTCCTCCTTCCCCTCCCCCATTCTGGGTCAGCGCACACAAACTCATATGCATGTCACACATACACATAGACTGTCATCATTAAATACACAGGCGCACACACACACACAAACGTCGAGATCAACCTGCTGCCATCTGCTCTATGCGCTCTGAACAATCCTGGCTGAATACATTATTCACTACAATATATCACATCACATTCCCTCAATGTCACAGCCCCATAGTGGATAGGAGTGAGAGAGGGGGCAGGGGAGCGGGGTGGGGAGTTAGGTAGAATTCTTGAGAGCAAAGAGCAAACAGCTATTGTACTCGGCGGAATGAGAGAAAAAGGTAGCACACACCAGTCGCACTGCTTGGCTCACTAACCCTGACCGGTTCTGTCCTGCGCTCCTGCCCTAAGACAGAAGCCAAATCTTACCTAACATGATAGTAACCACATAACACTATTGCTCTTTTGTTAGCAAGTGTGCCGGTGTCGTTCTGTTGAGCGATGTTTACGGCTTCTTTTTTCTTTCTTTTTTTTTTTTTGCCATTTTTTATTTGTGTCTCTTTGCTGTCTGTTTTTTGTTTTATTGCCTTTGGCTTGATAGGACTAAGTCGGTGCTTGTAAAGTTTGATAAGAAGCTTCTGTGACAGGTGTGCATGAGTCCATCTGTCTGGCAAAAAGGAGCACAGAGCGAAGATGTACACGGCTGTGTCAGCTTCTCATGCTAGCCAATAGTTGTTTAGCTGTAACAAAGTCACAAAGAGCAAGGCGTTAATATAACTGCCTAGCTGGACTTTATTGAATGACTGCTTATCAGTTGGATTTAATGCTCATTAGGCAGCACACACAAACGCTTCCAGGCATTATGAATTGCGAACAAATGTAGCTTGCTTTCACACGTGTGTACACGCCACGTACATCCAGTACAGATCAAAAGTTTGGCCCCACCTTCTCATGCAATACATTTTCTTTATTTTCATGACTATTTACTAGGGGTGTTAAAAAAAAATCGATTCGGCGATATATCGCGATACTACATCGCGCGATTCTCGAATCGATTCAATAATCGGCAGAATCGATTTCTTTTTAAATTTTTTTTTTTTTTTTTTTTTTTTTTTTTAGGATTCACACCTTGAGCATGGAAGAATGTTATATGAACGGCACATTAAGCCTTAATATTTTTATTTTAATGCTGTTCAAACATGAAACAGATTACAACCTCTATAAGACTGAAAATTTCAGATAAATAAATAATAAATTTTCATATAAATCTTACACTCTACAAGCTTACTGATTAGTATTTTCTAAACATGAATGAAAAAAAATCGCAACAATCGACTTATAAATTCGTATCGGGATTAATCGGTATCGAATCGTGACCATTCGTATCGGGATTAATCGGTATCGAATCGAATCGTGACCTGTGAATCGTGATACGAATCGAATCGTCAGGTACTAGGCAATTCACACCCCTACTATTTACATTGTAGATTCTCACTGAAGGCATCAAAGCTAAGAATGAACATCATAATGAGGCGTGTGTATTGCCACCCAAACATGTTTGTGACAATACACGGGACAATAAGCTGTCTAACGCAATCTGACTCGAAAATTTTGATTCAGCGTTCGGTTTAAACGGCCAATTCATATCTCAATTCACGTCACCACCAATTCATAAATAGTGTGTACATTTTGTAGGTTGCATTTATCCTTGTGTGAAAGTTAGAGAAGACGTCAGCCATTTTTTTTAATCTAAATTTAAAACAATTCCCATGTGTCTTAATAGCATGTCTTTTATCCAAATATCCTAAGGATCAAATATTGTAGCATGCGTTTCACCCTCCTTGTAGCCTTTCTAAAATGAGCCTGTATTGAGGGGGTGGTCCTGTCCCATCGCTCGCCTGCCCTCTACCGTATACCAAGAATGGCCAATGTTGCCGTGATGCTCGTGGCAGAAATGTGTCGAGTAGGGGTGCACCAATCACAATTTTCCGACCGATCATTTAAAAAGTCTGACCTGCCGATACCAATTGTGTTCATAACAGGAAGCATATACCTTCATTGTTCCAATCTTGTTTTATAGGAAAACGCTGAACAATATCGGCAAAATAATACAAATGGGTTGTTTTAACTGCAATGAAATGAAAAATGAAAAGCCTATTAGTCATTTCAGCAGAAGAGGGCAGTGGCTGACTTTTTCAGACCTCTGAGGAGGGAGATGAGATGAGAATGGTGGAAAAGATTGGTTTATTTTTAAGGGATTGGCCGATCACTGATCTTCCAAAATGAAGGGAATCGGGGCCGATAGACCGGTCGGCCGATCGATCGGTGCAGCCCTAGTGTCGAGCCTTATGTCTGCAAAAGTGAGTACAAACTAAGAAGGTCAAGTGAATCCCACCCAATAACGACAGTAGAAGCAGCAATTGGATTTTCATTCAAGCTAAAACAATTTGTCCATTCGTGAGAGGATCCATCATGTACTGTATGTGGCAAATGCAGCGGCCAAAGTGACAAACAAAATTTTAGCCCTTCCACCCCTCTATTGTTTATCAGAGTTGTAGTTATAAACAACATATTTCAGATCCAAATATGATTTCAATTACAGTTGAATAAAGCAAACAATTTCTGCTTTGCTTGTTTACATCCTCTGCCCCTCTCACGTTTTGTTGCATGCACATTTATTTATGGCAGAGCAGTGGGACAGAACATCTGGCAAGCCCACACTTGACTACCTACTGACCTGCTTTGTATTCACCTGCTATTCAGACCAACATAATCTTTCCACTTGACTCTCTAGAGTCGCTGAGTGGCAATTAACCTTGCTACAGGAAAGTCTTAAGCAATTTTTCAAACTTTACAAAATGTCATGTCGGCTAAACCTATAAAAAAAGGTCATATTTTTAAGTTATGTGCCTGCTTTAATACATTTTACATTGTGGACAGGTGATAACTGGACTATTAAGGGGCATCTTGCTTGCCTAAACAGAACATAAGAGAACATAGTGTGTGGAATTCCTCTCTCCCTTGCGCTCATCATTTTTTTCCCACCCTCCACACCTCCTCCATCCTCCGCACAGCTTTTCCCAGATGCTCCCGGCTCTTGTCTGTGTTTGGGCTGCGACTGTGCGGGGTCACCGCCTGCCTTGTTCTCACACGCGGAACGCTAAGTGTGTATGTGTGTGTGTGCGTTCTTGACTGAGCCAGAGACCGCACACATTGTACAGCAACGGTTGTGTGTGTGTGTGCGCAAGCGTGTCAAAAACAAGCGTGGGGATTTCTCCAAATATCAGAACCTTCTCCAGTGTGTGTGTGTTGCAAGCTCAGTGCCAGGCCTCTTTAATGAGTCTGTCAGGCGCTGTTAGCGACGGCGTGCTCCCCTGGCTCGGCGCACTCCTGTAGACACACTGTGATTAGCCGGGCCAACGGCACACCACCGGGCCAGATTAAACACTCACCATGCCGCCAGGGAGCGAACACACACACGCACACACAGCTTCGTCACCATTGCGCTTATTAGCCAGCTCTTATACAGTAACATGTACTTGCCCTCCAGAGCCAGGTGTCAAGCTCCCTAGAATTGAAGAAAAAAAAAAAGAAAAAGGCTGAAATACAAACAAAACAGCAGCTTGCAGCGCTAGCAGCAGGTGTTAATATTTTGATAATCTGTCCCCTTTATTGAACCTTTTCCCGCCACTAATCTCAGAGCATCAGCCTGAATTAAGGATAGCCCCTGTGACTCCACCAGCCTTCGAGGGCTTTATTAAAGCGACATGATACACTAATTACAGGTAATTAGCCTTTAATGAGCGACCTCGATGAATGGGTAGATATGTAGACGAGGGGCAGGCCCGAGGGCATGTCGTAATTGATTCCTCGAGGGCCTAATGGGTTTTCCATCTTGACCACACAGACGTGATCTTCTAGATAAACAGAAGTGAACTACCAACAGAAGGACATCGTTTAGATACACACGATATAGACAAAAGTGGTGTTTGATATGCTTGAGTACATGGGCTATAGTCAACTTCTTCCACACCAAACTCATCTAAAGCCCAATTCACACTGGCTGCGGAACGGACGCGGTGCGTTCTCCGTATGGCGGCCATACGGAAGCCGCAAGGATAGAACGCATTCAAGTCTACGTGTCAATTCACACCAGCTGCGGTGCGGTGCGGTGCGGTGCGGTGCGTATGCGCTGCGGAACGACTGCGGCGATGTAGAAGGAAAGTGTTCTATTTCCTCCGGACGCCGTATGCGGAATTTCGTGGAGCTGAAGAAATTACACGAGCCGGACAGGAAATTGGGCGTCTCGCATCAAGGTAAATCCGGTATATTTCAAAATAAAACCGTTTGTGAACTCGTGTTTTTGGGAGGGAAGCTAGCTAGCTACATAGTCATAGTACATGAGTCGGACATTTAAGACAAAAAAAAAAAAATTAGTTCAGAATAAATTAAACATGACAAAATAACACTATTTAAACACAAAATGTACTTACCCATGGTAGAACAGCCATGGTAGAAGTCCCAGAAATAATGTCCAAAAAACGTATCGATGTGACAAGAGGCAAACGTGGCTATTGTTTACAAATAGGACTCTATATACACGGTTGTTATTGAGTGAACTCAACTCTCCAGCGTAAACCCCACGTGATCTTGTGGTCTGTCAGGAGCAGATTTCTGGACACGCAACGCACACGGTGTGAATTGTAGTCCTTGTGGAAGCCGTGCGGAAGCCATACGGAAAACACAACGCATCCTTTCCGCAGCCAGTATGAATTGGGCTTAAGCTTACCTTTACAAACCCCATTTTGTGTGCTAAAATAAAAAGGGACGCATACAAGAATATAAAAGGTCATCATTTTGAGCATGTTTTAATGCTTCCTCTGCAGTCTCGCTGATTAAAACTTGGTTGAAAGTCGCCATCTTTTTCATCTTCTCCTGCGCGCTCTCGAGTGCCACAAAAAAGGAGTGCCGGAGGGCGCTCTCTGTGTCCGGCAGTACAGATGCAAAAAGTATGAGAAAGAGCTGCTGATTGGTTTAAAACATAAGATGCGTTCGGAGCTTGCGTTGTCTTGACCCAGAATACCTTCTTCTGCAGCAGTAGCAGAAAGAGAATATCTTCCGGCGTCAAAATAAAGCCATTGTCTTGTCGGACGTGTAGTTCTTTTGGCTAAGATTAGTGTTTATGCTTATGGAAAGAAAAATAGAAATGGGTGTGTATTTGTACGAGGGTTTTTGCCCCCCTTTTTTCTGCTCCCGTCTACCCCAATGAACTTTTTATCCTGTATCATTCCAATCCTATAATTAAAGGTAAAATCAACTCCCATCTCGTGGGAATCCTGCAGAATTCCTAAGAAAAAGAAAGAAAAAAAAAGCCTAAAAAAAAAACAAAAAAAAGGTGCAACCAAATCCTGTGCTGGTGCGACCAGAAAAGTGAAAAAATTGGTCGCATCAGGTGAAAAGCTGGTGTAGAACTGTGGCTGTATAAGACAGCTGTTTTCTTCATAGCTGCAAAGCCTTGTGTGCCTCGGGATATGCAGTGTTGCTTAGTTCACAATTTTCTCAATTGGAATTGTGTAACTCTTTCTGATATTATGCAATCTTGCATCCCTTCCCTCTTAACTATAATCTGCTGATCCAGAAACAATATCATTAAGGCATATTTGCAGCTGCAGCACATACCATGTTGGCTCCATACATCTACATCTACTGTATGTGGTCAGTCATGAATCTACTTTAGATCATGTGTAAAATATATTTAAAACGTATAATAAACATGAAAATGAACATTGTGAACATATGGAAAATTCAGAGTTCTTGCTGAATGTTTGAAGGTAATTTTCCAAAAAATAATCTATTAAAATCTAAAATGTATAATTGTTGTCAAATAATGGTCTGTCATTTGTGAAAACATGAACATATCCTTTTGCTTTTTAAAATGCTGCATGTTGGCTATTAATCAGAAAATGCATTCACTGAACCATATAATGTTAAATATCATTCAAATGTACTGGAGCGGCTTCTCAGTTCTTGACAACAATCTCTGTCAGTTAGTATTAAAAATGTTCAGGGACTGCAATAAAGCACTAAAAACACATAATGCTAGCAGAATAATGTCACTCAATTATCTCTATTTTACCATTTGAGTCAAAGTGGTTTTGTGGCACATCACGCTCTGCATCACGTGTCATGTAAAATTTCCGAGACAACATCCAAAAACAAAATGTACTGACCCATCACACGTGGTGGAGCTCGGGCAAGTTAATTACTGTATGGTGACCCCCATAATAGTTCAGTCACATTCATGACAAAAGTTAAGAAAAAAATATGGACAAAAAAGTCCCTACAGCAAAATGTTCCTTTGTGGTCGCGTCAACTCCCCCACTCGTGCCGAGTGGCCTGGTTTTGCCCCTCCGTGTGGCACATCATGGTTTTCCTCGTCACCACCTCATTTCCTGCTGTCATTGCGGAGGTACAGTTAAACAGTGCATCTACCAAATAGGTCTGTCTAACTGACACTCTCAGATGTGGTGGCAGCTTTTCGAAACCTCTTCGTATTGCTATCTTTGAGACAGACTTTTTTTTTTTTTTTTTGAAGATACACACATTTGAAAAAGTATGGTTATGCAGTATACAAGATATGTTCATCACAATATACTCATATATTGCATCTCTGAACTGCATTTCACCTCCTGCTGAAGCAAATTTTACAAAATGTCTTGTGCCCCATCTTAACACTGCTTTTTTTCACAGCCTTAAACGTGCACAATTGGGAAGAGCACAATGTTGTAATTGTGTTTTGCCCCTGGAGGGAAACTATGAGCTGCAGTTGCAAATATCCGAGCGGGATGTAGGCTACGTATGCTTTCGAAAACCTCGTAACACAATCCAGTTATGAGTGGGGGTATCCAATGAAAATATAAATGAATAACTTCACCTCTAATCCGCAGCTGTGTTGCATGACCTCTCTTCAAGTGACTTTCTTTGCATTTAATGTCGTATTTTTGCAGCCCTTAAACTGACTCAAAGATGTATTTTGATTCCTTTTTCTCAAAAGTTTAAGATAGAAGCTGTAGTATACATATAGAGTGAGTTCCTGAATGAAGCAGCTGCTCTAGATCCATATCGAGACATACGCCACTTTCATACACCAGTACGGTAATATGACAGTTCCAGTAGCTCTTAACTTTTGGCATAAAGTACCACCTAAAAAAAGTTCTGAGCTGTCCAATAGAAGACAGACCGATAAAGTTTTTTTCAGGGCCAATGCTGATGCCGATTATTAGTAGTCAAGGAGGTTGATAACTGATATTTGGAGCTGGTGTTCATTTTCAGTAAAAAGGGGGGAACGTATATTGGTGTCACTTTTTTTTTTTTTTTAAATACAAATGCCAATCTTGAATTTGTTGTAATGTCTTAAGCAGGTTTATTGAACTTTTTTTTTTTTTTTTTACATTTTAAATGGAAACTTAAACAAGTACCGGTAAATACTATAGCTCTCTAGTTTCTGCAGTCTTTATTTTCTCAAAATTTAAAAATACCTTAAATCTTAAACTTTCACATTTCTTTGTTTTAATGTTGAACAAAACCGTCAGCAGTATCTCTTAAGTTAACTGAAAATTTCCCTGAGATTTACTTTGCTTTCTCAGGCGGATACAGATAATCATCAAAATGTCCAATATACTGGCCAATTATCGGACTATCCCTACTACTCTCCAAGTACCACCATCATGACTAGCAGTAAAATACAGTAGTATGAAAATGTGATAATCAAAAAAGAGGCAGACATTTTATTCCAAAAATGTACATTGGGATATTATTGTAAGCCACTATAATATGATGCAAAGTTTGAACATTAACATTCCACTTAAATGTTTAAATTAAAACAATAGTTAACTAAAATGTGTACCGAAATATAAGTTAAGAAACAAACAGGAAATCATGTGATTAATGACAATTAAAAAAAAATGTTAACGTGCAAAAACAAAAATGTGAAGAAAGACTAAGCACCATACTTGCATAACTTTTGCATGTAATTAACATGTTAACATGCCAATTGTGTTAGATAAAGATCTTCAATTGGCTGGTTTGTAAATATAAACATTTGTATGTCGAAATGCAATGCAGGGCAAAACCGCTGTTGCCTCAGGCCATCAATGACGAATGCCCACATTTCGGAGAGTGCATCCGCATTTTCGGCAAGTGCTTTAGAATGCATAGCCTCGTCAAATCCCAGATCAACAGACGTAAACTTGTGTCAGTTGGAGTTCAGTCTGTGTATTTTTTTGAGGCTTCATGTCATAAAGCACTCGCCAAAAGTGGGCATCTGTAAAAAAAAACAAAAAAAAAACGGGCAATGTAACGACGTTTTGCCACCTCTGTCTAAAACTCTACAGTAGTATACGAGTTTCTATCTCCCTGCAGTTCTGCACAATCTAAATAATATCCATGCACAAGGATGCATCAATTGAAACTTGTTATAATTACAGCGTCTCCTCAGCTGCTAATTTATTTGCAAACTTTTAGATTTTAACTGTAACTATTTTTTTTTTACATTGCAAAAGGAAAGCCAATCTAATCTAATCTAATGAATATTGTCTTGAGGAGAGACAGTGTGCCAATACATCACTTGCAGCCAATCAGAGCATTTGCTGAGCAAATACTCGTAGGCAACCTCCTTTAGGCCCCACGTGACCTAACCATGATCTCCTCGATAAGCGTTTTTGCAAATGATGCTTATAGTTAATAGAATTACACGTGTTCAAAATAAAATGTATGAAATATGGGACCTTAATATAAGCTCTCACTGCAGGGCAAACAGCGAATTGGAGTTTTTGTAGTCTTAACCGGCCCAAATCTTTTCCAGATGTTTAGAAGTGGATAAAATTCTTCCCCCAGAAGGCAAATATACATTGAGATTTGAAACGATAAACAACGACATGCCACGAGACTGCTTGAAGTTGGCTGTCCTCTTTAAACAGCAGCTCGCCTGCAGTGTGACATACAGTGCCTCTTTTGTTCTGCCACTCATTGCTTATGTTACTGTGGAGCACTAATGCACACAGATCGATCGCATACTTTCCATTTCAACACGTCCAGCTGATGTTCGGACACCGAGTTAGAATTGATCCTGTCCTGTCAACACAAAATGTGAGATTTCTTTTCTTTGCAAAATAAATGATCTAAAAAGAAAAGCCTTTTTTACTTTAGCATCATGGCCAGAACTCATTTGTAGACCGACATTGCCATCTCTCCGTTACATGTGGTAACATTGAGAAAAGGTAAGGTGGCAGTGGCAAATTCTGCAGATGTATTCTGCACATCTGTTCAAACAGATCCAATATTCAAGTACTTTCAACAGCTTTCCTTATCTAAGTTAAAACATCGTCCGAGAACAGATAACACAGAAACAACAAAACATGGGTTTAATAGATGAGTTATCAAACATCTACAATTGGCTCACCAAAGGTAGAGTAGAGGATGATGCAAACACAAACCAAAAGTCAGCAAATTGAACAATCTTCACTTCTAACAAGGTCAACTTTGCACAGAGTCCCAATTGACTATGAAAAGCAGAGGACAGGAACTGGTGGCTCTCGCTCAAGCAATCCATTGTATGACAGAATGCAAGCAATGTGACTTTGCATGGAATCCGGTTCGTGTGTTCGTGTGATATGTGTGCGTGTCCGCGTGTGTCTGTGTGTGTAGGTGGATTCTCTTTCTCAGAGCATAGTGCAAAGTATGAAAGCAGGCACAGCCGCATGTCAGTACAATTCATTCTATTTTTCATATCAAAACTGCTGTTTAAGCAGAGACATTTGATAAGAAATAATGACACATGGTAAAAATAGTCACCAATGGGTCCTGTTTCCTCATTATTCAGTACTTAAGGTTTTTGATGTTCATGGTGCTGATTTTGTGCAGCCAATGTCTATAGCAGTGCTTCTTAAACTGGGTTTGATCGATGAAAAAGCTGCTCTCGGTTTTCATTTTCTTCACCCTATCTTACCTATGTCAGTAAAAATCACAACTTATTTTTCAATAAAGAAGGATTCAGTGAATGTGCAGAGGAAACTGGTGGGGTTTAACACCTCCAACAAGGTTAAGAACCGTTAGTCCATAGACTTATGATAGTGTACGATTACTTTGGTTTTCTTATTTATTTGTCAGTGACCACCACGTGTGCAAAGCATTAAACTTGGGGGTAGAGATGCTCTTCACAGATTATAGCTTTATAGCTCAATTCCATCTGCAATCCCTGTGGTATAAAGCACCTTCGTGATTACAATTTTCACACCAAATCTTGTATAAATATCAAATGTACACTGACACATTTCATCCATCCATCCATCCATCCATCCATCCATTTTCTTAACTGCTTATTCCTCATAAGGCTCGTGGGGGTGCTGGAGCCTATCCCAGCTGGCTTCGGCCAGTAGGCGGAGTACACACTGAACTGGTTGCCAGCCAATTCAGGAACTGACATATAAAGAAAGAAAGAAAAAATCAGGAAAAAAACAGTTGTTAAAAAAAAGTCAATAATGATAAACGCATAGCTGTTATTGGCAACGTGCATATTGGTTTGCTGTAAACTGAAAACGAGTTTTATCCCTCCATGGCCTATGGTAAAAAGGCGTTGCATATGTCGGGGGAAGTTTCACCTCTGCGTGCTTCATCATACAATCACAAATCTATGGGCCTACTTATACGAGGATGCTTGTGGGTAACAACTCCAAGATATTCTATCAGAAGTGCCTTTTTAGATGGTGACAGTGTTTTGGGTTAGGGTAGGGATTTAAACAGTGCCTACGAAGGTGCCCATGTCAAGGATGCTATTAATGTTAGGAGAAGTTCAACCATAAAGTTTCTCTTTATTCCTCTAGTGCAGGTATTACTATTATTTTTTTGTTATTGATGACATTAGAACGAATGCAAATATTGCCAGATAAAAAAGATGATCTCTCCACAGTAATTTATAATATAAATAAAGTTTCAAAATAAAACGTTTGTTTTGTGAAATATACAACAAATTGACATCAATAATGCTGAGCTTGTTAATGAAGTCGATGATAAACGTACATGTCCGTGTATAACATCATTTCTTGAAATGACCATTGCCTGAAGTGCCAACATACAACAGAGAAATCAGCTGACAGTCAGTAAAGCTCTACAGTCACTTTAAATGCATGTTTATACAGTTGGGAAGTTACCTAACACCCACGTGACCCGGATAGACTGTTTCATAATGGTGTCAGTTGCATAAAGTAAAACTGGCATCATTTATGGAATTCAGAAATCAGAGCCATTATTATTATTATTATTATTATTATTATGTTATGTATTGTTATATTATGCAAGGGATTTGTCTTTTTGCAAAGCTCTCAGCCCAGACAATAAGAGTAGGTAGTACTAAGACCTTGATAAAACACCTTGTGTGGTAACAATGTAACAGTTCGTTTTGGTTCGATGAACCAAACAATCAGCTTGTGAAGAAAAGAGAGAAGCACTAATCTCATTACCTTCTCCCGTGGCCATGAGAGAATCTGTATTTCTCTGTTGCAATGTCTGGAGGGTGATGTCAAAAAACAAATACATGAATAAAGGAAAGCCTCAGTCGCACATCTCTCTAATTCATTTTTTCATGTAATTAAATCAGCGGAATGTTATAAAAACATGTAAACTCTGTTAGCGACTGAGCCATTTGCATTTTTAATCAAACCAGATTAATTCTAATAGGCGAGCTGGGCTAAGGCGATGACAGAGCAGGCCTATTGTGTGTCTGTCACACTCATTTAATTCTGTCATTATGTCCCATATCCTATTATGATAATTGGCTTTTTATTCTCAATCAACAACCCGCACAAGCTATTCAATTATAATCTCTGACTGATGCACTCTTCACCTTAAGCATGTACCAAGTTTGCCATCTTAAAATGCAAGAAGCAGAGACCACAGCGCAGTGCAGTGCAGTGGCCCATCCAACATACAAGTAAACGAGATAAGAGCCGATAAAAATTTGATAATGAACCGCAGCCGCCAAAGGGCCCAAAAACAATACGAGGTTACATTATCATATCAAAGTCATCATTTGTAATCACATTGGACTCTTTTTTTTTTTTTGCTTTCTTATTTTTACTCTGGCAGCAAACAGTCAAATATTAGTGCAATTGCCATTTAACCCACAAAAGAGAATAGGAAAATAAAGTGAGTGTTGACTTTTTGTTGCTGCAGTTTGCGGTTCAAATTGTTGGGTTTGTATTGACTGAAAAAGGTTTGGTAGCTTCTTATTCTCTGGGAATGTGTTGCTGACTGAAGTCGGAAAGTAATGACTGTACTTGCTGCCAAAACATTTGTTTTCATGAAACATAATTGCATTTTTAGTTTGGATGTACAAAGATCTTAAAGGGATACTTCACTTATTTAGCCCACTATAGCAATAAAAAGTTAATATTTTGTCTATAATTAATTTGATACTTTCATTATTTTTCACATACAATTAGTACCTTTAAAAACACATTTTGCAACTTGCTGTCGACTGAAAATGACATCACAGGGGCTCAGGTAACCAATCACAGATCACCTGTTTTCTAGGTTTGGTCATGTGACATTCACAAGCTGAGCTGTGATTGGTTACCTGAGCCCTTGTGATGTCATTTTCAGTTGACAGCAAGTTGCAAAATGTCTTTTTAAAATGTACTAATTGTACATGAAGAATAATGAAAATATCAAATTTATGATAGGCAAAATATTTATGTTTGACAGCCAAAAATGGCTAAATAAGTAAAGTATCCCTTTAAAGGGGAAGTCAATCTTAAACATTTCTTGACAATCGTATGTTACATGTGAACTCAACAGTCTAAACATAACATTCTGATTAATATTACATTCGTGGAATATGAGTTATGCAGCAAAATCCAGCCCTTTTTATCCATCTCAGCGGGTGGCCATTTTGTCACTTGTTGTTGACTAAAGATGACATCACAGTTGGCGAGGGCTCAGGCAACGACCAATCACAGCTCACCTGTTTTCTGAAGCTGTGCTGTGATTGGTTGTTATCTGAGACCTGAAGCACAGTGATGTCATTTTCACTCTACAGCATGTGACAAAATGGCCAATATTGATTAAAAAAAAAAAAAAAAATGCTGGATTTTGCTGTGTAGCCCCTTCAGACCTGCATTTTTTCAGCTGGGAAAAATGTATTAAAATTTTTATGATTTTGACTCTTTTCACACATAAGAACAACATGGAAATGTTTTTTGGGGGTTATCTCATGTTTTTAGTTGTTATAGTGGACGCCAGGATAATACGACTGTAATGGCTTTTAACATTAATATGGCTTTTAACAGGGCGGGTGTAGTGGTTAGCACGTCCGCCTCCCAGTATTGAGGACTCGGGTTTGAGTCCAGGCTCCGGTCTTCCTGGGTGTAGTTTGAATGTTCTCCCCGTGCCTGCCTTCTCTGGGTACTTCGGTCTCCTCCCACATTTCAGAGACATTTGTGGCAGGTTAATTGGCTGCTCCGAATTGTCCCTAGGTGTGCTTGTGTGTGTGGATGGTTGTTCGTCTCTGTGTGCCCTGCGATTAGCTGCCAATCAGTTCAGGGTATACCCCTCCTACTGCCCAAAGTCAGCTGAGATAGGCTCCAGCACCCCCTACAACCCTTGTGAGGAATAAGCGGTCAAGAAAATGGATGGATGGCTTTTAGCATGAACATCATGCAAATCAACTTGTGATTGTGATTGGTTATGTAAGATCGAATCATGAACCAGAAGTGTTGACATCATCCAAATTATGCGTTTTATTGGTTTAGACACCCGCCTACTGCCCGAAGCCAGCTGGGGTAGGCTCCAGCACCCCCGACCATTGTGAGAAGTAAGCGGTTGAAAAAATGGATGGATTGGTCGTGAATATGTCATGTCCACTGCAACCATCTCTGGGACTGAAGGGGTTAAATCATATTTAACTAACACATTATTTAAAAATAAAAAATACCATAATTAAGCTAGTGGGGGCGCATAGAATATGTTATTGTTAACATTTTTTTTGTGGGGTTGACTTCCCCTTTAAAATGTGAAATATATTAGTTAAAAAGTACAGTCTGAACTGAATCATGTTGCTAATTTAAAGTCCACCATGTGCCCATTAAATGCTAAAATTAGCCAAAAAATGTCCACTCGGTCAGCAACCACACATATATTGTTTGCATGTCCTGTACTTTGTTTCCTTGCAGTTAATTTATAAACGCGTAGGAGCCTGGACAGTGTGCATTTTTAACTGGTTGTTGTCCTACTGTATGCCTATTGTAAAGCCAAGACATCTACTTAATGATGAAATGGTGTTAAATGATTTATTTGTGGGGGTGAAATGGAGACGTCTCAGAGACATCTTGTGGTGATATTGATCATACTTAACTGAAGAATATCTCTAATCTTTTGCCTCTCGTTTGAAGGAATGACCACACCTCACATGATGCAATACAATCCTACACCATTGCAAAGTACAAACACAATCATAAAGATATTTATAAATTAATAGTCCTGACTAGGGGTGTTAAAAAAAATCGATTCGGCGATATATCGCGATACTACATCGCGCGATTCTCGAATCGATTAAAAAAAAAAAATTCTTTTTTTTTTTTTCTTTTTTTTTAAGAGCTCAGAATTGTTCATTCGGTAGTCTTACCGATTCAACGTCTTATCATCATTGCCTTTTTTGTGTGTGTGTGTGTGTGTGTGTGTGTGTGTGTGTGTGGGTGTGTGTGTGTGTGTGTGTGTGTGTGTGTGTGTGTGTGTGTGTGTGTGTGAATCGATTTTTAAACTTCCATTTTTAATGGAAAAATATTCACCAAAACGTCTGACTTCGGGTTAGGATTCACACCTTGAGCATGGAAGAATGTTATATGAACAGAACATTAAGCCTTAATATTTTATTTTAATGCTGTTCAAACATGAAACAGATTACAACCTCTATAAGACTGAAATTTCAGATAAATAAATAATACATTTTCATATAAATCTTACACTCTACAAGCTTACTGATTAGTATTTTCTAAATTTGAATGAAAAAAAATCGCAACAATCGACTTATAAATTCGTATCGGGATTAATCGGTATCGAATCGAATCGTGACCTGTGAATCGTGATACGAATCGAATCGTCAGGTACTAGGCAATTCACACCCCTAGTCCTGACATTAGTAATAACAGAGCATTAGGCAAACCTTTGATATAAAATATAGCTACTGGCTCTCATTAGACTGTGGAAGTGTATGCACTGCAGATGGCTCTCTAGAATATGGCAGTGTTTAGCATGACTGCTTCACAATCCAGAGATTCTGGGTTTGAATCTCTTCGAAGGCCATCATGGTGGAGTTTGGGCTCGACCTGTGCTTGTGTGGATTGTTCTACAAGTATGACAATTTTTCACCAACGCTGAATGACCTCTTCCTCAAATCATTTCAGAGTCACACTAATGAAACTTATTCGTTTTCTTATGTTTGCATTTGGACATTTGGCTCATTGCTACAATGTGAATATGATGATGTCAGCTACCTCTCTATTAGAAACTAGAGCAACCATAGTCAAATGTGCTCATTCAATAGCTCAGCATGTACTGTAAACGAAGTCAGGAAAGTGGTGGGGGGAATTCTGGTGTCGTTTCAATAGAGGCCACACTGATGTCGTTGACGGTCGGACATTTAATGTGTGTGCTTTCGAACAAGCTTCTCTTGTGACAAACGTATCTCTGCCTCACTGCTACTTTTGGTTAGAATTAGTGTGGAGCGCAGCTCGCACTGTGCATGGATTGAGTCGGACAAGTGCAGCTAGAACTATACTAATTTTCTCACTGTGGCCACCACTTTGCCTAAATCCATGTGCATTAGTGTCCTTAAGAGGAGACACTTTTACGAGAAGAGGTTTTTAGAGCGATTATTGCGCTCCCAAAGGACAGATGCTAAAAAGCAAAGTAGGTAAGGCCTCTCCAAACAGTTCAATGACGAGTGTTCTGCTTTATCAAACTGAGAAAGCCAAGTTCTTAACAAACACACTATTTCATACCCCTAAAGCAATATCACTTTTAATTCATTGCACAGTCAGACCCGATGAAAGGTATGCTGTACATTTTGCACATATCCTGCAGAGGGTGATATTCTTTCTTTCCAATATGTACTTGCTATTTAATATAGAGCAGTGGTTAATATACTAAATAAACATATAAGCATGCCATTTTCGTAATTATATATGAGTCCTGAGAAATCTACCTAGCAACAAGTGAAGACACAAAGATCAATCTCTCCATTTTCTATAATACCCTCGTTAGGGTTGCAGGTGAGCTGCAGCGTTTAAGCTCGCACATATAAACAAACATCCATACTCACATTCACACCTATGGACAATTTAGAGTATTCAATTTACAATGAATCGAACATACATGATTGTCTGGTATGTTGGAAGAAGCCGAAGTACCCGGAGAAAGCAAGAGAAGATGGGGAGAAGATGCAAACTCAACATAGCAGGGCCTGAGCAGAGATTTGGACCTCTCGGGACCTCTCAGCTCTTGTGAGGCAGACGTTCTAACCACTATAACAATGTGCTACTCACCGGCACTACACAAACATGATCAGAGGATGGCATACAAACTTTCCTCTTTTGTAATTACAATTTCCTTTCAGTTGTGATGCCTTATAATGAATTATGAATAATTTGTGCTGTGAGCGCAATTAAAAACGCTGCCATTGGAAGATAAATTTTAATTTAAAAAGGATGACGACATACCAGAGTATGCTCTAGCTTTCCTGGTGTGCCACTATTTACTTCCGATAAAGCAACACTGACTGTACAGAATTTACATATGACTCACTATTATTTCCATAAAGAGGACTTAATAATTTCCGTCTTGAGTACACAGGGTGGTGTTACTATGGGCACTGAGGCCTGCTCCTTTGTGGCTGGAGACAACAGCTGTCTTTACCTTTGGCAGGCAAACAGGCTCATTAAGGGCAGCCATGTTTGTTTTTGTGCCCGATACCTAGCCCTAAGCAAACACTGCCATATCTCGACTGTGCAGCCCTCACAGACTCAACATTTCCTTCCCTATTGTTGGTTGGGGGGGGGGCTGGCACGCTGAGCCCGCCATACGTTTTTTTTTTTTTTTTTTTTTTTTTTTCCCCTGTGGGGTCTGGCCAACCTGCCAGTGGCTCTCAAAGAATGCACGCTTAATTGAGATATTTAGTCGAGGTTGGAGCTGATGCAATGCTGAAATGTTGTTAGAGATGCTATGAATGTTACATGCATAATGTATGCCATTATAGCGCCTGATATTACATCTTGTCGTATATGACAAGAAAGGCCTCTTTGTTTGTCGTGCGGCAGACGTGATAAAGGCGTCATTATTTGGTGCGCTCACAGTGAAAATGTGCGCTGAAAGGTTCCATTCACATATTCTCTCTTCTCTCACCACTGTCTCGAGCTTGAGTGACAAGGCAGGTTGAATTCGGAACGCTTTGACAAAAATTCCATTTTAGAGGGAAAATGGCATTGGCTGTGATTCCATTACTGTAGATGGCAAACATGGGAACGCTTAAACCCAGAAGGCATTCCCATTCATTTATATACAGTGGAGGGGGGGCTGACTTTTTGGCTTTTCGATAATGTGCATAGAGCAGAACTTGAGGATTTTCATCTTGCAAATTCCAAGAGAAGTCTTGCAAACATGTACTCACTTATTTGATTTCATCTCCTTTCACCATTTGTCATGGCCAGAGTCACAATGCATTGTGAAATGAGTTCTTAATGTGGAGTAATGAGACTGTCATGGCAAGGCAGTCTCTGCTTGTTTGAGTTTGACTCATGTTGGAGATTCAATTAAATCAGCTGAAGTCAAGCTGGCCTGGGGCCAGATCGGTAATGGGTGACCTCATTCAAACAATGCTCTGACATATTGAAACAATAAGAGGAAGGGCCTTGAGCCAGTCGCAAAAGCAAACTGCACTCAGAAGCGATAAGGTAGAAAAATTACAGTGAAGTCACTAAAGTGTTTGAAAGATTCATACAGTCATTTGTCTTCAGGCAGATTTTTGTTTTATACTTTTGGTGCTTGTAAATCACTTTACTTGGTGTGTGTGTGCGTGTCATTAACATAAAAGATCTAAAGGAGGACTGAACCATGTAGTACTACTCAAATGTGATAAAAGCATAAACAGACCCAATCAAATCATCACAATTTTCACTACAGTGGAACTGAAAGTGCAGAACATTTGAAATAAGACTGGACCTACATAAAATAAATCGACCAACTGTTAATTTAGAAAAAAAAAAAAAAAAAAAAAGAATAAACCACTGTCTAAACGGTAATGACAACGCAATGCAAAGGTGATTTTCTCATTAAAAAAGAATGTTACTAAAGGAAACACATGTAAGCCTTTGATAACTTAAAAATAACTTCAAATAAGTGAGCCACATGGCCATGCTGGATGTACCAGGAGGCCACTACAGTTGTACAGCTTTGTATATTTGTATATTCCTGTTAATCCGTTAAGCTTTCAATGTCAAGTGTCCCTCTTCTTTTAACATCCCTTGCTGAGGCTGGTCCTCTTTTGAAGTAAAAAGTTCCTCAAAATTTCCACTGTATACAAACGTGCATAATGACCTTTGACTCGTTTAGCCTGGAAAAACAATTTTTTTAAATGTTCAACCTTAACACTGCCAAATAAAATTCAAACACAGCTGGTGCATCTCTTCTGTTCGAGGTTTACTTGTCTGTTTACAAGTCTAAGGCGATTTATTTGGATGTTGAAATGTCTGGACGCTAAATCAAGACACAAACACTCCCAAGGCTATGTAAACAGCCTTCGCAGTTCCAGCCTCCAACCACGCTTACCGTGCACTAACTTTGACGCCAAGGCCAAAAGCCTTTGGAAAGGATCCCCATTGTCACACAATTTGTAAGAGAGGCCATTCCTCCATTTAATCTTAACCCAAATCCACTGTCACTATACAGGCACCAATGAGGCGTTTGATGGCGCATTTATCATCCATCGTGTGTAAATTTACAGTTTGGAGAGGTGCAGGCATCCTCTGAGTGCTGTGTGGAATAAACAGAAACAAGTTTAAAACATCAATATGGAACATCTTGCTCTACTCACTCTTGTTTCCCTATCCACTGGGGCCAAATCAGTTACAGTAAACAGATAAAAGAGTGCACGCATTCACAGTAAGTGCATCTCATTAAGCTGCGTTCCCTCCGGCCCTAATTCCATTAGAAATTAAAACTAGAAACAATTAGTGGCAGATTGGTCTCAGCTCAGCGCACTACAGAGTGCTTCTCAAGGCTCCAAAATGACTTAATTACAGGCTCATCTGGAAAGTGTGCCATGGAACAGCATACGGCGACGATACGAAGAAATGAGGCGACCCAAACATGGGTCAAAGGTGAAAGAGGAAATGTTTGAAATGATGTTACCACCGTTCTGTACATGTTCAACCAAACAGTCCCTCCAAAAAAATATGTTTTTATATTATGGTCAAATCCGGCCACAATACCATATAAAACACAACATAAAACCCTACAACAGGGGTATCCATTACAGATGCAAGGGCCACTTTAAAATTCTTCAGCTTTAATTTATTAAAGACACTAAAATCAAGCAAGCAAGCATTTACATATTGTTTATTTTCAAGTTCATTTTATAAACTGCTACATGACAGCTTACTGTTAGAGGTTACAAGGCTGATGTTGGGGTGGTCAATGGCACGGTATTTCACTAGATTAGATACATTTCTGCACTGAACAGCGGCTGAATCCCATCTCGGCATTCAGAACCAAAATAAGAGCAAACCGTAGTAAGATGACCATTTCAGTGTTTCTGTTCTATTCATTCAGCAGCGGCACACCGTCGCTCCTAAATCCGTGCCGCCGCTCATTTGAGCCAGCAAAAAAAACCAAACAAACAAAAAAACTCCTTTACGCTGAGCCAAACAGCATTCCAGGCTCCAGGACCAATTACTTCTTTAACGTTTGCATTCGGGCCTCTTTTATATCACCACTAGCACCATCCCCCTGTTGACCACCGGATAAATGCTCGGCGGCATTCCGGGGTACGTGTACCAATTACTTCGTTAACGTCAGACCTCTTTCAAACCCTTCCCCTGTCAAGCGTCGCTATTGAAAAAAATCTTACCAGAAACACTGCTTTTTCATACAGTTTCTTAATAATATAATCAATCAATCAATAATATATTGTTTAATAAATCACACCTTGACACAAAGCATAAAGTAGAAGAAAATATTTTTGTTTGTAAATTGAATGATCTTTTTTTCACCACAGTGTTATATTTTTTGTCCCTAGTGTTAAAAACATGGATGCTGCCCACAGAAGCAGTTTTATCAGAACAACACTCACTTTTGATAGAAAGGATGGTTTTGTTCTACCAACAGCTGACTTTGGCAAAAATCAGAGGCCGCTTTTTATTAACTCTTTGACTTGCTGATCTGTTTGGAAGACAGAATGTTCATCCAGTCCCTCACTTTTTGACAAGAGTGCTGATAATATAATGAATGTCAAACTAACAAAAGGTCAAATAGTGAGTCTGAATTGAGAATAGAGCTCTGGGGCAGTATATGTATTACCGTGACACTTTGAAGGATGTGAATCTCATCCCTAATGGCAGGTTGGCATGCGATCTGTAGCCACATTGAATTAACACTGACACTTGAGTTTAAATAAAGTTTTAATGAATTTTAAATGAAATCAGCGTCTTCAAAAACTTGAGTCTTATCAGACTTGATGGTATGCAATCACTGACAAAAGGAGAGCAGGGTATGCCATCAAAAATAATCCTATAATAAACTTATCTATTCCTTTCAAGAAAGGGACATTTTAGGGGAATATTTGAACCAATTCTAGTTTATGTAACGACTGCCCGGTTTGCCCTTCAAGACAGACGCACAGAGAGTGATTTCATTGTTCTATGTTGCTGGTGTCACGTGACACCATGTCCTATTATATTGTGATGTTGTCATGGTAGGAGAGGAAATGAAATGCCTTGAAGCTATATGCGCCATGTGTGCGTGTGCACGTGTGCGTGCGTGCGTGTGTGTAGGGAGGGTCCTGTAGGGTTCAAAATTTACCACTCTAATTGGGCAACTTGGGATTATTATTTTTCTCTTAGCTTCCTCATGCAGCCATTGCACCTCGTGCACTGGTCCAAAAAGATGTGTGGATTTCAACTCGATGGGAGTTAATAGCAGAAAATGTTCCAGCACAATACTGCCTAGAACATTACAGTCAGATAGTTAATTAACAGAAATACGTGCTATTTACCCGTTCATGAAAATTGAGTTTCAAGTCATTTAAAGGAATGCACGAGTGCTTATCGCATATGCAAAGTATGATGTTAAAGTGCACAATTGTAATAGATTTGTGTGTAAGAATGTATAAAAAGTGAACCAATCAATGTTGATTATGCATGCTGCATTTCTACCCAGTTGTTTTCTTGCTTACTTCCAATAACAGCCATGCACCCACAAACAAAAAGCAATAATCCATCAGTAGCCATTTGTTTGTCAAAATCATGTCCCATACATTACCTCCACGGCATACATGTCGCCATTAAGTATAATAAGAATCAGTCAAGACATATCTACTGTATGTAGATTAGGTTTGGTATTTTCATTTCATTTTGATGTTATTTTTCCATCATCACACTTGAATGCCGCACGGGCAATAATTACCAGACAAATCTATGGACGAATACTTTGCATTTTAATACAATCATATGCAAATACCCTAAGTGCTCTTACAATATATGCCAGTCGGTTCCCTATACGACAGCAGTATAATATATATGACATGTCCTACCCACTCTGTGTTTGAAAGAATAATAATTTACGAGATCTCATCTAGTGGCTATAGCGGAATTGAGGAGGTTAATAAAGTTTAGTGTGCTTCAGTATGAACAGTGTGAGCGGATGTGATACGAATGTCATGAATAAAGCTGGTAATAGTGTAATGTAGTTTGCTGGTTTTCCAACCGAATGTAAGTGCACTGAAGCCATCAAACTTGACGTATATCACCTGGCGCAGTTTTACCTGACTGTCCCACTTTGAAACGCAGCCTACTGGTGTGTTTATTTTGTCAATTTTGATTACACAATCTTGTAAAATAATTTCTACATTTTGAAGCAGAGGCATAAAAGAAAATGTTGTTGTTAAAATCAATATATTCCATCCATCCATCCATCCATTTTCTGAACCGCTTGCTCCTCACAAGGGTCACGGGGGGTGCTGGAGCCTATCCCAGCTGGCTATGGGCACTAGGCAGGATACACCCTGAACTGGTTGCCAGCCAATCGCAGGGAATCAATATATTATCGAGCTAAAAAGAGATCAACATGATTTCAATCAGAATAAACAACAGCAATTAACAATATGTTTAATTATTTTTGTAGTTTGCTGTGGTCTAGTGCACTATATTTTGACCCCATCAATTCACTATTTAAGGTTAACTAATGCAGTAGAGCGCAGTGCAATTCTGCGCCACACCACTGCAAACTACAGCCACAAAACAAACTAAATCACTGACTGTATCATTGGGACAACAATAGATTTTTGTTTACTAATGATTTGTTAAATTGTGTGTCCCACTTGACTGTAACCATCAGTGATGCTGCTGATTTATTCTTAACTAGTTTGCAGACCAAAGGACAACAACATGACATCAGTTTTAGGAAGCTGACAACTCTTGTGCACTTAATATGGCAGGAATTATAAACAGGTGTATAGTGATATAGTAATTATTGATGGATTGAGTAATAGATTTTGCTCATTATTAATTTAGAAAATTTAGTCAAAAGGCAGAGGCGGGTAGTAACGAGTTACATTTACTTGAGTAACTTTTTGAAATGTACTACTAAGTGTAGTTTTACCAGTCCACACAATATTTATTACTTTTACTTGAGTAGATGTGTAAAGAAGAAACGCTACTCTTACTCCGCTATTTTGGGCTACACTAGAGTCGACTCGTTACCCATGATAGATTTACCATATTTTCACGTAAGCACTCTGCTTGTCTGTGTGGGAACATTTCCGCGGACACGTTGCTTATATCCAGGAAATGCGGCCCTGGTTGAAGACTGGCAGGCATGAGAACTCAAGGAGTCAACTGAAAGATGACATTGTGGTGCTTTCGCTTTAAGAAACTGCCACCTATGGGCGTGATAGACTGGGAGGCAGCGGCGAGCGAGTTATGCCATAATTTGAGCTAAAACGTTTCTGTTTGCACTGTTGTTAAAGCTCAAAAAGTTGGGTTTTTTTAAATTATTTTATGATTTGAAGATGCCAGCATTTGTACATAATTTTGTTTTTGTCTGTCAGATGACATCCATCCATCCATCCATCCATCCATCCATTTTCTTGACCGCTTATTCCTCACAAGGGTAGCGGAGGGTGCTGGCGCCTACCTCAGCTGGCTCTGGGCAGTACGCGGGGGACACCCTGGACTGGTCACCAGCCAATCGCAGGGCACACAGAGACGAACAACCATCCACACTCACACGCACACCTAGGGACAATTCGGAGCGCCCAATTAACCTGCCATGCATGTCTTTGGAATGTGGGAGGAGACCGGAGTACCCGGAGAAGACCCACGCGGGCACGGGGAGAGCATCCAAACTCCACCCAGGAAGCGCCGGAGCCTGGACCTGAACCGGAGTCCTGAGAACTGGGAGGCGGACGTGCTAACCACTCGACCACTCGCCCTTGTCAGATGACATTGTTTTTAAAAATATATCAGACTTCATGATCAAGCAGTTACTCAGTACTTAAGTATTTTTTTCATAAAATACTTTTTTACTTGTACTTGAGTGATTTTTTTATGACTACTTTTTACTTTTACTTGAGTAATATTATTTTGTAGTAACGCTACTCTTACTTGAGTACAATTTTTGGCTACTCTACCCACCTCTGTCAAAAGGTTATCCCGGATGGATATATTGATTATTCTTTTAATATGTGTTTGATGTGGCGAAAAGGATGGACATCATTTAAGGCTTGTAATAAAATTCAGCATTCAGCTCAAGTCTACATAAAGTCCAAGTCTATGTGTGCTCTGTAACAAGTGCCCATGTTTAGGTCATAGTAAACCTGGGGCACTTGCCAGCGGGTCTTAAGTCATTCATGTAACAAGTTCCACACAGCACAATGGTCTCCAATGTTGACTACCACGGACAGAATTCTGAGCAGGGAAACATATTGTAGGGTATACTCTCGCTGATGCGTAGCTACCTGACTTATGTTTGTTTACGTGCGTGCGCATGCTTTGTTGACAGGAAGCCGGCTCACCAGGAAGCATAAGGAGGAGCTTGTGCAAGTGACAGAACGAGTGAGGGGAAAGAAGGGAGGTGCAGGGAGAAAGGCGGAGAGAGGGGGGATTAGGGTGGAGTGCACTTTTTCAGCAGGCCAGGCAAATGACATGATCTCTAATTGCCCACAAAAGCACTGTGTAACCCGAACCACAGATTAGGCGGTATTATCGGGCTTAATAAAACATGACCATCTCTCAGTTTCACTTGCTTTTCACTGCTGTGCCACAAACATTGTTGCTGCTTATGACACAGACAGCACCTTCGTTTACAAGTATGCAGCTTCCTCCTTCTTCTTTAGCAAAACGCATTGGTATTCGTTGGATGGAAACACTAAAATTAAGTGTGTTACTTGGCTTAACTTGACTAAAAATAACAGTTCCTGAAAACAAAATTCCCTGAAACTTTATTGGATTTTTTTTTACGGAGGAAGGAGATCCAGGTCAAACATTGTAAAAGTGTTTCAGCATAGATACAAAATCAAAATATCTGAACAGTTATTCTCTGTCCTCAACTCAATGGCTCAGTTCTGTCATTTGACCAAAAAGGATGATGTTGTAACTCTTACTATCTGTTGTGCATCAATGTGGGTCCAGCTGATTCTTTTTCCTGGTCAAATGAAACCACGTTGCTAGGCAAATTTCATAGGGCACAATAATATGAGCTCCATAGGAAATAGAACAAATGTGCTGTTGGCCGGCCATTCCCACTAGGCTGCATGTTTCCAATCTATAATTGAAGTATTAGCATTAGCATTAGCACAAGCACAACTCTGATTACATTGCATTTGCAGAGCTGGTTCATTTTACAAACTGCACTCAGAAACAGAGTCACTTTTATTTTCTGCTACGTACACAATACATTGCATTGATACCATTGTGGTGTGGGTTACAATTGCACACATCCCATACACAAGCATACGTGCAACACACGCACACAGTCAAACAGAATGCTACATACCAAGACATACAGAATGCTTTCTTGTTTCTCGCGGGTTGTGCCAGTCAGTGCTGCTTTAGGCAAGAGTTTTTTTTTTTTTTAACTGTCTGCTATGTTATTAACAAAACTATAAAAAGATCAGCTCAAGTTACCCTTTCCTGTCTGTTAAGAACCCTCGCAATGAGATGTTAGGCTGCTAAAGCTTGAAAAGACCTAAAACAGTCCCTGAAAGCATGTCTACATTAACCTTATGTCATTATTTGCAAAATGCTACTTTTCATTCTTCAGTTTCTTCACTTATCTCATCTGCATTGCTCACGGCCATGTGAAAGTGAATAGTTTAACAACACCAAAAAAAGGGCCTTTTTTCTTACTTTACTGTGATATTCTCCACCCTCTGACCTCTGTGCTTCTTTTTCAGCAACCTCAGTCAAGATCCTTTCTCTTTCCATAATTGTGCTCTTAAGCCAACTCCCATGCTTTAAACCAAATATAATAACAGTGCAAAGAGCTGACGCCACGGTATTACAACTTCCATGTAGCAGACTTTCTCAAACACTTCTCCGGCCCTTGTAAACAATCATGGAGCGCATCATTATCTCTCCAAAAAGAGCCACAGTTGGATTCCCTCAGTTGTTCTGTGGGCTCCCGCGGCCTCTGCTACAATTTCAGCCTTGCCCAGGCAATTATATCAGCCTGCTAAATATGTCAGACAGACACAATGAAGAAGTATTCTTGACAGATGACATGGACTTGGCCACCCTTTCAGCAGACTTCGACTTCCATGTGCGCGCTATCCCTTCAACCTGCAGTGCAAACACTGGGGCCGATTATATTTGTAAGAGATATTCCATTAAAACAAGAGAGTAAAAGAGCCTTACAACCTTGGCAAGGAGCTTATAGCAGGGCCCACAGTGTTTGCACAGGACATACCTCAAGAAGCTGAGACAACCGAGAATGTTTGTCCAGATCCCTGCCTCTTCCATTCATATGCATACATGCCCAACATTTGTGCGGTATAGAAACGAATGGCGACCTTCATGCTGAAGGTTCTTCTCATCCAATACAACAATTTTGGTATGCATATTCTATTATGACTAAAAACAATGTAAAGCAAGGAACGAACCATGTTTGGTAACTTGGATACCATGGTCCTCAATATAAGGCCATGTCAATAATGGAAGATTAAAAACTGTACATAATGCAATAATTTGTATAACTACACTGACAGGGTAAACATTTAGAAATAGTTACCACAGTAAAACAATTTATGATGTACTACAATACTAAAAAGAACTGCTCAGAAAAACTTACTGCAGTGAGAAGTCTTGGGATGTAGGCTACTAAAATATATATATATATATATATATATATATATATATATATATATATATATATATATATATATATATATATATATATATATATATATATATATACATTTTATTTCCATATATTTTCCTGTCATATGTATGTGAATTCTAAAAAAGAAAATCTCAAGCTTTAACACTGTCACACATGGTTATGTCAGACTCTGTGCAGCCATTAACGAGCATAATCAACATTTAACTAAACACCCAAGGGACTATTCTGCAGCAGGTGCTGGCACCATTTCTTCTTTCTTCTTCAGCTGTAGGAATAAGGATGCCATTGCACAGCCCCATGGGAAGGCCCTGGCAGACTCATGTAAGCACAGCAGGCGGAGAGACGCGCCTGGGCTTCATTATGGCTAAAAGGGGATGCACTTGTACCCACCAATCAGCAACCATGACACGACAAGACATATTTGCAACGTCACAAATTATTCTTTTACAACGATAACAAGACTACATTTTGATTGAGACCCTCTAAAAACTACAAAAAAAATTGAGGATGACCTTTCAGACCATGGATGAAATAAGTGAAATAGCAACCAAATATTATTGCATTACTTATTTACATTATAAAGAGTCATCTATATACTACTAAAATACATGCATGTGAGATGTAGGTATTTTTGTCCATTTGGGGTCAACATTCTCAGTACAGTTCTTGTACTTGTACAAGATTATATTGTGCACACTAGTCCAATTAGACATGTCTGAATGGATACGTGGTGAGCTCCTTGTATTTGACGCGTATCTCCAGTGTTAGCCAGCACCAACCTTCAGCATCGGGCAAGTAAAACACTGGTACCAATGAGCCCGCTAAGTAGTCCTATAATGGTTGGTCAACTCTTATGTATCAAAGAGATATTGTGAGTTTGTTCATTTATATATTTATTTTTACCAGATAATTTGAAAGGTATTTTTCCTCTGGATTGTTGTGTTGCATCTAATTTGATCTTTAATCAATTGAATTGTTTTTAATTTATTTGCTTTGTTTTCTCATTTTAAAGGGGCACGAAGTAGGATTCAGAGTTTTTGCACATTTGCGACCCCTCTGGCGAAACGTGGAATGGACCCCAGCGACGTGCACACGGCCAGGAGCGTGCGCGACTTTTCGGGCACAAGCAAAGCTCCTAGTTAATTGAACAAACGTAAACACGGAGCACAATGCCTTTTTCATAGGCTTAATAATGTCTAGAGGTAAGAAACATATTCATCTTCAAGTTACTTTGTATGTGAAAGTCATTTTGAGTGACAAAAGATTCCGTCCAAACGTAAATAGTGCATTCCCGTGAATCCGATGACATTGAGGATAGCAGTGCGTTGCTAATATCATATATGCCCAAGTGCGGAGACATTAGTTAGCGACCGTGTGGCAGTTTTATTCTGCACTGCTAATCATAAATAGACCCTATCGTATTTTCGTTACGAAGTCTTACCTTTTTAGCAAAAAGTCAGCAAGCTGTGGGTCCCGTTTCATCCCCAGGATAGCTCTTAGCTCTCTCCACCTGACGAACGCTGCTCCTGTATTTATCCGCGTCCTCCCGTGACGCTGGTCTGAAAGTTTTTTACTTCTCTTTGTCTTCCGTGGAGTCTCCATAAGGGATTGAGACGTATCGGGTGCATGTCTCTTTAAATCCAGTTTGAATTAGCTGTCCTGTCCGTGAAGTTGCGTGAACAATCGCGAGAGCTAACGGGGACAATAGCGTGCAGGCGCATGTCATGCTCAGAGCCACAGTTAAAGATTCCGGCCCGAACGCTCCAACATTTTTTCCTTTTCCAGAAAAATAGGGGCAACAGTCATTGTGCCACAGTCGTATGGAGGACCAAAACTGCCAAAATTCGAAATAAATAAATGACTAAATAAATAAATAAATGACAAAAAGTGAAAATAAAAATGAATATAAAAAAATATAATTCCAAAATTATATTTAAAAAAATAAATATAAATGGAAATAAATCAGTTTTTATTTTAACTTTTTGTCATTTATTTATTTATTTAGTCACTATTTATCTATTTATTTAGTCATTTATTTATGTAGTCATTTATTTCATTATTTATTTATTTATTTATTTATTTATTTATTTATTTAGAATTTTGGGCCGTACAGCCAAGTGGAGATGTTATTTAAATGAGGGGGCGGTCCTAAGCGTGTCTTGGGTTGAATTCCACCGTTGCAAACTGCCGAGCTGCTCACTCGGCCAATGACAGGCAGTTTACAACGGCGGAGTCCAACCCAAAACACGCTTAGGACCGCCCCCTCATTTGAATAACATTTCGACTTGGGCTGTACGGCCCAAAACTGCCAAAATTCAAAATAAATAAATAAATAAATAAATAAATGACGAAATAAATGACAAACTAAATAGATAAATAAATTACTAAATAAATAAATTACTAAATAATTAAATAAATGTCTAAATAAATAAATAAATGTCTAAATAAATAAATAAATGACGAAATATAAACGGATTTATTTCCATTCATATTTATTTTTTTTAGATATAATTTTGGAATTATATTTTTTATATTCATTTTCATTTTCACTTTTAGACATTTATTTATTTATTTCGTCATTTATTTATTTCAAATTTTGGCAGTTTTGGTCCTCCATACAGTCGTGCCTCGTGTCCATAATACAATTCTTAAAACATGTGCGTGTGAAAAATATCGTTATTATAACACTCAAATTTGAGTCTAATCTTGCCTCGTGCACCTTTAAATAGGTGAAAATATCAATAATTATCCATTTTGACTGATGTGAAATGCTCATATCATGATACACTTTTCAGTCATATCGCCCAGCCCTATTTGTATTTAATAATCCTTTTCTGACAAATTAAGTAAAATTGGATCATCTCCTGTGGCACCCCGGATGATCACTCACAGCACACTAATGTGCCACGGCAGAATGGATGGAAATCACTAAGTATGTGACATTACAAGGTTAGCAGTAGTAAAATAAAGTCACCAAGGTGAAACATTAATCGAAGAAAGAAGTACAGGCTGTGTGACTATGTCAGAGTCAATTCCGGTTTTATTGAAATGGTTTCGATAATATTTCATTTGGTCCGAGTCCCCTATTTAAATAAAAATAAAAAAAATAAAAAACTGTGTGTCAAAGTATGGGGAATATAATGTAGTGTCTGTTTGTGCTTGCCCCCCAAACACTCACTGTGTCACCAACTTTTCCACAGTGGTATGCACAGCCTTCCTCTGCACAGGGCTATGAAAGCAATTGTGATTGTGATTCCGGAGTCAGCAAAACGCTTGAATGGCCCTGACTTAGCATGACACGCACACAAACACACACAGATGCACACGCACGCACGCAGACACTGTCCACATACCGGGCCACAGATTATTTCAACCCATTTGACTCTCACTCACCCTTTGATTCTCACTCTCCGCCTCACTGTCACATGCCACAGAATTTGTCATTAGCTAAAAGCGACAACAGTGTACACGCAACGTGAATATGCAACAGCCTGCCTGAGTGACGGCTGCTACCGGTTCATTTCTTGCCCCTGCCGAGCAGGTTATGTTTTAACTGCAGTTTGTAGGGTTGATTCATTGCGAGCAGGATTACATCAAAAGTGCTCAAGCAATTCCCACACATCTTTGTGGAGTGTTAAGGCACAGGCCAAGGAAAAGATGCTGCAGATTCAAAAAAAGGTCTTTTTCCCTTCTACATTTATGATGTATTTGAACCTCTCTGTAAAACAATATTTTAATTGTTGTTTCTTAGTTGCCTTGTTTGAGTTTGCCAAATTTTTAAAAATCTAAACTACAAAAGTTTTCGGTGCTAACACTGGATCGTTAGGCTTTGGTGGAGGTCTCCACTCGACTGAGAAATATTCCAGTTTCAAGGGTCTAAATGACAAAACTGGGGTAGGTTACTACAATGTACAAATATAAGATTGGTACATCTGAAGGTGGCAAATTCGGGACTGACCCTAATTTGGATAGTTTGGTCCCAATGAGCATCTTTCTTGTTTCAAATTTTAGCCATGTAGTTACTTTTTCACATTTGTCCAACACGAATAATGAAAACATCCACCCATTTTTTTAACCGCTTATTCCTCACAAGAGATGCGGGGGTGCTGCAGCCCATCCCAGCCGGCTTCGGGCAGTAGGCAGGGGTACACCCTGAACTGGTTGCCAGCCAATCGCAGGGCACACAGACAAACAACCACTCACACTCACAAGCACACCTAGGGACAATTCAGAGCGCCCAGTTAACTTGCCACGCATGTCTTTGGAATGTGGGAGGAGACCGGAATACCCGGAGAAGACCCACGCAGGCACGGGGAGAACATGCAAACTCCACCCAGGAAGGCTAAAGCCTGGAACAATGAAAACAGTACATTGCAATTGTGTCACAGCTTTGTCGATAAGTGACGCCTAAACAAATAAAGAACCTATTCAATTGAGCTGTGGATCTTAACTGTGGTGCATGAATTGACATCATGAATGGAACAGTCCAACCCAAAGAATGGCATTAGTATGCAGGGTTTCCCCCAGCACTTTTTTTTTTAAATACAAAAACTTGGTAGGTTGCCGTTGGGGTACCATCATCCATGTGGCTCCCCCGTTATGCACCAGAACTAACTAGCAAAATGGTGGACAACGACAACGATGGACAAAAACAGTTCCTGTTTGTCCCTGGTGAAAGTTTGAACCTGATTGACATTCTAGTTCTATGCACTACAGAGACACAAAGTTGACTTGTACACCGTACCAAATGATCCCATCTATTCACTTGATGCATTATGAGCCTGGATGGAAACAGTTTGAATATGTAAAGTGAAACTAACCTTTGCACCACTGCACACACAGACACACACGTATGCACATGCATACAAGGCAGTAAGGTAATAAAAAAAAAAAAAACAGGAGCGCGATAAGGCATTCAAATGGAGCGCATCATTCCCCAGCTTATCAGAGGCAGCGAGGACCACCAGGCAACAAAGCTTCAGCTCTTCAGTCATGGCCTATCGAGGCAGATATCAGTTGTTGGGAGGATATATGAGCTGGGTGGGGCCTGAGTGTATAAACACTGGGCCCACTCTCTCTGCACTCTTGTACTGTAGGCAATGCCTGACTGGAGCGGCTGTAGCAGTCACCACTGTTTGATTAAGGTATTCAAATAAAGCAGCTGACAAGGTGTTCCCTTCTCCCAGAGCAAACGGAGGGAGCCTGACAAACAAATAGCCTCTGCACAGCTGCAATTGTACAAGTGGGGGGAAATGTATCTGGTCCTTCTAAAACTGCCTTTTTGTGCATCGCATGAGTAATACATGTAAGCATGCCGCCCGTGAGGCAGCAGACAGCATTAACAAATGACACAGTTTCATATTATCCCTGCTCAAAGCTGCTGTGGAGCTATTATTCTGTATAAATTCTCCCAGGCGCTGCGAGAGCGCCACGGAGATAAAAGACGTGAACGCATAGTGAAAATGAAGTGGGCACTGAAAAGTAGTGAAGTAGAAATCTTCAGGGTTATTTATGGATCTTTCTGAATCATCTCATCCTGCACTTGAAGTATCCCCCACAGTTCATTTTATGCTGCTTTTTCTTCGCGCCCAATTGCCAAGCATCATAAACACAATGTTGTCAATGTTCTTACCTAGTGGGGTTATGGACAAAAACAAAATTAGTTAAATGATTTACACATCAATTCGCAGATGGGTGTGGCATAGCAAGCCATTATATTTTGTTGCAAGTCCAGATATATGTAGGTCCAGTTTGAGTGAGAATCTATTGCAAGAATCTTAGTGACAACAATGAAGTCACAAATTGGTGCTGATCCAAACTCAAACTGCTCGGCTTTGGAAGTCTGTGTTCCCCTGTTGCATCATTCGACTAATCATCCACATTGGAGCTAATAAACAAACGGTTGATTTAAGAAACCCTGAGGCCATAAAACGTGCTCAGTACTCTTTGTTGTACTTTCTGACTGATCAACACTGTAACGGATACGCTTTCACTGAATGAGGCGGGCGGGCGGGGAGGATAAAATTTTTTTTTTTAAAAAGTGGCAACGGCAAACTAACAGCATGCATGCGAATGATTATGAATGAAAGCAGCTGCGTCGCCAAAATGAGCAGTGGGACGGTGTCTGAAAGCATGGCGGCGGCACACGTGTTCGCTGTCACATAAACTTGCTAATTACTCAAAGTGGGCTTGCGGTCGCATCCGCGCAGCATCGCCCGGCACACTGCAGGTTGGCAAATAAACACACTGTAAAGCTGAAATGCAAGCACATGCTTAGGTTATACCAATTAAGCTTGCTCTCTGTGCACATGCATATGTGTGTGTGACAGATAGAGACTCAATGCTAAATCTCAGCATGCTCACCCCATTGTCTTACATTAAACATTTTTGCTCAAATGGCTTTAATTGTCTATCAAGAGTATCGCAAATAATCTTAAAAAGACCATGAAATTGCAGTAATAGGGAAAGCGGAGACGATAGAAATGCAATTTCTGGCTCCATAGTGGACAAGAAAGCGTAGAATCAAGATGTCAGGCATGATGTTTTGATCTACAACATTTTAAACAAAAAGAATAACAGTCGTCTTTTAATGAGTGACAACCTTGAGCTTCGTTGTGTTAAGAAGACAAGAAAGGCATTGATTGCTATCGTAGTTTACATGTATTATGACACCTGCACTTGCGGCCTTACTCTGGTATTTCAGTCATTCTGTCCGAGTAGTGTCACCACATCCGCAGGCTTTGGCTCCAGGATTATGCACTAAGCATATTCTTGGGATGATCCTAATTCATTTCACTTAGAAGCCTGCAGAAGTGTGGGCTGAGTGGAAAAGTAGTTTTTGAGTCACAGGTGTAAATATGTGATTGATATGAACTGATCTTCACCGACACCTCTCTCTTGTTTCAACTAATTACTGGAATGTTCCGTTCGGTTACACTTTCCGTTGCCCACACAGTCAGTCACACATTTCCTAACAGTGTCATGTATCATTCACTTCACTGTAAAAAGGGGAACATCGTCTTTAGGAAAGAAAGTTCATCAGTGATCAGCATGCATGACTGACTGGGTGAGTGGCAACATTTGAAACATGAAATCTTCGGTAAAAACTCACGAGACACTTGTATAGTTGAATGTGATTTTGCCTTTGAAAAGAAAACAATGATCGGTTTTACATACTGTATCATATGGTTGTAGTTTGTAGTTGTGCGTATTGAAAGCTATTTCTAACATTTTGTGATGTAGTGGAATGACACTGTCAATCAAAGCATCATTTTCGAGGCAGCAATGGGGTTCATTAAGAAAGTGTACCTAATGGAGTGGCCAGGGAGACTCGAAAGTAGTTGGCCGTGTTTTGTTGCACTATGCTGAACTTGTAGTCATACAGTGGTACTCCAACCATGTTCCAACATGACAGCCAGTCCCCTTCTCAGTGGGTTTTAGATTAAAATGTGTACTGTCAAATGCCAAGTGCGCACTTCGTGCCAGTCACAGTATGTGGTACGTATCGCGTTACAAAGCAATTAAGAGTGCATTATTACTAGCAAAGACCCATTCTATCGTCTTAAATCCTGGTGGTTAAGCGTGCAAGCAAGCTATAAAGAATCAAGGATCCCACTATGGATTCTTTACAGCCTCTCTGTCACGCCGGGGTGGGACAATAAATTGCACATTTGCGCGTAACATCACCGTGGAAATGTCATATCAGAAAGACAAAATACTGCAAAAGTTAGTTACACTAAACGTGTATTTATAATGCCAGGTTGAAAAAAAAAAACAAGGTTTGTGGTAAAACAAACAAACTATGGCGAAGACAGTAAAGCGCGCGTATAACAATTAAAAAAAACAAAAAAAAAACGTCGCAGGTTGTCAAGACGTTGGCGTGTATAAACACAAACACACATTCACACAACGTGTTAATCACTTATTGCAATTCTTTTACCTTGTTGGAGTGGTAATAGTCCAGCGAGCTCAAGCAACTTGGATCAGCGGGTAGGGAGCATGAACCCACATTGGCCGGGGGAGCAGGGTAAAATCTCACGTCCATCTCAGGTTGAGCGAGCCTGAACGCATCAAATCACTTCCAGCTTGGATTCGAACTCACTGTTGTCTCGGCGAAAAAAACTCTCACACACACGCCAAAGCAAGAAGAGAAAAAAGACAAAACGGCGAATTTAAGTAGTTCTCGGTGCACTTTTCCCCCTGTTCAGTGCCGGGCTGGTGCGCAGTGGTCCTCAGCGTGACAAATAGTCCCTCACTCCAAACACAAATGTCATGGATGCACACGTGCTGCCACAACTACTGTATATCCGGGTATTCCACAGCAAAACAAACCTCCCAAGTTAACAATTTCTTTTTTCGCTCTCTTTTTTTGTTTTGTTTTGTTGTTGTTTTTCACTCCACCGTCAAACGTCAGCCTCCTCTGTGCGCTCTCACACTGGCTTTGTTATGGACGTGCAAATATTCTCGCACTGGTTCCAGTACACAGAAGTGGTCGGACTTCCCTCTGCCATGCGACCTCTGCCGATAATACACGGGAAAGAGGAAAGAGAAAGAAAGGGAGGGGGAGGGGAGGAGAGATTGGTTGGCTGCCTTGGCAACCGTGTGCTCCTTTCTGCAACTGCGCACTCCCGATTAGGAACAAATGTAGCGTACAACGTGCGCGCACGCGTGTGTGTACGTGTGCTGCTTCTATACTGGTTTTCCATAAAGACTCCCATACGGGTTATTGTGCCAAGGCAGAGTGCAGGGGGATGCACTCGCTCACTGAGTTCATGTGCACTAAGTTTCAACACATTTTGTGTTTGTACGTGTAAAGGAAGTTACTGTATTTGCATGGCCTTTTAAAAGTAAAATTCACCTGCTGCACCCTGTAAACACATTTCCAGCTTCATTCGATTTTTTTGGTTGACGCTATTTACAATGCAACCAACGAAATTCATTCTAAGGCCACCATAGGAAAAAAAGAAAACATGAACCATTCATCATCCAATTCCAAATTGTGCAGCAACTTCTGAAGCATTGAGTGGTCGAGGCAACATTCATTTACTGTATCATCATTATAGTCAATTATTTTTCAAGATGTTGCGAAATTTATTTGAACATATTCGGTCTCCCTCTACTTTTAAGTATAAACCTACATATACAGTAACATTGCATCCTAGTCCCTATAACATCATAAGTCATTTTTACTTCATGATTTATTTTCATCATTACATTTAATCATAAATTTAATAACCCATCCATCACTGAATGCATTTGAATGGCCATTCAAAATATAGTTTTATCTAGGACACTCATTGAAATACTTGATGAGGAATTACATTTCAAGACATTTTAACTTTTGTGGCATTTTCATGTATTATTCTCATTAGAGTCCAGTATTATCACAGTATATTTCACTGAGTTGCATGCATTTTCCTAACTGCTTGTCCCAAACAAGGTCACAAGTGTGCCTAGCCCAGATGACATTGAAATAGAGATATTTTGTCATATTCCATTAAAACATTAGTTTATTAAATTGCCACATTTTTGTTAATTTTGTTCATTCTACCTCTCCAAATATGGTGACTTGCCTGATGTGCGGTTGAAGCAAAGTGTATGCATTTCATTGCAAACTACAGCACATATACCTGTAAAAAGTTAAATGGATGAAGTGTTTCAATATCGCAAATACAATCGTGCACCAATGCACAATGTGACGGTGTAAATACTCAAACAATGAGTGATCCCAGCAGCCAGCGGAATTATGTTCAAGAGTTTAATCTTGTATCGCCATCCGGTTGCCAATGCGTGGTGAGAGAAGCCGAAGCTGGGAGAGCTGCCTCTGACAGCTCTCGGAATGTGATGGATAGCGTACCCTTGCCCTGTGATGTGCATGCACATTTGATGTTGAAATGGCCTATCCACGGCACCATTGTCTTTCAATCATGTCAAGGCAAAGTACAGAACAGAGCACATTTTCTGTTGCCCGACGTTATTACTGTGCTACAGGCTGCAGCACAATCCTCACACCCGCGCCTGCACGCAAATGTCTTACTCTCATGACTCTGCTCACTTTCATTTAGCCTGTTTCTGAGATGCATGATTGTAATCATATCAAATGGTTATAAATTATAATGGAACATCTAAGGTCAAACTCAATCTGTTGCGGGATGTGGATTTGTTTTGATTCCAAAACACTTTCCTCCAAAGCCATCCCAAGGTCAAATTATCGCCAACTTAAAACCTTTATGAACTGGATGGACAATTTTTAACGGACATTTGAACATTGTAACAGTCATAGTGTCACAATAAGTTCACCATTGTTAAAAGTAAATGAGATATTAAATCAAAATTAAATGAGTTCCCAGTTTAAAAACTGCTATGTGCTGCTATGTGATTATGAAAGCATGTTGATAGAGTAAATGGAGCGTTTTCAGCTATACAACAGAAAAGCAGAGCTAGCATTAGCACTGTAAACAAGTCAAAGTGAGCCATGGCTGCTAAGTCTGCATGACTTATTAACAGTGTTACTCTAATACTAAATGTGATCGGTTTGAGGTTGTTGGTTTTGTATGAATGTAAAACCAATTAAAAATGAAAACTGTGAAACAGAAATGTTGCTAATTCTGTATCTCTTCTGAATCCACCCAGATGCTTGAGGTTGCTTCGCTCAGCTTATTTGATAGTCTTATGCCTAGTTATTAGCACTTTCCTTATTTTCCACAGGTAAATATTCTAAAATAATTTCAGCAAAGCTCCCAAAGCCCAAGCTCGAAGGTGAGCGTGATGCTGCTGGGGTGTGCCGGTGACCGGTTATGCGTGTGCCAGAGTGCACAACAAATGCCGTCACGCCACTTCATCAGTTACATGACTTCTTTCTCTGATAGGTTGTTTATATATATATATATATATATATATATATATATATATATATATATATATAGAGAGAGAGAGAGAGAGAGAGAGAGAGAGAGAGAGAGAGAGAGAGAGAGAGAGAGAGAGAGAGAGAGAGAGAGAGAGAGAGAGAGAGAGAGAGAGAGAGAGAGACCGAGGCATGCAAAGTATGTTTATAAGGAACTGCAATCATACCTCCACGGGCGCGGGTGACGTAAAGTTGGCCAGTGAGAGCACAAATCTGTGAAGTGATCATTCAGAAACTTCCTTCCAACCCTAATTGTTTTTGTTCGTGTGCCTGCAAGGCAACAAGTGACTATATGATGCAATTACCTTACCTGTGTGTATTGTTTTAAGAATGACTCTGGTTGTAATGTATTGTCTGTACTGTGATTAACAATCTTGTAAACAGGGGTTCATTCGGTGGACCTGAAAGTTAATAAAAGAGTGTATAAAAGGGGTAGGGGTACATTTGTGTCACTCTTTCTTTCTTTCTTTCTTTCTTTCTTTCTTAACTAAAGCAATGATAACACGTGTCCACTGCTGTCTCTTGCTTGTCATCACACAGCATGCTCCCCTCTTATGTTAGAAGGCAACCTTTTTTGTTCTGCAGAGCGGGCGTTGACTTGCGGGCACAGTCAGTCCTTCCTCAAATCCACCACACCCACCCCAGTTTCTGGCCCAGCACACTGAGGGTTAAACACATGGCTCGGTGCCATGGCTTCATGGGAATGGAATGTGGAGTGCTGTGTGTGCGCGGCTTCTTTCCCAGCATCCTTCACTGCCCTGGCGCATGCTAATGATCAGTATTATTGAAGCACAATTGATGGGCTAGCAAGCAAACAAGAGAAACTAATTACTACTAAGGCTTTATTGTCCTTTAATTACTCCAGCTCTGTGGCAATTAGCGCTGCACAAAGGCGCAGGCCTACTTTAATCTCAAGTAAAATGCGATGCAGATGCAAACATTTGGAGGATGAAAGGTAGATAAGATCATTTGGATTTTGGTCCGTTTTGCAGAAATGGTGGCTGACTTGGGTAAACCAGAGAGAACAAAAGGACTGCTGAGGACCGAGTTCATTTTGACCCAGAATCATCTCAACAATAAACAATACATGCCTAAAAACATTACTAAAGAGCAGTGCGTCAAACCTGCAAATGTAGCCGCGAGGGGGCACAAGCCAGTGTCTTCTTGTGCCGGTCCCAAGCCCGGATAAATACAGAGGGTTGTGTCAGGAAGGGCATCCGACGTAAAACTTTGGCCAAAACAAACATGCGAATCAAATATATGACTTCGATACCGGATCGGTCGGGGCCCGGGTTAACAACGACCGCCATCGGTGCTGTTGACCTACAGGGTGCCGGTGGAAATTGGACTACTGTTGGTCGAAGAAGGAGAGGAGGAAGGTGTGTTCGTAGGAAGAAAGAGAAGAGGAACACCACTAGTCTAGGACTTAGAGTAGGGACTTTGAATGTTGGGAGTATGACAGGAAAAGGTAGAGAGCTGGTTGACATGATGCAGAGGAGGAAGGTGGACATACTGTGTGTTCAGGAGACCAGGTGGAAAGGGAGCAAAGCTAGAAGTTTAGGAGCTGGTTTAAAATTGTTTTATCATGGGTTAAATAGGAAGAGAAATGGAGTAGGAATTATCGTGAAGGAGGAGTTTGTTAAGAACGTCCTGGAGGTCAAAAGAGTGTCAGATAGGGTCATGAGCCTGAAGTTAGGAATCGAAGGTGTGATGATCAACGTTGTTAGTGGGTATGCACCACAGGTAGGATGTGAGCTGGAGGAGAAGGAGAACTTTTGGTTGGAACTTGATGAAATGATGCAGAGCATCCCTAGAAGTGAGAGAGTTGTCATTGGTGCAGACTACAATGGACATGTTGGTGCAGGGAACAGAGGAGATGAGGAGGTGATGGGCAGGTTTGGTATCCAGGAGAGGAACGCAGAAGGACAGCTGGTGGTTGATTTTGCAAAAAGGATAGAAATGGCTGTTGTGAATACTTTCTTCCAGAAGAGGCAGGAACATAGGGTGACCTACAAGAGTGGAGGTAGAAGTACACAGGTAGACTACATCTTGTGTAGACGGTGTAATTTGAAGGAGATCAGCGACTGCAAAGTAGTGGTAGGTGAGAGTGTAGCCAGACAGCATTGGATGGTTGTGTGTAGGATGACTCTGGTGGTGAGGAAGACAAAGAGGCCAAGGGCAGAGCCAAGGACGAAATGGTGGAAGCTGAAAAAGGAAGAGTGTTGTATGGCTTTCAGAAAGGAGTTGAGAAAGGCTCTGGGTGGTGAGGATGTGCTCCCAGATGACTGGACAACTACAGCAAATTTGATCAAGCAGACAGGTAGGACAGTCCTTGGTGTGTCATCTGGAAGGAAAGGAGATAAGGAGACTTGGTGGTGGAATGAGGAGGTGCAGAAGTGGATACAGAGAAAGAGGTTAGGTAAGAAGAAGTGGGACACTGAGAAGGCTGAAGAAAGTAGAAAGGAGTACAGGGAAATACAGCGTAAGGTGAAAGTAGAAGTGGCAAAGGCCAAACAAGAGGCTTACGATAACTTGTATGCTAGGTTGGACAGTAAGGAGGGAGAGAATGATCTATACAGGTTGGCAAGATAAAGAGATAGAGATGGGAAGGATGTGCAGCAGGTTAGGGTAATAAAGGATAGGGATGGAAGAGTGTTGACAGATGCCAGCGGTGTGATGGGAAGATGGAAAGAGTACTTTGAAGAGTTGATGAATGAGGAAAATGAGAGAGAACGAAGAGTAGAAGGGGCGACTGTTGTGGACCAGGAAGTAGCAAAGATTAGTAAGGATGAAGTGAGAAGGGCATTGAAGAGGATGAAGAGTGGAAAGGCACTCGGTCCTGATGATATACCTGTGGAGGTATGGAAGTGTCTAGGAGAGGTAGCAGTAGAATTTCTGACTGGGTTGTTCAACAGGATCTTAGATAGTGAGAAAATGCCTGAGGAATGGAGGAGAAGTGTGCTGGTTCCCATTTTTAAGAACAAGGGAGACGTGCAGAATTGTGGCAACTACAGAGGAATAAAGCTGATGAGCCACACAATGAAACTATGGGAAAGAGTAGTGGAAGCTAGACTGAGGGCAGATGTGAACATTTGTGAGCAGCAGTATGGTTTCATGCCAAAAAAAAAAAAAAGAAAAAAAAGAGTACGACAGATGCAGTATTTGCTTTGAGGATGTTGATTGAAAAGTATAGAGAAGGTCAGAAGGAGCTGCATTGTGTCTTTGTTGACCTGGAGAAAGCTTATGACAGGGTGCCCAGAGAGGAACTGTGGTTTTGTATGAGGAAGTCTGGAGTGGCGGAGAAGTATGTTCAAGTGGTGCAGGACATGTATGAGGACTGTAAGACAGTGGTGAGGTGTGCTGTAGGTGTGACGGAGGAGTTCAAGGTGGAGGTGGGACTACATCAGGGATCAGCTCTGAGCCCCTTCTTGTTCGCAATGGTTATGGACAGGATGACAGATGAGGTTAGACAGGAATCCCCATGGACTATGATGTTTGCAGATGACATAGTGATCTGTAGTGAGAGCAGGGAACAGGTGGAGGAGAAGCTAGAGGCGTGGAGGTTTGCCCTGGAAAGGAGGGGAATGAAGGTTAGCCGTAGCAAGACGGAGTATCTGTGCGTGAATGACAGGGACCCAAGTGGAAGAGTGAGGTTACAGGGAGAAGAAACCAAGAAGGTGGAGGAGTTTAAGTATTTAGGGTCAACAGTCCAGAGCAATGGAGAGTGTGGAATAGAAGTGAAGAAGCGTGTGCAGGCAGGCTGGAACGGGTGGAGAAAAGTGTCAGGTATGATGTGTGATAGAAGAGTTTCAGCTAAAATGAAAGGAAAGGTTTATAAAACTGTGGTGAGACCAGCAATGTTGTTTAGTCTGGAGACAGTGCCACTGAGAAAAAGACAGGAGGCAGAGCTGGAGGTGGCAATGATGAAGATGCTGAGATTCTCTTTGGGAGTGACCAGGTTGGATAGGATCAGGAATGAGTACATCAGAGGGACAGCACATGTTAGAAGCTTTGGAGATAAAGTCAGAGAGGCCAGACTTAGATGGTTTGGACATGTCCAGAGGAGAGATAGTGACTATATTGGAAGAAGGATGCTGAGTTTTCAAATGCCAGGCAGAAGATCGAGAGGAAGACCAAAGAGGAGGTTTATGGATGTAGTTAAAGAGGACATGAAGGTAGTTGGTGTGAGAGCAGAGGATGCAGAGGACAGAGTTAGATGGAGGCAACTGATTCGCTGTGGCGACCCCTGAAGGGAAAAGCCGAAAGAAGAAGAAGAAGTGCGTCAAAGCTGCAGTACGTAAGCTACGGGTGTGAATTGTAATTTTCACATTCTCATGTACTGTTATAAATAAGAATAAAACAACATCGATTTATCTCGGAACTTTAAACGGTGGTTAAATATATATATAAGGAATGTGGCAAAGGCATGATAAGAAGCTAAAGAAGCCAAGCTAATGAATGTTTCATGCTATTAGCAGCCAGGCACTCGTTGGTAATGCTAACAATCAATCAAATGCCAATCAAAAATACAATAAATAAAAAAATCAAAAAAAAATCCTAAACGTCTAAAAGGGAAGTCAAGCTAGCCATCACACCACTACCTGGACCAACTTCAAAGTAAAAGTCTACTTAGGCTATATGCAGTTTCGTCAATGTATTATTTAGTAAACTTTAAGTTAGCATTAGCGTAGGCGGCGTGTTATGTTGAGTATGTTTCCAGCTTGGCGCTCCGTAGGCAAGAGTAGAATTTGAGGACTAATTTCACCCCAAGTTGCCAAAATGCTCCCATACATGCGACTTATGTGATCCACAAGGGGTTTCAACTTCCTCTGCTGCTATTATAGTGAATATGGACTGATCATGTTGCTTTAGTGTGAATATGCACTTTGTCTTTGTTTACTCACCAACCAATCCGTGGCTCAGGCGCGATCCGAATCGTGGGGCCTGATCCGAACCGACCACGGATCAATGACGATCTGTTGCACCACTACTGATTATCCATCCAATGTATCCCTGCATTTAATGTATGGCAACATAGATCCAATACAATCCATTTGTAGATGTCTAAAGTTTGTTTGCAAAGGTCCTCTTCACAAAATTAAAAACAGGAATGGCCCAGAGAGAGAAAACACAAACACACACCTCCCACAGTACTAACTGAATCATACCTCTCAACTACAGTCTAACCGCCCCCAATTAATGTATTTAACTTTACATAATTTTGAGAAGGAGATTTCAGAAGAATAATTGGAAGTTTGAGTGCTGCTTGTAGCAAGTCAAACAGTACAAGTAAGTCCCGCTGATGAAAAGTATTTGGCTTGCTGCAATATTCTTACATCATCCAGGTGTTGGCATTTGCATACAAATACAGTTTATTACAAACGGAACATGGCTTCTGAGAACCATATTGAGATTTTATTATATATATTAATATTAAATGTTGACAACAAATCAAGACGATTCAAGAAGATATTTTTTTCTTCTATCCATGATATACTTTCTCCCAATTACTATATTCTAATCTAGTCATGCAAACTATGTCGTGAAAGGTAAATATGACACATGCAAATTATCCCGCCATGCTAATAACTGCTCAACTGTCTTGAAAAGCACAAAGCTTGTTTTTGTATGCATTACTGGCCTTTGGGTCTTGACAAGCTTAGAATATCAAGTCATAGCTTTATGTTTCATTTGACATTTCTTTGGTTGTTTTAGAAATTGACATACCAAAAAAAAAGTGATGTATTTAAAGCACAACGAGAAGTTGTGCCTGTTATTTGTCATGCACCACCTGTCTGACTGTGACTGCGAAACTGAGAACCTTCAGGGCATTTAAAACTCAATTTAACTCAGGGGCAAGATAAATGTCAAGGATTTTTCATTTACTCTGAATAATTTTATTAAATGTCAGTGGACCTCATGGCTTCAATAAATGTAGTCACGTAATGTAGAAAGTGTCATTTGATGTTCGTGCGGGAGAGAGAAAAATATATTTATATATAAATATGATTGTGAACTTGGTATGAGTTATATATGGGAATACTGTACAGGTGTGTGTGTGTGTGTGTGTGTATGTGTGCTTTATAGGCTATAACATTTAGAGGGAGGGGTTGCTGGCAAAAAAAAAAAATGAAAGAAAGATATCACTCACAATCACCTTGACGAAGTATTGAGGCTCCGTTTGCAGACCTTTGACCTCTGTGCCAGGTCACAGTGACCTAGCCTGTTTTGGGAGGGCATGAGAAGCAGCAGCATGTCCCAACTGTGTCAACAGTCGGCTCCTGGAGGACAAACAGCATCTTAGATTGTGTTCCTGTCAACATGGACACCGCCAAAAAAAAAAGGAGTTGAGACAGACTTGTTGTTTTTCCACTACACGTCATTACAACTGCAGCATGTGTGCCATCCAACCGGTGGCATAACGTGTGACGGCCATCTCCCGAGCCGAGTCAGACGTTATGATAATCGCTTGAGTTTTGAGCTCCATGCCCTGTGAGCAGCATCATGTTGTGCCTCATCACACCAGGTAACATTGAGGTCTATGGAAAAGATGCAGTGCAACAGAAGAAGAAAAAGAAGAAGAAGCAGAGAACGTTCCCAACTAAACTTGTGTCATGAGTCATTCTTCCAGTGAACTTCACCTGTGTGAGATAAATAGCTCACTTTGCCCCTTATTTGGAGAACTACATGAGTGAGAGATTGAAATTTGGTTCTGAGGATGAATACTTTAAAAAGGCTTATGATAAGTTTAATTGTATTTAAAGCATATGGGAGAAATGCAATGCACTGCGCATACATAGTATGTTCTTTGTAATTTAACAAGCGACAGCGAAATGATATTAAACACACAATCGTAGACAATCATCATGCGGTTAATGTCAACTGGTGGAATTGAGTCTATAGTGAAGACGACAAATTAGTCAATTCTACACATTATTACTCTCGACTAACTCCACTGATGTGTGTCAGTGTGACAGCTGCAACCTTATCAACAGCTCACTAACTCATCAACTTTTAGAGCGGAGCGCTGTGCGAACTCCCTTTCCGTTAAGTGAGCCAAAACAAATCAGATATAAAATATCAACCTAATTATGTTTTTGTTTTGTTTTTTTTAAACACGCACACACATCCACTACAACTACACTACAACTCTGACTAAAACAACAGTCCCCACTCTCCTGAAACTTTGTTCCCTGTAACTCTTTCATTTAAGTCTTGCAGTAATCCTAAAATATCTCCCATGAGGTTCTGGAGGAAAGGAGGTCGCACCCCTGTTTCGCAACAGGTCAGACTGATAACACTCGTTAAAGTGCCTGACACATGAACTGCGAAAACATAAAGCCCATGTGTGCTTTTTCCTTGATATATTTCAATCTTGGCCCCATATATTATATTTCATTTTGCTTCTGCACAATTTGATTGACATAATGTTCTAATTGTGCTGTCCACCTTGCAAATCAGCATGAGGCATAATCATGGAAAATCACCGGAGGGCCTCTGTGCATTGACTCTTGAGTTGGTCAAAGACGTGGAAACCTTTTATTGCAAAGCATGGAGGAGGTGGAGGAGGGCTGCAGAGAGATCACATTTCATTTAGCACTTCACTTCCAAAGAGACAGTATGGGCACCACTTTAGTTTGTTAACATTTTCTAACTGCTGCAAGTGATTAGGAAACAGAAGAGTGACGTACTGCTCCTCAAACAGTGACCGCACTTCCAGAATATTTTCACTATGTAATATACAAGTAAGTGTTATGTAGTGGCATTAAAATCATTGTTAACTAGTAGGCTCCACATATTATTGAAAGCGTCATTTTAAAAAGTTTCATAACTCAACATATTGATGTGATTTTTGACTCAGATCCAGAGCATTCCAAACATGTTCGATGGGTGAACACATGTCCGGCGGTGAGTATGTTGGACGGATGTTTTCAGCTTCCAGGAATTTTGTAGAGATCCTGGTTTAGAATGCATTTGCAGGTTGCATTTGTTCCTGCCAAAGCAGACGGAGGTGTCGCAAACAAGCATGTTATGCAAAATATAAAATCTAAAAGTATGTTATTGTTGTTAAATTGGATTTAAACTAAGATGCACACAGTCACAGTTTCCTGTCCATTTACAATTGACACTATGCTGTATATTTGAGTTGCATACAACACAGAGAACCAAATCACACGCGTGGGCATGCCAGGAGAGATGTAGTGTATGTAGACAAAAAGGTAAAATGCACGATGAAGCGAAAGCACAGTGAAATGAGAAATTCGCTAGTTGTTATGCGGTTGCCTTCAATCTTAAGCTTTGAGTTTGTATTTGCTAAGGTTAAAAGCTGGCATGTAGTGAGTGCAAATGCAGGTGTTTAAAGGGACTATTTTACCAGAATGCCCCCTTTTTTGTCTTCATATATTTTATTTTGATCAGGATAATGAAACTAACTTGAATATTCAATTTGGATAACTCAGTCAATAAATGACTACTCTTGTAGCACCAGTATGGATCGTTTTTGCCACTTGTTGGATCAAAATGTTGTGCAGGTCCAAATCCTCAACCCAATGTGTTGGGTATAAGCAAGCCAGTATTGACTGGGTCACTTTTGGACCCACTGTGGTCACTGGTTAGGTATTTCACCCAATTTGGGCTACTTCTGACTTTAGCTGTTTTAAAAATGTAGCTTTGTAGAAAAAGTGAAGTCAACACCCTAAAACGAGTTTGGGTGAAGAATAACCTAAAATGGGTTCAAAAGGAACTGACCCAACTTTTTAGGTTATTCATTTAACCTAAAGGTTTGGGTTGTTTTGTACCAAACCCTCAAATTAGGTTGTTGTGTGGGTTATTCATTTGACCCAACTTTTGGGTCGGACACGTGAATAAACCATGATATGAAACACTCAACAACACTCTATGGCAACAACAATGTCCTTTCAAGAGTTATGTCCACATTTTCTCTTATCCTCTTGTACATGCGCAAACAAACACATAGAAGCAGACTCACATTGTAATGGGGAGGAGTGAATGCAACATTGCCATTACGGGTGAACACAGAGTCTGGATGGGGGTAGCAGTTGGGGGAGGGAGGGATCAAATCCATCAGATTTTATGGCATGGTGATGTAGGTGACATTTTCTCTTTTCAGCTCAAGAAAGAGAAAGCGGACCATGAGCACTGTCACTCCTTGGCGTGTCTAATACGTCTCTTTGTGCACAACCACTGCAGATCCTTTAAGCAATTACAACCATTGGCCCATTGCATCACAGCTTGATCTCATGATAGAACAAACCTAATCTTAATCCCAATGCATACAGTGCAGAGGAGAAAGAGCGGAATAATTCTCTTGCTCATCTGTTTGTGCAAATAAGAGCGCAAAGCGGGGAAAAACGTTCACTGCTCTGGTAATTTGCCCGAAAGAAACATTGCAAAATAAAAGTGTTGAGGAAATAGATGTTTTTTTTTTTAAAAAAAGGTCTGAAAGCCACAGCTGCTTGGCAAGCACAGACTGCCTGCTTTTGTCTTTTATCTTCTTCTGTAATGCGCACAGGTGCTGCTTAATTCAATTGGAGAACGTTGCCATGGTTTTACATTAATATATTTCCATGTTACCATTCCCACTGTTGTCATGGAGATGATAGGACCTATTTGAACTGAAAGCAGAGATGGCTTTTTTATGGGGGTATTTTCTCTCTCTCACTCGCTGCCTCATTCTCGTCCTCTCTGTTTCTCTCTCTCACTCTCTGACACATGGTTCTACTGCCAGATTTAAAGTTATCATTTCCCCCCCCCTTTTTTTGTATATGCTGAATTTATGCTTAGGCCTACATGGCAGCACATTCACGCATGCAGCACAGTTCTTCGTGCATGCTTTTCGCTATGATGCACAAATCATATTCGCACTCCAACATGTGACATTGAAAATAATTTCCACTAATGTTCCTGTTGGCTTCCCCTCCCTCCAATCACCACTCAACCCGCACTGATTGACTCCATTTGGAATCCAAAGAGAAAGGGAGTACAGAGGAAAATGAGCGGGTTAATCAACTACATTGGAGATGGAATTTGTTGGAAAATCAAAGTCACACTGTAAAATGCAAACAGTTTTTATTTACGCTAACATCTCATGCAAGACAGGGCTATTCCATTTTAAAGTAATTGCATGCTTTTATCAAATCAATAGTCCTGCCTGCTATTATAATTGCATCTTTCTGTCAATTTGATGCAGTTCCAACAGCCAAACGTAATGCAGGTATATCCAATTTACTCAAGCAAGGCAAAGTTGATAGAACGCTTGTATTGGCTATTAAGGCCTTAAGGTTGTTTTGTTCTTCTTGAACATGCAAGCAGAACATCCACCCAATGGTGAGTTCAAAGTCACCTTGGATCTTATGGAACTCATTATTTCTGTAGGTACAGACATCAGTGAAAAGTTAAAAAAAAAAAAAAAAAAATCATAAAACAAGGCTCAAAATAAGCGGGTTACGCATCGTGTTTACGAGGCAAAATTGGCATTGCCTCATTAAAAGAGAATGAATGGAAAAACTGATTCCAAAAACCTTCCCTGACCTGAATGCAAGCGCAAGTGCATCGCTCACATCATCCACAGCGTGTAGTTGAGGCAAAACTTGGTGCTACTTACGCTGCACCAGCTAGCTAGCAGCAAGCTTCAGCTAACTGCGGCTAAACACGTTGCAGAGTATAACATATTTATAATGTCAGTAATGGTATTTGTTTGTTTTCGCAGTAGTATTGACTTTTGATGTCCGCGCAACAAATGTACTCAAAATTACACGACAATTGATCATATATATATATTTTAAATCAATTTAGCTTTGCTTCCAGACTAGAAAATATAATTTGCCGCTATACCCGATGTGAAGGAATAAAAAGTGATGGAAAAAACAAACAAACAAAAAAAAAAAAAAAATTGTTTATCCGTTATAATGTCATAATTTTAGCGTTTACCCTTGCAAAAAAATGCTCTACAAAATAGAAAGTTGCTCTTTAAATGAAGTTATTGATTCACAAAACTGTTCTGCAAAGAAAAAAAAAAGTGTGTATATATATATATATATATATATATATATATATATATATATATATATATATATATATATATATATATATATATAAATATATATATATATATATATGTGTGTGTATGTATATATATATATATATATATATATATATATATATATATATACATATATATATATATATATATATATACATATATATATATATATATATATAAATATATATATATGTGTGTATATATATATATATATATATATATATATATATATATATATATATATATATATATATATATATATATATATATATATATATATATATATAGCCTTGTATATATTTTATTACACTGGCCTCGGACCCTCCAAATGAATGTGCTTAGATACGGGAAAACGCAAACATCTTGGCTTGAAGCTGGAAATAATATTAAAAAAATATTCCAATGGTTTGGATCCATCAGCAAATGCTGATTTGAAGCAGAGTCAAATGTGGCCTAGTTTTCACTGAATTAACATAAAAGTATCATTTGGAGGAAATTTTACACAGGCACCAGTTGAGCCACTCTTGGTGCCATTCCGAAATGAAAAAAAAAGTCAGAAATGGGTGAAATTTTGGCTCCAGCTTTTTCTCTGTCCACTGTCGACAAAAACATCTTTATAGCCATTGTCAATACTGTACACTCTATAACAAAAAAAAAAAGAGAAAAAAAAAAAGACTGCACAATAAATTTCAAAAGCATAATACGTAAATAGATCTTGAACATAATCAATACTGTGTATATGGCAAAATAATTGTTTGATGTTTTGGCTACTGGCTCGGTAGGAACAAATACTGCCATATGATACAATCTGGTCATTTTACATTTTTCCATAATGTCAAAAATAATGAGTATAACAAATGCACTTTAATATCAACTAGTAATAGTAAAAAATTAACTCAAAACGTAAATGTAAAAGCATGGAGTTGGCTATAGAGTAAACAATGTAAATGCCCTTTCTGTTTTATAAATTCAATTCCCTTAATTAAGTCAGAAAGAAAACTTTGGACTCATTGCAGAGCACCCAGCTTTTTTTTTTTTTTTTTTTTTTTTTTTTTATATAAACACTAAGTGACAAGATGGTTACTCTCTCAGCATACTGACAGTTCATTCCGGACTAGGAAAAATGTCAAAAATGTTTAGTCACGGCTGAGTGGAGTTAATTACCGTCCTCTAGGCTGCCTCACAACTCAGTGCCACTAATGGTCTTGAGCTACAGATAAAATTCCATTTACAGGAATGTTGCAGCCACAAGATCTGATTTGGCCAATATGAAATATTTACTTGGATGTAATTAAAGTGACAATGCTCATCACCAACTCGCGCCCAGGAAGAATGAATTGCCCTGAATAGATAAACTGCAAAAACAAACACCGATGGCTGTTTGGATGAAGTTGGCTTGTAAATTCAGTTTAGTGTGGGATAATTGTAATAATGTTATGATGGAATAAGTGCAGTTTTGAATTTTTATGATGATTAGGTAGGCTTCATACCACTCTTACTGCCTGATATGCATTTCTAAATTCCCATTCCTCGTCCAATGACAATGTTAAATGCCTACTTGTTTACAAATTTAATTAAAAATAATTCATTTCCTGTATGATTACCTTAATTAAATAGGTTCCTAGCAAAAGCCCTTCAAAAATAAGGCTATGCAAATGCTTATTAATATATTAAAAACATGCTGATTTGAATAAATGTATGTACTGTGAAAAAGAATAGGAATCTATTCATTCTCAAATTTAAAATTTCTTTCTTCCTTTTTTATTTTCATTCACTTGTATTTATTGTGTAGGTAGATTTGTATTTATTTATTTATTTACTTATGTATTCATTTATTTATATATTTATTATGGCAGAGTGCAGAATGTAGTAAGCGTACTAGTAAATTTGGATCCTGGAGATCAATCAACCCTGAAACACCAAACATTGGATGTATTATGACACAAACCAAATCATAGCCTTTTCCAAATATGTTAATGTTAATTAATGTCCTGCTGCACATTTAGTTCTGTAGTGCCCACTTTGACAGTGACAAGAATCCAAGAGTCATTTGACTTATTCATTGTGACAGAGAAACTCAATCCAATGACATCAAAGTTGACATACATATTTTAAAACCAAACACAGTCCTTGTAGAGTACGAGCGCCTCATCGCTACACTTGTAATGCTTGTATGTTTGCAACTTGATGCACTGCCATCTTTCACTTTTAATTTTACAAATTTTTTCCCTCATTCATCTTCACTGTAATAAAAAACACATTTTAACAGCTACCAATCTTCTTGCACTCAAAACTGACTCATGCAATGCACATTAACTGCAAGCTAACGCTAACAGTAGCATGATACGCAAGCTCAACTCAACTGTATTTATAGCGCACTTTCAAAACAACCACAGCTGCATGCAAAGTTCTGTACATAAAGTAAAAATGTTAATCTTGTGCTTAGCATGATCACTGTTTAGCTAGAATGTATTTAGACCTGTTTTAGAGGCTATGTTACCTCTTAGTTGCCCTAAAATTACCACTGGTGATAGTTGTAAGTTACAACTTGTAATCATAGCGCATTTTAATAATATGTGCAATAGGAAATATTTCTAATAACTTTTCTGAACTGGTTTGTATGTGCCATACTACATGTTATTATACTACAACCCCCAGAATGTACCACAATAGTTCATTAGTCATTACTCATGTTTCTAATAATCTATCTGTTAAAATCACAGACTAATTCATTCCTTAGAGGTTATTAGCTTAGTCCATGAGGCCAAATTTGTTGTCATGACTTGCCATGTTCATCTTTTGCTTACAATTACAGAGAGTGGATATAAAAAGTCTACACACCCCTGTTCAAATGCAGGAATTTTGTGATATCAAGAAAATGAGACCAAAATCAGTTTTAACTCGTTTCAGTCGTTTCAAACACGTGACCTCTTCCCTGTACAAAAAAAAAATTATCAAAGTGAATATAAAAATAAACAACTAATCTGTAATGTGGTTGTACGAGTGTGCAGACCGTCTTATAATTTAGTTCAGAATTTACTCATTACATTCAAACTAATGTTTAATGAGAGTCAGCACACACCTGCCACAATTTGAAGTGTCTTCAATGAACCATAATAATGTTCAAAGGTTCTAGTAGGATTTTTCTGCCATTTTTGCATTCATATCTTACATCACTAACCATGGCCCCCATAAAGCTTCGGCAGCATTAGTGAGATCACACTTTCAAAACTATCACTCAGGAATACAAAGTTACAAAAGAATTTCCAAGCTATTAAATATACTATGAAACGCAAGAGTCATCATCAAGTGTAGAAAATATGGCACAACAGTGACATTACCATGAACCGTACGTCCCTTCAAAATTGATGAAACGACAAGAAGAAAACTGGTCAGGGAGTCTGCTAAGAAGCTGACTGCAACATTGAAGTAGTTGCTACAATTTCTGGCAAATGGCAGCTATTTAATACATGTGAAAATCACCTGTCTTCTTCATACTTTAATAAAACAAATACAAAAAAATAATAATAAAAATACACTTGAAATCTCCAAAATGCATGTGGGAAAATGTGTTATGGTCCAATGAATCAATCCATCCCCCCAATGTTTATGTTACTTAATCTCCCTTTATAATACTGCATCCCATACAATCTACCTGAGATGATGTTGCACAATAAAAACAGGCAGGAATGTGTTGTTTTCATACCCATATGCAAGGACTAGTCTACATTGTATCAGCAACTATCCAGGCCATTGCGCCTTCTTATGCACACATAAGATGAGTTTATGCAGTGTGCATCACTGCAGGCAAAACAGTCATAAATGCTCACCTAACATGCACAATGGAACAATAGCAGAGAAAGAATTGAAATGAAGGGGCATGTATACAATTTAAAACTACTACATGTAAGTGCTGAGAGTGAACGGGAGAAAGAATTATTTATTAATAGAAAGTGGCTAAGTGAAGGGCTAAGTGATCGCACGCACTATTTTTGGACTGTACTTCAGACCATGCGCACTTTGCCTTTTTCCCAGTAGAAAACGAATGAAACAAGTCAATTGTATGTATGGACACAAAGCTGATGATAAGAGAGAAGCACCATGTTACACAAGCAAATCGAATGTGAAGATAAGAAATGAGAATGCTGATTTTTTTTTTCTTTCCCCCCCAACAAAAGTGGCTAGAGAAAATAAGATGGTTTAAAAGAATAATGTGAGAGAGAGAGAGAGAGAGAGAGAGGAGAGAGAGAGAGAGAGAGAGAGAGAGAGAGAGAGAGTGTGAGAGAGAGAGAGAGAGAGAGAGAGAGAGAGAGAGAGAGAGAGAGAGAGAGAGAGAGAGAGAGAGAGAGAGAGAGAGAGAGAGAGAGAGAGATATGAGAACCTATAAAAGGATAGAAGAGGAGAAAAGAGACACAACTACCAATAGTGGGCAGTGCAGTACTAGTGTACAGTAAGTACACCCTAACATGTAGTTGAAATGAATTACCTTTGTGACAGTAGCAATCAAAACCGAGCATAATCTTTTCACACACTTGTTCTGTATCAGTCATTCTATGCTATGAGTGTGGCTAATGAAGTGTCTAATGAGAGTAGAGTATGTAAAAATAATAAATCAAAGAAATCCTCGCCGTACAAATATGTTCCAACGTGAGCTATATCTGCTTATGTTCATCTTGTGTGGAAACCAGCTTGCAACAATTCCGAGCTAACGCGCAAAGCAAATGTGTGCGCATGCATGTATCGATGAATTGCTTTGCAATTGTACCCATCAGCCCGACTTGCTGAGGTCCACATTTGCTCCACAGCATGCATAGATACACACACACACCCACTGTGAACCATCTTCCTCCCCAGTACCCCCCCGCCCCCCCCACCCCACCACTCTCATCTCCCTCAGAGCTTGTAACCTAAATTCAGTAGCGCAGTAGACCAATCGATCACAGGGAGTCCTTTCTTTCTTTCTTTTTTTTTTTCCCATCGTGGCAATTTTCCTGTGAGGAAAGGGGGTATAATGTGAGCTAACAGTGTGGAAAATCAATGCTCCACTGGCATACAATAACTAGGAGACTGGCTGGCAGGAGCGCTGGGCTCCATCAGGCCAGTTGGAGTGATAAAGCCACCCCACGTCGCCCATCCAGGGTCCCTTGCCAACCCATGCTCACTCTCAGCAGTAGGTTAACAGTTTTATTCCCCAAATCCTCTTGATTCATAAAGTGTACACTGGGGTGAGTCAGCGCACACCTAAGGAGGAGGAGGATTCCCACTGTGTCTATGTATATGGATGCATGCACTCCTGCCACGACAGGGACTACTGTGTTCCACTAATGTAGTCATTACAATCCTGGAATAAATGCATATGGAATGGATGCAACATATCAAGCATGATTATTGATGATTATTTTTGATGATATGGTAAAACGTGTACTTTTAGATTTCCACATAGATTACAGTTAGACAATTCTTTGAGTTTGTGATAATCTGCAATATAAGCATCTTTTTCTGAGAAAATGAAACCTTCTCACTTTTTGTTTATGCACATTTGTTTATAGCATTGATGTCATGTGCTCTAAAGTGCTCAAAGAGGTCTAAGTGGGAGATTGTGTTTGTCTGACTTGTATCTTACTCTTCTTCAGCTGAGAGGTTTACTTTGTTCAGAAATTCTAGAATGTAGCTCACGAAACAGCGTAAAAAATTTTTTGGCTTCAAAACCAGAAGTCACGTCTCAGCGTGTGCAGCATTTTGGGGCTTAACAAAATAAAGGCATCAGCATTCAGCAAGGATTCACTTTAACACAATGTTGTGATAATAACAATGTTATATCACATATTTGTGAGAAGTGTGGAATTATTTGATTGTTTCAATTGTCAAAGTGGGCAGGAGTCCAAGAGTTGTTTCATTTTCTCAACTTTTGATTTGACAAGTATAGTTTACTGGAAGGATGTCATAAACGTCCAACATGAAACACAATACCACCTAGTGGCTGAAAAATTATATTCACATTTAGCTTTCAGCAATCAAACATCCATGTCTGAACCAATTATTCCCAATCACATTTCATCTGCATAGCACTTATCATACATTTAAAAAAGGCAACAATGTGCTTTGCAGAGATAAATTCAGTCTACGAAAAAAAACTTTACTCAATGCTTTACACAAATAACTATTAATTACTGTAAAATTAACATATCAATAACCTAAAAGGTACATTTGCATAAAGAATTAACAAGAGTATTAAAAATGTACATTTAGACCAAAAATAATCAATCAGGAGTTAAATTTGGAAGACATGCGATGAAATACGATTAAAAAAAATGTATCAACTGACATCCCTAATATGCAATTATTATTATTACTATTCTATTTTTATGATAATTGTATGAACATGTGTCTAAACAGTTACAACAAGGCTTGCGCCACCCGATCAAATCAAGATTTGTCCGTTTTTACGGTTGCAGATGCAAAATATACATACAAATGGAACCTATGAAATCATTTGGGAGTAAACCCAGCTATCATCTGCGCTTCAGACAAGTCACAAATTTTTACTTGAAAACACATTTCACTGGCATCATTGCACAAACATGTAATACCACTGTATTAGAACATGTCTGGCTGATGCAACATACCTTATGAAAAAATAAATAAAAATCTACAACATTTTTTGCTGTGGCTTTAAACCAGAAAGCTATTTAATCCTAATCAACCCAGAACCTTCTGACTCATCACTTCAAGTGAGCACATGTATGTGCGGGCACATCATGCACCACAGAGCACAAGTGTGAAAGAAGTTTCAGAGCCAACAATACACTGGTTGACACATTTCATAACAGTACAGACACACGGGTACACCGCAAAGCCAGCATGTGTGTGTGTGTGCGAGCGCGAATGTGTGTCCTATTCACTGATATTCCATTGCTTCTTCCTCACCACCCACACTGGCCTAGACTGCCTCTAACCTGCTGATGTTGCTTTTAGTGACGAGAACTTCTTTCAGATCTGCTCACATAAGGAAAAAGATGAAAAATGACTTCACCAACTAAAGTACGTGGATAGGTAGCTAGCTAGGTATACAGTATTGCATATTTTGTAGGTATACATATTAAATAACCAACCCTCCAAAAATTTCTCGACAACAATGTGTTTTATGCATCCCCACTTGTCTAAATATGCTATTCTGGTTAATATTGCGTTAGTGGAATATGATTTAAGCAGCAAAATCAGGCAGTTTTTAAAAAAAATCAGTATCAGAAGGTGGCCATTTTGCCACTTACTGTCGAGTGAAAATGACATCATAGTTGCTCAGGTCTAAAGCCCAATTCACACTGCCTGCGTTCCCCGTACGGCGGCCGTACGGACGTCGCAAGGATAGAACACATTCAAGTCTACGTGTCAATTCACATCTGCTGCGGTGTGGTGCGTCTGTGGTGCGGAACAACTGCGGCGATGCGGAAGATTTCCGCAAGCGTTCTATTTCTTCTGGACGCCGCATGCGGATTTTCATGAAGCTGAAGAAATTACACGAGCCAAACAGGAAATCGGGCGTCTCGCATCAAGGTAAATCCGGAATGTTTTAAAATAAAACCGTTTGCGAACTCATTTTTTCGGGGAGGGAAGCTAGCTAGCTACATAGCATGACATCAGTCGGATATTTCAGACAAAAAACGAGCTCAGAATAAATTAAACACGACAAAATGACACTGTTTAAAGACAAAACTTACTTACCCATGGTAAAACAGCCATGGTAGAAGTCCCAGAAATAATGTCCAAAAAACGTATCGACAACAGGCAAGCGTGGCTATTGTTTGCAAATAGGACTATCCACGGTTGTCATTGGGTGAACTCAACTCTCCAGCTTGAACCCCATGTGATCTTATGGTCTGTCGGGAGCAGATTTCGATGTGACAACAGGCAAGCGTGGCTATTGTTTACAAATAGGACTCTATATACACGGTTGTTATTGGGTGAACTCAAATCTCCAGTGAACCCCACGTGATCTTGTGGCCTGTCGGGAGCAGATTTCCGGACACGCAACGCACGCGGTGTGAATTGCAGTCCTTGCGGCCTCCGTACGGAAAGCGCACCACGTCCGTTCCGCAGCCAGTGTGAATTGGGCTTTAGGTAACAACCAATCAAAGCTCAGCTTCCGAAAACAAGTAAGCTGAGATTGCCTGTTGCCTGAACCATGAGCAACTGTGATGTCATTTTCACTCGACAGCAAGTTGGCAAAATGGCCGGCCTCTGAGATTGATAAAAACGGCTGGATTTTGCTTCATAATCCATATTCCACAAATGTAATAGCTGATGTCATATTGTTTCAAGAAAAACACAACAGCTACACAGCAAAATCAGCATGCATAGTGTCTGTTCAAAGAATACTTCTCTGTGCATCTTTTTTATACATGTGTACATCATGCCCATTATCTTCACTAAACATGGACTGTGCTCCATTTGAGTACCATTGGGTTCCCTTCCTAAGAGGATAGTCTTGTAATTCGGCAATCTCTGATTTCTTCAAACAGGAAGTGTTTCCCCAACCACAAACATATACTGTACTCTAAATGACCTAATTAGTCATTAATCTGTGAGACGTACAGTTACTCTATAAAAGAAACCAAACTATGTTTTTTTTTGTTTTTTTGTTTTTTAATTTCCATTGACAGCCAGGTATACTGATAATAGTACAGGAAAATGAAGTGAATAGCTGCTATCTTCATTAAGTGCGTGTTAACAAAGCAAGGATGCCATCGGGAGCCACCAGTCACAGAGCGTCGTGCCAATTACACTTTGCACGATTCCTCCCCCAAATTAGGATGAGCCAAGAAGGAAAATCATTCCTGGCATGACACGGGTCCTAATTATGCATTGAACAAACAGAGGGGGGAATCATCGACATTGTGTTGTTAATCCGCCCATAGATGGAGAGAAACAAAGAGCGCTGACATATTTTTGGCTTGTAAAATGCCAAACGCAGGCCATTTTGTTGTGAGGAGGAACTCATACGATAGAAAGATGGATGAAGGTGCGCAACTTGATTGTGATAAAACAAGGTGGCCACTTTGGGATGAGAAGCACTCGAAACATGGTCGCCAATGGTGACAAACAAACAGGTTGTATATGTGTAAAGTTTTCAATTGCGTTATTTTGTTTGAAGAGCGCAACTTGAATCATGAGAACATCCTCACTCACACACACACTCCTATTTTCAAGCATCACTTGCAGCACATTGCCACCGAAACACACCTCAGCAGCTGCCTCTAAATACTTTGCTTGTTTTTCACGCACACACACCACGGAGCAAATATTACTTTAAAAGAAACTTTAGATATGTTGTGCATCTGCAAATTTGACTTTATAGGGAATAGCAGTGAAATAGCATTACCATAAGCTTGGTGCAATGCATGCATAATAGATTGTTGTTTTCACTCTGCATATGGTAGGAGCTGGATTCGCTTCAAAGTGCACCAAATTTGCATGATTCGATGTGAGGGATTCTGGGATTAGAGAATACCACTTCCCCCCACCCCCTCCAACACCCCACCCTTCAGCCATAGAAAGGTATCACATTCCCACAGATGGAAGAGAACATTGAGAGAATATTGCCACTGAAATACAAAAGAGCAAAAGGGAGGAAAAAAAGAAAAGCATAAATGCAGCAGCAACTTTGGTGAGTTTTATTCCGAAACATCTTTTTTTTTTTTTGTTATGTATAGAATTGACAAATAACAGCTGCTATGGATTTTCTACTCTTTTGAGTTTGAGAAAGCACATGGAGATGATGATGATTTAAGACATTGAATAAGATTTCTCCATTCATGTTTGGATTAGGTAATAGAAAAAAAAAGTAAGCCAACTAGTAACTAACTAATAACTAGTATTGCTACAAAGTGATTTCTTTTAAAATGACAATCATTTTGATTACATTGACTTATAATAAATATATGTTTCACCTGCTTCAATGTTTACTGTACAAAAAAATGACCAGGACAACTCCTGTCATGCTAAAATGATTATTAGATATTATATTTCAACACAGTTTTGAAATTAAAATAACCAAGTAAATCTTCTCTCATATACCTATTTCGGAAAATGTGTCTATGAGGGAACAGGTCTGACTTTATCAGCAAGGCTGGGTGAAGATCCAGAGCCACTTCCAAGCAACTGGCTGGAGCCCATCATGCAGCAAAGTGCACAACCACCGTGGGTGTGGCGCTCTTGCTATTGTGTCAGTGCCAAAAGGTAAGCAGAGCTGCACTGAGTGTTCCATGCACCAAACACACGGGAGGTGGTAGAGCAGCCAAAACTAGTATTCAAAGGGTAATCTTTCTTAGAGTAATATGACTCAAGTACAGGTAGGAATGACTAAATAATTACTAATTACATGAGTAATAAAGTACTCAGTAAAAAAAAAAAAAAAAAAAAAAAAAAGTCATAGTATTGAGTAACTGGTAACTTCTGCTTCATTAATTTTTAAATAGCGCATGAACATAAAATACACAAAAATGTAAAGCAGGAAAATGTAGATAAATATCAAATATTTCTCAAAATTGTCACTTTAAAGCAATATTTTTTGGTAAAATAAACTACGGAAAATTTAGGCACAATAAATGGCACAAGACAGAGATGATTAATGATGTAATTATTAATTATATAATTCTAAAATACAATATATACAGTACAGAAATTTGATTATATTGAACCAGGGATGTGCAGAGGGTGGCGCCACCTGTGGAGGTCTTCCACAATTGCATGAGACAAGGCCAGCCCCGAAAAACTGCCTAATTTCAGCAAGACAAATTATGGGATGTGCCAAGTATATTTTAATTTTTGAAGTATTTTGAAGGAAGCGCATTACAGCATTATTATTATTAAAAGGAAAGTCAACCCAAAAATGTTCTTAATTATAATATTAATAATAATAATAATAATATTAATAATGTGTTGTATTTGTCTATTTGTTTTCTGAAGCTGAGTTGTGACTGGTCCTTACCTGAGCAACTGAGATATCATTTTCAGTCGACAGCAAGTGACAAAATGGCCGCCCCCTGAGATGGATACAACCGGCTGGGTTTTGCTGCTTAACTTATATTCCACAAACATAGTATTAATCAGAATACCGTGTTTATAGTAGTGGGGCTACACAGAACATATCGTAAAGACAATTTTTGCGTTGACTTCCCCTTTGAAACACCTTCTAACTGCTTTACATTCTGAAAATAATATCATACGTGTCCTTAAAACTGACAATGACGAAAAATAAATATAAGTGGCTAAATTACAGTTTGGAAATGAATAGACACTCCAAGTTAAAATCTTCACAGCCAAGAAATTACATAACAGAAATGATTTACTTCTCAATGTCACCTGCAAAAAATAATAACAACAATAAGAAAAAAAATAAAATAAAAAATAAAACCTCTCTCTTTGAAGCTTGTTACTTTGTCATCATGTAATTCTGGCACGGCACATTCCTGCAAAGGCTGAACTAAAGATGCACATGCATCAGCCAAATGGGGGTTTTCACAGCAGCCTATATGCAAATTTTGTGTCAGTGGTGAGCTTTCTTTCTACACATTGAATAACCTGATTATAATTTAGATCAGGATGTCTGTCCATCTGTTAGGTGAACGCCCACACAAACCTTGTATATAGGATGAATAAGGCTGCCGCATAATTCTCTATAACCCGACTTACTGAGAAACAATTTCAGAGAAGACAAAGGGAGACTTTCATGTATGTCTACGGCACTCTTGTTTTCAATTCTTGTTCATTTGTGGCCCAGAAAGAATGAGAAGTGTTTGAAACCTGGTTGAGCCCAAGACTGTCATGACCACTACAGGAAAAACACAAAGGGGGGGAAAAAGAACAAAACAATAATGTAATAATTAGTTAATTATGATCATTCATTATGTATTATTTCTTTATGTTCTAATATAGAGAAAAAAAAGAAAAAAAGAATATTGTATGAGATCCTCCTCCTAAATGTTGCCATAAAAAGGGGAAAAATCCAACCAAATGTCAGTGTATCAATCTTGCTCACTTCCTGATCATTTGTGGCCTACGAAAGGATGAGAATGGCCTCCAACCGTACTTAGCCAAAGAACGTCACTTTCGATAATAATGAATGTGACCACAATAACAAAAACAAAGGGAGAATAACAGCAAAACAGATCATTTTGCCTGTTTGAACTCATACAGAGAATATGGAGAATGGAATCTGCTTGTGGCATTTAAAGTGCTGCAACTTCACATTTTTAAAAATTCAGCAGGAAGCTGTCTTTTCAGGAACAATGCCCTAGTTGTATCTGCAAAAATCTCCAATGTTCCATTATTTCTACAGTGGAGACAGAGAGGGAGAGAGACAGACATGCAGAGAGACAGAATGACAGATAGAACCATGACTCGCTTCGGCTTGAAAGATGTACCTTGAGTCTCATATGGAACCTGATGCGTCAAACCAAAATACAATCATGGCTCCTTTTCACAACACAGTCTGAGGTCATTGAAAGATGCTTCTGTAATAATCCAATTATTTTTGATGTGACTTTCTTTTCAATCTTTCCATTCATTTGGAAACAGTTATTATAGTTTTGAAATTTTTCATTTTAGTTTGTCTTTATTTCATTTATTAAGAGTTATTTTTAACATTTAGTTAGCTTTTATTAGTTTATTAGTTTTAGTTATTTAATAAATGATTAGTTTTTGTTAGTTTCAGTATTTTTCAATTTTATTTTACTCATTTTTATTTTTTAATATTATTTCTTTCTTTATTAAATTTTTAATATTGCACACAAGTAATACACTTTTCTTTTCTTTTTTTTCTCCAAAAAAATGTTTATTACTTGTGCGCAATATTAAATAAAACAGCATGGGAGCGACGTCATCTGAAGGTGCTTTTCTATTGGCTGCTGCTAAATGACGTCACTTCCATGTGACACACTTTCAAATGTCCTTATTCCAGTTCATATCTAAATAAATCTACTCAAAATCATATTTAAAATAAACTGCAAAGGCCCATGCATTAAATTAATTACCAAAGACGAAAGCGAAGGATATTTTTGCTATATAGTTCGTTTTAGTTAGTTTTGTAAACATAAAATGTTGTTTCAGTTAGTTTAGTTTTTTTAAAAAGCATTTGCGTTTTTACGTTATTTCGTTAAAGAATTGTTTTTTTGAACTTTAGTTTTTTGTTAATTTTAGTTAACTAAAATAACTTTGCTTGGAAATCTAAATGATGTTTTGGATGTTTTGTGGGGAAAGCCATTAAGTCAGAGTGCACCACATTGTAGGATTAGTTACTGTTTGATCTGCAATAATTACAAAGGCACTTTCATAAATAATCTTTGTTTCTGCCAGATGACGTCACCAACGCAGGCCAATCCGATCGGACGCTCACTTTCCTTGGGTCAGATCGTGTTAGGTTCCTCCTGACCTTAAATGGTAATCTGAGGATCAGGCGCTTGCTAAATATGTTTGGAGGATGAAGAGTGCCTGCTGCGCTGAGCCACACACCACAATTTCTTCTATAGACACCTCTTACCATTTCTATTTCACTTCATCACCTGCACAAGTCCCAATGATGACAATCAGTCGTCCAACTTGATTTGGGGTGAAAGACTAATTGAATCATCAGAAATGTTTTTGACATTCAGCATAGTTGTTACACTAATCCAAAATACCACACAGCAGTCAGCTTTGGACCAAAACCCCAAAGTTTGATCATTAGAGGTGTCTTCCAGAATGTAAATTCACTTATTTGTTGATTTTTGTGGGCGAGCATATTTTTAGTTATTTTTAGTTATTTATTCATTTTCTCAGAAAGCCTCATCTATTCGCTGTTTATATGCTCAGGTCAAATCCATCATCTAAAAATATTGCTTTGGACCCGCTGATGGTATCTTCGTGCCAAGCAACTGTGTTGAACTGAGGGGAGGAGCTTCCATTAGTCAAGCAGAAAAGAGATTTGTCACCATCTGGTGTTCTAAAGACATAAGAAAGCGCTCCATGAACTCAAAACTGGTGTATAATACGAGATATGACATCAATTTGATACCAAGTAAACACTTTTGATGTATCATTCATTAAACTGCTGAATCTGAATGAATCCTCATTAAAGTGGTTTTCTAATCGCCATTGTCCCCCTTTTGGGTCAGAAAAAAATGCTACTCTATGGGGCGTGCTTACCTCCTATATATCCACTGCTGTTTAATCGGCATGATATGAAATAAACAAAAGCCTTTTTCAGGGTTGAATAACCCTTCCGTGCAGTCATTAAACCTATTGCGATGTCTGCCGTTGATGTCTGCCTTTTTTTTTTTGTCCAAAGTCACTGAATCCCTCCTGATTAAATTCCACCATAATTGATTATACTTAATAAAATCCAACCAATTAAAGTAAAAGCCTGATAAAATGGCAGCCGATTGTCAATCAAGTGTACGGACATGTACTAGCAAATGTGGCCCTTTTGCTTGCTCGCCGCTGTCCTCCATGTGCGTGCGTTGCGCTTGTTAAAAACAGATCAGGTTTCTGGGGGCGACCAGCAGGAGTAGATGATACTTAATCAGCTAATTGACACAACAAGAGACCTTTTCAATAACATTTGTCCTATCATGTTTAAGCCTAAATAATTAACAGAGCTGTGTTATTATGAGTCATACAAGATGTAACTTACCGGTACTTTAATACACGTGAAAAACAGTAGCATGTACAGTAGGCTAGAATAGGTCATTGTTTGTGTATCCTTTAACAATTATGTTTATGGTACATTGGCGTATAATAGTAAAAATAAGTGTCGGTTGTTGCCATAATGACATCAGTATCACCCTATTGATACACATGTCAGAACATTATTTATGAAGGAGTAAGTTAAAAAAAAAAAGTTACTCTTCATTTGTATACTGCATCTTTAAAAATACATAATTTCAAATAGGAATGCCTGAAAAAGAACATATTTATCACAACTCGCAAAAGATATTTTAATGATAGTCTTGAACAGATTTTACAAAGCTTCTCAAATGTTCAACATGTGCAGCACTGTGACATGAAACACTTTCTCCTTTTTAGTATCTCCTTTGAATTTTTTTTGGTGCCATGCCAAAATCTGCTTTCCAGGTGTATTTTCATTGAATTTCTCAAAAATGAACACAATTGTTTGAGTGCGTGTGCTAGGGGTGGGTGATATGGCCTAAAAATTATATCATGATATTTCAAAAGCAATTTGTGGTGGTTTGTGGTAATTAATTAACTTTTGTTCACCCCTAACCACACAAGCTGCTTATATGTCCTCCGCATGGTTGTTGTTGTTGTTGTTTTTTTTTAGCATTATATCTGACCTCTTGTAGCAAAACGGCCTCCACACGGCGAAGCTCACTCCCATTTTGTTGAAGACGCGACAGAACTGGCTGCAGCTCTTGCACACGCTCCTATATTGTTTTTTGTGCAGCAGCGAACGGCGCGTGTACGTCCAAGTTGACACGAAGACGTATAATGTTACGCATTACGTCATCACATCAATTTCGCAATATGTCAAATTTTTATCACCTAAAAAAATACACCGGTAATATCGCAGACGATATTTTTTAGAACACCCCTAGCGTGCGCATATTCTAACAACATGCCATTTCTAATTTGCTACTGAATGTCTTTCTTCACCTTGAAAACAAATGAATAAAAACAAGACCTAAAATTAGACCAATACGTCTTTTTTTCATCATGCAATTACCTCTTATCCAAATCATCCTGCATTGTTACCGTGATGCAAAAAGCAACAAGAATCCAGAATATAGTCAATTGCAATCACCCCCACCCCCGCCATGTGCCTTACGACAAATTAAAATATTTAAAGCTTATATTGAGGGAGGAGGAAAGGAACTTGGGGCGACAGAGAAGTATAATGATTCTCCAGGTCACTTGTGTTTAACTTTGCGAAAGTTCCGGTCTGACGGCATAGTCGGTCCTCTCTGTCATGGAGGGGAGGGCAGGGCCACGTCTATATTGTGGCTGCAGGTCACTGTTGGCCTACAGATGAACTAAGTGACAATAATTGAGTTAAGAGGGGAAACAAATGATGTCATGAGTGCATGAAGTGGAAAGAGTCGACTGATTTATTTTCCAAAACAATACATGCCAGAGCAAATCAGTTTTATTGGGAGGTGGGGTGTAGCTTTGGTTCACTACACTTCATCGCTTTAACGCACCGAGGAGGAGGAGGACGACGCTACACGCTAAATCACCTTTCGTTGAGTACGGACTCATTACAGGTGCTGAAATCAAGATGTTTCCATAAAAATATACAAGAAAATTGAAACAGGTACGCCAATAAAATGGTGCGCCACTAAGCATACCGTACCTTAATTAAGTCAAAAAGTTACACATTATTTTACAATTATACAAAAATGTCACGTTACGTTGGAACGAGACGAGTGATTATCAAAGTGTGGAACGAGTACCAGTCGAGGTAAAATGGGTTCACCAACAAAGTACTTTTCAGTTGTATTTAACTTTCAAGTCATTTGCATTTAGGCCTTGATATTTGTTTGTTTTTAACATTTAGGCACAATTTTTATTTAACTTTTATGTGCAATACATTTCAACTCAATAGGCATATTTTCAGTTAGTTTGAAGCATCATGCTAATTTTCAAACTGCATAATGTAACAAGTTTGAAATAACAATATATTTTTGAGAAGCCTTTGTCTCACTTTTGATGAACACTTTATTACACTACTGTATTTTAATATTGGTCATTATCATGGTACTTGGAGAGCTAAGTATTATTTAGGCAATACTTTGTGTAAAAACAAAACGTTTGAGAACCACGGAACTACTGTAGACTGTTTTACAAAGTGGTAGTAGTTATATATGCTCAATTATTTCTTTGGCCAGGTTTTCAAAGCAGCAAAATTTAGACTGTCCGTCATCTTTCCAAAAAAAAAAAAAAGTAAATTTGTTATGTCTTGTCAATCCATTCATAGTGGTACCTTGAAACTGAAATGTCCCCTACATTGTACAAATTGATAACAGACCAAACATTTCAGTGAAAACAAACAGTTGGGGGTGAAAACCATCATCCTGTATGAGACTTCTGCGGGAAAAGGCAAACTTTTCTGCTCATGGGCCAGGTCAACTGAACACGAGAAAAAATACAATTTAGATAAAATGGATATGAAAAGTATATTAAGAATAATTAGTTTCACTTACTGAGATTGGCTGGCAACCAGTCCAGGGTGTCCCCCGCCTACTGCCCAGAGCCAGCTGAGATAGGCGCCAGCAACCCCCGCGACCCTTGTGAGGAATAAGCGGTCAAGAAAATGGATGGATGGATAGTTTCACTTAATTTATTTTCCCCCCATAAATTAATTCAATGAACTTAGTTTCTATGAATTTATTCAAACATATTTTCACACTATATTAGAACCAAATCATGTACATGTTGTCTGAAAGGGCTAATAGCCTGAAGCATGAGATACACTAATTATACCTAGCCCGTACATACAGTAATAAATTATAAACTTAAAGTGCAGCTCTGCGCTATTTTAAAAGAATTTTCCAATATTCCTCAGTTATACATTGTTTTAAAGTGACTTATTCTGCAGTAAATAATTACATACAAATATTTGAGATGTGAAATAGTTTATTTTACAAATGGAGTTTTAATTTAATATGTATAATTAATAATTTTAAGTAAACCATTTTAGCATAATGACTCAAATTAATGCAACAAATCATGCAGGGCACTAAACATTGTAGATAATGATCAAATATCTGATGTACAAGATTAACTCCACAGGTGTGTTTCGCTTTTTCTTTGGCTGTATGTTGAAGTTATTGTGGTGTACCGGTAGTACAGTCTGTCCTGACTACTCAGTAAAATATGGCTAGATCAACAATGAGCAGCCAATACCAATCTAATAAGATTGCAATGTACAGAGCAAAAGTCCTTTTTACAAATGTTGTGCCAACCGCCCTCTGATTGCCCTATTTTTGACCAAGTCTGGCCCAAAAAGCTGTTTAATTCCACATGGAGGCAGGTTAGACCAAGTGTTGGTATATTCACAGATGTATGCAAGGCGGTGCTTTTAAAAAAATAAATAAAAAAATACGGTCAGCACTGTTGTGGTTGTGAACACAGCCGACTTGGTATGTGGCTCCTCCCATTCCTTTTCAATGTGGCTGGCTCGAGGCACATTGATAGTATGATGGAGGAATAAACTAATTTGAATTTGCTTCTTGTGTCTGCGGGAGGTGAAGGTGCACAAAGTTATCATAGTATTAGATGTGGTTAAATTATTATTGCATATGTTTGACATTTCTATCCATCTCATAATCTACTTTGGTAAAACAAAACAGAATGAATATTGAATAACAGTCCTGTAGTCAAAGACTTTATAATCACGCTTACTCTTCTCACTGCTGCCACTGTTCTCCTTTCAGGTCACTCAAACTTAATCAAATTTGTTGATCATTTGGTCTAGATAGAAATATGTATCTGTCCCAGTTTTTATTTGACAGGCTGGCTTTGAAAAAAGTTTCCCTCTCTATACTGTAGGTGTGTTGTTCTATTGAACATGACTCATAATCCCATATGACTCATTTGGGTCTGATGGTTACATGTTGGCAAAGTTGGAGAGTCCTCTTTTTATTCTACTTGTAGCACTTTTTGTTAAAGGGAGGGGGATCCTTAAACTCTGCTCTGAAACCAGCTCATCACCAAAGAGGCTGATATGAATAACTATGTAGGATAAACTCGACAGTCTGTTAAATATGCACTTAACTGCAAAAAGAAATGCTCTCAGTGAAACTAGCTTAAAGGGATATGGTAGCTTTAGATATCACAGCCAATGATGCGCCGTGAACACAGTCGCTGCCTCGGGCCAACACGGTGACTAATGCATTTAGCTGAGATTAAACAGCCTATATATTTAATGTGAAAGCCCGTCATGTTTTACAAGAAAGAAAGAAAAAGGAGAGCACTGAACTTTCTTTGACTGGAGAACAGGTTATATAAAATTATCAAAGTCGACTTTCCAAAAAATATTTCTCAAAAGTTAATCATATAACTAGCACTGTAAGTGTGCATTTTCTTTATGTTGCGCAGTGCATTGTTGGGAAAGTAACGACCCACTGTGTGTTTGTGGGATATTGCAGTCTAATAGAGCAAAATGATGTCCAGTCTGAAAGTTTGAGCATGGGAAAACACAGCCAGAGGGACACACACATACTATTAATGTGCACTGCATTCGGATATGTATTTTAAAAAATAAAGTAACAGCATATTGTGTGCCTTTGCACTTTTCGAATACCACTGGGAATTATGTTTGTGGGTCATAAAAGAGGGGAAGCATTAGAGAGATTTTCCAATTCCAAATGGACATAAACATACGGTTCTGGACTAGATAGAAAAGAAACCCGTGTGAAAACAACACTTAATGTCTCAAGGCTAACTTTACAACATGCATAAAAATGTGATCGCATCTTGCAGTTTCATGGTTCATACTACAAAATGAGCAGCAGTGGCATAAATGTTGACTCTAGGTGTTTTTCTGGTAACGTGTACAGGGTGGACGCAAACAATGTTCACGTCGCATTTGAACAAGCTCATTCGCGCAGTATTTTCAGGTCAG